>NC_138187.1:130741085-131431768 GCF_964194105.1 Spermophilus citellus
TTAAATCCTTCCCCATTGACATGGCTTCCTTTTTCCCTTCGATTCCCTTCCCTTCCAGGTGCTGTTGATCAAACCCAGGGCTTTGTGTGTGCTAGGCACACTCTACCACTGCACTATTCTCACAGCCCTAATTGGTTTAAATTTCTAATGCTCATTTTCTTTTTCTTTTTCTTTTTTTTTTTTTTGGTACTGGGGATTGAACTCAGGGGCACTCAATCACTGAGCCACATTCCCAGCCCTATTTTGTATTTTTTTTATTTGGAGACAGGGTCTCACTGAATTGCTTAGTGCCTCTCCATTACTGAGGCTGGCTTTGAACTCAAGATCTTCCTGCCTCAGCCTCCCCAGCTGCTGTGATTACAGGCATGCGCTGCTGTACCGGACTCTCATTTTCTTTTGTTCCATGAGTTGAAGTGATAAAAGAAAGTGCAAGCTGTTCCCCCAAGTATTTACTAAAAGTTCCCAGGGCTTTCTCCTGATATGTGCTAAGCATACAAACTGAGGTCACAATTGATGAGGAATTGAAATTGCAGTGTCAAATCAGTTTTCTCTGGGCTCATTTAAGATGTAGATTCTCATTCTTCTTGAGGAATTCTGTAGCCTCTCATGTTATTTTATGTGGTTGGTGGGGCTTCCTTAGCCAGTGTTTCTCCGGATCTGCTTTATTCTCTAGTGGTTTTGATGTAAAACTGGTAACAGACCCTAGTGGTCTAAGTTTAGAACCCCTTGATGCTGAGCACCAGAGGCCCTTCCAGCCTTTGCAGAATTCAGGCACTGCCCTTTGGCTATAATTGGGCTCCTGTCTCTGTAAACACATCGGAGGTGCCTCAGCTCACTATTGGAATCCGTGCATGGCTACCTGGAAGATTGTTCTACTAGTGAGAAAGATCTTTTTGTTTAGCTTCAGTTATTTAGGACCACTGAGTTCACTCTAAACAGCCCTTCTATTTGGTTTGTAAAGAGGGTGGCAAAGAAAGGAAGCATTTAGCTAAAGGAAATGAAGATTGAATTAGGGGAAATGGGATCTTCATTTTGAACTGTCAGATTATCAAAGCAGAGTTTCCCCCTGCACTCTTGTACAATGGCCATTCTTCTAAGATATTATTTTAAAGTCCTCATAAATTAGCCATTTTCACTTTGTTTCAGAATAGTCCAGTTCACATGGACCTGCACTGCTTGGTATTCCCATGTTTTTAGTCTGGCTTCCATGAGATTCTTGGTTCACTATTCAATAACAGAGGGACACTGTCAAGCTGTTAGTATCTGAAACCTGGTTTGGTGTTAAAATATATTGTTCTTTCAATTGTAACATATTTTGCCATTATCCATACCCACTGTATCTATTCTTTGTATACAAAAGTAATTCTTGGGCTGGGGTTGTGGCTCAGTGGTGGAGCACTCACCTAGCACATTTGAGGCCCTGGGTTTGATCCTCAGCAACACATATAAATAAACAAAATAAAGGTATTATGTCCACCTACAATCTTAAAAAAAAAAAAAGTACTTCTTCACCCTCAATCCCTCTAGCACCTTCCACCTATCTTTTTAATTTCTTCTTATAGGTTTGATAGAACCATTGTTGGCGTCTCAGTTACTCAATCTGATTGTGTGTGTATCTTTTCTTTTCACCTGTGAACGTCTGTAAGAAAAGGAATAAAAAGGTGTAAACAGCAGCCATAATTGGATTCCAATAGTGAGCTGAGTCACCTCTGATGTGTTTAACAGAGACAGGAGCCCAATTATGGTGGTTCAAGGTGTTTGGTCCACAGCTGCTATAGCCTAGCAGTGTTGCTCCATTTACTGTGATAGTTAAACAGCTGCAGTGTTCTGCCCTTTACTCCACTAGGTACTTTCTGGCCTTTTGGACAAATGTACATGTCACCTGTGTCACACAGCTGCATGGATATTGGCTGATGGTGATACCTAGTGGGCTGATGAAGACTAATATTTCCAGGCAAGGTCAATGACTTGCAAATAAACTTATTTAAAAAATATTTTCAAATCTAAACTACTGGAGTAGTAAAGTTTTCTCTATATCACTCTGAATAGCTATCAATGGAAATAATATCTTAATATCATATAGATATTTTGATTTTTAAAAATTTTGATAATTAATGCTTTCACAATCCACAATGATTATAAAGGGATTTTTTTTTTTTTTGAGAGTTGGGTGTATGTGTCTTTACTACGTTGCCCATGCTGGCCTTGAACTTTCAATACTGCTACTTTAGCTTCCTGAGTGGTGGGATTACAGGCATGTGCTGCCTTACACAGTTTATATAAGATCTTAAAATGACAGTAGCTTTTAGACAAAAATTTAACTCCCCATATTTCCTACACATTGTTTATTGCTAGAAAACTAGTTTTTCTCTGTTTTTATCTTTGACATTTAATGTGGTGTCTTACAAGACAAATTTTATGTTACATTTAGTTAGATACCACATTGTCTCTTGAATGTAGCTAGATTTTAAAATGAGGTTTGATAGGTAAGAAGAAGGAAAGAAAGCCAGGTATGGCACACACCTGTAATCTCAATGATTTAGGAAGCTGAGGCTGGAGGATTACAAGTTTGAGGCCAGCCTCAGCAATTTAGTGAGGCCCAAAATAAAAAATAAAAAGGCTGGGGGCCAGGGGCTCTGGTTCAGTGGTAGAGCACTTGCCTAGCACGTGTGAAGCCCTGGGTTTGATCCTCAGTACCACATAAATATAAATAAATAGAATAAAGGTATTGTGAAAAAAAATCTAAAAAGGGCGGGGGAGGTGCTGGGGATGTAGCTTAAGTAGAGCAGCCTTGGGTTTAATTCTAGTAGTGCAAGGGGGAGAAAAAAGAAGGCTCTTTGATGTTTTCAAGGCAAGAAGATGGTCTTGGGAAGAGGGAAATATTTGGAATTAGGCCCAAAATGGTTATTCCAAGGGAAAAGAGTAAAGGGTGTGGTAATACATTACAAGGCAGAGGAATACAGAATGATATTTTAGAGTATAATTAAAATAAAATAAAGAAACCATTGTAAAAAGGGTTGTAAAAAGGGAAACTAAACTGATGTGTTAAAAAAAGATGTGGGAAGTTCAGGCAGATGCTGAATTATAAATGCCTTATCATCAGTAATCCTATGTTCTTTAATGTTTCTTTTATCTTTTTTCTAGCACACACCAGTATTATATAGTGAAATGTAATTACCCTGCATACATTGTTTTTTTGCCAAAAAAGACCTAACCCTGTTATAGGTTAATATGGCTATTAAGGATGTGAGTAATTTAGAGGCAAGTTGGTTGTTTGTTTGTTTTTGCATCAGGGATTGAACTCAGAGGTGCTGTACTATTCTGCCACATCCCCAGCTCTTTATATATTTTATTTAGAGATAGAGTCTCACTGAGTTGCTGAGGGCCTCTCTAAGTTGCTGAGGCTGACTTTGAACATAGAATCCTCCTGCCTCAACCTCCTAAGCTGCTGGTATTTTCAAAAAATTTCTGAGCTCATCATAATAGCCTTGATATCTCTAAAGGAACAGCCTGAAGCTGGGACCATCTTTACTCAAGCTTTTAGGGAGAAAATCTGACAGAGATTACAACCTTCATCTTCCTCTTGTCTTTTCCTTTTGCTAGGACCCTATCTACCTACCTCTTTCCTGCACAAAATGGATTCCTGACTGTTTTTCTATTCAAAAACTTGTTCCCATCCACCTCTGAGAAGAGGCGAGTCTTTCTTAACTCAGAACTTGAAAGGTAGAATTTTTTTTTTTTTTTTTTGGTGGTGCTAGGGATTGAACCCAGGGCTTTTTGCATGTGAGGCAAGCACTCCACCACCTGAGCTATACCCCCAGCCCAGCAGAACACTTTTGTTGGGGCTTTTTACTTTTTGTATTTCCTCTTTTTTTTTTTTTTTGGGTGGGGGAGGTACCAGGGATTAAACTCAGGGGCACTCAACCACTGAGCCACCTCCCCATCCCTATTTTGTATTTTATTTAGAGACAAAGTCTCACTAAGTTGCTTAGCGCCTTGCTTTTGTTGAGGTTGGCTTTGAATTTATGATCCTCCTGCCTCAGCCTCCAAGCCTCTAGGATTACAGGTGTGTGCCACAGTGCCTGGCTTAAAAATATTTTCTTTCTCACTTCTTTTATGATGTCTCATCTAGTCCTTGGAGGATATTATCTTGTTTTTTAGCAGCGTCTTTGCTCTGTACTAGCATATGCTTTTTATTTTATTTTAATTAACTAATTAATTTGCAGTAGTGGGGATTGAACCCAGGGGTGCTCTCTAAGTGAGCTGGTCTCTAGCCCTTTTTATGTTTTATTTTGAAACAGCGTCTCTCTAGGTTGCCCAGACTGGCCTGGATCCTCCTGCTTCAGCCTCCCAAATTTCTGGGATTACAGGGATGTCCACCATGCCCAGCTTAGCATATACTTTTAAACATAGAACCCTAGGATTTTTGGAATTTCTGAAATCATCTTGTCTGTCCTTTACTTTGCTTTCAGAATTGCCTGACACAGTGGGTCTTCAGTGACTGATTAAATGTCGTCTTTATAGTTATATGGACTTGGGTTTATATCCTAGGTTTGTTATTTAGCTGTATGACTCATTTGTAAGGTGGGCTAGTAGTCCCTGTCTTTTAGGATTGGTGTGAGGCCAACATGAGAGACTATGTCTAAGGCATCTAGCAGTGTCTGGCACATAGTAAGCCAGATCCTTCTTTCCTTTAAATGAATAAATCAGTGTCCTTGAGAAGAGGGCTTTCTACTCTTTCAGTTACCCTTCCCTTCCCAGATAACCATCCTTTTTGGAAGTCCTTCCTTTTGTCAAATTTAAGTCCTTCTTGTTCCAGCTAACTTACAGTCACAGTTCTATCTTGTTAGAGGAAAAATTCTTCATAATTGATTATGACTTTTATAATAAAATGAAAGGAGAAAGATGTCACAAAAGGTCATTAATCAGAAGTATATACAAGTTAAAAGATATGGGATGGGGTTGTGGCTCAGAGGTACAGCGCTCGCCTAGCTCACGTGAGGCACTGGGTTTGATCCTCAACATCACATAAAAAAATAAAATACATTTTGCCAACCTATAACTAAAAAATAAATATTAAAAAACAACTTGTGCTGGGGTTGTAGCCTAGTGGTAGAGCGCCTGCCTAGCAAGTGTGAGGCACTGGGCTCAATTCTCAGCACCACATATAAATAAATAAAATAACTGTCCATCATCAACTAAAAAAAAAAAAAAAAAATATATATATATATATATATATATATATATATATAAAGTTAAAAGGTATAATTTTCCCTCCTCCCTCTTTATCTCTTCTTCATTCTATAATTTTGTCTCTCAATAATTCTAGTAAGTAGTAAGAGAATAAAGCTTCAGATTCCTACTTTGATTTGCATCTATGGGTACCTGGATGGAAGTTTGTCCTGAAGATAGAATGCACAGAGGCTATTCAGTACATTCTTGTTATCTTATCTGTCTCCTAATTCATTGCAGTATATAATGTAGAGAGGATAATTCCAATCCTGAAAGACTTTGGGTGTTTGGGATTGTAAATCTATTTTCTTTTTAAAATATTTATTTTTTAGTTGTAGTCGGACACAATACCTTTATTTATTTATTTTTATGTGGTGCTGAGGGTCGAACCCAGGGCCTCACACATGTAGGTGAGTTCTCTAGCACTGAGCCACAACCCCAGCCCCTGTAAATCTATTTTCTTTGAGCATAATGGTTCATGCTTTCTGTGGCTAGTTGAAGGTTATGATTGTGATTAATTTTTTTCAGGTCTTGTATCTGGCCCTTGAATAACCATATGATGTTTTTACTAGGTAGAGAGATGAGCTTGTATCCATTCGGTGTTGACTGCTGAGATAGAGCTCCTGGTTGGCTTCACATTAATCCCAGTTTTTCATGAGGCATGTTATAGCCTAGAAACCCATCCATTCGCAAATTACCCTTGGAGAGTATTTGTACCAGTGAATCAAGGTATTTTCTACAATGTCGTAAGAACAGAGATATATATTATTTAACAGGCAATTAATATTTAAGAGTGAAAATGAGTTCTGCAGAACCAACCCTGTGAAAAACAAACAGGAAAAATTTCTCAAGTGCTCTATAAGAATGATATGGGGGTGCTGGGGTTGTGGCTCAGTGGTAGAGTGCTTGCCTAGCATGTTCGAGGCACTGGGTTCGATTCTTAGCACCACATAAAAATAAATAAAGATTTTTTAAAAAATGATATGGGAGGAGAATTGGAAGTAAAGATGGTTAGGATGTGGAGACAGTGACTGAGGTTGAGGTTGTGTAAATTGCTGAACAAGGGCAGGACTGTTAAATAGTTGTGTACTCCTTTTCTGTGTGATGTAAACCTGAGGCTTCAGAATGGTAGAGAAAGCAAAGACATCTGCTTCTTACCAACTTCAGCCTGAGTACATCACTGTTTTCTGTTTGAATCATCAATTAGTATAATCCCCTTTGTCACAATGGAGTTGGTAATGTGCTGTGAGTAAGAAGGCCTCACCCATAAGAGCCAGTATTTCTCAGGAAGGAGTCAGTAATTGAGTGACTGCTTCTTGGCCTTTCAAGTAGTATCATCTTACATAAAAAAACAAAACCAAAGCATCATTCTGTTATCTAGAGAGTAACAAGCACTTTTCTGTTACATTGTTTTAATCCTGCCAAGAAAATTGATGGTAGCAGATCAGCTTCTGTACATTACATGGAGTTGTACAAAATGCATTTTATTTTATTTTTTTTTTAATTTTTTATTGGTTGTTCACAACATTACAAAGCTCTTGACATATCATATTTCATACATTAGATTGAAGTGGGTTATGAACCCCCAATTTTACCCCAAATGCAGATTGCAGAATCACATCGGTTACACATCCACAATTTTACATAATGCCCTATTAGTAATTGTTGTATTCTGCTACCTTTCCTATCCCCTACTATCCCCCCTCCCCTCCCCTCCCAACTTCTCTCTCTACCCCATCTACTGTAGTTCATTTCTCTCCTTGTTTATTTTCCCATTCCCCTCACAACCTCTTATATGTAATTTTGTATAGCAATGAGGGTCTCCCTCCATTTCCATGCAATTTCCCTTTTCTCTCCCTTTCCCTCCCATCTCATGTCTCTGTTTAAAGTTAATCTTTTCTTCCTGCTCTCCCTCCCTACTCTGTTCATAGTTGCTCTCATTATATCAAAGAAGACATTTGGTATTTGTTTTTTAGGGATTGGCTAGCTTCACTAAGCATAATCTGCTCTAGTGCCATCCATTTCCCTGAAAATTCTATGATTTTGTCATTTTTTATTGCTGCATAGTACTCCATTGTGTATAGATGCCACATTTTTTTTATCCATTCATCTATTGAAGGGCATCTGGGTTGGTTCCACACAAAATGCATTTTATAAGAGAAATCTCTTTTAGGATTTTACTGTGATTCAAAATGGGAATTAAGGATTTTTCTAACAATTCTCTTAGATTCTTTTTCCTTGGTAAGAACAAAATGCTTACTCAGTGCTTCATTCTTGGAGTGGAGGCAAACAGCAATATCGCTAAATGTGTGGGATAAGATGTGAGGGGTAGGAATTGAAAGAAATTTTACATTTGATGATTGAATGGTTTTGAGCAAGTAGTAAAGGCATCATTTCTTTACTAATTCATTGTACATTTATTTACTGCATGCTTACTAAATGCCAGGCACTGTATTGGGTTATAGGAAGGGTGGTCTTCTGAGTAATAATCTGAGGTCAGACTTGTGTCTCAGGTGGCTGTAATAGGGCCCAGGAGAGCTCTAGCTCATCCTCTCTATATTAATTATTATTATTTTTTCACTCCCTGTCTCCAGGAGACAGTTCTGGCTTCCCTTTTTGTTTATAACCATCCAGCATGAGTCATCCCTTCACTGTGAGTATTGCAGAATCACATACCACATTCCAGTCTAGTTTGTACTATTGCCAGGGTCTCAGCCTGCAGCTCTTTGTCTGTCTTCTGACAGTCATGAAAGAATAGCAAGACCAACTGCACAAATGAATTAACTGGGGAAAGGAGAAGAGAGAATATACCTGGTTTTCATCCATATTTGTTTAGTACAAGATATATTTAGGAATGGATAGATTCTTTCTAGGTGTCAGTATATCATACCATTAGACAGCCTTGAATTTTTTTTTTTTTTTTAATGAATTTGCACCTATGAGCAAATAAAGTCAACTGGTCTTTTAAAAGGGTCTTATAAGTAGATTTGGCAGTTTTAGCTGCTGGTTTTGTTGTGTACACAAAATGGTCCTTTGAGGAAAACCTGAAAATATATTTTACTTTTTTTTTTTTTTTTAAAGAGAGAGTGATAGAGGGAGAGAGAGAGAGAGAATTTTTAATATTTATTTTTTAGTTCTCGGCGGACACAACATCTTTGTTGGTATGTGGTGCTGAGGATCGAACCCGGGCCACACGCATGCAAGACGAACGCGCTACCGCTTGAGCCACATCCCCAGCCCAGAAAATATATTTTAAAAATTTAAAAAAATCAAATAAACAAGCAGACAAAATTCTTCTTAAAAATTTTCAGGGCTGGGATTGTGGCTCAGTGGTAGAGCACTTGCCTAGCACAGGCGGTACCCGGGTTCGATCCTCAGCACCACATAAAAATAAAGGCATTGTGTTGTGTCCATCTACACCTAAAAAATAAATATTAAAAAAATATTTTTCTAAATAATACTTTGATTTCAGATATTTAGGTTTTCTTTTTATAGGTTTGATTGCTTAATATCTTTGAAAATGTACATATTTATGGGAGCTTTACAAGATCAAAACATTGTCAACAATAATTCTCTACCTAGTATAACTGTTTTCATGTCTTGGGATTCCTTTTTCTTTATCTATTATATGTGACTGTAATATTGGTATTTATGCAATTGTATGTTCCATTCTAAATTTTGAAATTTGTTACATGCCAACTTTTTAAAAATGCCTCTCTGAAGTGACTCACACATCAGCATTTGTGACTCAGGGTAGCAAAAGGGGTTGTTTTGAACAGCAAGATGAGTGTCAGACTAGTTTTCCAACCAGAATACATTCTCTGCAGTTTCAAGCACAGATGAAACAGCAAATTCCTCTTGGTCTGGCCTTGGGTAAGGAGTAGGTGGATTTATGCAGTGTTTGCTCCAATTATAAATGGGGAGATGCTAAAAGCACTTTAGCTTTTGGGAGTGTAAAGTGGCCAGCCAAGTGAACATCATGTGACCTACCTGAAAATGAAGGTTAGTTCTGTTTGAAGAAGGTGAGACATTTGTGCTTCGCTTGGAGTGGAAAAAATAAGAACAACATACACGCTGAGTCAGTGTCAGTGGAAACAGATACTGAATGTAATAGGCTGGCATTTCCCATTCCTTATCTAGAGAAGGATATCAGAAAGGTAAAAGGCTCAGGTTTTTATTTTTTAAAAATCTTTTATCAGAAAATACCTGCTCTTCAAATAAGGTAACGAGTGAAAGCAGATATTAATGTGAAAGGAAATAAACAAAATAAAATTGCATCCCTTTTAGGTTTTGAATATTCAGTCTGAGAACTCTTTAGGGTTTTAAAGTTGAACAGATATGTGTTGAGTTGTCTTATAACTCAGTAAGTTCTAGAGTGCTATGGAGGGGGTTGTTTTGAGTTACAAACCTCAGAATACATCAAGAGCCTGTGTACTTATGATAGTGATATGGGCCTGAGTTCCCAGTCATCCCTTTGTGTAGACATTTTCAGAAATATGAGGAGTAACCTGTTCAGTGAATGGAAATAAGTACTTTAAGTGCTTTGAAACTCCTCAGGAAAGAAATAGAAAACAAAAATAAACTATAGCTTGGAAAAGGACTTGTGTAAGGTTTGTTTCTAAACCCAAGATCATTCTGGAATCTCACTTTAGAAGCTTGGGATATAGATTAAATTGGATTCAGTTGTAACATCATCACAAAAACAAGAGCTTAAACAAGGCAGTGCTTAATTTTTTTTCTTACATAAAAGAAGTCCACAGCTTCTTTTTGCTTCATGGTGCTTAGTGCTGGCTCCCAGCCTCAGGTTTGCCTAGGTCTGCAGCATGACCATTTCTGCTCCAGCTATCACATCTGCACTCGGATAGGAAGATGGACCAGGCCAACGGGTGTTGCTTCCTGGTAGAATCACCCTCCCCTGAAGAGCTTTCCTGGAAGCCCTACTCTATCTGTAGAGGACGTTGCTTTCCCCAAAATACAGAGCCGAGATATTGGTGAGGTAGACCTTGATCTCTGTCATGCCAAGTGA
The DNA here is from genome assembly GCF_964194105.1 of Spermophilus citellus. Lineage (NCBI taxonomy): Eukaryota > Metazoa > Chordata > Mammalia > Rodentia > Sciuridae > Spermophilus > Spermophilus citellus. The sequence goes on from NC_138187.1 coordinate 130,751,344, forward strand.
TCATATTCTTAAAAGTATTTCTAAGACTTAGGTGGCTAAGACCTACAGAATCTTAGAATGTTGTACTTAGCTTTTAGTTTGCTGCATAATTGATTGGTTCAACAATGTTGCGGACTTACTGTGTGCTCAACACTGAAGTTAAAATAGTGAACAAGACAAACATGGTCCTTGCCCTCAAAAAGGTTTACAGGCTAATGTAGAACAAAATGGATTTTAAATAAATGTATTATAAATGTGTTGAACATTAATTAGGGAATTAAAGAGTGTTTGGGATTGTGTAATAGTAAAGGCTCTGTAAAGCTTTGACAGTGTGTAGGGACTGCCATACACATTGATTTAAAGGATGCTTAGGAGTTATTATCCAGGTTAGAAAACGGGAAGAGGGTTTGTGAAGAGCAAAAGAGAGGGAGGAATTCCAGGCAGACTCACTTCCAGTCTGATAATTGCCACAACGTTTCCCTTTTCTTTCATTATTTGTCTTATTTCTTCATCCGAGGGAATCAGTGGGAATTTCCAAGCAACAAAGGAAGGCAGGGACTAAATATTTGCTTTATCTGAAATGGCTGAAGGGACTGCCATCTTTCTACTTGTTGTTTCACTCTCTAGAGGAGGGCCTGCCCTTACAGGCTGTACAAGGGAGTGTTGGTAACCAAGGAAGGAGGTGGACATATGACTGGGGGGCACTGAGGTCCAGTTGCTCCACCGTAGATCTGGATTTTGGTATCAGTTGGGACTTTGGGGAGGCAAGGAATGGTTCTGACCCTGAGGTGCTGATATAACCCCCTTCCCCTTCCAGGAGGTGGACATTGTGGTGGCACCATGCCAAGGCCTCCGGCCCACAGTGGATGTTCTGGGTGACTTGGTGAATGATTTTTTACCTGTGATAATGTATGCACTCCACAAAGATGAACTCTCTGAGAGGGAGGAGCAGCAGCTTCAGGAAATCCGAAAGTATTTCTCCTTTCCCGTGTTCTTTTTCAAAGTGCCAAAGCTAGAGATAATAGACTCCTCCATCAGGAGAATGGAGAGTGAAAGATCACCGCTATATCGCCAACTAATTGACCTGGGCTATCTAAGCAGCAGTCACTGGAACTGTGGGGCCCCCAGCCAGGACACTAAACCTCAGAGCATGTTGGTGGAGCACAGTGAGAAGCTGAGACACCTGAGCACGTTTTCTCACCAGCTGCTACAGACCCGCCTGGTGGAAGCGGCCAAGGCCTTGAACTCTGTACACTGCCACTGCCTGGACATCTTCATCAACCAGGCCTTTGACATGCAGCGGGACCTGCAAATTACTCCCAAACGTCTGGAATATACTCGAAAGAAGGAAAATGAGTTGTTTGAATCATTGATGAATATTGCCAACCGAAAGCAGGAGGAAATGAAGGACATGATTGTCGAGACACTGAACTCCATGAAGGAGGAGCTTCTGGATGATGCTGCCAACATGGAGTTTAAAGGTAGGTCCCTGCAGCTATGTGGGGTGCAGAATGTTAGGAGCTTCCCTTTTCTAGCTGGAGATTGAGTTCATCAATTCTTAAGGTTCCAGCAGAAACCTCTCTTAAATCATGAAGCCTTGGTGGCCTCTGTTGTTCTCAGGGACCTTCTTGGAAGATTCCATGTCATTCCTTCCAGGGCCATTAGGCTGAGTTTTGGTAAAACCATCCTAATAGCTCTCCACCCTCCACTTTGCATCTGTCCCTGGGCCATAAGGGAGCTGGAGAAGAGCTGCTTGGAGAAGTTTACTAGGTTGTGCTTTTAACCTTTGCTCTATCAGTGTGGCCCACGCTTCTTCGAGGTTCTTCTTTTTATCTCATAGTCTCATTTTTCTTTTTTCAGCTGCTCCTGAAAGTCAACTCAGGAGGATTTCCTAAAGTAATGTTTTTTAGCTTTACTGGCGATCCCATTTTTCACAAATGGCTATTAACAAAATTGGGTGAAAGCAATTGGTCAGGTCTTTCGGTGTCTGAGGTTTAAATGCGCTGACTTTGTATATTGAATACTGTGTGAACCTCCATGTGTGAACATTAACTCTGCTACCTTTAATTGAAATGACTCAGTTTGCAAGGTGCTGTTTCGATTCTCAATCATAAGAAGAAATCCAAATCCCCTGAGAGGTTTTCTGAAAACACTGGTGCTCAAGACTGCTAAAGACCACTCCAGACTTAGTCAGGACTTCTGACATACCACCTAGTGTCAGTGTTTTTCCGAGTCCTCCCTAGGAGGATTCCACTTGTTTCCATTTTTTAGATGAGGGAACAAGACTTAAAATGATTAAGTACTGTGCCCAAGGTCTCACAACTAGTGAGTCACAGAGGTAGGCTTTGAAGCCAGACTGCCTGATTCCTCAGCCCATACTCTTAATTTCCATGCTTTACCTATTCTTAACTTCTTCCTTAATTTCTTTCTTTCACCACCCTCTTCTTGATAGCCAGCATCCACACCTCAGCAGATCTATTAACTGTCATCTTCCCCTTGTTCCCTTGTCTATCAGTTGCCAGGTATTGATGAGTCTTCTTCCCTTTTCTAGCTGGAAATTGAGTTCATCAATTTATTTTTGAGATAGGTCTTGCTAAGTTGCCAAGGCTGGCCTTGAACTAAGCACAAATCTTACCTATTATTTTATATCTTTTCTATTTCATTTTCCTTAGTCTAACTGAACTATCATTACCTGACTTATTTCTCTCCTTTCTCCACTTCATCTTTATTGGATCTCTGTTCCTATAGACGGTTTAAACTCTTCGGCCTAGTGTCACAGATTCTCCAAAGCTGAGCCCTTACCAACTTTGCTAGTCTTGTTTCCTACTCTGCATCTGCCTCTTGTTTTTATTTGGATTGATCTTAACTGCTTGCTGTCCTCTGAACACTCTCTTCACTTTTTCTTTGCTTGTGCCTAACCTTAAACCTGAAATGTCATTTATTTTCTGTGAATTTCCAAATTCTACGTATTTTTTAATTTTTTGGTTATGTGGTGATGCTGGACGTTGAACCCAGGGTATGCTAGGCAAGCACAAATCCTACCTATTTTTCTTTAAGATCTTACAGAGATGCCATATTTTTATGAAATCTTCTTGAATTTTTTCAAATACCTACTAACAACTGCAGTCATCTGAAATTCCCACAGCATTTCATCTGTAACTTCTTTTTGGTGTATTTGACTATTTGGGGGAGGGGGAAGTCCTGAGAATTGAACCCAGGGGTGCTCTACTGCTGAGAGTATTCTCTTATTGATGGATATTTAAGCTAAGTTTGTGTGGCAGCGGGAGGGGGGGTACTAGGGATTGAGCCCAGAGACTCTCTACCACTGAGCCACAACCCCAACCCTTTTTATTTTGAGACAGAGGCTCACTAAATAGATGAGGCTGGACTTAAACTCTTATTGATGGATATTTAAGCTATTTCCTTTTTTTTTCCTTTTTATTTTGAGATAGGTCTTGCTAAGTTGCCAAGGCTGGCCTTGAACTTGCCATCTTCTGCCTTAGCCCTAGCCTCGAAAGTAGCTAGGATTATAGATGTGCACCACCACTGGGGCTTCACTTTCTATGCTTTAATATAGTTATTTATTTTCTTTTGACTATTTTTTTAAAATCCTGGAGTTTAAGAGAATAGATCTGGGTCTTACATCATCATATCCCTTGTAGCAAATAACACACATTTGTGTGTGTGTGTATGTGTGTGTGTGTGTGTGTGTGTGTGTGAGAGAGAGAGAGAATCTGGGAATGGAGCACAGGGGCTTGCCAGTGTAGGCAAGTACTCTACCACTGAGCCACATCCCCAGCCCTTGAATGTAGCAGGTCTTTGAAGAATGAAAGGGTTTATAAATAACGGTCTCTATGTCACACTTTTTACAAAGGAAATACAGTTGATTTTAGCAAGGATAGGATGTCTGATTTTTTATAGTCGTTCTAAAGATCAACAAAGGTACATCTTTGGTGAATTCCCACTGCAGGAAGGAATGGCTGAGAAATGCTCACTTGCAGAAGAAATACTAGAAAGTCCTCTCAATATTTAATTAAGGACATTGGAGCATCAATGCTAATATCATAGTGTGCATGATGAAGGAAGGTTAGGGCAGCTAGGTTGAGCAGACAGTGAAATATTTCATTGTACTGTGCCAGGCATGCCATATATAGTGCCTGGGATATAGTGATTAGCTAAACAGACATGGGGTGATTGGGAACAAGTAGATCAAGTGTCTGACTCTGTTAACTTCCTTGTGGATTTGTGGACCTACTTACCTAGATGGAGATACATTAGACGTACTTTGTGTGTGTGTGGGAGGGGGTACTAGGGATTGAGCCCAGAGACTCTCTACCACTGAGCCACACCCCCAACCCTTTTTATTTTATTTTGAGACAGAGTCTCACTAAATAGATGAGGCTGGCCTTAAACTTGCGATTTTCCTGCATCAGCTTCCCAAGTCATTGAGATTACAGGCGTGTGCCACTGCACCTAGTTTTATTAGACACAACTTGTATGTTCAGTTCTTACTTTTTTCTAAGACTATTCTGAGTACTCTTTAAGCAATGATAAAAAGGTTTAAAGAAAGCAACCACATATCTTATGGAGGCAGATTTCTTTTACTGGTATTTTTCTTTAAATAAATGTAATGAGGGTTAGGGTATAATTCACTGGTAGAATGCTTGCCTGGCATTTGCAGGCCATGGGTTTGATTCCTAGCAACACAAATAAACAAAAAATAAAAATAAATAAATATATAAGGTAACCCATGTACTCTGGATAATATAATATACCTACTTTATAGACTGTTTATATTTTTAAAGGATAAAACATACATATATACTACTTAATTCAAACACACAGAGGCACTGTCCCCAGCCATTCTGTTCCCCTCAGTATATTCTTTTGTATCTTGCCATTTCACCTTTTCAATGTATATCTTAGAGGGCTTTTCCCATAAATGTCTTCTTCTAATGGACATATCTTAATTTATTTAACTATTCTCTTATTGATGGATATTTAAGCTATTTCCTTTTTTTCCTTTTTGCTGTTACAAACTTTATTGTATTAATCATCATTGTCCATAAATGTATTTCATATCTGTAAGGATACATTTCTGGAAAAAGAATTCCTACTAGCAGAATAGTTAAGTAAAGAGTATGTGGGGTTTTTATTGTTTGTGTAATTTTCACCCCCCAGTACTAGGGATTGAATCCAGGGAAATGCTCCACCACTGAGCTACCCAGGCATTATTTTTATTTTTGTTTTTGTTTTTTCTGTTTTGAGATGGGCTTTCACTAAGTTGCCCAGGCTGGCCTCGAACTTGAGATCCTCTTGCCTTACCTTCCCAGGTTGATTACAAGGCACGTGCCACCCATGTTTGGCATGGTTGGTTTAAAATTTTGATAGATATGGCCAGATTTCTTCTGAAGAGGCGGTACCAATTTAAGTTTCCACCAATAGATTTGAGAGTTCCTTTCCAAGAGCAGATCTTTTTTGACTTCTTTTTTTTCTGTCCACTGGCCTATAAAATAGATTTTTAAATTCTGAGAGGTAGTGGCATGATAGGGACAATAGTTGAGTTTCACTGTTTATTTAGTAATTGATTAGACTAAAATTCCTTCTCTTGGATTCTTCTCATTAATATATTAACCAGTGAGAAATATTACAAAGACACGAGGCTTTGGAATCAATAAGCTTGGGGTTCAAATGCTAGCTGAATTACTTCCTAACTGTACCTTCCCCTTTCCAGTGCCCACTTTGTCCTCTCTCTGAGGCTATTTCCTGATCTAAAAAATAAAACTAATAATACCCACCTGTCAAAGTTATTGTGAAGATGAAATTAGACTGCATATGTTAAAATACTTATTATTATGTCTTTCAAATAGTTTGCATGCAATAAATGGTGTTTATCCCCACCTATAAATTTGACGTAAAAGTTAACAAAATCAACAGACTTGTTTTTAAACATAATTGCTGCTTCTCAGGATCTTGGTAGCTTTAAGTAGTTGAGCATTATGTGGCCCTGATCATGCTGAGGGTCAGTGTTTATCAACCAGTTGTGTCTTTTTATAGCCATTGTCCTGTGATTCATTGGCTCTGACTTGGGAGAGGCCTTTATGTAGTAGGTCTGCCCCTTTCCCTCACAGCTAAGTAGCTTATTTCTCTGCCTCCATAGATGTTATCGTCCCAGAGAATGGAGAACCAGTGGGCACCAGAGAGATCAAATGCTGCATTCGACAAATCCAGGAACTCATCATCTCCCGGCTTAATCAGGCAGTGGCTAACAAGCTAATCAGCTCCGTAGATTACCTACGTGAGAGCTTTGTTGGAACTCTGGAACGGTGTCTGCAGAGCCTGGAGAAGTCACAGGATGTTTCCATTCATATCACCAGTAATTATCTCAAACAGGTATGCAAAGAAAATGGTTCAAATAGAAAACCTGGAATAATTCACACACTAGTCCAACTTCAAATTAGCCAGGATTTTCCCTCTCAAATTTTTACCTATTGTTTGAATTTTATTGTTTTCCTACCAGTGACCACTGCCTATGGGAGGTGCTGGTGAGCTGTAAATTATAGTCAGTAAACATGAAGAGGAAGTAAAAAGGCCTAACTAGTCACAAAGTATGCAGTCAACTTGAGTTAATTCTGTATATATATATATATATATAGAGAGAGAGAGAGGGATAAATTTGGAAACCTTGAGACTGGACTGTGTTCTTGAAGTAAATATCCTGTATTGAATTTTCTTTGTGTATACTCTTTTAGATCTTAAATGCTGCCTATCATGTTGAAGTCACGTTTCACTCAGGGTCCTCAGTTACAAGGATGCTGTGGGAGCAAATCAAGCAGGTAGGCGTTGCTTTGAGGGACAGTTTTCAGTTCCTTATTGACTTACAGGGATCCTAATCACTCTAGGAGGGAGCACATGGCTAGGATCTCCTCTTAAGATAGATTGGCCTTGTGTTCTGATTGGTCTGCCTGAGAGAATTCTAGTTTTTGCCTATTAAATAATTATAAACCGTGATCCCTTTCATTCTTAAAAGTGGTAGGTTTAAATGATATTTCATGGAGCCATAAGTCTGTCCATCACTAGTTTCTTCATATTTTTCTTAAACAGACTGAATGTTTTCTCAGAATTAGTGGTGGTGTTGCCACAGGCCAAGGAATGCAGTTCCTGTTCTGGGATTGACTCTGGCTCTTGTGCTGTTATGTTATGTTATGAAGTAGTTATTTACTGCTTCAGATTCAGACACTCCCCAAGACTGCATATAATGTGTTGAGGGTTTGTGAGCATGTAGACTCATAGACTCAGCCTACTGTTTTGTTTTTTTTGGCTTAGTGTTCTTTGATACCTTCCTCTGGGCTGAGCCCTGATTGTGGGGTAGATAGGGCTAGATGGAATTAGAGAGGAACCTTGAACTTCATGAGGCTCTTATTCTTAAGAACCTTCTGCTAATGGGTGGGTAATCCAGAAAAGGAAGGGCATCATTGGGACCTTCTAGTAGTTCCTTTCTCCATCCCTCAGTGATCTCACTGTCCTTATCTTGGCAGATCATCCAGCGTATCACCTGGGTGAGCCCACCTGCCATCACTCTAGAATGGAAGAGGAAGGTGGCCCAGGAAGCCATTGAGAGCCTCAGTGCCTCCAAGTTGGCCAAGAGCATTTGCAGCCAATTCCGGACTCGGCTCAATAGTTCTCATGAGGCTTTTGCAGCCTCCTTACGGCAGGTTGGTATGTAGGAAAGGAGATACAGCTAAAATAAGCAAAGGAGAGCTTCATCAAGAGACGAATATTTTGCTCTTTTTTAAATATTTATTTTTTAGTTTTAAGTGGACACAATATCTATTTTACCTTTATGTGGTGCTGAGGATTGACCCAGAGCCCCAAGCATGCTAGACAAGCACTCTACCACTGAGCCACAACCCCAGCCCCAAATATTTTGCTCTTTGCTGTCCATATTATTTTGAAAAAAAAAAATCACCATTGTATTTTTCTATTTTGTTAAAGATAATTCTATATTATAGGAAGTTTCACTGATAAAATTTTAATGTGGATATTTTTCTAACTCTAGGGAGAATGAAGGGAGCTCAGTTAATTTCTCTCAATTTCACTGAATGTGGAAAAAAAAGATACAGGCTCGGTTCCATGGCACACACTTGTAATCCCAGCTTCTCTGGCTAAGACAGGAGGATCGCAAATTTGAGGCCAGCCTGGGAAAGTTAGCAAGACTCTTTCTCAAAATAAAAATTATAAAGGGCTGGGGATGTAGCTCATTTGTAGAACACCCATGGATTCAATCCCTAGTACTGAGGAAAAAAAGAAAATAGAGGTATAGGAACTTTTTTTGTAAGTTTATATAGTGTTTTTAGGAATGAATGACAGAGATGACTTTCCAATTTCCATTCTAATTCAGTTTCGTGACATAACTTGTGTGTGCACATGTGTGTATATGTGTGTGGAGAGAGTGGATAGATGTGACTGTGTATCCAAGAGAAAAAATTACTGTTTATTGAAAGTTCTGATTGTAACAGTCACTGCGCTAAACGTGCTTTTTAATTCTCACAGTTTCCCATTGAGGTAGATATTATTATTCCTGTATAACATGTGAGGAAGCTGAGGCTAAGGGCTTAATGTGTCTTTTATTATGTGTCTTTTCTCTGTTTCCCTCCTAGCTGGAAGCTGGCCACTCAGGCCGGCTGGAGAAAACTGAAGATCTGTGGCTGAAGGTTCGCAAAGACCATGCCCCACGCCTGGCCCGCCTTTCTCTGGAGAGCCGTTCTTTACAGGACGTCTTACTGCATCGTTAGTCCTTGTTTTTTTGTTTTGTTTTGTGTTTCTGGCCTCTGAGAATCCTAATGTCTCAAGCTACTTCCTTGTGGAGTTGTTTAAGCACTTATTGATGTGACTTTGAATTTTTTTTTACTCTTAATTTTCACTCTTTTAAAAAACCTTTTTTTGTAACTTATTTACTTTTTTATGTGGTGCTGAGGATCGAATCCAGTGCTGCACACATGCTAGATGAACACTCTACCACTGAGCCACAAGCCCAGCCCAACTTTGAATTCTTGAAGTCTGTTTGGTCCTGCTATTTATTTTTGTTTTGTTTATTATTTATTTTTATGTGGTGCTGAGGATTGAACCCAGTGCCTCACAGGTGCTAGGCAAGTGCTCTACCACTGAGTCACAACCCCAGCCCAGGTCCTGCTATTTATATAGCTTAAATAACATTACCAAAGTTTATTTAGTTACTTTCCACTGTTTTAGAATGACACTAGAATTTCTTCCCCTGGCATGATTATGACTTCTGGTCTCTAGGCAGGCCCACATCTAAGAATCTTACAGAGGTTTCCCAGTAAGTTCCCTCCTTCCTTTTCTCTGTCTCTGTCCCATGTAGGTAAACCTAAACTGGGACAGGAACTGGGCCGGGGCCAGTATGGTGTGGTATACCTTTGTGACAACTGGGGAGGACACTTCCCTTGTGCCCTTAAATCGGTCGTCCCTCCAGATGAGAAGCACTGGAATGATCTGGCTTTGGAGTTTCACTACATGAGGTGGGTCCTAGTCTCATCCATCTCTCTGGGAAAGATCCCTAGAAGAGGCCAGAAACCGGGAATAAGTGTTGTACCAAAAGCTCCAGCTCCCTGTTTCTCCATACCTAGGTTTCAAAATGTTTGTGGGTCTAGCCTAGCCATAGGTACTCTTTAAGGACTTTCCTATCTTGGTTTGGTCTTTTCTAGCCAGTTTAAATTCTTAGATTTCTCATTCCATTTAACTTTCTTTCTTTCTTTCTTTTCTTTTTTTTTTTGGTACTGAGGATTGAACTCAGGGGCACTTAGCCACTGAGCTAACATCCCCAGCCTTTTTATTTTTTAATTTTTTTGAGATAGAGTCTCACTGAGTTGCTAAGACTGTCTTTGAATATGGAATCCTCCTGCCTCAGCTTCCCGAGTTGCTGAGATTACAGGCATGAGCCACTGTGCCCAGCTGTTTATTTAACTTTCTTTCTTAGTCATTAAGGCTTGTTGATTTTTAGATTCCATGATTCTTTTTCCTTGGTGGAAAGGTTATTCTGTTAGCACTCTGTCTATACTGAGCGCCATTCCCTATGGACCTAAACTAAGCATGGTCTTAAAGCTATTCCTTCCTACATTTTGACATGTTATGCAAGATTAGAACCCAAGTATTGTAGCCCAGACCTCTCTTCTTCCCACAGATCTCTGCCGAAGCATGAGCGATTGGTGGATCTCCATGGTTCAGTCATCGACTACAACTATGGAGGTGGCTCCAGCATTGCTGTGCTGCTCATTATGGAGCGACTACACCGGGACCTCTACACAGGGCTGAAGGTGAGACAAAGCGGGGAGAGATCTCTATCTAGCTGAGGACTAGAACCTCTACTTTCCTATTGGCCTTTCATCTATTCCTGTTTATTCAGAGCCTCCTATTTTCATAAGATATTGTTGGAATTATCAGATTTTATTGCACTTATATCCAAAATCCTTAAAAATGTCTCAGACGTAAAAAAGTCTTTTTTTTTTTTTGGTCCCAGTATTTATATCCAGAATACTGTCATTTATAGTAGTGATGAAAATTAGAAGAGCAGAAAAACTTCCTGGAACTCTGTTCCCCTTTCTCTCTTTTTTTGTTCTTGGTGGATAAAGCCAGTTTTATTTAGTCAATAAATATTTATGCATAACGCAGTGTATTAAGAACCATTAGGGAATATCAAAAAATATAACTTCCAGGAGCTTTCAAAGGAATCACAGTCAATATTTCGTGAGGATGTGGAGTTTGAGTTTGTCACGCGTATCAAAATGGGTAAAATTTTGGCAGTTGGAAAGAAAGAATTGCTGTAGAATTCAAGTTTGTTTTAGACAATGAAAACTCCAGATTACACATTCTAACACAAGTCCCAATAAGGTTTAGAACAGAAATCATGGGCTGGGGCTGTAGCTCAGCGGCAGAGCTCTTGCTTAACATGTGTGAGGCACTGGGTTTGATCCTTAGTACCACATAAAAATAAATAAAAGCAGTCTGTCCATTTACAACTACAAAAAAAATTGTTTTTAATCATATGATCTTTTTATGAATTGAGATATGCCACACTGAAGAATTTTATTTGAGTGAAGATGAAACTTTCAGTTGGATATTGCAATTTAGATGAGTTTCCCTCATCTAAAACCACCACCAAAAGGGAGGTTTTTTGGAGCTGGGAATGTAGCTTAGTGGTGAATTGCTTGCCTGGCATGCACAAGGCCCTGGGTTCAAGCCCCTGGGCCGAAGGAAAAAAAAAAGTGGTTTCTTTTGTTTGTTCCCTACATTCGAGCTGAGGAGAGAAAAACAGATATCAGAATATCTAGGTAGTCCCTTCTTACAGATTCCTTTTCTACAAGTTTACACAGAATCTTCCAGAACTAGGGCAGAGAACAACTTAAATGCTCCCAGGAGTCATGACGAATTGATTGGATGAAGAAAATGACTCTTCAAATGATCCTCTCTATTACAGATGAGTTAAGCTCAGAACGTCTGATGCTTTTGTACCTGTGGACTAGCAGCCCCACTTGATCTTTTGGATGAATAATACAGTGTTTTCCAGAACCCAAGAGCTCCTAAACTAAAGTAATATGAGTGGTATTTGAAGTCATTAAACAAAATCTGCAGTGACTAGGCCTGTAAAACAGCAGAAGTAAATCCCCTGCAGTTGAGGTGTTCAAATGTTCAAAATATGTTCATGGGAAGTTACACTCCATGTATGTATGATATGTCAAATTACATTCTACTGTCATGTATAACCAAAAAGAACAAATAAAAACTTTTAAAAAGTGGGCTCATGGGCCAGGCATGGTGGCTCGTGCCTGGAATCCCAGAGGCTTGGGAGACTGAGGCAGGAAGATCACAAGTTCAAAGCCAGCCTCAGCAACTTAGAGAGGCCTTAAGCAACTCAGTGACACACTATCTCTAAATATAATATAAAAAAGGGTTAGGGATGTGGCCAGTGGTTAAGTGCCCCTTGGTTCAATTCCTGGTATCAAAAACAAACAAACAAACAAAAACAAAAATCAGGGTTCATGGATTTAGTTATTTGGTTGCACCTCTCCTTGTCACCTCTGGGCATCATTCAGCTGGCCCAACTGCAGCCCCCAAGGGATTTTATCTGGCTTTGTGTTCTTTTCAACTTGCACTTCCTTGCTTTTCCTCCACTTCCCTCTCCTAACTGCTTTCCTCTTCCCCTTTTGTTTCTATTCGTTTTTCTGTCTTTGTGTGTCCTGATGTGGTCAGTCTTTTAGTTCCTCAAAGAAAGAAGTCTCAGTTGGTTCAAGCAAGTTGGATTGAGGAGTTTCTCTGTTTGTGACAGTAAGTTCTTTTGTTTCTCCAAGGCTGGACTGGCCCTGGAGACACGTTTGCAGATAGCACTAGATGTGGTGGAGGGAATCCGCTTCCTGCATGGCCAGGGACTCGTCCATCGTGATATCAAACTGAAAAATGTACTGGTAAGTAGAGCTGTGTCCCCAAGAAGACACCCTGCTTCTGTGGGTGGAGGATGCACAAAATGTAAGTTTGATCCTAAGAAAAATCCAGATGGAAAGAAGTAGAGTTAATAGTATAATGGATGGATGGTTTTCTTGGAATTTAAGGTTAGGCAGGAGTTTCAGTACAGACCTACCTTATAGTAGTATAGAGTTTTTCCCCCTGTACACTGTTGAAAAATTTTTAACCTTATAGAAAAAGTTAAAAGAGTGGTACAGTGAAGACCTAGATATCCTTTATCCAGATTCCTCTTCTCTATTTCTCCTCGCTCACTCACATTCTCACTGTTTATATGTATACACTTACGTGCACAAACAGGCATACTTTTTCACAGAATTTTGTGAAAGTAAGTTGCAGATAATACTTCATTTCTAAATACTGAAGCATGTATCTCCCAATAAAAAGGCAGTCTTACACAAAATTAAAATGTCATCACACCCAAGAAATTTACCATCAATACAATGTTGTTACTTAACATGCGGTCTGTATTAACAGTGTTAAAGTTTCCCCTAATATATCCAATTGCTTCAAATATGGTCTGTTTGTTTATTTGATCCAGTATCCAGTCCAAGTATCATATAGTACATTTTGTTGCCATGCTTATTTAGTTTTCTTTAATCTAGAACAGTCTACCTTTTTTTTTGTTTTTTATGACATTTACATTTTTGAGGAGCATAGGCCTTTGTTATTGCTTATGGTGATATTGGATGAGAGCAGAGATAAATTAATAAAGCTTAAAAGGTAAGAGAGTCATGAACTCACTGGTCCTGTTATCTAAATTATGAAGAATAATTTGGGCTAGAGATTTGGGGTGTAACTCAGTAGTAGAGTGCTTGCCTATGAGCATGTTCCAAGGTCCTGGATTCAATCCCCAGGACTGCAAGAAAGTAAGAGGAACTTTTGACATATTCCACTTTTTTTTTCTTTTAATTTAGACATACTCCTTTTGAAAAAGAATCTTGTTTTGTGGTGCTTTGGATTAAACCCAGGCCCTCATGCACATTAGCAAGTGCTCTGGCACTGAGCCATACACACACCTAGCCCTCCAAAAATCTTTCAACATAGACCTCTTATAAATATCTTAGAGTATCGTTAAGGTTTTTCTGGTAGTACTTCAATGATGTACAAAGATGACAGCTGTTTGAGAGAAGGGAATAATCTTACTAAAAGTATAAGTGAAATCTAAGAGGAAGGCTGATCATTAGCCAAAGTGTCTCCCCCCCCCCCCATGCTGCCCCACCTCCCCCAACCATGTTGTTGCTAGGGAATCTGCCCAGGTCTTTGAGTGTGCTAGGCAAGTGCATTGCCACTGAGCTACACCCCAAATGGGAGTCACAGTGCATTTTGATGGATTTCTCTCTTGGATCTTTAGAAAAGGAAATACAGGAATGTCAGGAAGCTTCTAGGCTGACTAGAGGACTTCACCTTTCTGTCCTGGGGTCAGGTGAAGAATCCGGAGTTGAAATGTTTTCCTCATTGTTCTTCCATAGATCCTCACTTATTCATTCTTTCAAGATTTATGAAGATTCTCATAGGTGCCAGGCTCCATGCTAAGTGCCAGAGATACAAACATGAAAGAAACAGTTCCTGCCATCAGGTTGCTCACAGTCTCTGAGGAGGAGAGTGTGAAGATGGGCTAGGTGGAGGCAGATTTTGTTAAGCACTACTTTGAAGTGCATATTTTGAACTTGGATATACAATTGAATACTACCTGCAAGCTCAGAGACAAGGTGAATTCTTCCCCTGCTTTCTTGGCAGCTGGACAAGCAGAATCGGGCCAAGATCACTGATTTAGGATTCTGCAAGCCAGAGGCCATGATGTCAGGCAGCATTGTGGGGACACCCATCCATATGGCCCCAGAACTTTTCACAGGTAAGGTCTGGAGGGCAGGGAGTGGATTTGGGCAGGGTCAGAACTACAATCCTGAGAGCTACTCATCAGACTAAGCAGTATGCACAAGTACTGCTGGCAGTTCTGGCTGACAGGGGAGAAACCAGAGGAGGGCAAACGTAAGGCAGGTAGGGGAAAAGTGGAGAGGTATAGAAGTAGGAAGGGAAGTGCAAATGGGGAGTCACAGTGCATTCTTTTGGATTTCTCTCTCTCTGGGTTATTATGCCATCATTGCTATAATCATTTAATTATTTGATCATAAATTCTAAATCAAATAACTCTTATATAATAGCATATAATAGCAGTTGTCTTCTATCAATAAAGAACTTGCAATTGACAAAGAGGAATATTAAGAGAGGTAAAGTAATTTGGAACCATTATCCAGCAGCATATAATTTAATACTAAGTGAAGGGCTATATGATGTACCGTTGGTGTTCCACGATGGGAAAGAGGAAGGTTGAAATGTTTGACGGTTTGTGTTAGAGGTGAAATTTTAGGTATAACTCGAGTCAGATCTGGAATGTTGGTATGTGGAAAGGGAACTCATTTATTTGAGTATATACTTTGAGGTAAGCAGTGTGGGCATTTATACATTTTGTTCCTTTAATCTTCATAATTATGTGATAATGTTGGTGTATTTTTTTGTTCATTTCCTGGACAAAGTTGAATCCAGATTGATGAATTAACTCAACCAAAAATTATTTAGCTAGAAAGTAATAGATATGGGATTTGAATCTAGGTCTTTTCTGACTCTAGAGTCCAACCATGGATCATGAAGGAGAGAAACTTCCAGAGGCTGGAGAAGGGGAAATATTAAGGAATATTGTAGAATAGAAATAATAATAGAAGTAAGTATGACAAGATAGAAATAGTGACAAGCAAGGTTGGAAGTGAATACACTGAGCTTGAAATTCTGGCGGAGGAGGTAGGCCTGCTGTGCAGGAGTGGGCAGCTGCTGAGCTCCTGAGGGGAGAATACAAAGAAGATGCTTATGAAAGATTAGCTTAGCAGGAGTTGGTAGAGGGGATTTGAGTGAGAAGAACCAAAAACAATGAGAGGGTTCCGTGGTGGTTATCTCCAGGATTGGGTTGGTGTCAATGCTGAAGCAAAAAGAGATAGATTTGAAATCAATTCAGAGGATGGAATAGACAAGATTTTTTGTTATTTACTTGATATGAGTGATGAACAGGGAAGAATGACTGAAAAATGACTGAATTTTTTAAAATATATTTTTTTAGATGTAATTGGACACAGTACCTTTATTTATTTTTATGTGGTGCTGAAAGGATACAACCCAGTGCCTTGTACATGCTAGGCGAGCACTCTGCCACTGAGCCACAACCCAGCCCGACTCTGAATTTTTGAATGGGAGTGAGTAGAGAAGGGTTGTACTATATCAGGAAGATGGAAAGGTAATTATAGGTCAGTCATTAGAATTGATAATAGCTGAAATTAGCAGTGTATTTGGATTTCTTTTATTTTGTTCACAAGTCTTCTCTCAACTCTTCATCAAGTAATGATCTGAGGATTAGAAGTTAGGTAGACAGCTCTAGTCCTACCCACATCTGAACCAAGTAGTCACCATTTTTCTTTCCCTAAACTGACTTTTTAAAAATATTTCTATTCCTGTCACTATTATTCTACTTTGACTGCTTCATATTTAAAGTCCTTTATTTCTATTATAGTCTACCCTATTTCTGTCAGAATAATCTTTCTAAAATATTTTTCACAACACCTCCTGCTTTAAGGTGTAAATGATCTGCTGCCCACTGGCTCCAGACTCCTCCCTGACTTAAAAGAATCTATTATGTTCTAGTTCCAGTGTACCCACCCACCTGTATTTCCCTGATGTGACCTATTAGGATTGATTTTGTAGTTACCCCATGAAAATGAAAGGCCTTCCTCCCTTTTTCTTCATCCAGTTCAAGTGTTGGTATGCTGTCAGTGCCTAGCTTTGGCCTCCCTGTGCCTTCGTGTTCATATTGTAAACATGCCCTGACTACCTGGCAGGGCTGTTTTGAAAGACTATGGATGTTAACAGCTCCAGAAAAAACAAACAAACAAAAACAACATAAAAAGACCTGCTAATGCACGTGGATGGCCATGTGCCGTCTTCCCTCTCTGGTTCACTAGTGTTCATCCCTTCTTGCTGTAGGAAAGTATGATAATTCCGTGGATGTCTACGCTTTTGGGATTCTCTTCTGGTATATCTGTTCAGGCTCCGTCAAGCTCCCTGAGGCATTTGAGAGGTGTGCTAGCAAAGACCATCTCTGGAACAATGTGCGGAAAGGTAAGAGCCAAGGCACTGCTCTGCCTCCACTCCTTTAGTGAGAGCAGAGTCTGGCATTGCAGCAGGGCCCTGTCTCCTCCACAGCAACACATGCATATTTAGATCATCCTGGAATCCAGAGAAGACATAAGTCAAACCTTTGCTTCCAGGAAGCATTGTGTTGAACTATCTCAAAATGCTTTTTTTCTTTAAAATTTCCTCTTCAATTTCCTATGTCGAGTAGGTTCCAGACTTTCTTCACTGTTCCTATTAGATTCTAACCTAGATGTCTGCAGTGGAAACCAAAGCTCCTTTTACTCTTTAGTTCCCTGAGGCCCAGCTGGCCTGGCCAGCTGGTTGGGTTGGGCTCCCTCTCACTGACTTTCTGATTTCCATGCTCCTTTCTCTAGGGGCCCGCCCAGAACGTCTCCCTGTGTTTGATGAGGAGTGCTGGCAGTTGATGGAAGCCTGTTGGGATGGTGACCCCTCTAAAAGGCCTCTTTTGGGCATTGTCCAGCCCATGCTCCGGGGTATCATGGACCGACTGTGCAAGTCAAATTCTGAGCGGCTGAACAGAGGACTAGATGACTCTACTTGAAAGCAAAGACCTTTCTCCTCCATTCTTTGTTTCTTTTTTCCCCCCTCACCTTTTGGGCATGGGGAGAATTTGACTTTTTTTTTTTCATTATAGGGAGCTCCTGAGAGACTGGTGCTTGCTGGTCAACTTAAGACCTTCCTAGGCAGAGGTGGCTCCTGGACAGTGGAGAGTTGGATGACTGAGCATTCTGGGCGGGTCATGGATGCCCCATCCTATCCCTTTGTCAAAAAAGATTGTCTAAGATGTATAAAGGCTGAGGAATGTAATGTTCTGGCCTCAGAACTAAAGGAGGCAATTGTTACCATTGTCTATTCACTGTATTATGCTTCAAAGACAATAAGTGGGACACTGCAGTGGCAATAGTACTGAAAATGTATTATTTTCATGATTTCAGCACTAGCTAGGAATAGTTTGATTCTACCCAGTGGTAAGGACCACTTAGAAAATTTCAGTTTAGGTCAAGATTGTGTTAACATAGGGACACATGACAAAACTTGTGGATACCTGGATCCTGCTATCTGTAACCAGGAATTTCAGGTTGTGATGGTCAGAAACCCCAGTAAGGGAGCTAGAAACAAACCTATATTTTCCTCACAGTGCCAGTGTGTTTACATGTATAGGGCTACACATCCCTGATTCCTGGGAGGTTTCACTATTACAATACTAAGAGACCAAAAAAGAAAGAAAAGAAAAAAGTGTGCATATGTCTGTATATACATAAGCTATTGGATTTTGAGTTACTGCTAACTCCAGAACAGAATCTGTTCTTCTATCCTTGGGTCTTCCTCCCATGCCTCTCCCTTCTTTTGATCTTAAGGTGGGAAAGCTCCAGATTACATGGTACTTAGGATTCAGTGAGCAGAACTGACTTAAAGTGAGGCTGTGGGTAAGACCTGAGAGGGGCAACGAGGGGAGGCCACGGCCTGCATACAGCCTGTTTGAAATGTGCATACCAGCTTGTTTTCAAAACTTTAATCAGAAACTCTTTGGGGGGTTGAATCTAACACACTAATATTTTTAAAGCTTGACCAGTGGTTAAAAGGCCAAGGTTTCTTCTGTCCTTTCTTTACCTTATTTTAGATATAATCTGTTAGAAGAAAAAAAGGAACCAGATGAAAGAGAAGAATAGCTCTGTGGTAGCTCAGTGTGTTGGTGGCTGGAAGCTCTGCTCCCTTCTGAGTGGTCTTTGGTGGTGTTCTTATGAAGTACACATAGAGACAGAGATGGACAACTCCAGTCAGAGGAAAGGGGAACAACTTGACACTGGTGCATCTCAGGTCTTGACTTCAAGCCTTCCACCAACAAACTGTTCCATTAGATTTAGAAACACAAGTAGATGAAGAAATTGTGGAGGTGAATAGCCTCCATCCATCTGTTCAGTCTCAAGAACTCTGGTCTGGCCCTTTGTGTTCATCTCCAAAGTGTGTGAATCAGGTTCCCAATAGGTGTGTAAGATGAGTGTTACAGGATTGGAGCTGTAGCTCAGTGAGTGGCAGAGCGCTTGTCTAGCATGGGCACTGGGTTCCATCCTCAGCACCACATAAAAATAAACAAAGACGTTCTGTACATTAAAAAAAAAAACTAAAAAGATGAATGTTACATTAGCTGCTGGGATTTTCTAGGTTTGTCTATAACCGAATGACCATCCCTTACATATTTACGGAGTATAAGTGGAGTCTAAAACATTTTTATGTAACTTTTATTAAAGCTCGCTTTTAACTCTGGTTATGATGCAGTTGAGCACAATAACCCTTAAGCACTGCATCCCTTCAAAACTTATGTCATACTACAGACCTTTTTATTTGCAAATGATAAAGGGGACCCATTGTCTTTGGGTTCGCTGGTTCTGGCCTTGTTCTGGTAGAATGTTCAGTTTATCTCAGAACCTGAATACCTGTTTAGCTATATACTTCAAGTCACTATTCTCAGCATGAATTTGTTGCCTTCTGGGAACTATGATGGGACTTACAGGAAGCCAGGTGTCAAGTTAAAGGAGAAGCAAGTAGTCTCTACATGGGTGAAAATCATTATAATCTGTACTGTATGAAATTTCAAAGAAGTCTTATATAGTTAGTTCCTGTTGTCAGATCTTTGTCTTCTAAACCTCAAGTAATCAGAAGTCTGTACTTCCATTGTGGAGACTACATTCCTAACATTCTTGCAGAGCCTTAGCTCATACTCCAGACACACATGGGAGGTCAGATTTTCCTAGTTCCTTTTCAGTTTATCCCTGTGGCTTAGTCTGCTCTGATACCAGTTTTCTAGCAAGTTCTCTACATTTTTTTTTCCCAGTGGGAGGGAGGAAGGGAGGAACTAATGCTAAGTCAGGAGTTGTTTTACAGTTAATTTTTAAAAAGTATTCTGAGAAATGGTGCAAGATACTCCTGAAAGTCCCCGGGCTAGCCAAAGTCCACATGGATATTTGGGAGCGTTATTTAAACACTCAGCAGGCTGAGTGCAGGAATATATGTGTATGATGTGTGTATATTTTACTTTTGGTTTATAACTTTGTTAGCCGATTTTGAATTCTTAGCTCATTGGCACCCATTATTATTATTAATGTGATGGTATGCCATGAAATGTACTGTATTGTATATTACTTGGGGGAACACTAGGCATTCAGAGAAGTGTGCAGCACTTAAATGATATAGGGCTTAGTATGGCTGAAGATTTTACCTCCCAGCTTCAGTTAGTTGTGTTCCCAAGTGGTAAGGTGAGATTGTGACTTAGGGAGGAAGAAGAGTGGCATGAAGAATTATCCTCACTGTGTTCGGTCCTTCTAAAGAATTGAATGAGGGCAGTTTACCCTAGCCCAAAAATGTTCACCTGGCTATTTTTAATGAAAAATTGCTCATTTTGCTGATCGAAAGGCTTCCTGGAGAGCAAGAAATGATGGTGACACCTGGGGCCTGGGATGGCTGACCTTGTGCCTAGAGAGCTAGCAGTAACGTGGTTGCCTAGGAACTGCTGTTCTGAGAGGTGTCCACAGGCATCCCTGGTTCTTGAACCACCTATTACTGCTCCAGGAAGGGGACTGCACTGATTGTTCCCAGACCAAAGAGAGTCAATTTTGACTCCATCAACTTTAAGGGGATAGAGCCTCGCAGCAACTGCTCCTAACTTAACACTAAAGCTGGAGGAAACAGTGGAGGAAAGGATTCATTACTGATAGATAGGACTAGGGGAATGATAGAACTTTTGACCAGTACCTGTAAACTCCCAAATGCAGTTTTGTATCTTTGCTTGGGCTGCCAAAGAAAAGTTGGAGGGCTGGGGGTGTAGCTCAGTTCCCAGCACGAACAAACAAACCAAAAAACCAGAAAAGGTAGAGTGTTTGGAAAATTTTTTCCTGACAGAAGTGGCTCAGGATGGCAGGGCTGCGGAGTGACAACCGCACTAAATGACACTTTATTTTTTTGGCTTATTATTTAGCACTGAGAAGCCCAGGGAAGTGGTGATTACAGTAGCACTTTGGGAAACTGAGGTACTCTCTGGCCATGCTTTGGAGACACCATGCTTGGTATTCTGTCGGGCTCATCAGGAAGCCTCCAAAGTTCAGGTTGTATCAGAGCCGAATGAAGAGTCCTGGAAAAGTCCATTGCTGAAAGGGGAGTTACTTTAAGTTTTCAAATCTTGATTCTTGGGTTTGTTGGATTAAATAACCCACTTTTTCTTTAAAAGAAAATGAGGTTTATTCTAATGATGGGGGTGGGATGGCTTAGAGCTAGTGTGATAAGTGGGTAAGAAAGGAGTAATTTGGAGGCACTTGCTTTGAAAATTCCCCTGGAGGTTTTAAGTAGCACTATAGTTCTTAAAAGAGTTTTATTGTTAACATCATCTGCTTTGTTAATTTCTAGTCCAGTTGAGGAGATGGCAGAGACTGTTGAGAATATCTGACCTGGGGAGGCCAGCTTGCTCAGAGAGTCCATAAAGAAAATTGGCCTGGACAGCTTATGGTCTTTATGCAATGTTTTTTTGTTTATTTTAAAGAACTAATGTTTATTACAGTGTTAAATAAAAGTGTAACATACTAAGTGTGTAGAATAAAAGTGCAATAACAAAAGAAAATTACTTTGGCACAAACGTCAGTCTCTATACTCCCTTCTTTCCCATACTAACAGTATTTTTCCAAATACTGTTAAATGTTACAGCACGACCACGATGTATGTATTTTTAAGAGATGCAACTAGGGGTCAGGTCTTCATCAGTGTAATTTTGAATGGTCAGGTTTGGTTTTTTAGAGTATTCTGTATAATCATTAGGATGCACAAATACCAGATGTGCTATATAATAAAGATCATATTAACATGTTAGTTTTACATCTGTTTGGCTTTGGCTTTGATTTCACTACCCATGTGAATAGGATGCTCCCTGATGCATTCCATTCCACTGTTACCTGCGGTAAGTCTTGCCCTTTGCCTTAGGGGAGACTGATGCCACACGCCACTCCTCCAGCAGGGGCCTTATTCCGTAATGGTCATTACTCTTGGTAACTGAATATTTTGCATTACTACTACTAGCAGTGTATTTTTCAGACCCTATCCTGAGGTGACCCCCTTTACTCCAATTTTCAGCACGAACTTGCAGCATTCAGAGTTTATACATGAGTCTAGTTATTCCTTATTAACTGTGAGCTAATTGGGGGCTATAATCTATGTACCAGTTTTTCTGCATTTGGAATACTTTGAGTTCATATAGGCCCACCCCACTGTTCAGGTTTGCTTGTTCAGCAGTGCCTGAAGGTGCCAGTGTGGGCCTCCACCTGAAGCAGCACTGTCTAGTCCCTACGGAAGGTCATCAAATAGTGTGTGTCTTCTCCCATGGGTGTATTTGTTTTGGTTTGTTTGGGGTGACTGTATCATATTGAACATGTGGCTGAGTCACTGTTTGCTAAAACTGCTTGTGATTTGACTGCAGCACAAGGTTGGCCAGGAGATGGCAGCACATCTTAAAGAGTTAGTGAGTTTCTACTTAAGAGAAAAGTTCAAAGTGAACATCTGGTTGGTCCCCAGTCTAGCCTACACAGCAGTGGTCACACAATGCTGGTAAGCCTCTTCTGCTGGTGAAACCTCACTAACTCCAGCCACCCTTCTCAGCCAGTCATACCCTACCTTTTATGCACATACTCTGTATTCTCATATAAAGTTCAATGTGATTGAGCTCCCTTAACCTCCCCCCTTCCCATTGCTACATTGGAAAAAATAACATGTGGTGTACACATTTTTAGATTTAATATGCTCTTTTAAGCAGGCATATTCCTTGAAGTAGGGCAACTTGGGTGGCCTTCCTGGTCCTATGTTTGAGTGAGGCTCAGAGGGGAGAGGCTACCAAATTTTTGATTATTATTAAATTCTTCAAAATTTCTACCTTTAGCAGAACTCCATGAGGCACTAATTGAATAGCCTCCTTTTGAAACAGTGTACTTATCACAAGTGGTCACATGCTGATTGAGGCCCCCTAGGATTCTTCTAGGGATAGCTTCTTCCTTAATACACTCTGAAGGAAGCACTTCAAGTCTGTGGGAAAAAAATAGACTATTCAATAAAACTAGCTATCAACCTGTCTGTTCCTGTAACAAATACCACAAACTGGGTGATTTTAAATGATACACACTTATTTCTGACAGTACTGGAGGCTGGGAAGTACAGGGTCAGGACATTAGCAAATTTGGGTCTGGAAAGGGCTGCTTTGCTTCTAAGAAGGTGCCTTGTTGCTGTATCCTTTAGAGGAGACTAATGCTGTAGAAGCACTATGGAAGCACCGAGGGCAAAAAGGGATGAACATGTCTTTACATGGTGGAAGAGATGTAAAGACCAGGCAGCTCTCTAAAGCCTCATTGATCCCATTCATGAGGACAGAGTCCTCATGGCCTAATCACTTCTAGTGTTAGGTTTCTGTTGTTATAACAAATATCAGAAAGTATTAACTTATGAAGAAGAAAGGTTTATTCTGGCCCACAGTTTTAGAGATTTTTAAGTGTACAATCTGCTGGCCCTGTTGTTGGTGAGGCAGTGTATCATGATGGGAGTATGTTGTAGAGCAAAATCATTTACCTAATGGCTAGGGAGCAAAGAGAGAAAGAAGGAAGCAGCCAAGGTCCCACTGGCCCACTCTAGGGCATGCCTTAGTGATTTTGGGATATCCCACTAGCTCCATCTTTTAAAGCTTCCACCCCCTCCCAAAATCACTACACTAGGAACCAGGCCTTTACCACATGGACCTTTGGAGGATGTCCAAGATCCAAAATAGGGCACCTCCCAAAGTCCCCTAATTACCATCACCTTGAGTTTTAAGTTGCAACATATACAAGAGTCATACATTCAAACTGTAGCACCATCTGAGAAAAAATAGACTCAAATCCTCATCAGAACAAACAAATAGGAGCTGTGGCTCATGGTAGAGCACTCGCCTAGCATCTGTGAGGTGCTGGGTTCGATCCTCAGCACCACACTAAAATAAAATGAAGATGTCCACTTACATCTAAAAAATATTCAGAATAAATTTTAAAAAAGCTCAGTTGGTGCGGTGGCACACACCTGTAATCCTAGCCACTCAGGAGGCTGAGGCAGAATTGCCAGGGCAATTTAGCGAGTTTATGTCTCTAAAAGAAAAAAATAAAAAGAGCTGGGGATTTAGTTAGTGCCCATCATTCAATCCCTGGTACGAGAAAGAGAAAGAAAAAAAATTATGAAAATATGTTTGTTTATAGAACAGAGAACTTCTTTGAATGTGATGGAAAACCCAGAAATCATAAAGAAAAAAATGATCAAAATGTTAAAAGTTATGTACAATCCAAGACACCTAAACCAACCTTAAGAGGATAATTGCAGTAAATAGCAAATACAAGGTTTACATACTTAGTATATGAAGAAATCAGTAAGAAAAAAGTCATCTAAATATAGATCACTAGTAATTATTTGAAAAGATCTTCATCTTGCAAGCAATTGGGTAAATGCATAAGAAAATGAAAAAGCTATTTCCATCTATTAATTTACTAAAATATACATACTTAAAAATCTCTGTTCATGGTGGTGTAGGGATGAGCACTTCCCTATGTTGGGAAGCTGCCAGAGCAGCAGAAGTGGCAGTACCTATAAACAGTTTAAATGTATACTGTATCCTTTGTCCCAGAATGCTTTCTAGGTGGTCCCTATCTGTAAAAATGTTTGCAGAAATGTGCAAATCTATAAAAGGGTGTTTATTGCATCATTATTGGTTGTATGAAAAAGTTATAGGCAATATTAATGTCTGGCAATTGGTGACAAATTATGGGACTCATCTCTTTCTCTTATAATTTAAGAAAATGAAGTCTGGCTGATTTAGGAGAAAGGAAATATTTATTGGAAAGCTATTAGGAGTTCACAAGATCAATAGGAAACGGAGATCAGGCTCACTGAATTGAGCAGGAAGTAGGGCAGCTCTGCAGGCTATGGCCAAGGCCTCCTTATGCCTGTGATGAACACCTTACTCCCTCATAGGACATGGTGTGGAGGGTTTTCCCAACTGGCCCTGCATAGGTCCCAGGCCCATTTCTAAACCTGTATTAGTTCAAAATTGGAAAAGATTTATCCCCTTCAAATTCCATGGTGGTGGCAAGAGCCGGGGACAGACATCTAGGTTTGCCTGCTTGCTAAAAACTGCATTTAGTGGAGATATCATTCCTGAAAGTTAATCAAAGACAGTTAGAAAAGGGACCTAGATTCAGGACAGGCCCTGGTGACAGATGGCATTACAGATCACTTCTTGGGCAGCTCCATATCCATTTACTCTTCTGGCATGACTGTGGGACAAGATCATAAAAGAGGATTGACTGATTGGTGCCTGCATTTACATGGAGAAGTCCCAACTTGATCTATGGGAAGCACTGCTAAATCTCTCAAGATTTTTCATCGTAAGAAGACTCTGTTTGCTGGGCACAGTGGCATACGCCTGTAATCCCAGCAACAAGTTTGAGGCCAACCTCGATAGCTTAGGCCAACCCCAAGAATTTAGCAAGACCCTGTCTCAAAATAAAACATAAAAAAGGATGGGCATTGGGGCTGGGGATGTGGCTCAAGTGGTAGCGCACTCGCCTGGCATGCGTGTGGCCTGGGTTCGATCGTCAGCACCACATACAAAGATGTTGTGTCCACCAAAAACTAAAAAATAAATATTAAAAAACAAAACAAAACAAAAAAAAAAAAAAACGGGATGGGCATGTTGCTCAGTGCTAAAGTGCCCCTGGGTTCAATCCCTAGTACCAAAAAAACTCCACGTTTCAGCTTGGGACCTAGAGCAGCTAGACTCTGTCTTAAAAAATAAAAATCAGGCATGGTGGTGCACACATGTAATCCTAACAGCTAGGGAGGCTAAGGCAGGAGAATCACAAGTTCAAGATCACAACTTAGTAAGGTCTTAAGCAACTTAGTGAGAGCCTGCCTCAAAATTAAAAATGGGCTGGGGATGTAGCTCAGCGTAGAGCACCCCTGGGTTCAATCCCCAGTACTACCCCCCCCAAAAAAATCTATTTTGTCTGATAATGATGTCATTATTTTATTATTTATATCATTTTACTTTCAGCTTTTCTGTTTTCATTTTACAAACTTTTTAATTATATCTCTCCTAAAACATGAATAGTTAAGTCTTTAGAATTCAATCTGGAAACATGTGAGTTTTAAATGATGAGTTTTGGGCTGGGGATATAGCTCAGTTGGTAGAGTGCTTGCCTTGCATGCACAAGACCCTGGGTTCAATCCTCAACACAAACAAACAAACAAATGGTGAGTTTTGTGCTTTTCAGTTGTCTTACTTGATTTTTTGGGTGGTGGGGTGGGGGTGGGGTCTTATTTTGAAATAATTTATTTGTCAATTCATCCCTTCTATGTGTTTGTTTGTAAATTGTACTTTCTCTAGTATGGTACACATGCCTGTAATCCCAATGACTTAGGAGGCTGAGGTAGGAGGATCACAAGTTTGAGTTTAGCCTCCACAATTAGTGAGACCCTGTCTCAAAATAAAAAATAAAAAGGACTGGGGATGTAGCTCAGTGGTGAAGTCTCTGGGTTCAATCCCCAATGGTAAAGTGTCTCTGGGTTCAATTCCCTAATAATAATAGGCTAAGGATCTAGGTCAGTGGTAGAGTGCCCCTTGGTTCAATCCCCCCAAAATATTTTACTCTCTATTCTTTTGTTAGTTTATCCTGATATTTTGCCATGTATATATGATATAAAGTTTAAATATAATCTCTTCATTCCCTTCCCAGACCATTAAATGGTATAAATAAATCTCCAATGTTGTTCTTGTAAGCCTAAAATTACTATACAACTTTATTTTGGAGAACACCAGCTTGATAGAATGCTCTTTTAAAATTTCTACCTTAAAGACTTGTATACCTGGAAGATATGAACACATTTCATATACAAAGCAGAGTAATAGCACCATGATTATATTGATGTTTTTATATTAGTCAAGTTTAGCTTTTAAGTAACAGTATAATGCTCTAAAATAACAGTTGTTGTTTTAACCAGTTATTTAGTTTCTTTAAGATTACTTGCTCTAAAAAAAAAGAAAAGAAACAAAGCTTAATAAACAATGTTATGGGTAAACTAATGTTTTAAGAAATTTTTGTTTTTTTAACATATAGATCAAACTTTGGTTTCTATGAGTATTAACATTTGACCTTAGGGATAAAACCTTAAAATAGCTTTGATTGTTTCACCTATATATATAAAACCAACTTACACAGACCTTCTTTATCATTTACTTAAACCCTCTTATTCACTTCATCATATAAAGACTTTCTTATCCAGAAACACTTTTTTTCCCTTCTATTAAATGTTTTTCATACCTAGAACCTTCTAATTCCTCCTTTCCATCTGTGAACCTCCTTTTCTGTTCACATTTTGAAACAATCCTTGTAAATTTCTGAATTTAGGCAAATTATTCATTTTAATAAAAATACTTTATTTTATTTACAGTACTCTTAATTGAAACAGTTGAAACTTTTGGGCCTTTTTTTTTTTTTTTACTTTTGGGCCTTTATATACAGAAATCTTCTATAAACCTTTGTATATAGAATCACATCTGTTTACCATTTTATGAAAACACAATGTTTAAGTACATAGAATTATACCTGTTGGGACTTTAAATTTTTAGTAACCTTTTTCAGTGATGACAAAGCAACTTTAAATCCATTTTTCTTCATTTATCAATTTATGAAAACATCAATGTTACCCAATGGAATTCAGGTGTTATGAGTACTTGATGATATATTTAACATTTAGTGTTTTAACCTTGTAAATTAATTAGATGTCTAACAAAAATATTTATGAGTAATCCCATGTCAAATCTACTTTACTTATTTTACCAAAATATCAGACAAGTGTACTGAACAGTATTAGCCATTTCTTCCTTGTTGAAGAAAAGTTTTAGAACCAAGGGATATTAGACAGTTTATAGACATCACATTTTATTAGTTTTTTTGACCACCTAGAGAGACTTGTAAATTTAATTTTGGAGACATCTTTATTTTCATCTATTTACCCAATTTAAATTGAACAATTTTTTTTCCTAGTTGGTATTTGGACAAGTTTGTATGGTGAAAATTATTTTCTATTAATTTTGAGAACAAAGCTATGATATTAAGCTCCTTACTGAGCAGGTCCATTATTTTGTATGACCATTCCTAGAGCCTCAATGACAAACAGGTTTAATTTTGCTCCATAGTTGAGAACAGAGGCTCAAAATAAGGTCCCATTTTAATGTCTTAAAGGCTTCCAAAACCTGTTAATAACTCAGAGGAGGAGTAAACTTTTTTTTTTTTTTTTTTTTTTTGTAAATTTATCCTTTAAAAGTAAGTGGCCCTTTGTGGATTCAGGATTTAGGGTGGTGTGTTTTTATTGTCTCCCTAAGTTTCTCCATGAAAATGGTAGGGCTTTCCTGGGGGCCCAGAGTAATCTCAGAGACCTTGGAATAGTTAATGGGCTTTTGCCTGATCTTCCTGAGGGCTTCAAGGAAGCCTTTTGGAAATATGTCATCTTCCTAGCATCCTGTTCATCATTTGGGTCCCAGTCAGGATGTTTCTGGGAATTGCCTGTGCTCTAGATGAATAATTAGGTTTGTTTCTAGTTTGTGATGCTGGGGCATGGGCAAGATGTAGGTCCATCCCCAAATTCTTTAGCTACTTGCTTTAGGATGGTGGCCTCCTCCTTATTGGAGGCTAAAGTTTGGCTAAGTAATAATATAATATCTTTAATATCTTTCCAGGTGAGGTCAAACACCTGGTGTAAGTTTTGAAACATCCCAATATATGTATTTAGACCCTCCAAAAATTTCCCAGAATTTGTTCTTATTTGTTTTAAGGGGGGTAGGTCCTCTTGATTTCTCTTCCTCAGTAGGTGATTCCTTAAGGCCTTCTCTTCTGGTAGACATTGAGGTTAGGCCTGACAACACTTGAAAATGAAGCACTTTCCTGATCATTTGTAATTTCCCAGTATGTAGACTAGTGGTCAATCTACAAACTGACTTGAGAGAAGCTCCCACCTGAATGATAGAAATTTTAGGGACGTCTCCCTAAACTTGAGCTTCATTACAGTCAGAAAACCCATCTCTCATCACCTGGCTTTGCCAAAGTTATTTCTGGCTTCCTTTGACAAAGTGCTAGATCCCAGTTTGCCCTGTGCCAGAGACCCTGAGAGGATTCAGACTTAAGGGCTACAGCTTTCCTCCGTGCCACTATAACTCCTGATTATTAAAAAAAACCATGAAAAAAGAGGATAATTGTATACATCTTAACCTTTTGTGCCTGTTGTCCTACAAACTAAAGGAATCTCCAGAGTGTAAGGGGAACATCTATTGTTTGTTAAGTGCTTAACAAACACCATTTTCTGGAGGAATTTTTTTTTTTTTGTTATTGGAAAATTTTTTTTTTAATTATTTTATTGTTGGTTGTTCAAAACATTACATAGTTCTTATTATACCATATTTCACAGATTGATTCAAGTGGGTTATGAACTCCCATTTTTACCCCGTATACAGATTGCTGTGTCACATCAGTTACATTTCCATTGATTTACAAATTGCCTTTCTAGTGACTGATGTATTGGAGGAATTTTTTTAAAAAATATTTATTTATTTTAGTTTTCGGCGGACACAACATCTTTGTTTGTATGTGGTGCTGAGGATCGAACCCGGGCTGCACGCATGCAAGGCGAGCGTGCTACCGCTTGAGCCACATCCCAGCCCTTCTGGAGGAATTTATGGAAGGAGTTGGTTAAAATAGAGTGCCTCCCTCTTGTAGCAATTTAAAAAAAAATACTTTGAAGTACATCTGAGCATAGGAACAGTAATGGGAGATTTTTAAACTGGCTTGTGAAGGCTAACTATGCCAACAAAGGGAACCTGGATGTTTTCTTACTAATAATCCATGTCTTTCTTTCAGTCCTACAAGCTGAAGAATTACTAGTGTTTTTGATTGGTGAAGGAAAGGAGCATCCAGGAGGGATTGGATGTGGGGGTGGGGAGTGTTGCGTGGCCCTCACGAGGCAAATATAATTGGGGCTTTCCCTCAGTGCTATTCATCTACCAATCACCTTAGATACCCCTTAAGGCAGTCGGGAGGGGATTCGAGAGAAGGAACCTTAGGATTTTGGCCTGAGTGTAGCCCAGACCAGAAATTCCGCAGTTATTCCATACTCCTTCATCCACCTCCACTTAACCAAGGCAGATTGGGACTAGGGACACTGTGTACTCACGCCAATTGCTCTCCAGGCTTGGACAGAAGAGTAGGAAGCGGCTTCAGCAGAACTAACATGCCTGCTCTGTATTGAACAGGTGATTGAGAGCTACCCAGGCCAGGAAACCTCTCACCTGATGGCTGCACTAACTGCATTTAAATAGCTGACAGGTGCCCATCATCCTCCAAAATGAGAGAGACAGAAAGATGCACCTCAAACAGATGTGGGGTGCATGGAGAGGAGCTTACCTCGGTGTAAACCTTGGTGGGACCTCCAAATATGATACCGCTGGTTACCAGTGATGAGCCCTGCTTCCCCACATGTTGAAATTTTAACATTAGAGAAGCACGCCGAGGCAAGCATATGAAGCAGGGTTTATTTAAAAAGGGGTAACACAGACTTCTCCCACGAGGGAGAAGGGGACCATAGCTGGTATCATGATATCCCAAGAAGTGAGATTTTCTGTCCTTTTATATGTCCTAGGCTTCCTTTGTTCTCCTGCCTTTCCCCCTTATCTTTCTCCTTCCAGAGAAGGTGACTAGGCCCAGGAATGCTCAGTGGGATGGCCAAAAGGTGGGAAACAGGTGGGCTGAAGGGGGGAAGGGCAGGGTGGAGAAGACAAGGACACATTAACAACCTTATAGATCCCTGTAGGGAGGGGAAATTTCTGGGACAGGTTACCTTGGCTACAGGTTGGAGCAGGGGCAGGTTCTTTTTTTTTTTTTAAAAAAAGAGAGAGTGAGAGAGGAGAGAGAGAGAGAGAGAGAGAGAGAGAGAGAGAGAGAGAGAGAGAGAGAGAGAGAATTTTTAATATTTATTTTTTAGTTCTCGGCGGACACAACATCTTTTGTTGGTATGTGGTGCTGCTGAGGATCGAACCTGGGCGCCCTACCGCTTGAGCCACATCCCCAGCCCCAGGGGCAGGTTCTTGATAAACTCTAAAGAAATGAACATTTCAATCCCTCAGGGGACAGTCTCCAACTTCCCAGACTCTCAAAATTGGCCTCCTTGATCTGACCTGACTCGATTTACCTATCTACACTGACTGCCTGTCTAATTCTGGCTTCAGTGTCACACACCAGCAAGAGCACAGTCCTTCTGAGTTTCTCAGCAGTATGTGAGAGGAGACTGCCTAGTTATAACTGGGAGTCCTTGTGGAGAGGGACCTGTGGGAAGAGAGGAGCCTTGGATTTAAGGAATGGGGTGGGAGGTGTCCAGCATTTCTACAGTAGGCCTTTCGCTTTCTCATGATTCACTGATCAAAGTCCACTTTCCCCTTTAAGACTACAAGCAGAAGAGGGCAAGTGCACTGAACAGAAGTTTTGTTCAGTGTCTGACACATGACAGGGACTTTTAATGCCCCCTGAGTTCACTCTTCCACTTTCTCACCCAGCTCCTGCCTCAGCCTGCTGGCCTCTGTGGTCTTTTTTCTTGAGGCTTCCAGTGGTTTCTTTTGGACCTCTTGGGGATATGGAAGGTGGCAGAAGAGAGGGCTGGGGAATTTTCATCTAGCTCACTCCCAGCCAGGCAGTGTTGATAATGCCTGCCTTCCTGTCCTCCTTCCTGCAGCTGCGGATCTCACAGTACCCATTCTAGTAACCACTCTTCCCTGCACCCTATCAGGCCTAGGAGTGACAGCTTGCCCGTGCTGTTAGTCCTATGATGCTTGTTAAATTTCCCATATCCTGCTTATTTATTTATTTAACTGAAGAGTAAATCCGGGCCTCTTCCATGTTAGGCAAGACTTCCTACCACTGAGCTACATACCCAACACCCAACTTTTTTTTTTCCTTTTGAGACAGTGTCTAAGTTTCTGAGGCTGTCCTTGAACTTGTGTTTCTCCTGCCTTAGTCTTCTGAGTTACTGGGACTATAGACATGCTCCATCACACCTGGCTTGCTTATATCTTAAATAGCTTCCTTCATCAGTTCCTCCTTTTGCATATGCCATCTTTTTTCCTTCCAGGAACCTGATACAGTAGCAAAATAAATATATATATTTGTGGTATACAAATATGTGTGTTGTTGTGGCAATATTCAAGGAATCTACTGAGCCTTATAAAGGAAACAGATTCTGATGCATACTGCAACATGGATGAACCTTAAAGACATGATTTAAGTGAAACAGCCAGACACAAAATACTGTATTGTATTATCCCCTTGATGTGAGGTATTGGAAAAAGTCAAATTCAAAGAAACATAAAATAGAAAGGTGGTATATTAGTATTCTTCAGAGAAATTAAACCGTGTGTGTGTGTGTGTGTGTGTGTGTGTGTGTGTAAAGAGAGAGACACTTTGGGTTGAGTTGATAATGACTCACATGATTATGGGAATTGTCAAGTCTTCAGTCTTCAGGGGGGCCAGCAGGTTGGAGACCTGGGGAAGAGCCCATGCTGCATGCAGTTCAAGCCTTCAGATTGTAAGACTGTCTGCTGCCCAGTTCTCCTCTTGCTTGGGGCTTTGGAGGTAGGATCAGTCTTTTGTTCCATTCAGGCCTTCAACTGGATGCTCACCCACATTATGAAAGGCAGTCTGCTTCACTCAAAGGCCACTGGTTTAAATGTTAATCTTATCCAAAACACTCTCACTGAATCACCCAGAAAAATGTTTACCCATGTATGTGGGCACTGTGGTCCAGCCAAAGTGGAGATAAAACCCATCACTATTGCTGCTAATAAGGGCGATGGGAGAAGAAAAAGTGAGCAGCTTTTGGATGTGTTATGTCAGTTTTAAATATGAAAAGGCTCTGTCGCACAACAGTATGACTATGCTTAACACTACTGAACTGTACACTTTAAATGGTAATTTTTTGTTTTTTGGTTTTTTTTTTTTTTTTTTGGATACTGGAGATTGAACTCTGGCACTTGACCACTGAGCCATATCCCCAGCCCTATTTTGTGTTGTTTTTAATTTAGAGACAGGGTCTCATTGAGCTGCTTAGCACCTTGCTTTTGCTGAGGCTGGCTTTGAATTTGCAATCCTCCTGCCTCAGCCTCCTAAATGGTAAATTTTATGTCACATGTTTTGTTTTTGTTTCTTTAATGGTAATTGAACCCAGGGGTGTTTTGCCACTAAGTCACATACATCCACAGCCCTTTTTATTTTTTATTTTGAGATAGGGTCTTTTTAAGTTGCTTAGGGCATTGCCAAGTGGCTGAGGCTAGTCTCAAACTTATGATCCTCCTGCCTCAACCTCAAACTTGCTAGGATTACAGGTGTGCGCTACCACACCCTATTCCTATGTTATGTTTTTACCACAACTTTTTTTTTTGTATGTGTGTGCTGGGGGCCAAACACAGGGCCTTGTGCATACTAAGTATACCTTCCACTACTGTGCTACCAACCTGACCCCAGCCCCTTGACTGCAGCTCATGAGGAGTAGTGAAAGGAGAAAGAATAGGTAGGTAAGGTGTGTGCAAGGGAAGAATTATACTGAAGGACCACAGAATCTATTAGCTGGGTAAGATGAGCAGAGAGAACATGAGAGGACTGGCAGAGAGCAAAATTAGACTTGAGGTTGTAGTGATCTTGATGGGACTGCAGACTTCTTGACTGTGAGTCCACAGTAAGTGAACCACAAGAATAAGATGTGGGGGTTGGAGGATGGGAATGTTTGAAACTGAGATTTCAAAGATGGTACAGTTATTGATACTGACAAGCATATGATCCTGGGAGAGGCTGGAGTGAAGGAAAAAGTTGACTGGAAGGGAGAGGGCAAAGACCACAAGACCAAGGCACTGGATAAAATTACTTGGGTATGGAGGTCACCAAGAATTGTGGTAGAATGGAGCTGGGGATGTGGCTCAAGTGGTAGCGTGCTCGCCTGGCATGCGTGGTGCACTGGGTTCAATCCTCAGCACCACATAAAAATAAAGATGTTGTGTCCACTGAAAACTAAAAAATAAATATTAAAAATTCTCTCTCTCTCTCTCTCTCTCAAAACAAAAGAATTGTGGTAGAATATAAGAAATAAAAAATAGATAGAAAGGAAACATAAAGGAAGGGCAAAAGAAATTTAAAAAAAAATTTTTTGGTATTGGTGTTGGAACTCAGGGGTGCTCTCCTACTGAGTTACATCCCTAGGCCTTTTTGTTTTGATACAAGGTCTTGCTAAGTTGCTGAGACTGACCTCAAAGTTGTGATCCTCCTGCCCTAGCCTCCAGAGAAAGAAATATAATTTTAAAGTTCTGCATACTTTTCCAGGCCTGTCACTGCCCAAGCCAGTGTCTCTCCTAAGCCTGTCACTCCTACATTTCTGGGAAATCTGTATATCTCCTTGTGCACTGTCAGTTCACCCACCAATAAATAGATTAAGCAAAGGGAGATATGATATTTTGAAACACCTGTAACGTAGAGGGCTTTCCAGCATTATCTATTGATCAGATATTGGCGACCATGTCAACCTAAGATTCCCCAAAATGACAAGACTGCCATAAACCTTCTTGAGATTAACAGACTGATATCATTCTCACATATCTTCTCATACCCACTCCTCACCAAGTTTCCTCTAAAAGAAGAGCTGGGAACCCTTGAAAATGTGTCTCTTGCTTTCCCTTAGCAGGGGCTCTTTTTCTCTGCATCATACCATTATCCTCTTAGAGTAGCTTGTTCCTTTACTTCCCTCACTTATCTCTTTCCCAGACAGCTGAGCTAGTGACCTCTAACAAAGAAAACCACTGATAAATGTGACTACATAAAGGTTCTAAATGTTTGCAACATAGTCTCAATCACTTTCCATATCCCAGAAATTTCTTAAAAATCTTGGGTTTGCTGATGGCATACACCTGTAATCCCAGCAATTCAGGAGGCTGAGTCAGGAGCATCACAAATTTGAGGCCAGCCTGGGCAATTCAGTGAGACCTTGTCTTAAAATAAAAAGTGCTAAATGTAGCTTAGTGGTAGAGTCTCCCTGGGTTCAATCCCTGGTGTCAGGGGAGGTGGGGGAAAGCATGATGGGTTCACAGATGGTCCAGGTATCTCTAATGGATTATCTTTTTTTTTTTTAATAATATTTATTTTTTTAGTTCTCGGCGGACACAACATCTTTGTTGGTATGTGGTGCTGAGGATCGAACCTGGGCCGCACGCATGCCAGGCGAGCGCGCTACCGCTTGAGCCGCATCCCCAGCCCCTCTAATGGATTATCTTTAAAAAATTCCATCTCTCGGGCTGGGGATGTGGCTCAAGCGGTAGCGCGCTTGCCTGGCATGCGTGCGGCCCGGGTTCGATCCTCAGCACCACATTACAAACAAAGATGTTGTGCCCACCGAAAACTAAGAAATAAATATTAAAATTCTTTCTAAAAAAAAAAAAAATCCATCTCCAGTGGATGTGGTGGCACATGCCTGTTTTCCCAGAAGTTTGGGAGGCTAAGGCAGGAGGATCACAAGTTCAAATCCAGCCTCAGGAACTTAGTGAGGTCCTAAGCAACTCAGTGAGACCCTGTCTCAAAATAAGTAAATAAATAAAAAATAAAAAGACCTGGAGATGAGACTGAGTGGTTAAGTGCCCTGGATTCAATTCCCAGCATCAAAACAAACAGGGGCTGGGGTTGTGGCTCAGTGGTAGAGCACTTGCCCAGCATGCATGAGGCACTGGGTTTGATCTCTGGCACCACATAAAAATGAACAAATAAAATAAAGGTATTGTGTCCATCTATAATTAAGAAAAAAAATTAAAAACAAACAAACAAAAACTTCACCAACTCTGATTTCTCCCATAGGTATTAGTCTAGTTTTTACCCCCCCCCCACACACTTTGGGAGTTAGCTTTGAAAGTATATAAATATTCCCAGGCAATCATTAATTTCCTCTGTTTTTGTAGTGCTGGGGATCAACTCAGGGCCTCACACATGCTAGGCAAGTGCTCTTAATATGTGAGAAAATGTGTGTCTTAGAATTGACAAAACCAAGTACGTCTTTAGCCTGGACCTCGTCTTTGAATTCTGAGCCGGTACGGTCACTTGGATTTCTCATTCACTCTTTAAACCTGACCTGTGTGAAACTAGAGTCTTCATCTGCCTTGCCAAAGGCATTCCCTTTCCTGCATTCTATACCTTGCAAATGCAGCCACGCAAACTACAGACATTGGAGTCATGTCAGACCCATGAGCTGCTATTAATTTTCACATATTAGAGGTCTCTTTTAAAAAATCAATTCTGCCTCCTACATCTCTCTCTTTTTGAGAGAGTTTTTTTTTTAATATTTATTTTTTAGTTTTTGGCGGACACAACATCTTTGTTTGTATGTGGTGCTGAGGATCGAACCCGGCCGCATGCATGCCAGGCGAGCGTGTTACCGCTTGAGCCACATCCCCAGCCCCATCTCTCTTTTTGAAGTATTGGGGATTGAGCCCAGGGGTGCTTTATCACTGAGCTACATCCCCAGCCTTTTTTATTTTGAGACAGGATGTTGCTCAGTTGCCCAGGCTGGCCTTGAACTTGCAATCCTCCAGAGTCACTGGGATTGCAGTGGGCCACTGTGCCTGGCTCCTACATCTCTCTTGAATGGATTGCCTTTTTTTCTCCTCTATTGTGTTTTTTTCTGGGGGGGGGGGGGTACTGGGGATTGAACTCAGGGTCACTCGGCCACTGTGCCACATCCCCAACCCTATTTTGTATTTTATGTAGAAAGAGAGTCTCACTGAGTTGCTTAGTACCTTGCTGTTGCTGAGGCTGGCTTTGAACTCATGATCCTCCTGTCTCAGTCTTCTGAGCCGCTGGGATTACAGCCACAGCGTGCGGCCTCTATGGTGGTTCTCCATCGTAGAAGGTCTTCCTCTTATCTCCATGTGACTTCAGCAGTAAACTCCTAAAGACTTTCCACCTCTCAAATCAATTCCTATTTGGCAATGTCCTTAAGTGTTTTATTTCTTATGCTGGAGGTGTAGCTTTCTGGTGGAGTGGGTTAAAAAAAATGAAAAACATGTTAGGGTTGGGGATGTGGCTCAGTAGCAGAGCATCTGCCTAGCATGCACGAGGCCATGAATTCTATCTTCAATATTGCAAAAAGAAAAAAATGCTTTATTTTCATTTTTATTTATTTATGGACTTCTTTGGAGTAAGCATTCTACCTCTGAGCTACACCCGCAGCCCTTTTTTGGTTTTAATATTATTTTGAGA
Organism: Spermophilus citellus; assembly: GCF_964194105.1. Lineage (NCBI taxonomy): Eukaryota > Metazoa > Chordata > Mammalia > Rodentia > Sciuridae > Spermophilus > Spermophilus citellus. Next base: position 130,788,429 of record NC_138187.1, read on the forward strand.
CAGGGTCTGGCTAAGTTGCAGAGGCTACCATACAATTTGTGATACTCCTGCCTCCACATTCCTAGTAGCTGGGAGTTGCAGGATTATATTTTTTACACACCAATCTGATTATATTAGCCCTTGCTTTAAAATCTCACAAGATTAATAGCCCATCCAAAAAATAGCAAAGGACACCAGCCACTTTTCTTTGAAGAGGAAAAACCAAACCAAACCAAAACAGGTATACACATGAAAAGTTGTTCATTCCCCCTCATCAGGATGTAACATTCTTGTTAAAGGTAACAATGACATTTTTTTTTACATTTATCCAATACGCAGTTTAAGAGACTTAATAACGAATGATTGCAAGAGTGTGCATAAATAATCCTATATACTACTGTTGGTAGTGCAATATTTTAGATGGCATTTTGAGAATGTTTTGATATTTGAAGGAACACAAATTACCTAATATTTCTGGTCCTCAATTACAGTATCTGGTTAAATGAGGTTAACACCTACCCTAATGGTCTCAAGGAAGTGTCAAAATGTAGGGGAAAATGACTTATAAATAACAGTTAATATTTATTGAGCATTTGCTATTTTAGGTGCTTCACATGTGTTAACTCATTTAATCCTCATGATAATACTTTTAAGTACTATTATTACGATTTCCTGAGAAACAGGGGATAAAAATATTGCTCAAGGGATAGAATGAGTTAGGGGTAGAGCAGGGACTATTGTATCTATATAGGAGACCAAGCCTGAGTTTCTGCAGCAACTTTCCTTTCTCCCCACGCTTTTGTTTTTGGGGTGGGTGGGGTGTAACTGGGGATTGAACCCGGAGCACTTTACCACTGAGCTATATCCCTAGCTTTTTTTTTTTTTTTTTTTTTTTTTAAATTTTGAGACAGGGCTTTGCCAAGTTGTTGAGGCTGGCTTTGAACTTTGCGATCCTCCTAAGTGTGCTACCGAGCTGGGTTCTTTCCTTTTCGTAAAAGCCCACGGCATCCGTAGTCGGAAATGGTTTACATAAGCCGTCCCCCGCCCCGCGTAGTTACCATCAGCTGGCCTTCGCTAATTGCTTTGTGTATGTCACCGCAGTTGTCTGATGGACCTCTCCCGGGGAACTCAGTCCATTTCTCCAATTCTCTTTCACAGTGTCCAAGTCAACTCTGGGTACAAGGTAAAACAAAACCTTAGGTAAAGGCCTAACAAATGTTATCAATGGCATATCTTTACAAGGGTGAAATAGTTTTCACGAAAATGAGTCAGATACATGATAACTATTCTACATACAGGGTAAGTGCGTGCCTTGACATTAGCGGAGCTCCAAGTCGCTGGCATTAGGGGCCGACCTTTCCCGCTTTCCTACAAGTAGCACCTGTCCGGAACCTTTCATCCGGAATCTGAGGTAGCCTACCCGGACAACGCCTCGGAACACACAACATAGCGAGAATTAGTGGGTTAACTAGATGCCCGAAATTTCTAGCTTAACTACATAGTCCCGACGGGAAAACCCTTAATTTTTAAAACGTTTTAAAGTCCTGGGTGAAGATTACATTTTTATACCTTAAAAAGATAGTAATTAGTTAATTCTAGGAGAATTTCTTTTTCTTTTTGTTTAGGCATGTATGTAGACAGCCACTCGAAACCAAGAAGGAAGGCGGGGGAGGAAAGCGGAAGCCGCGGGGCCTTCTAAGTCAGAAAGTCTCCAGAGCTTGCGCCTGGCTATTTGCGCCGCCCGGCACTTAGACGCGGGTCTTAGAAGCGGGCTGGGGAGACGGAGTTGTTGCAGGAGCTGAGACCGGGCGGCCAGAGTCCGCAGGGATGAACCTCGAGTTGCTGGGTGAGGAGGGCTATGACTGCGTCTTAGAGAACACTTTGGTACTGGAAAGAGGGAACCGGGGCTGGAGGGGACTCAGGCTGCAACCTAGGGACTCTGTCCTGTGATGGATCTTTGGGCGCTAATGGTATGGAGCTGCAGCAGCAGGGGGAAATCCAGCTTCTGCCGGAATAGACTCTGCATTGCCTTTGTGAAGCTACTTTCAGTTCAGTTGTGGAGCGATAAGGACACTTTGTGACTCGGCTGGGATTACAAGGGTCGCAGGTGCTGAAGTAGCTCAGAGCAGGCAGAAGCATAGTTGTTGGAGATGAAATCTGAGGAAGTGAGGAGTTGGGGGAAGCTTTAAAGACCTGTCACTATTGAATGTCAGGACAGGTTAAATCATTTTGTAGAAACACGGAATGTCTAAGAAGGCAACTTGGAGAACTTAAAGTAAAAGTATCTCATTGAACAGCTTTGGGGGGGGAGGTTCAGAGGGTCATGACTAGGCACTAGGCAAGTAACTGGGACAGTTGGCACTGGAATCCGGTTATCCTGACCGCCAATTTAAAATCCTAGCTACCATGGATGGTGTATACAGTACTAAAGTGTGAAAACAGAGGCAGTTGATTTTTGTTACCTTCTCTTTGAGACATTTCCTCCAACCCCTTACTCAAGTTGGTCCAATCTTTAAGGGTTTTATTAGGTTTAAGCTTTCGTTTAGCATGGCAGCGTAGGGTGTCTGGGATGTTTGAGAACTCCTACATGACTTGGTATCTTTATTGGTTAGGTTTCTCTTAAGAAAAGAAGGATTCAGAACATGTGTTGACCAAAGGGTTATAAAAATAACTTAAGAAATGGCCTTGCCTTTAAGTGTGGAGTGTAAGGTGATTATGTAAATAGCTGTATATTATGGCAGAACATAGGCTTTCACAAATCATTACCAAGTGCTAAGAACATGTTGAAGAAGGAGTTAATAATATCTGTGGAGCAGGGGAGCCAAAACATCAGGGAAAACAAACCCCCCAAACCTAGAGGAGTTGGAGTGGCTATTTAAAGGTGGTAAAATATTGACAGATTAAGTATGAAGATATGGGGAGAAATGCTTACAAGTCAAATGATACAAGAACTAAAGAATTCCTTTTTGGCCACGAGGTGGGTTGGTGCCATCTGTTTTGTGGCACTCTTGAATGCCAAGCTGAAAAGTCTGTGCATTTTAAAGAAGGGAGAGTAGGTTCATTGAAGGGTTTTGACCTGGTAAGTAACTCAGTATCATCTCTTGGTTTGCAAGGTTTTATCTGACAGTAATGCGTAATTGAGTCTGAGTGGAGTGTAAAATCCATTTGGTGGGCTACAGTAGGTGAGTGATAAGGAAGCCTGAATTAGGAAATGGAAAGAAAATGCATTGAGGAGGAAAAACTGACAGAATTTGAGAATTTATGGCATATAGTGATGATGAGGAAGAGAGTGAAATGAAAAATAATGGAAGCAAATAGGGGTGCTATTGATAAAATTTAATGATATTTGGAAAAGAGAGTTAGGTTTGAATGTGTTGTGTACCTAGAGTTCAGAAGACAGGTTTGGATTTATGAGAGAGAGTTATAATTGTCATAGGCGGACTAACTGAAATCTTGTGAATAGGTGACTTGACCAAGGGGGGATGTAGGAGGGGCAGAAAATTGCCAAGGACAAAATATTGTATAATTAGGGGACAAGAGGAAGAATAAATGGTAAGAAATTAGAAACCAGTTGTTTAGTGCTTAGTATCAGCTAGGCACATTTTCAAGTGCCTTCCTTACATTTTTCCAGGTAGGCGTAGAAGAGAAAATAGGTTACGGTGGTGCCTTCCTATAGAAGCCAGTTGTAGAGCAGTTGAGGTTGACAGCTGAGAAAGGGCTGCTCTATTTTGCTCTTAGGCAACTTGGGCTCCCCAGCAACCTGAGCTGATGGCAGATTACAATTAAAGAGAAAGTCGGGTCATGGGAAGAGGAGTTTTTTTTTTTTTTTTTTTTTTGTGCTGGGGATTGAATCCAGGGCCCCATGCATACTAAGCACATACTCTACCACTGAACTCTACCCAGCCTGGGAAAGGTTTTTTCTCAAATGATACAGAAGATTCATGAGGGGGAAACTGAGAAGGGAATATTTAGCATTGAGAGGTTAGACAATTTAAATGAAGTATGTGTCCAAAAGCTACAAATCTTTGTAGAAATGACTCAGATTTAAAGCCAGAAGATTCATATGTACATATAAAAGGGTGAAAGAAACAGTGATGTGATTGTGGGAGCATACTAAAGGCCACCTGGTCTGATAAAGAAGATGATAATGTGTGTTTCTTTTTTGGTAGAACTAGGAAGTGAACCCAGGGGTGCTTTATCATTGAGATACATTCCCACTCCTTTTTATTTTTTGAGACAAGGTCTTGCCAAGTTCCTAGGCTGTCCTTAAACTTGTGATCCTCCTGCATCAGGCTTCTGAGTCTGGGGGATTGCAGGCATGTGTCCGTATGCCCAGCAGTGTGTTCCTAATGTGGCCACTCAGATGGATCTTAGGTATGACACTAACTTTTGCAACCACTTTTTGAGCCCCTGCTGTGTTATCAAGTAGTATGCACAGGAGATACGAAGTTAATAAGACAGTTTTTCGAACACTTTTACCACAACCCAAAGTAAGAAATATATTTTATATCACAGCTTCTTATATATACATACACATATAACTTTCAAAATATATGTAATCCTTGTTATGCTTAGTATCTTGATATTTCTTTTCTAATCTATTAATTTATTGAAATTCATTAAATTAATTTTCCCATTTATGGTGAATTGAATTCTATGATTTGAGAAACACTAAAATAAGATACTGTCTTTGCTCTGGATAAACAACTAGAACTAAAAGGAAAGACAAACTTAAACAAGTAACTCTGTGTTATAGGGAATCATAGCAAATTAATATATTATGAGAATCCAGCAACTGAGCAGTTAATTCTACATTACTGGTGGAACTGGCTGTAGGATTTGGGAAGATATTATTAGAGGAAGTGTCAGTTAGACATTAAAGATGGGGTAGGGAGCTAGGGCTGCAGCTCACAGGTAATGTGCTTGCCTAGCATGTGCAGTGCCTTGGATTCGATCCCAGTACCACCAAAACAAAACAAAACAAACATCCAAAATGGATGGAGTAGGATTTTTCCAGAGAGAAGTTGAAGACAACTGCAGGGACAAACAAACCTCCCAAGCATGATGTGTATACATTATGTTCAGGAAGTACTAAATGCAGCTGCTGCTCAGGATGAGTAAATTGAGGTTCTTTTCTAGTTGCCAGTGGATAGGGAATTAGCCAAAGATAAATTGGAAAATACTGGTTGGGGTCTGAATGAAATTACTTTTGAAAATTATATTTAGTAGTTTGTACACTGTTTTCCTAGAAAGGTTTTTATTCAGGTGAGAGATGTAATCTGGGGCTTAGAAAGTCAGCTCCAGCAGCTTTGTGAAAAATTGAGGGGCAAGACTGGAGCCAGGGAAATACAACAATTATTGTGTTGGGATTCGGGTACAATGGGATTGTCATGGGAGAAGAGATGTCTCTGGGGTAAGGTCCCGAGGAGTTTCCAGAGAGAGGAAAACTCAACCCAGGACCCATGAGATCCTTGACATACATGTCAGTAGAAGCACAGAGATTTATTTAGGAAAGTAAGGAGCATGTATTCAAGGGAGAATGCAGGCTATCTTCAATGAGAGATACATTTTTGGGGTTCTTGGCTCCTCTTTTAAAGGAAACTTGGTGAGGGGTGGGCATGGGAAGGTATGTGAGGATGACATCAATCTGATTATTCTTAGGCTGATGTGAACTCCATTAAGTGATGAGAAGATAACATTGGAAAGTCCCTAAAATTTTAGGTTTCTTAGAATGTCATAGCTCTCTCTACTTTTTGTTTATTGGTGGGTTAATTAACAGTGTACAAGGTAATTGTCATAAGTGAACAAATTGAGGGTTAGGTTTTTTTTATAAAATTTTTTTGTAGTTGTAGATGGACAGAATGCTTTTATTTTATTTGTTTATTTTTATGTAGTGCTGAGGATGAAACCCAGTGCCTCATGCATGCTAGGCGAGCGCTCTATCACTGAGCTACAGCCCTAGCCCATGATGGTTAACTTTTAAGATTTATAGATTTCCTAGAAATTTGGGGGTGATAGGTGGGAGAGTGACTGGCTTAGGAAGTGACAGGCCTGGAAAGGTTAGTGTAAGCTCAGATTAAAATATCTTCTACTTTTTTTAAAAATTCTTCTATCCTTATTTCAGTATCAATTATCTAGACATTTCAGTTATATTTCTCTAAAAGAAATACTAATGGACCCATCATCTATTAGAGGAAGCAGGATGGAAACTGTTAGGATGGTCCTAAACTAATGTAATAGGGAGTAACTGGTTTGCAAGTGGAAAACAAAAAAGCTATTGGGAGAAAAGGTACATGATATTTTAGAGCATATGACAGTTGAGACTTTAAGGAGGTATATGTGATACATGTAATGAAGGAAAAAGGCTAGAGAGGCTTAGAAAACCACAGGAAGTTTGGAGAAAGAATCCTAACAGGAAAAGGAAGATCTGAAGGGGTATTTGAAGAAGCCATGTGGTTGCACTGAAAATTGTTTAAACTCAGATTCCAGAATGGCATGTACCAAAGAGGGGCACACAGCTACAGGTGGACATGTGAGAGTGACAGGCTTTTAAAAATAGAGGTAGGAAAGGGAATGTGATTGAAAGCCAGGATTGTAAAAATGGGGTCACAAGAAAGGGTTTTCAGTATTTTGAGTAGTATGAAGAACAAGGACCTGTTGGGCTGGATAGTATAATACCAGAGTTATTCATTTCATTTAACATTTAGACAAATACCTTTTGTGTACCTACTATGACCTTTGTAGGCAAGGGATAAACATAATGTTTAAATTCTTATTTTTCTTTTGCTTCTATGGCAAAAGTATAATTTTTTAGAGTAAAGTGAACATTGGTTGTTGCCAAGAAAAGCTCTCAATTGGTCAAAATATCACATGGATATCCTACATGTGAAACAATTCCTTGCATATATAGTTCTTAGAATACACGGTAAAGAGGGGCTGGGGATGTGGCTCAAGCGGTAGCGCGCTTGCCTGGCATGCGTGTGGCCCGGGTTCGATCCTCAGCACCACATACAAACAAAGATGTTGTGTCCACCGAAAACTAAAAAATAAATATTAAAAAATTCTCTCTCTCTTAAAATAAATAAATAAATATTAAAATTTTCTCTCTCTCTCTCTCTCTCTCTCTCTCTTTAAAAAAAAAGAATATACTGTAAAGAGCTACTATAATAAAATCTTTTGGAAATTACATAAACAAACCCAAAGATAGGGCTGCTGCCAAAATTAGACTTCTGACAAGTAGATAATATACCATTACAATAGCCCAAAACGTTCATTACTAACATACAGATACCAAGTTAACATAGCAAATGTATAATGTGTGTATCAAAGCATTATTTACATAAGAAATGAATGTAGAGAATTGTGTGTTTAACCAACTACCAAATTATGTTACAGCCTAAATGCTTTTACAGTAGTTTACCCCTTATCAGTGGCAGGGCTGAGGGAGGTTGAATGTAATCCAAGAGCTCCAGTAGATTTTTGAAATTGCTGATAGTACCAAATCCTACATGTACTGTGATTTTTCCTATGCCCATGTATGTAACAATGGTACTTTGAGGCCATTATCCAGTAAGATGAATGTTGCTTGAGCATAGGCAGTATGATACTTAAACACTTATCTGATATTGAGGATGGCTACTAAGTGACTACGGGGTGGGTAGTATATACATTGTAGATACTTTGGACAAAAGGATGATTCACATCCTGGTCAGGCAGAATGAAGTGGGATGGTGCAGGAATTCATCATGCTACCCAAAACTGTAATTTAAATTTAGAAATCATTTCCAGAATTTTTGGGGCCATGGATTAACTGAAACCATGGAGAGGCGGGTAACTACTATATTAGCCAGGAAGAGGAGTGAACACTGCTGATTGATTGCTGCTTTATTAAGGATTTCAGAGAGTAGTTGGGGCTTGAGATAATTTGACTGATTTGATTTGGTTCTTTCTCTTCATTTTAATAAATAGGAAATAAATTATGAAAAGCCTGAAGAATGTGGTGGGGAAAGACTGATGTTAGACCTGGATATATTAACATGCCTTCAACTTTTTGATCTTAGGGTCCCTTTATACTTTAAAATTTAGTTTCATAGGTGGGCTTCATTGCTTGCAGTTGACTGTAATGATGGCTAAATTGTCATCTGGGATTTCTTGACAAGAGGAATTGCTAAAATAATTAGTGCATACATTCATTCTGTTCTTTATGATAAGGAATTTTTACTTAAAAAAAATTTTTTTAATGGTGCTAAGGATCAAACTCAGGGCCCTGCACTTTCTAGTGGAGTACTCTGCTGCTGAGATACACCCCTAGGAATTTTTAGATTAATATATTAAATATGAGTTAAGATAGAGGATTGAATGGTGACTATCTACTAAAAAATAAATTGAAGATTCCCCAGCTGAACGTGGTGGCACCAACCTATAATCCCAGCTATTTGGGAGACTGAGGCAGTAGTAACTTGACAGCCTGGTCAAGTTAGTGAGACCCTGTTTCAAGATAAAATAAAAAGGGCTGGGGATGTAGCTCAATGGTAGAGCACTTGTTTAGGCTCTGATTCAATCCCCAGCATCACAGAAAAAGAAAAAAGGGAGGGAGGGAGGAAGGAAAGAAGAAAGAAAATTAAGGATCTCTGAAGATGCTTTTGTTTATGTGGGATATAGCTACTGATATTTACTAATTTAGAACTTAAAACATATTTTTAAAGCTTATTAGTTAAATATAACCATAATAACATGAGATGTTTATATGAATATTTTGTTTTTGAAAACAAAAAATATATTGTAAGAAGAATGGCATTGTTTTGTATTTTCACAAATCTTTTTAATGTTGCCTAAATAGAAATTGGCTGGATTCTTACATCTGCTTCTGCATTCACTTTGTTGAAATGTCACAGATCACATAGCCTCAGGAAAACTCATCTGCATACTTGGGAGATGGGAGTAAAGAAGGCAGATACCATCTGTGCATGATAATGAAAATAGGTGTGACCTTACAGAGTCCCAGAAAGGGCAGCAGTTGCCCCTTCACTTGGTTAACCTCTGCTCTGTACTATTCATGAGCTGTGTGATCCCTGTACATGGCGCATATTTCATCAATCTCTTTCTTTTGCTTTGTTGCAGAGTCCTTTGGGCAGAACTATCCGGAGGTAAGAGTATAGTTTTGTCATAGTTTTAGGAAAATCGTGATTGTGTAGTGATTATGTTGGTTGACAAAATAACATTAATTGTGATAGATCTTTTGCTATGATAAGGGATAAGGGATTAGATGTAGATGTTTAACTTTGGGGGGGGGAGGGGGGTAAGTAGATAAATAATATTAGCTAAAAATTTCACCATAATGTTATAAATCTTGTCATTTGCCTTTGAGTTAAAAAAAAGGCAGACACAATTTTTATAAAAATTTTTTTGTAGTTGTAGATGGATACCTTTATTTTATTTATTTATTTATCTATATGTGGTGCTGAGGATTGAACCCAGGACCTCACACATGCTAGGTGAGCACTCTACCACTGAGTTTACAACCCCAGCTCCCCCAAACAGAAAATTTTAATTAAGTTTTTTTTTCCATCACTTGTACATACATTTTTTTTGTCCCTGTGGGCTTTTATTTTTACATAGTAATAATCAATATGTATCGGTGTGCTTTTACAACACTTAAATATGTTTCAGCATAGCTGTTGTTATTCTAAGTGGCTTAATACTGACAAAATAATTATTTGATTTCCCTAATGTTACCTAGGCTATTATGTGTTTTTGGTTTTTATTCTTAAATGGTCAACAGGTATGACTCTAGTGGTTTTTCTTAGATATTGCCCATTTGGCCTCCAGAAAGTTTATACAGTTATAGTGGTATGTAAGGGATAGATCACATCTGTTTCCAAAAATTCATGGTTAGTTTTTATAAATATTTCTTCATTTTGCATAATTGAAAGGTATAAGAAGACATATAGAGACTATTTCCATATGCATTATTATTTAAATTCAAGAGAAATGTCATAAATGGCAGAAAGCCTTTAAGAAATAATTTAGATGCCTGGCCATTATTGTCTATATTTCTGTATTTGTTTTAATTTTTAGGAAGCTGATGGAACTTTGGATTGCATCAGCATGGCCCTGACTTGCACCTTTAATAGGTGGGGTACATTGCTTGCAGTTGGCTGTAATGATGGCCGAATTGTCATCTGGGATTTCTTGACAAGAGGCATTGCTAAAATAATTAGTGCACACATTCATCCGGTCTGTTCTTTATGGTAAGGAATTTTTATTTTAATTTTTTTTGGTGGGGAGCTGGGGATATAGTTCAGTTGTTAGAATGCTTGCCTCACTGGGGATTGTGCAAGGCCCTGGGTTCAATCCCCAGCATTATGAAAAAACAAATCCATCACCTGTACATAGAAAAAAATTTTATGTGTTTTTGTTTTTTGCTTCTGGGTGGTGCTGGGAATCGAACCCAGGGCCTTGCATTTGCTAGTGGAATACTCTGCTACTGAGATATACCTCTAGAAATTTTTAGGTTAATATGTTAAATACAAGTTAAAGTAGAGGAATGAATGGTGACTATGTATCTGCCATTTTCAATGTAGATATTTTAATATTTAAAGTTTTAGATAATCAGCCATCAGTCATACCATCAGCTGGGCTTGTAGCTCGTAGTCCGTGTAGACCCTGAACCCATACTGTCCTTAAAATACCTTTGTAGGGAGACAGTCACTATAATAGGGATTTTTTTTTTTTTTTTTTTTTTTTTTGGTACTGGGGATTGAACTCAGGGGCACTCAACCACTGAGCCATATCCCCAGCCCTGTTTTGTATTTTACCACTGAGTTGCTAAGTGCCTCGCCATTGCTGAGGCTGGCTTTGAACCCAGGATCCTCCTGTCTCAGCCTCTGGAGCTGGCATTACAGGCGTGCTCCACTGCGCCTGGATGTCATAGAGATTTTTTTAGTCAGGTTCCTTCTGGGAATATTGCATTACTGAAATGAGATATTGTAGCTATAGTATAATCATTACATGACCTTTCATTTAAAATAAAGTCATGGTTAGGAGGAAAGCTTGGAAGTCATCTAGTCCAACTTTCAAGTCTTGTTCTTGAATTCATGCCTGTTCCTTCATTGAAATGTATTTGATAAGGTTTATTATCAAATACATTGGGCTGATATCTGTTAAATAAATTCCCATTGACTTCACTCTTACTCTCTGAATTTACTTTATTCATGTCAGAAAATTTGGGGTCTGAATTTTTTTTTTTTTTTTAAAGAATTTTTAATATTTATTTTTTAGTTTTCGGCGGACACAACATCTTTGTTTGTATGTGGTGCTAAGGATCGAACCCGGGCCGCACGCATACCAGGCGAGCGCGCTACCGCTTGAGCCACATCCCCAGCCCCTGAATTTTTTTTTTTTTTAAATGAACTTGGTGCCCTTAAAAAGCACTTAGTCAGATCAGGGTTATTTAAATTATAATTATTTCCTGTTGTCTGAATGGGGGCAGCAGTATTTTAAAGCACTGGCTTGGGAATTGGCTTGAATGCCTATCTGGGATCTAGGAATGATGATTGGTTAAACTTTGATTTACAAAATGGCCTGGCCTGGATGATGTGTTAGGTCCCCTCCAGCTCCTGTGCATTTCATTTTTGCTGTTGTATTCTTACAGTAAAGATTTAAATAGATACATATATTTTTAACAGCATTAGTAGGACAGATATAATTCATATAACATAAAATTCACCCAGTTTAAGTGTACAGTTCACTGTTTCTTTTACTTTAAAAGTTGCATAGCCATCATCACAATCTAATTTTGAAACTCCTACTTATTAAACTATGTGTACATTTTAATTATGAAGAAATATGTATTCATCATTTTAGAAAATAAAACAATAGAACTACTCTTCTCCTTTGTCCTATCATCTAGATATTACTTCTATAAATGTTTTCATAAATTTCTACATAGTTTTTTTAAAGTTAATGCTATAATTTATTTTATATTTTGCTTTTTTTTCCCTCCCTAACACTATCTAAACATTTTCCTACTTAATAACTTTTTTATGGCTACATGTATTCTGACAGTTAAACTGTAGTTTTTTTTCCCTTTTTGTAGTGCTAAAATCAAATCCAAGGTCTTGCATTTTATAACTTGCTTAACTATTTTTTTGTGTTTTTTTCCCTGTTACATAATGTTTAGTATATGTCTTTGTCCATAAGGTTTTTCTCATATAGTCATTGATTGATTCAGCAAACATTTATGTCCCAGGATTTATGTTTGGCATTGGGAATCCCAAAACAAATGAACAGTTATTGTTTTATTATTTATTTATTTATTGCCATGCTGGGCATTGAACCCAGAGGCAAAATTCTTGATTATTAAAGGGAAGTGAGTGTGCAGGCAGGTGCATGTAATAAAGGTTCTATACTAGAACTATATTTAAGATTTAGTGGAGGCAAAGATATAAAGGAAGAAGTGTCAGTTGTACCCATGGAGAAGAGTGTTCAGAAAAGCCTTTGTAGATGAGGTGGTTTCTAGCTCATACTTGTAGTATGAGTAGGCATCTGCCAGGTGCATTCCAAGCATAGGGCACTGCATATCAGCCTTAAACAAGTATGATAAGATGGAACAAAGATATTTCAGGAGAGCTAGATGATGCTATGGGAGATATGGTATGACAAGAGCAAGGTAAGATGAGATATTCATGGAAAGCCTTGTGTGCCATATTCATGAATTTGAACTTTATCTTGGTACTGTGAAGTCATTACAAGATTCTAGGCAGGAAAGTGACTTGATGAGCTTTTATTTAAAAGGTCTTTAGAGCAACATGTGGAAAAGAGATCAAAGGGGACAGTGAATGAAGATAGGAAAATTGCACTGCAGAAGAGTGTTGCAGAGGGAAGCGAGGATCAGGAAGCAGAGAGAGACTCCACTCTCCTGATACAAAATATATACCCCATAGCCACGCATCCAGTGAACAACTTGCTCCAGCCACACCCCACCTGCCTATAGTCACCACTCAGTTAATCCCATCAGGGATTAATTCACTGAACAGGTTAAGGTTATAACCCAGTCATTTCTCCTCCAAACCTTCTTACATTGTCTTACATGTGAGCTTTTGGGAGACACCACATCTAAACCATAACACAGTCAATGTAAGTTATAAGTGAATATAAGTCATAGGAAAACAGATTATTAGCTTAGAGTATAGAAGAGCTTCCCAACAGAAATGCCATTGATGGGATAGACTGCCCAAAAAGAACAGTGGGACTTTCCCTGCTAAGGCTTTCTGTCCCCTCTTGCACATTGGGAGGGGGCCATAGGTACAACTAAATAATTTTTACAGCTATATAGTCTTGGTCTGGGGGTGTGGCTCTGTAATGGAGTGCTGCCTGGATTCCATCTGCAAAAACCAAAAAATTTAAATGATCGTTAAAACTCAACACTTTTAGTAAAGATCTTTTTTTTTCCAAAGATACAAAATTTTCAGATGTCATAATCCCTAATTCTTGAGTTTATAGAATTTAAAATTAAAGAATTATTTTTATTTTATTTTTGTGCTGCAGATTGAACCCCAGGGCCTCACATGTGCTAACTGCACTGTACCATTGACTATACTCTCAGCCAAGAATTATTTTTTTAGAAGGGAAACCTCTCTTAGTTTTCACTTCTATTTATAACATAATTTTAAAAATTAGATTCCCCTCTACTATAACAGAAATATGAACTCATTTTGAAAGAGGGAAAAATGCTATAGTGCAGAAAGGTTTAAAGGAAAATGAAATCACAGCCACCACTGTTATGCAGTCAGATTGTACTAAAAGGGCTTAACAAGAATAGCACAAAAGCTGTCCTTTGTTTATCCCTAATCTTGTGGCACTACCAGTCTACTGCCATTTTTGGGAACTATTTCTTTCCTTTTTTTAATATTTTTTTTTAGTTGTAGAAAAACACAATACCTTTATTTTATTTTATTTGTATATGGTGCTGAGGATTGAACCCAGGGCCCTACACATGCAAGGCAAGCACTCTACTACTGAGCCACCACCACCCTCGCCCCCAAGTATTTCTTAGATAATTTATCTTTTTTCTTTTTTCCAGTACTAAGGATTGAACCTGGGCATTCTATCACTGGGCCACATCCCCATCCCTTCTTATTTTACTTTTAAATTTTGAGATAGGGTTTCACTAAGTTGCCTCAAACTTTCAATCTCCTGACATGTTTCTCACATTGCTGGGATTACAGGCATGCTCATTATGCCCTGCATTCCTTCTGTTATTTATTTCTCTGATTCCTGCTTTCCTGTGGATTACTTGAACAAGGTTTTACAGTTCTGTTTTTTATTTATCTATAATGGTTTTATTTTTGTTTCTTTATTTTGTTTTTCAGTTGTACTGGAAATTGAATCTAGGGTTGTTCTACTAGTACATCCCCAGCCCTTGTTATTTTTTATTTTGAGACCGAGGCTGGTCTTGAACTTATGATTCTTCTGCTTCAACAACCTGAGTTGTTGGGATTACACTGCACCTGGCTCACTTAGCTTGAATCAGTAGGTTTTAATATCTTTTTACCTAATTGGAAGAAATTTCATCCAGTTTCTTTAATAGTTTATTTTTTTTAAGTATTTGTAAGTCTCATTCTCTTTGGGAATCTGATGACATGAATATTAGATCTTTCGTTATAGTCCTGCAGGTACCTGAGGGCAATGGTCATTGGTTTTTTTTTTTTTTTTAATTTTTAATTTTTTATTCTGTTTTCTTTCTATTCAGTTTGGGTATTTTTATTATTCTGTCTTCCAGTTTGCAGATTCTTCATTTGATCTTTCTCCATTGGTTTTGAATCCATAGAGTTTATTATTTCAGTTATTATATTTTTCAGTTCTTGAATTCCATTTAGTGGTTCTTTTCTTCTATCTTCCATTACTTTGCAGATACTGCTGGGTGGGAGTAGAAGCATAGGTCTCCACTAGGTTTCTGCTGATACCATCCTGTGTGGGAAGGATAAGAATGCCTTGTTCTTCTCCTTGTGGCCTCCACTAACACATGGTGGTGATGGGACCTCATTACTGTTGTTGGTTAAAAAAAAAAAAAGTCTTACTTGCCACTCAGCCTTCTCTGACAACACCCTCGTATGGGGTAAAGGTGTCCTATTACAATTGGGTAAAGGTAGAGTCTGGGCTATCTGTTTAGACCTTGAGGACTGGGGGTGCGGGTGGTCTGCAGTGTTTTTTCTGGTGTTCATTATAATGTTCAGGGTATTTAGATGTGCTTAGCAGGAAAAATTCATTCTTCCTTTTCTTAGTTATTTTTAAATAACTGATACTTTCTTTTTGTTTTGTTCATGGTGCTACTTCTGGGATAACTTCAGAAAATTCAGATACTTTTCACCCCTGAAACCAGCTCCCACCCCCTGACAAAATCTCTTGTCTTTCTCTCTTTCTTTTTTATTATTGGTGCTTGGGATTGAAACTAGGGCACTTTACCACAGAGCTAAATCCCCACCCCTTTTTTATTTTGAGACAGGTTCTCAGTAAGTTACTTAGGGCCTTGCTAAATTTCTGAGACTAACCTCCAATTTGTGATCCTCCTACCTTAACCTCTGGAGTTGCTGAGATTACAGGTGTGTGCCACCATACCCAGTTTGAGTATACTTTAAAAAAAATATTGACCTGTGCAATTAGAGCAATGTGTGTGACTAACACGATTCATCAACAATCATGGCACATTAAACTTTAACCTCAAATATGTGCTAAATTACCTTTTTTTTTTTTTTTCCTAGCTGGAGTCGAGATGGCCATAAGCTCGTGAGTGCTTCCACTGATAACATAGTGTCACAATGGGATGTTCTTTCAGGAGACTGTGACCAGAGGTTTCGATTTCCTTCACCCATCTTAAAAGTCCAATATCATCCAAGAGATCAGTATGTTTAAGCTGTTCCTTTCCTAGGGTGGGGTCTAATTCTAAAAGGATTAGCTCTGGGCTCATGATAGTTAAAGGTTTTAGAAGGCATATGCACATATCTTCAAATCTAAATAAATCTCTTCATATAGGTTGGGCCTTCTGGGTACATTTTGAGGAGATTGTGATTGTGTTATATAGTTAAAAACTGGCCAATATTAAGACTTTAGAAATTAGCAAACGTGAGAATACATATAATAACTGGGCCTTGACTTGGGGCATTTCCTTCCTTGATTATTTGGATTTCTTTAGCATGGGGATGTAGTTCATACTAAAAATACCTTTAAGAAAAAGAAATATCTACATTCCATTACCCAGACAGAACTACTTTTATTTCTCTGGGTTCTCTTGTCAGCTTCTCTGTAAGTATAAAGCTTATTATTTAATGCTTTGTAGCTCAGTGCATATTAAATGTACCTAAATATGCATTTTTTACATAGTTGTAATCAGTGTTTTTTACTTTATTTCATATTTTACTAGTTTTTTCTATCTTCATATTTATTTTTAATAATTAGATTTTGTTAAAATAAGATCTCATAATTTTCCTAATTTTTTTTTTTTTTTTTTTTTTTACTGTTATAAGACATGTAGATTATTTGCTTTTTCACTATCTCAAAATTGGTCTGGGAGAGTTGATGAGAGTAGTGGACAGGGATCAGTGAAAAGGACAGGGAATCAGCCTGCTGATACCAAAGCAATAGCCAATGTGCTGTTCATATTTTTAAACAGGAACAAGGTTCTCGTGTGTCCCATGAAATCTGCTCCTGTCATGTTGACCCTTTCAGATTCCAAACATGTTGTTCTGCCGGTAGACGATGACTCTGATTTGAACGTGGTGGCATCTTTTGATAGGCGAGGGGAATATATCTATACAGGAAATGCAAAAGGCAAGGTAAGCCAAGAAGCCTAAAGGTTGGTGAAAGGATCGTGTATCTTTGCATTGGCTCATTTTATGTGTACTTGTTCTACTTCTTTTGAGTTTTTAAAACATTGCTGGATTAAGCATGGCTTTTGCCTGTAGTAAATGTAGCTTCTTTTTCTTTCTTGCCTTAATAATCACTTCTGTTCTTTAGATTTAGAGTGGGCAGAGGTTATTTGACACAGAAAAGGGTCATTACTAGATGCTAATGAAGGGCTATGACTAAATTATAAAACCAAATTTAGAAGTCCTGTCACCAGCTGGAACACTGCTGATGAAAACATCTTCACAGCTAGTTGTATACAACCTTGTGTGGGGCTGGGGTTGTAGCTCAGTGGAAGAGCACTTGCCTAGCATGTGTGAGGCACTGGATTTGATTCTCAGCACCATATATAAATAAATAAAATAAAAGATCTATTGACAACTAAAAAAAAAATCTTGTGTTATTCAGGCTGCCTTAACCTGCAGTACTGAGACTTCATCATCTTTCTTTTCCCCTTCCTTTTAAACGTCTAACCTTGCCTTTTGGAATGTTTGGAAGGTGTAGGCACTCCTTCCTGGGATGCATTGTAGTAGGTGTTTCTTCTGTGGAATAAGAAGTCAAGTTAGGTGAGCTTTCAGACTCTTTTTATGCTTTAAGAGTTTGTAGTTGCATTAGGCACCTTGTGGTTTTTTGTTTTGATGGGGGCATGAGAGCTAGTGTAATTTCATGGTGACTTTAGAAATGACAATTTTTTAGAAATGATGATAAAAGGCACATAACATAAAATTGACCATGTTAAACATTTTTAAATGTGAAGTTCAGTGGTATTAAGTACATTCAACCCTCACCACCATCCTTTCCAGAACACTCTTTATCTTGTAAAACTGAATTACTGTAATCATTAATAATTTCCCAGTCTCTGTTCTTCCCCAGCTCCTGGCAATCATCATTATACTTAGTTTCTGTGAATTTAACTACTCTAGTTACCTCTTAAGTGAAATCAGATCTTATTTTCCCATCTGTGGCTGCTCATTTTCTTAGCATGATGTCCTTAAGGTTCATCCATGCTGCAGCATTTGTCAGAATTATCCTCCTTTTCAAAGTTCACTAATATTGTAGATATATGTCACATTTTGTTTTTTCATCTGTTGATGTATACTTTGGTTGCTTCCACTTTTTTTTCTTTTTATCCTTTTTTTTGGAGACAAGGTCTCACTAAGTTCCTTAAGGCCTCATTGAATTGCTGATTGTGGCTTTGAACTCGTGATCCTCCTGTCTCAGCCTCCCAAGCCACTGGGATTTCAAGCATGTACCACCATGCCTGGCTCCACTTTTTGACTATTGTAAATAATGTTAAATATTCTATTATAATATGTCCTAAAGGACATATAAATAAATTTGAAGAGGGAAAAGGGACTATCAGTTGCTCAGGTTGAATACATGGGAATAGAGATGTTTGCATTTTTACCCAGTCTCTCACAATATTTACTCTTTTTTTCCCCCCTTTTTTTCTTGTAAACCTTAGATTTTGGTCCTAAAAACAGATTCTCAGGATCTTGTTGCTTCCTTCAGAGTAACAACTGGAACAAGCAATACCACAGCCATTAAGTCAATTGAGTTTGCCCGGAAGGGGAGGTGAGTGAAACCTTGTCTTTTTAGGGAGTGTTTTAAAAGTAAGAAGAATGCAAAAATTTGAACTTTGTAGTTTTTCTATATATTAAACTTTAAAACTTTTATTAAAGTTGTTAGAAACTTTCATTATCTGGTTCTTGGTTCATAATTAGTCACATTTTCCTTATCTGATAGTTATCAGATAGTTCCTTTACAGAAAAGATATTTGAGTGGTTAGTGCTTAAAGCCAGAATGCCTGGCATGTATTAAGCACTTAGTATTTTATGCTTTTTAGTGGTGCTAAGGATGGAACCCAGGGCCTCGTACATGTTAGGCAAGTGTTATGCCACTGAACTTAACCCCCAATTATAATCAGAACTGATGTCATAAAATTCACGTGGTAATTGAACATGCATTTACTGAAAACCTGTTTACCAAAGTTAAAAGTAGATATCAACAGAAACAAAAATAAATTGGTTGTCAAAAAACACTCATCCTGTTCTGTTTGGGGATACTCATATATATTTGATATTCATGTTCAAAATGCTCTTTTGGCCAGGCATGGTGGTGCAGGCCTGTAATCCCAGTGGCTCAAGAGGCTGAGGCAAGAGGATTGCGAGTTCAAAGCCAGTCTCAGCAACTTAGCGAGCGCTAAGCAATTTGGGGAGACCCTCTCTCTACATAGAAATATAAAAAAGGGCTGAGGATGTGATTCAGTGGTTAAGCACACCTGGGTTCTATCCCATGTACAAAAATAAAATAAAAATGCTCCTTTGTTGGGGATTGAAATGAAGAAAACTATGTTATGTGCATTTATGAGTATGTCAAAATGAGCCTCACTTATGTTTAACTATAATGCACTAATTTTTAAAAATGCTGAAGCACATGCGTGTACAATGTGTGTGTGTGTGTGTGTAGTGCTGGGGTTTGAGCCCAGGGCCTTTGCATGCTAGGCAAGTGCTTTAATACTGAGCCACATTCCCTGTCCCTCAAATTGCCCTTGAGTTAAGAAAAGGTTAGTCAATAGGATCTATAAGAAAGTGATGAGGGCTGGGGATAGCTCAGTTGGTGTAGTGCTTGCCTTGCATGCACAAGGCCCTGGGTTCAATCCCCAGCACCACAAAAAAAAAAAAAAAAAGTGATGAAATAGGCCTGACGATGTATCTCAGTGAAAGGGTGCTTGCCTATTGCCAGACTGCAACAACAACAAAAAAAAAAAAAAAAGAAGAAGAAGAAGAAGAAAAGTAAGTGAAGTGATGTAAGTAATGAAATAACTTATTTTAGACAGATTTCTAAGATTTTTATTGTCCTAAATGTAAAAAGTTGGACATTTTAAAATGATATATTTATTTAATTCATTAAGAAGGACATATTGTGTGTATGAACAGGCCAGAGAAATGAACTATTTATATACATGTTACATAAACTTTGAATTTAGCAAGCTGGCTTCAGTTTAGAGGTCTTGGATCTAGTTAAATACTGACAGTTGGAACATTTGGATTCATAGATATTTAGAGGGGATAAAGAACATATATTCTCACTTCACTTAGTTTTGAAGGTGACAGGAAGATACAAGAATTCTACACTTACATTTTTACTCAGATTCTCACCAGTTTGTTTTGTGGTACTATTCTACATATCTGGTAGTTAATAGGAACAGATTTCTGACCTCTGCTGTCAATATGTTTTTCCTTTCTTTAGTTGCTTTTTAATTAACACAGCAGATCGAATAATCAGAGTTTATGATGGCAGAGAAATCTTAACCTGTGGAAGAGATGGAGAGCCTGAACCCATGCAAAAATTGCAGGACCTGGTGAATAGGTATGTATCACAGCTTGAAAGAGTATATGATAGTTAGTTCTTCACTGGGACTCAGGTTCCAGTTCCCCGTGGGGACTTTCTTTGTTCCTTAGGACCCCATGGAAGAAATGTTGCTTCTCTGGGGATGGGGAGTACATAGTGGCAGGCTCAGCTCGGCAGCATGCCCTGTACATCTGGGAGAAGAGCATTGGCAACCTGGTGAAGATTCTCCATGGGACGAGAGGAGAACTCCTCCTGGATGTAGCTGTGAGTAGAGCAGGGCATTGTTGTTGTTACTCACATAATCCAGAACATCTTGAATCTGTTCTTACAGCCAATTTTTCTTTCCTTCATTAAAATTTAGTGGCATCCTGTTCGACCCATCATAGCATCCATTTCTAGTGGTGTGGTATCTATCTGGGCACAAAATCAAGTAGTAAGTATTTTTCTGGTTGACTTGCTTTGAAACTAGATACTCTCACACATAGTAAGGTAGTTCTTACATATAAGAGCCTTACACTATAAAAGGCTAGGAACTTACCTTATTTTGTTTTCTTAATCTGGTATATGATTTCTATCACCCAGTTATGTTCAGTGTGTCTCATTTCACTCTATTTTGATTGGAAGGTCTTGGTCCCAAGCTAGATTACTAGCTCTGTTTTCATGGAGAAAATCTAGTGTACTTTCTGTTATATTTTTCTATTTCTTGAGCTATGTTTTTCTTTTTCTTATTTTCACATCCTGGTTTTGCTTTAAACACTTTTATACTGTATTTGTGAAAATTTAACAATTCACCTCAAAATTACATCTTAAAATATTAAAGAAGGCAATTTTTGTGAAAGAGCCACCATTTAAAACTTGGAATGTTTAAATAGGAAATACCATAAGATAGGAAAACCTCCCACATTTAATCTCAGACTTCTGAGTCTCTTTCATGCTTAACTCTTTCATTTTTATCATTAATATCTAGATTACAGATTATTGCTTTCTTGTGTGGTTTTTATTTTGTTTGTGGTGTAGGAAAATTGGAGTGCATTCGCACCAGATTTCAAAGAGTTGGATGAAAATGTAGAATATGAGGAAAGGGAATCAGAATTTGATATTGAAGATGAAGATAAGAGTGAGCCTGAGCAGACAGGTAATATTTCCAAAAGGAAAAAAACGATTGCTTTACTTAATACTCTTGTATAAATTTATTTTAGCACCTAATCTTTCACCTTTTTTCTTTAAGAGTACAGTTTTCACAATGTCTGGGGAGTCTTAATATATAAGACATTAATTAAGGGTTTACTAAGGCATTACTAGGGCTCAAGCAGCCCTCTTGATATCTCACTTGTATTTTCTGATTAAGTGCAGATGATTGTTAGGATTTACTTGCTACACATAGCAGAGCACCTAGATGTGCTGAGTGTTCAGCTTATATGGTGTTCTGTCACTTGTTTGCAAGGTCAAGGACATGGACTCTAGAGTCTGACAGCTTTGAACAAAAAATTTAATTTTAATAGTTTAACTTGAATTTCCTCAAATGTAAGATAGGGGTTATAAGTTGGGTGCAGTAGCACATGCCTGTAATCCCAGTGGTTCAGGAGGCTGAGGCAGGAGGATCATGAGTTCAAAGCGAGCCTCAACAATTTAGTGATACCCTCAGTGAGACTCTGTCTGTAAATAATATACAAAAATGGCTGGGGATGGAGCTCAGTGGTTAAGCGCCACTGGGTTCAATCCCTGTTACAAAAAAAGCAGGGGAGGGTGGAGCGTGTAATAATAGTACCTGTCTCTTAGGATTATAGGAATAAATGAAATAATTCATGTAAAGCACCTAGTATCTGACTAGGCTGTAATAAGCACCCAATTCTTTTTTTTTTTTTTTTTTTTGGTGGGGTGGTACTAGGGATTGAACTGAGAGGGGCTTCACCACTGAGCTATATCCCCAACCCTTTTCACTTTTTTAAATTTTGAAACAGGGTCTCACTAGGTGGCTGAGGCTGTCCTCAAATTGCAGTCCTCCTCCCTTAGCCTCCCAAGTAGCTGGGATTACAGGTATGCATCATTTGTGCCCTGTTCTTTCTTTTTTTATGGTGCTGGGAACCAGACCCTTGAGCATGCTAGGTGAACACTGACTACTGAGCCTTAGTCCCTAATTTATTTTTTTTATTTTGGAGAGGGGTGTCTTTTTTTTTTGAGATAGGGTCTTCTCATGCTTGTCTTTTTTTTCTTTTTTCTACATACTGGTCTTGAACTTGGAGGCTCAAGTTATCCTTTCACCTCCATTCCAGAGTAGCTGGCACTATAAGCATGAACCACTGTGCCCAGCTTAAATGTCATTTTTTATTATGATTATGACTGTAATCTTACTTTGCAAGATGGGGGATCAAACCCAAGACCAGACACATGCTAGGCAATTGATCTCCTATTGATCTGTATCCCCAGCCTAATCATTGTTATTTTTGTCTTCTGAATCTCTAGATAGGACCTCCTTAAAGATAAAAATAAAAGATTTCACTTTTTATCCTAATGATCTTTAAACAGGTTTTTACATGTAGTAGGGATTTGTGTATGTGATTACAATTAGCAATCATTGACTCCACTGCATGGTGCCAGGAACCAAGGAATCAGGAAAATTTTAGTTCTCTACCACTCACGTTAGGTGTTAGATAACTTGTGTGCCTCCTGTCAAATAGAACCCCTCCAGGGTTGCAGAATGTTCTGGATTATTTTGGCATTCCTGGATAATTTCCTGTGACGTTCTAAGATCTACATAAATTACTCCTTCCTTCTTGTAAGCACATTGCAAATACTTTTGTGTTAGTGTTTACTATATTAAATGGAAGTGATCTGTTTGTGTCTGTTTTCTTAGATTATGAAGGTTTTACTGAAGAACTTTTCACACCTTTCTTGGTCATCATACTCTTCCTAGTGCCTAGCATATGGTGGAAGTTCAGCACCTGTTTGTTAAATGATTAAGTGTACTTGGTTTTCTTCCTTTGTTTCTCCTGAATTTCAGTTTATGAAATCATTAAGCTGCAAATAAAAAGTCGTTTTCTACTTCTCCTCAAACCTCTCCTGTGTTTCTGTCGTGCAGGAGCTGATGCTGCAGAAGATGAGGAGGTGGATGTCACCAGTGTGGACCCCATTGCTGCCTTCTGTAGCAGGTGAGCTGGCATGGAATGCTGGGCATCTGGGATGCTCCTCTTTAGTCTTTGATGGAGTATGTAACTCTGCTCCCTTGACTGCCCTCTCAGTCCCATCTGCATATTAATTGAAAGAGAGAACTCTTTTGGTACAGGAAAAACAATTCAGTCTTTATTCTCTAGTCCTACTTTCTCTTCCCTATCTTCCTGATACAGAATTTAAAGAAACTGAAGTAATACATGTAATCTGTTTATGATTATTGAATTTTGATTTCCTGTGATTCGTGTTGTCTGATTTCCTCTGATTCCTCCTGGCTTTCCTAAAGTTCTAAATCTATACCTGTTGTGTATGCTAATATGGGCGCCAGAGGAAGAGGGCTTATGGTTTAAGCAACTCTCTCCTCTTTTTTCCAATCCCTTGTCTGATCCTTTTCCAAATAGTGATGAAGAACTGGAAGATTCAAAGGCTCTGTTGTATTTACCCATTGCCCCTGAGGTAGAAGACCCAGAAGAAAATCCTTATGGCCCTCCACCGGATGCTGTCCAAACTTCCTTGATGGATGAAGGGGCTGGTTCAGAGAAGAAGAGGCAATCTTCAACAGATGGGTCCCAGCCACCTAAGAAGAAACCCAAAACAACCAATATTGAACTTCAAGGAGTACCAAATGACGGTAAGAGCTGCATCTCCCTGCTGCCCAACAGGCACCACTTTTAATTTTTAAAACTGATCATTTCCTATTTGAGCAATTTTTGCCTTACGGAAATTTTCCCATGAGTCTTTATTGTGCTTTACAGCTTTTTAATGACTACATCTGTGTTCACATCTCTTTTAAAATGGAAATTCTGCCCTTTGGTACCTCACCTAAGATGACATGCTTTAAGTCTTCTGACTCGTGGCTCAAAATTTGTTTCCTTGTTATATTCATCTTCTTTTTTAATCTTTTCCCATAGAGTGGTCTGATTAGGTGGTAAAGTACTAGTCAGACCCTGACAGTCATTTTATTCTGCCTGCCTGCGTTTATAAGCTGAGTTTGCAAGCCTTTATTATCCTGTGTTGGGATGGTTAGGGGAATGGATGGAAGTGGGTGTGTGTGTGTGTTACTATTGGGCGTCCTCCTTTCTTTAGCTACAAATCAATTAAATATGCAACTGCATTTTTCCCCGATGCTCTAGATTGTGTGTGTCTGCCCTGTTCCAGGCACTGTCGTGTAGTTTATATGCTCCTGCTGACTTTTACATCGGCTCTGCAAGTTCTTTTACTCTCCCTACTTTAGAAAGGAGAAAATTTGAGCTGATATTATGTAACTTGGTCAAGATCTTAGGGAAAGTGGTGGAGCCAGGATTCTTGCCCTGATCTTTCTAAATCCAAAGCTCTTCTTTTTTTTTTTTTTTTTTTTTGGTGCTGGGGATTGAATCCTGGGCCTTGTGCATGCAAAGCAAGCACTTTACCAACTGAGCTATATCCCCAGCCCCAAAGCCTATTCCCTTTCTGCTCCCTCATACCAGAGCTTGATTTAATATACTATCAGTGTATCTTTCAGTTACGTTTTCAGTTTAGAGTTGCTATGGCTTGGTGTGAACCATATATAGGCTGTGTGTTCCTTTGGGTCAAGCAACTATTTGTCATATAATATATAGTCTTATAGTTTTTTTGTTTTGTTTCCTCCCCCCCCCCTTGGTACTATAGATTGAAACTAAGGGCCTTCTCTGACTAAGTAACATTACTAGTCCTTTTAAAATTAAAAAAAAAAAAAATTTAAGACAGGGTTTTGCAAAGTTGCTGAGACTAGCCTCAAACTTGCCATCCTCCTGCTTCAGCCTCCTGAAGCTGGGATTACATGCGTGTACCACCACAATTAGTGTAGTTTTTTAAACAATTAATAAGGCAGACTTTTCTGTTTATGATATTAGAACTGGGACACAAAAGCACTGTTTTTGCTCACAGAGGTCTGGTGGGGTGCTGAGACTGTTATTGTGTGGATTCCTTTCCATCCCTATCTATCCTTGTTCTACAGAAGTCCATCCACTACTGGGTGTGAAGGGGGATGGCAAATCCAAGAAGAAGCAAGCAGGCCGGCCTAAAGGATCAAAAGGTAAAGAGAAAGATTCTCCATTTAAACCGAAACTCTACAAAGGGGACAGAGGTTTACCTCTGGAAGGATCAACGAAGGGTAAAGTGCAGGCGGAACTCAGCCAGCCCTTGACAGGTAAGGACACATTGGGAGCACTGTCTGGCTTGCTTTGTGGCCTTGCTTTGTACAATCCCTGACTTCCTATAACTGCAGCATTCCCCTCCCCCCTTTCTTCCTTTTTTCCAGCAGCAGATAATGCCTGAATTTTAAGCTGCTAAGGGTAGGCTAAACCTCAATTGGCTTAATTCAGTGGCTCTTTTTTTTTTTTATTATTTTTTTTTTTTTTTATTTTTTTTTAGTTCTCGGTGGACACAACATCTTTGTTGGTATGTGGTGCTGAGGATCGAACCCGGGCCGCACGCATCCCAGGCGAGCGCGCTACCGCTTGAGCCACATCCCCAGCCCAATTCAGTGGCTCTTAACCTTGGATCCATAAGTAGGTTTCAGAGGGCCTTCATTCCCCTAGTAGTATATGCAAAATATTAGGGAGATATTTTTCTGGGGAAGATACTCATAGGTTTTATCAGATTCTTATAGAAGAAACTCTGACCCCAAAAGGTCAGAACACTGGCTTAATTCATTTCCTCATAAATAGCCAGAATATAAGCTTTTAAAATATAACCCCTGTCTGTAGCATCTTTTCTTTACATATATTATTCAAATTGCACAAATAGCACCATCATGTAAAGAAGAAAATGAGGTTTTTACATAAAACCCCATATCTGAGAACAGGAGGAAATTACCCAAAAGACAGAAACTGTGCTCTTTGTAGCTTCTTAAGCCTAAGCCTTTTGATATATAACATTTGGTTTTCTCATTTGTATATGATTGAGAGATTTTTATTGGAGGATAGAGAGCCATTTTAATTTCCTATCAAATATTTGTTAACCTAGACTATTTGTTGGAAAAATATTAACCAGATTGGAATTCATTTCTATTAGATGTTGAATTTTGGAGTGTAGTGTTTTATATATAAACACTACTTGAGTTAATATAATGCTTTCAATTTTTTTTTTAAAGAGATAGTGAGAGAGAGAATTTTTTAATATTTATTTTTTAGTTATTGGCGGACACAACATCTTTGTTTGTATGTAGTGCTGAGGATCGAACCCGGGCCGCACACATGCTAGGCGAGCATGCTACCACTTGAGCCACATCCCCAGCCCATGCTTTCAATTTTTTAGGCTAACTGAGTAGTCTCAAAGCAGGATTAATAAAATATTAGTGTTGTATTCAGGTTTTTTCCCTCCTGCTTTTAAATTTTTTTTTTTAAAAAATTTTTTTTTTTTTTTTTTTTTTTTTTTTTTTTTTTTTTAGAGTGAGAGAGGAGAGAGAGAGAGAGAGAATTTTTAATATTTTATTTTTTAGTTCTCGGCGGACACAACATCTTTGTTGGTATGTGGTGCTGAGGATCGAACCCGGGCCGCACGCATGCCAGGCGAGCGCGCTACCGCTTGAGCCACATCCCCAGCCCAAAAATTTTAACCCATATACAATGAAGCACTAGAATGCTAACAGAATTCCTTAATTATACCTTGTCAGTTAATCATTGTATATGAATATGACTTTTCTTCTACAGAGAAGCAGAAAACAGAAAACAAATTGAATTAGTCATTATTTGTAATATTCCACCTCAAGTTTGCTAGATTTAGACTTTAGTTTTTCATAACCTGATATCATACCACTCTGTGCTAGTATTTTTTCCTTCATCAACAGTATGCTTCACTGTTATTCAGTTACCACCATCACATTCAATCCTCTTAATACTCTGTCTATATTGGAAAATATACCCAGCAAAACTAAGCTTCAGAATTGATGGTGAAACCGTGATGAATAAAAGTTAAAAGAACTCACAGTTCAAAGCCTGCACTGTAACACATACTCAATAAAATATTTCATGAAGAAGAAATGAAAAATAAAATTGAAAACCAGCAAAGGGAGGAATACACTAGAAGAATAGTCAGATAAAGGAGAAATTAATTCAAGTTTAAAACAAGAGATAAATCAAGCAGGCCGGGCTATGATAGGGGATAAAAAATATGATTTATCGATAATAACATTGAATATAAATGGCCTACACTCATCAATCAAAAGACATAAACTGGCAGATTGGATTAAAAAACAAGACCCAACAATGTGCTGTCTCTAAGAGACTCACCTCCTAGGCAAAAGACATCCACAGACAGAAGGTGAAAGGATGGGGAAAAAAACATATCATTCTCATGGATCTCCTAAACAAGCAGGGGTTTCTGTCTTCATGCCAAAGTTAATCAGAAGGAACAAACAAGGTCATTTCATACTATTTAATTATACCTCAGCAAGATATAATAATCATAAATATTTATGCCCCAAACAATGGAGCATCTACGTACATCAAACAAACCCTCTCAATTTCAAGAATCAAATAGACCACAACATAATAATACTGGGATATTTTAACATGCCTCTCTCATCACTGGATAGACCCTCCAAACAAAAACTAAATAAAGAAGCTATAGAACTAAAAAATACAATTAATAATTTAGACTCTACAGACATATATAGAATGTTTCATCCATCAGTGGCTGAATATATATATATTTTTAATATACTTTCTTCACAGCAGTACACAAATCCTTCTATAAAATAGACCATATCTTAGGCCACAAAGCAATTCTTGGCAAAAAAAAAAAAAAAAAAAAAAAATGTTACATTCTATCAGATCATAATGAATAAAATTAGAAGTCAATGCTAAAATAAAAATAGTAGCTACACCTGGAGACTAAATAATATGCTATTGAATGACCAATGGATAACAGAAGAAATCAGAGATGGAATTAAAAAAATACTTTGAGGTAAATGAGAATAATGACACAACACATCAAAATCTCTGGGACACTATGAAGGCGGTTCTTAGAGGAAGGTTTATTGCAATGGGCTCATTCATTAAGAGTAGAAAGTTACCAAATAAATAACCTAACATTACAGCTCAAAGCCCTAGACAAAGAACAACAAATCAACACCAAAAGCAGTAGAAGACAGGAAATCAGAGCTGAAATCAATGAAATTAAAACAAAAACAGTTCAAAAAGTCAACAAAACAAAAAGTTGGTTCTTTGAAAAAATAAATTGATAAATCCTTAGCCAAGCTAACCAAGAGAAAGAGGGGAAAAACTCAAATCACTAAAATTTATGATGAAAAAGGAAATATTGCCATGGACACTACTGAAAATATAGATGATAATCAGAATCTATTTTGAAAATTTATACTCCCCTAAATATAGAATTTTTTTTTTTTTTTTTTTTTTTTGTGGTGCTGGGGATTGAACCCAGGGTCTTATGCATGCTAGGCAAGCACTCTACCAACTGAGCTATATCCCCAGCCCAAAATAGAAAATCTTGAAGACATTGACCAGTTTCTAGAGACATATGACCTACTCAGATTGAATCAGGAGAATGTAGAAAATTTAAACAGGTCAATTTTAAGCAATGAAATTGAAGACATCATCAAAAGCCTGCCAACAAGGAAAAACCCAGAATCAGACAAATTCTTAGTCAAGTTCTACCAGACCTTCAAAGAAGAACTAATACCAATCCTTCTCAATTTATTCCATGAAATAGAAAAGGAGGGAACTTTTCCAGACTCATTCTATGAAGCTAGTAACACCCAGATACCAAAACCAGTAAAGATACATCAAGCAAAGAAAACTTCAGAACAAAATCCCTGATGAACATAGATGCAAAAATTCTTAATGAAATACTGGCAATTTGCATACAAAAACATATTAAGAAGATAGTGCACCACGATCAAGTGAGTTTCATCCCAGGGATGCAAGGTTGGTTCAATGTATGGAAATCAATAAATGTAATTCACCACAGCAGTAGACTTAAAGATGAGAATCACATGATTATCTCAATAGATGCAGAAAAAGCAGTTGACAGAATTCAGCATTCATTCATGTTCAGAACACTAGAAAAAGTAGGGATAATAGGGACATACCTCAACATTGTAAAAGCTGTAAATATTAAACCCAAGGCCATCATCATTCTAAATGGAAAAAAAAAATGGAAAGCATTCTCTAAAAACAGTAACAAGACAAGGATGTCCTCTTTTACTATTTCTATTCAACATTGTCCTTGAAACCCTAGACAGAGCAATTAGGCAAAAGAAAGAAATTAAAGAGCTATGAATAGGAAAAAAAGCACTCAAACTATCTCTATTTGCCAATAGCATGATTCTATATATTTTTTTTAATTTTTTTATTGGTTGTTCACAACATTACAAAGCTCTTGACATATCATATTTCATACATTAGATTGAAGTGGGTTATGAACCCCCAATTTTACCCCAAATGCAGATTGCAGAATCACGTCGGTTACACATCCACATTTTTACATAATGCGCTATTAGTAATTGTTCTATTCTGCTACCTTTCCTAACCCCTACTATCCCCCCTCCCCTCCATGATTCTATATTTAGAAGACCCAAAAAAACTCTACCAGAAAACTCCATAAACAAATTCAGCAAAGTAGCAGGATATAAAATTAACACCCCAAATCAGTTGTGTTCCTAAACACCAATGAAGAATCAGCTGACAAAGAAATTTAGAAAACTGTCCCATTCACAATAACCTCCCCCCCCAATTAAAAAAAAAATAGCCTGTAACAGACGGTCATTGTCAACAAAAAATGCACATCAGTAATTGACTAGACATAAATAAAGATGATCTTTCATAGCCCACTTCTTGGACAAACTGATGCTATACAGAAGGAGCAATTTAAAGTTTAAATAGATTTCCCTGACCCAAAGAAATGCTTAGGGTGATTTAAAATGTGGCCAAACTGGGTTGGGGTTGTGGCTCAGTGGTAGAGCACCTGTGTAGAACAAGTGAGGCAGTGGGTTTGATCCTCAGCACCACATAAAAATATTAAAGTACTATGTGCATCTATAACTAAAAATAAAAATTAGAAATCTGACCAAAAGGAATTTAATTCATTTAAACTCTTTAGGACATAGTCTCCCACCTTCTTTAAACTTTTCTGTAATTAATCTTGTGTTTTCTGTAGGAAGTGGTCGTAAATAAACCATTTTAAGTTTGTTTTTGTTTTTATTTTAAACTCACATTTTCTTCAGTAATACAGTGTTGTCACTGGACAGCAACTGTCTAAATGAGAATTAAAGTAAACCATGTTGAAAAGTTTACTCAGCCCTGAAGGAATAAGTCTTTTTAATTCCCTAAAATTCTCAAATGCATTAGTATTATTATCTTAGTGACAGAAGAAAGTTTGTAGTAAAAATTTGAACTAAATGTGGGATATACGTATTATAGTATTTATACAAGTTAGCATTTTAAAGCCCCTTCTAGGAAGAGTAGATACTGCTATTGGGGGGGAGGGGTGGCTATTACAAGATTTTTCACACTGACTTTGTTGATAAGGTTAGGAGGTACTGATCTCGCTTGTATTGTATTATAATAGCAGGGTGCTTCATTCTGGACTATTATTTTCTACTTATTTTTGTTAGACACCAAAGTGGATCAACCTTAAGCAGAGGGGCAGCTCCTTTAACAAGTTTACCCCTTACAAGGGCTAGAGGAGGCTTTCCTTTGAAGGGCCAGAGTGATGATACATTTTGTGATAGAGACAAAGCAATGCATAGATGACTGCAAGCATTTCCCCAGTTCCTCATGGTTGCATGCATTGCATACTTACCCATCTGATTTATCTGTCCCTCCCATTTTCTCCTTCCTTTTTTTGGCCTTGGTTCCTCAACCTTATCCTAATGGAAATCTCCAGAACAGATATGGCCAGTTTAAACTTCAGAGTGGACAGGTGTTGCTTCTGGGGGCCAACAGACAGAGTAGGATCATTTAAAAAAAACAAACCAAAACAAAAAACCCCCAGCAGGGTCTTGCAGCTTTCGAGGTTCTGGACCCTCAGGAGGGCTGCAGTAGCTTTTGTGGCTAGCTGCAGTGTAGTTTCCATCATTATGAAGGCTGCATATTTGGGACAGTGGTGGGGCTAGATAACCTGTGGGAAGTCTCCATTTTAGGACACTTATCAGATCTTGGGTGTGGGATTCTTTGATTGAGGGTTGGGGTTCATCCATTGGCATGGTCATCTTGAGGACCCTGAGCAGACAAAGCTGATTAGCACACAGCCCTTCAAGGCCCCTGAGGGAAGCTGGCATCTGGATCTCATTCTTCCACAGAAGATTTTTCAATAAAAGATTACCTTCAAGCTTTTCCATAAAAGTCCGTATGTAGTCATTGCTTTCGCAACAGGTACTAAGAAGTGAAACCTAATTCAGAATGCCAGAGGCCGAACTATCTTTAGAAATCCATCTAGTCTGAGAGTTTTCATGTTTTGTAAACCCCCTTTATTTAATGGAACAGCTTTTGTTTTAAAACCAGATTGTTTAAAGGCAGGGTCTTAGGTGTAGGTTGTGATGCTACCCAGGCTAGATGGGTGGCAACTGTTTGCTCATATCTGCAATTAGCCAGTTGCTATAGAACCTGTTCCACAAAACCTTGTGTGTGTTGAGATACGGTGCATTTCAAGGGAAAATTGGAAGACAAATGAATCACCGTAGAATTCACCTGGAATCTAGAGCTACAGAACATTCTTTCCTATCAAACAGCTCATTAGTATTGGATTAGCAACTGAGTGCCTACATTCATGAAGATATAGTTTCTGTATTGAGTGAGGACCCATCAGTGAAGCATGGCAGGAGTAACCCTGGAACTCGGGACTTCCCAGGGAAAGGCCACGCTGGCGGATCAGTGCCATCTATCAAATGTCTGTTCTTCAGTACATTGGCTACTCTCCAGAGGAGAGTCCTAGAAAGAAACAAGATGTGAGCAGACTCGCGTTTCCATGTAGCCTAAGAAATAGGGCACGTAGGGTGGTGAATTTGGCTTATCAGGAGCAAAGTAACACAAAGTTTTGGTCTATCACATACGTGGCCTAAAGGCCTCATGGGACGGTGAGCATGAGGGATTGGTGTACACCTGGGTCTGTTCTGGGTAGCAAAGGCCAAAGTGAGCAGAGGTGTTGTTTCTGGGGGCCGACAGACACCATTGCAGGTTTTCCTGCCTTGGGCCATTCTGCACCACTGCTCCCTGATGCTGTCCCATCACCTACAAGTCACAGAACCCAGTTGTTTTAATCACTTGTTAATGAGTAAGGTGTGTGTTTTGTTTTCTTTTTTAAGAACAGTCTCAAAGACTAATTTTATGAAATCTTGCTAAACTCAGCGAGTTGGATATTCTTTCTCATGTGATTAGCTGAATAAGGTAGAATTTGAAAATCATGACCCTGCATTCTCTTAAGCTACCCTGGATGAGGCTGCTATTAGGAGGTACCAAAAATGGCTATTCATCTTAAACTGAACTCCTTAATATTATATTACTGGAGATTTCCTTTATGTTGTAGCTAAACAGTGTGTTCCCTTCAGGCAACTGCTGCGGGTCTTCTGTGTTGCTATTTCTGTGTATATTACCTTGCTTGGTATCGTATGCTCTGGTTTTGTTCTGTGCCTAATGCCTCAACAAGCCTATGTATGTATGTTTGTATTTTATGTCTTTTCATAAGAATAAGGATGTTACTGAAACACAAATTACACAGATAATCAGTATAAGGTGCTTAGTCATTTTGAGTGTCCATTATTAAGGCTATTGATTTTTTTTTTAATATTCTTCAGCTTTAGGTGGACACAACATCTTTATTTTACATTTATGTGGTGCTAAGGATTGAACCCAGTACCTTATGCATGCTAGGCAAGCTCTCTACCACTAAGCCACAACCCCAGCCCCAAGGCCATTGATTTGTGATCAAACCACTTTCTCCCATCATGATTTAGAATTACAGTGGCAATGTTGTATCTCTTTCCAAATTGTTAAAACTAAATTGATCAGGGTACCTATGGGAAAAATCAGTGCGACTAGCCTTTAAGTGGGTAAATGCACAATATTGAGCTTTGTAGAGTGTATTCTTTTATCTTAAGATTTTTTTAAAACAAACTCAAATTTATTATTATGTTTTATTTTGGGAGTGATCTGAAAAACAGGTGCTACATAAATTTTTTAATTTGATTTAACAGTGTAGTATTCAGCAGAGAGCTTGTATCAGGGAGAGAATGTTGTATCTTGTCCTGATTTCAGGTTGTTCTCAGGCAAATGTGAATATATTTTTATAAACACTAATTTCATTTATACTGGAACTTTAAAATCGGTTCAAGCTAATTTTTTTATAAATGGATAGTTTTCCTTCATAACTTGGGCAATTTTTTTTTTTTTTTTTTTTTAGCTTTTTACCCTTAAGAAGCAGTATATTTTCTCCCATTCCAAGTGACATCTGGGAGGGTTTTCTTCACCTTGTTCTCTTTTTACGCTTCCTAGTTTATAATTTTACAACAGCTCATTTAAGGACATCCGTAGGAGGTTGAACAGCTTCTGTAGAGTAACCAGGGAAGTGGTCATTTGATTTTACTATTTAGGATTTTGTGTATCAGTTAGTTATTGGTATGTAGACATATGGACAATAGCTTTAATTAACATTTCACTTTATTTGGGATTCTCAGTTAATAGAAATGTCACTTAAGGAATAGTGGTACTTGGACAGGGTTTTTCATTGTTAATCATTTAGTGACTGTTTTAGTCTAATATAGAAAAAGTTCAATACTTTTCCTTTCTTCTGTTTATCACACCCTTTTGATTGCTAAGCATTCTTTCTAACACCATAGAGAATGGTCAGCAGCTTAGCACCTCCCACCCCCATCCCTTTGGGACAGTACTGAAAAAAGTGTTGGGGAGGAGATTTGGGGTTTAGATTATTTGTTGCTTCAATAAAGAGTAATTAGGAGTTGGAATTGGTTATAACTTTTCCTTAAAGGGGGGACATTCTTGGCACATATATGCTTGGAGTGCAGCATCCATCAGTATTTCTGTTCTTAGAAGTAACTAATCTGAATTGATGGTAAAAGAATTCTTTTTGTGTCTAATCTCTTTAGCAGGAGGAGCAATCTCAGAACTATTATGAAGACCTTGAAGTTCTTCGTTCTTCCTCACTTGCCATCAGGTGGCCTCTGGACAGTGTGGTCAGTTATTTGAGATTGACTTTAACTTAAAACAAAGGCCTCTGCCTCCCACCCAGGAGGTGGAAGGAGTGAATTTTATGTTTGAATGAAGAAGTGAATTATGGAAGAAGAGTATATGTCCCTTACCTTCCCTTTCAAGCGTAAGTCCAAATAGGCTCTCAGGAACGAGGATTTGTGAAGGCATCCAGTAGGAGATTTGACTCACATAAACTTCAACGCTTGGTTGTGTTGCTGGAGAAAAGATACCTATGTTTTGTTCATCTAGCTATTGTACCCAGAACCATTTTGACATATCATTTCCTGTCTCCTGATTGCCTTCCGTCCTCAATGCATGTCCTTGAGTGACTTGTTCTTATCTGAAATTTTGTTTCCAATATCCTAGGAAAACTTCTGTTGCATATTCTCTTTCATTTTTAAATGTACCCTATCTCAGATAACTCCTGTATTTCCATTTAGTGTACAAAGGTTGGGCAGAAAAGAATGTGCTTGAAAGATTTCAAATTTACAGGAAAAGAAGAAAGATAAGAAGGCCCCCTCTTCCTGTCATACATTTTGCTCAAGAAGCTGGGCAGTAGGAGATTCAGGGTTTTTCCTTGCATTGCATGTTTCTCCAGTATTGGTTCAGTCTCATTAATCATGGATTTTGAAGATAACTAGTTTTATCCATCTCCAGCCAAGAATCATCAACAGTTTATATTACCTTATCTGTGCTGGCTTCCAGAGTTGGAAACAAAACAAGGTGTTTCTCAACAAGCTTCTTTTTTATTGGGGTGGGGGAACCTGTGCAAGGACTAAAGTACAGATTCCAAAATCAAAGCAGCAAACCAGTTCAAATCAAAGATCAAGGTAAATTTTTTTTTTATTATTAATGCCTATGGAAACCTGTCCCCATCAGCCAGTGCATCTTTCCCCTCTTGCATCCATGCATTCGTGCTCCTTTTTCTTGCTGTGTTTCCCAGTCACTTCCTTTCTGTGAAAGGTTGCTTAGCTTTTTTTTTTTTTTTTTTTTGCTATTGTTTAAATAAAAAGTAGCAGATTGGATGGATGTGTACATTAGGTGTTTGAAATTTTCTGAAACTCCAGAGTGAGGAAACCAGGTGTGGAAGGGGCTTAGTAGCCTGTCTGAGTAGAGCTTTTAGCTGACCCAAAGTGCTTACCCTGGATCATCATTTTCTCAGTATTTTCAAAGGAGAATTTAAATATTGCGATTATTGGGAAGTCTTTATCAGTTGGTGGATGCTCCTTTAGGTAGCCAAACACATTGATTATTTTTATATTGTAGGATAGAAATCAAAGTAGAACACATCAGTAAGGGCTTCTTTTTCCCATCCCATCTTTCAGAATATATATATTTTTTATTTTTCCCAGAAGTCAGAACTCTTCCTGAATTTTTTAGTTGCCACTGCTACTTCTTCAAGTGCTCATTTCGTGAATTTCACGTGAATTGGACAGTGGTTAAGATTGGCAGATGGCTCACTGGACATGTTTCTGTTTTGCAGACATTATATTCATTCCCGTTCTCTGTGCTGCACACTGTAGTGTGGAGACTGATACAGAGGGTTTCTGCCTTACTCCCATGTATGAAGGAGTTTGGTTTCCTCACCTGGGCATTTGGTGTTTATACTCTGTCCAACTCCTCAACTGGCTACTGAGAAAATCACGTCCTGTCAGATTATCTCTGGCAGCAGCTCCTGATAATTATTTATGTTTTGGGGATTTTTTTTTTCAGCCCCTAAAACTGTCCATTTCAGTTTGAGTTTCTTGATTTGTGTAATATATGTATATTCTCTTCTTCCCTTTGTCATCTTCTCCCTGCCCACCATTTTGTTTTTCAAATGTTCTGTAGTTTTGTACAAGATAAAAACGTAGCCTTGGGTACTTCTTGCTGAAGCTTTAATGCTTTGTAAATAAAATCGAATGTTTATTAAAGAATAGGTGCAGATGTTTGTTTGTAAACACTGATCACTTCTGGAGCTCACCAGCCACTTTCATATACTGGGGAATGTGACTTCCTGTGATGGTGTTAGAGCCCTGTTTGGAACTAGAGAGCTGGAGAGCGTGGTGTGGTGGGGGCACAGAGTCTAAATTTCTGCCTTTATACAAGATGATAAATAAATGATTTGAAACAAAAGGTGTTGTTAATCAAAAAGATCATCTAGGAATGATCTCTTCAGATTTTTAACTCAGTGTAAGTTTGTTTAATTACCCTGAAGAGGCCATAGTTTAAATTCTGGAGGTTACAAAAATGCATGCCAGGAAATTCCAGGCTTCCAAGGGACCTTTCTTAAATTCCTCTTTATTCGTCTTTTTTCCTGTATTAAATAGCTTTAAAATCCACCAACTACTCATTGTCTCCTCAAGAATAAGATCTTTCAAAGTCTGATTTTAATCACTGCCAAATCTGAGTGTCTGTTTATTAATTTTTTGTCATATTACTG
This sequence comes from Spermophilus citellus, assembly GCF_964194105.1. Taxonomy (NCBI): domain Eukaryota; kingdom Metazoa; phylum Chordata; class Mammalia; order Rodentia; family Sciuridae; genus Spermophilus; species Spermophilus citellus. The sequence goes on from NC_138187.1 coordinate 130,825,437, forward strand.
AGAACTTGTCTTTGACCTCATAGCTGTTTCCTAGCAACCCTCATCAGCATAAGGAATCAGTGAGCCCCTCTGCTCTGTGGGGCAAAGGGAACAGGCCCAGAGGCAGCAGCTTGCATCCTTTGGCCCAACCCAAGTCTTCAGTACCTTGAGACAGGAGAACCTTCAGCTTGGAGTGGCGCTACTTTTGACAGTCTCTCTTGCTCATCTGATAGGGCGTCTTGGCCCTTGCCTTCATGAATTTTCTTTCTTTTTAAAGATTCCTTATACCCGACCAATGTGTCACACTTCATAGAGTGTTTTCACGTGCCCTGCATCATTTGATGGTCAAAAGTGATCTCCCTGAAATAGGTGGGGAAGGCTTTATTTAATGGAGGAGGAAACAATTAGAAATTCAGAAAGGGTAAGTCACTTGCCTCCCAGTCCAGAGTTCTTGATCCTTTTTATAGAATCTTTAGGAGCACTCATAGTAAATAATTCAAGGTATTGAACTGGAACTTAATTTGCTTAACCATCTGTACTTTTTAGACTTTGGTATTTTTTTTTTTATTTGATCAGATTCAACTTGGGAATCCTGAAATCCTTAATTATCCCACATGGAAGGGGAGTGAAAGGGTAGGAGAATGTAACTTCATTTGGAAATTCACTTGTCCATCTGTGGGGATTTTTTGTTTGTTTTTTGGAGTGCTGGGGATTGAACCCAGGGCCTCATAGGTGCTAGGAGAGTTCCTACCACTGAGCCAATCTCCAGCTCTCCATCTGTGTCTTTTCAAGAGGTGGATTTAAATCTATTAAGAGGATATGAAAGGAATGGAGACTGGTAAGGTGGTCATTAACAAGCATAGATAGTAAAGCAGCAGCAACATTGTGATTGATTTTTGTTGTTTTTTCTGCCTTGGGACCTCACTTGTGAGTAAGGACTGAGATTTTGTGTATTTGGTTGCATTGTTTAGTTGACAGTACATGCATCATATATCTCTTGACTTTGAAGGACATCCCATGTTGAAGGAATTCATTTATGATGCAGAGAGAATTCAACTGGAATACCCAGAGGGCTCTGGCTAAGGGTGGTGAAATGCCTGTGGAGACATGAAGACTTCGGCCACTGGTTTCATCCTCACAAGTCTGGCGTTGACTGTCTACCCGCCATTGGTGGTGACTTCACCTAAAACACTGGCCATCCCTGAAAAGCTTCAGAAAGCTGTAGGGAAAGTTATTGTCAATGCTACAACCTGTACTGTGACTTGCGGCCTTGGCTATAAAGAGGAGACCATCTGTGAGGTGGGCCCTGATGGAGTGAGGAGGAAGTGTCAGTCTCAGCGCTTGGAATGTCTGACCAACTGGATCTGTGGGATGCTGCATTTCACCGTCCTCGATGGGCAGGAGTTTGAGCTTAGCTGTCTGAGTTCAGACATCCTGGAGATTGGACGGAAAGCTTTCCGCTTCACCTGGAGACTTGCACGGGGTATCATTTCCACTGACGACGAGCTCTTTAGACCCTTCAGAGCTGAATCCTATTTTTTGAGGTTTAAACCTGTCCAGGAGTATGATTCTGGGACATACCGCTGTGATGTGCAGCTGCTAAAAAACTTGAGGTTTGTGAAGAGGCTCTATTTTGGGCTGAGGGTCCTTCCTCCAAAGTTGGTGAACTTGAATTTCTCTCAATCTCTTACCGAGGAACAGAAGTTAGTAGATGAGGGCTTGGAGGTTAATCTGGACAACCATTCCAAGCCTTTCCGGCCAAAGTGGCAAAAGAAGGTGACATTGGCCTTGGGAATAGGAATTACTGGTGGAGTGGTTGGTGGTATTTTGGTGAGCATTGTCCTCTGCGGTATGTGGAGGGGGACTGATGGCACTTGGAGCCACAAGAGCTTACAAGCCTTGCTCCCGAGGGACTGCCACCCAGAAACCCAGGCTAGCTCTTCAGGGAATGCTCTGGGTGTCAGGTAGTGAATCGGCTAGGAGGGAGGCTCCTACTGCCAAAAGTTTGGGTGAGGGGTGTGGAAGGAGCAGCCTCTTGCTAGCTGTGGGCAACCATCACCAGCTGCTTTGTGTCCCACGTGGGTCTCTGCTCCACATCTCCCTGGCTCTAAGTTCTCAGGAGACTGCAGGCAACCTCCTGTTCCTGGGAAGAGTTCTGTCTTCCAAACTTGCATTCTCTCTAACCTCTGTGCTTTCCCATCTCCATCTCCCCTCTCTTGAGCAGCGTACTCATAGTGAAAACATTTTTTTCCTCTTCAATAAAAGTAATTTATATGGAAACCTAGCATTTTTCTTTCTTGCATTTGTTTAAATGGCCAATAATCAGCCTGGCTTCAATTTCCCTTGGATTTCTTAATAGTAGACAATGGACAAATTGCTTTGTAGAGGGCCCATGCCCATAGGTGGCAGAAGTTGTTAGTAATGACACCTGACTCAGGTGTGTAATAATCCCTAAATGTTACCTGCCCTCTCTGCCCTCCCCAGGTGAACCCTCGATGTTTAATGTTAAATTAAATTTCCTTGCAAAACAGAGATACTTCACCTGATCATTGAAGCAGTTCTGTGGCTTGCTCCCTGCTCCTTTATTTTTGCTTACTCAGTGCCCTGAAGTTTGTGATCCTGGAAAGATCAATGTATGGGTCTCTGATAGTAGCCAAAGCTCCCATGGGAGGACTCGCACCTTATTCCTCTGTACGAGATCCAGTGTTAAGACTCTTGGGGACCATTGAGACTATCCAAGATAATTGGGTTATGGAACTGTCAGGAACCAAAGACTGGTGGTTCTCTCTCTCCCTTGAGCCATGTGTCAGAATCACCTGGATGACTTTTTTGGAAAATAGATTCCTGAGCCCCAACTCTGGAGATGCTACTTCACTTTAAATTATGGTCAAAGGGTCCTTATTACTTCCTTTACTTTTAAAAATTTCAAACTCAGAGAAAAGTTAGAAGAAAGGTTTATAGTGGTCACCCATAAACCCTTTGCCTAGGGTTCATCAGTTGTTAGCTGTTTGACAACAATTGCCTAAGTTACAGATTTTATGAACCACTTGAAAGCGTCACAGACATTGTGACCCTTTATTGGAAAGTAAATCAGGTATGTATCTTGTAGAGACATTCTCCTGTATAACTACAATACCTCTACCACACCTAAGAAAATGAACAATTCCCAGTCTTAACATATAATTTATGTTCAGTTGCCCCAATTTTCAAAATCTTAGAGCTTTTTGATGTAATTTCTTGATCTAGGAGCTAATAAAGCTTCATGTATTGCATTCAATATTTTCTCAAGTCTTCATTTTTCAACAGATCATATATATGCGTTTGTGTGTTTTCTCATGACATTGATTTTGTAGAATTTATTACTTTGGGGTGGGTATTGGGGGTTGAACCTAGAAGTACTTTACCACTGAGGTATATCCCCAATCCCTTTATTTATTTATTTATTTTTGGTAGTAGGGATTGAACCCAAAGATACGTTACAACTGAGCTACAACCCAGTCCTTTTTATTTTTTTATTTTGAGATAGGTCTCACTAAATTGCTGAGACTAGCCTTGAACTTGTGATCCTCCTGTATAAGCCTCCCAAGTTTCTAGGACTTCAGGTGTGCACCACCGCACAGGGCATGACATTGATTTTATTGAAGTGTCTGGCTAGTCCAATAGTATTGGGTGGTGTCCCACAATCTGGATTTGTCATTTTAACATTAGATTCACAAGAAATGAGTTTTAGACATTTATGACAAGAGCCCTACGTAGATCCATACTTAGTATGTCACATTAGGTGGCTCATGGTGTTAGATTGGCCCACGATTATTGATGATAAGCTATACATAAAAGATCAAAGCATCTTTAACAGGTTTATCAATGACTATGATACATAGTTGAGATTGACAATCAGTAGCTTAGGCCCATGGATAGGGAATTGTTTTACTATTGCTGTTATTTTTAAAAGACCTTAAATTGTACACAGACCCTTAATTCTCATCTGCACACTTCAAAGGGGAGTTCAGAAGATGCAACTCTGGCCTGGGTCTGCTATGGGCTGTACTGGAACAAGCTAACACCTTTTGCCGGCCTTATCTTGGAAATAGGTGATTATGAGGGTGCAGTGAGGTAAACTGAAGTTTGGGAATGTTAATGATTCTTTTTACTGCAGTACTGTTTTACTGAAGAACTCAGGAGATAGCTTGCTGTACTTCAAAGTCGGGAAACAGCATCTTATGTAGTGAACTGCGTATTGACTTTGCTGAGGGCTGCTGCTTGCCATGTTACAGATGGAGAGACTGATACTTGGAAGAGCTAAATAGCTTCCAGCACTCAGTTGCAAACCAGCAGTCAGATGATCCTATCCCACAGCTCTTGGTTTACTGCCCTCTGTGCCTTGGGCTCTTGAACTTTGACTTAGGATGGCAAATCCCTTGACTCAAGGGTTTGAGCAAAGAAAAGAACAAAAAAACTCTCACAAGTTACCAAAGACAAACTAAATTCAGTTAATGGAGTTCTGTGCATGTAATTTTCCTCTAGAGGGTCAAGGAGAGGCTGACTGGACTAAAATTTGGGTTCGATAGTGACCTGTGCTCCCAACATCCACTTGGGGTGAAAAAGGAAGAGGTGACCTTGTTGTGTCAGACTGGTGTCTACATGGGACCTTTCTCTTCCTGAACAGGCCCTCTCCACTCACCTTGATCTCCCTCAAGAAAATTATGAGACAGGATGGACCCCTTTGTACCTGTTTTGCACTGAAAATCCAATACAGGGCTGCGTGCCACCGCAGGCACAGCTCATCTGTTGTGGATGTTGGATCAGTGTTTGTTGAACGTGTGAGTTGTGGCTGCAAACTGAGTAGTAATCACAACCTTTGGCTGCAGAGAGCAGAGGGAGCAGTCACGTGCTCCCCAGTTGGGATCTCTCTAAGGGGAAAGACCTCCCTTTGGGACCACTGAGTCAACACCTCGAATGTTTTCAAAGCCAGGGGACCTTAAAGCGGTTCCATCCACAGGTATTGTTTGCTGCCACTGTGTTAGATGAAGCCAGCCCATCTGGCAAAGTGCCTGCTGTGTTCTGTGTCACCTGCTTGAGTCCCCTGGCAGTTTTCTCCCTTCCCAGGACTGGATGAAGCGATACAGACTGCATGTTCTAATAGGATTCACTGTGATGGCTGAAGGCCCTGGATAGAGGCCTCAGGTTACCAGACAGGACAGGAGATGTGCTAGAGCCAAGTGATAATAAAAATCCACAGCCGCTGCCAGCCGACAGGTTGAGAAACCATCTTTATTTACGAACTATCTGCTACCAGAGTCAATAAATAACTACCATACAAGAATTATAAGAGCGGAACAGTGGGCCCGTGGGAGTGGCTCCATTTGAACAAAAGCTGTATAGTCAGTGGTCTATTAGGCCATAGCATTTGCCAAGTCCTGAGCTTCTCTAAGCTGGGCAGGCCCTGAAGCAGGTGGCAAGTTGGAGGCACCTTGGACCAAGGCAGGTGCACCCTATCCAAGGGTACTAAGTGCCTTAGGCCTGGGGCTGCCTAGGACTCTGGGCAAATCTGTCTGACCCATTTTGTTCCTCTCCAGTTTTCCTTTATGGCCCTTCCTTCCCAAAGCCTATGACCATATATACAAGTTCATGGGGCACCGCCCCTCCCGCCACTGGCTCCTAGGTACCTGTTTCCATGGGACTCTTTGAAGTTCCTTAGAAAAGAATGCCTATCTGATCACTAAACTACTCCAGGAGTCTTTGGCCCAGATTGAGTCTTGAGCTGGGGAAACAAACATCACACCCGTGCCGGTGACACAGGTGTGAGGGTACTACTATCCCTGTGACATGCAGGAGCCCCACTGGCGATCTCAGGAAGAGAGGAGGAAAACATCTTTAGCCGTCTTGGCTCTTGCCCAGAGTGCAGGCTGGATGGCTTTGGGGACTGCCAAGGGGCAGTACATGCTGGGGAAGGCACTGGGTTGCCACCACAATTCCTGGGTGACCCTTCCTCTTTAATGGCTTCCTTTAAGACACAGGGACCACAACAGATGACATCTTCCTATGCTTTGATTCTAAGACTCAGCTCTGGAAGGACAGATAGCATCTCCTATCCCTCCAGTCACAGCTGCACCTAACCTAGACTACACCAACACTCCAAAGTCCTCAGAGGTCTCTAGAGAAGTAACTGCTTACTTATTCCAGGGTCTCATTGCAGAAGCTTCTTCTCATGTCTAACTTCAGTCTCTCCTGTTACTTTATTAAAAGAAGGAAAAAAATCCCCCACCCCACCCCCACCCCCCATGGCCTTGCTACTCCCTGGCATCACCTTGTGATTTGCTACCCTGAATGAAAGTAGAAGCTGCACTGTAAGCCCCACAACTCTGTGAGCAGATGCAGAGAGTCCCTGCCCTCCTGCCCTGTTAGAGACACAAGGACCAAGGAGGTGTGTGCTGCTGCCTGAGCCCCAGTGCTTGCAGATCAGTGGGCGCTTGTCTGCCCAGCCCTGAAAAGGCATCTTAGGCTGGCTGTCCCTAGTTCTCAGGGCATTTACTCGTCATTATTAAGCTGTGAGGCAGCAAATACTTGTTTGAACTAACCCTTGCTTCTGCCTCTCTCTGGGGCTTGGTGTGAGAGGAGGGAATTCAGAATTGAGTCCGGACTGCAGCAGGACTGAGCCCCACTCAGCTCCCCCTGCCCATCCAAGCAGAGAAGACAAAATCATAGGCCCCTCAGGCAGGAAGGGACTCTGGAAGCTGCCTAATCTAGTCTGTTCCTCCAAGCCACCCCAGCAAGAAGCTATTCCATTTTACAAGCCTGTAACCTCAGTCATGTGCAGTCTCATGCTTCAGGAACATCTGCTATAATAATAGAGTTCTATGGCTCTGTCCCCCAAGCAAATTCTGTCTGTGGAGCAGTCAGGTTTTCTGGTAAGAAACCTTCCTGGGTCTCCCAAGCAGATCACCATCCCCCTCTTTCTAATGGACCTCTTTGAAGTAAGGTACTTGACCATGAGTGTTCCTTCAAACAAGCTTAGGGGCTGCAGCCTCCCGCATCCCTGGTTAGCTCCTGTGCCAAAGCAGCTCATCCCGGCCTGGCAAGTAGGCTCCCTGTCTCCCCTGCTGCAGCCCCAGGCAGTGAGGAAAGAATCAGATAAACCTTGGGGAAGCTTCTTTCAGTGTCCCCTTCTGGTAGAGAACTGGGCACAGGCCAAATCATAGCCAGCAGGGCACAAAGAGAGATGCTAGGCCAAATCTGGGGTCCCTGTGAGGGGGAATGGTCGCTTAGCTAAGCCCGTAGCCTCCTTGCAGTCCTGGATTGCAGCAGGGAGGTTGCTGTGGGGTGGCAGGGAGAAGTTGTGTGAGCTGACGTTTTTTAAAAAATTGTACTGGGTAAACATCAACATAAACCTGCCCAGGAAAATAGAGCAGGACTTAAAAGTTTAAAAAACCATAACAAAATAGAGCTCTAACTGTAAACTACAGAAAACTGGCCCAGGGAGCTTCAGGGACAAGTGCCCCCAAGATGCCTGCCACGCTGCTCCCAGATGTGAGAGTCCCCTGGCAGAGCACAGGCTTTGGGGTTTCCTGCTGCATTACTACTGCTGCCTGGATTGGGGAACTCTGTCCTTGCTTTGGCCTCTTCTTGGAGCAAGGGTAAGGGGGTTGGGACTTCAAGTTGGTAGTGCATGTTGAGTCCCCAGCAGAAGCCAGGCTCAGAAGGCAAGGGAGGCCTGGGCATCTCCCAGAATATGCCACACCTTGGGCTGGGCTCAGCCATGCAATCCTCGTGGTCAGCAATGGGGACCCTTGAAGTAGACTGTTCACCGCCCCCCCCCCATCAGCCTTGACCACCTTTATAACAGCCGTCAGCACTGCCTCCTTCTTCTGCAGAGACAGAGCCTTGAACTGGCAGGTAAATGAGTTGTGTTCATGTCCCATCCCCTCTACTTTTGGGCCCTGTGACCTTGGGAAGTCCCTGATCCTCTCTGGACCTCCAGTTCCTCATCTGGGGAGTGCAGGGCGTGGACAACTTGAGCTCTCAGGCCTCTTCCAGTTCTGCTGTCCGTGACTGGTAGTACACCTGAGCTCAAGGTGGGTTGTCCCCTTTATTAACCCCTCTTTCTTCTGGGGTTAAAGAGCGGTCCAGGCAGTCTAGGGAACAGGGCTCTCCAGGTGGTCCAGGGTATTCCTGGGAGCAAGCAGGGTCATATTGATCCTTGCCTGGCTCAGAAGCCTCCAGAGGCTGGAACAGAGAAGGAATGCTGCATTGAGGGTGGCAGTGAGGGAGGTGGCCACAGGTCTGCAGGCAGAGCTGGAGGGGAAGGGCGGGTGAGCGCCTGGTAGTCTCCTGCCCTAACCCTGGAGGGGCTGTGCAGGATAAGTCTTGGTGAGGGACTTCCCCAAGACAAGCCCTTTAGTCCCAGCCACCTAGGGTGGCTCTGGCACTCGGGTTACAGGGTTGGGTTGGCAGTGTTGGCTGAGAGGGCAGTGTCACCCACATGGTGCCCATAACTCAGGCTCAGGCTGGTGCCCCATTCCACCAGGCATCCCAGCCTCCCAACCCTTCTTAGCTCCCACCCCTAAAAGTCTGGAGTCTCATCCTTCAATGCTGAAGGGGCTCAGGCTCCGGATCCCAGCAGCAGGGCAAGAGTTCTAGCCGCCCAGGCAGGCAGGGGCTGCTGGGGAGTCGGAGGAGAACGCCAGGGTCTGGCTGCGCTGCTCCTCAACAGGAGGACGAGGAGAGGTCTTGGTCCCAGGGTTCGTCCTTTTCTTAGTTGAGGGAGGACCTCAGCCCGCTCCTACCAGGAGTTCCCACAGGGCCCAGGATTCTGCACTCAGGTGACAGAGTCTACATGCGGACTCTGAGTGCCATCTCTTGCCATTCAAGATATGCATTCAACCCCCTTCTTCCCATGGGCTCGTTTCTTCCATCCAGAACCCCTAGGGGCCAAGGGGTTGGGTTCAGTATCATCATGGAAGTCACTGCCCAGTACATCTTCATTTAGAGAAAAAGATCCACCTATGGTTCTGTCCTGTGGCAGAATATGAACTATCCTACCTCCTGCACAAAGGGTCCTGTTTAAAGTAGGTGTTTAAAACCAACCACTCTGGGCACAGTGTTGGGCCACCTTAGCTTGGGAAGGGCCAGGGCCAGCTGGCTGTGTCCATCAGAGTTGGGTTCCAGTTCTGTTGCAGAAGGAGAAGCGCCGAGTTCAGAGCTCCAGGTAGCCTATGAGGATGAGCATCGCTGTGGAGTGGGAGAGGATGGCGCCGGGGTGTGGGGCTGGGCAGACTGCCGCGTCTTCCACCATCATGCTTGTGCCTGAAACCAGCAGAAATGCAGGCTGAGTGAGCAGGGCCTGGGTGACCCTAGCCCCATGCTTGCAACAGGATCCAGACCTTTCCTAAATAGACACTGGGTGGGGGGCAGGGGGGTGGAACACTACAGACCCCAGAGTGTCAACGGCGCCTGGTATTTCAGTCCTACTCCCATAGTTTGCCAGGGCCTTTGTCCTTGGCTGCAGCCTCCTTTTGTACCCAGTAAAAGAAGCACCCTCACTTCCGTGGCCCTTGGGCTGGGTGGAGAGTGGGAGAAGGCAATGGCTTTGCTCTACTTTGGTTCCTGCCTGGCTTTTCCATTTTCCTGGGGTCTAGGTTGGAGGTGGCTGGGGTGGGTGGGCATGATCCCTTTACCAGGTGTCTGGGTGGAGCCTGATACTTCTGGGGGACAGGAGAGGGGAGAGGCAGCACCTCCATTCCTCACGATGTGAACTTCTGCCGGGATGCCATCCCCTCCAGGTCCCGTGGTCCGAATCTGTACAAGGGCGTGGCCAATGTCTTCCGGTACTGGGATTTCTATCCAGTTCTTGCCAGTAAGGTGGAGTGTGGGAGTTGGGTGTAAGTCATTCTGGTACAGCATCTAGGAAGAAGGTTTCCGGGTGGAGTTTCCTTATGCCAGGGCAGATCCTTCTTTCTTGCTCAGATCTAGTCCCTGGGGGGAGCCCAGTTCTGGGCCCTTGAGGTTCTGTCTCCTCACCCCTCCTTGGGTTTTCCATTAGCCAAGCTCCTCCCTGGTGGGAGGTGAGCTTGCAAACTCACCTCCAGCCCCACTGCTGCCCCACCACCCCTGCCTTTTCGCAGCAATCCCATCTGCTCCTGTTTAATAGTCTCTACCACAGGCGAGCTAGAGAGCACCTCTGTGCAGCAAGCCTCTACCGGTCCCACACTCTGCTTCTGTCTCACTCAGATCCCTCTTGCTGCAGACTGTAGCTTTCATATTTACCAGAAAGACCAGAGCTTTTCTCACCTGTGGATCTCTTCCTCACCTTGTAGCCCGTGACTGCAGACTCATTTTGGAAAGGGACCACAGCGTCCCACTTAATGCTAAGACTGGAGCTTGAGAAAGTCCAGGAGATGTTGCCAGGAGGTCGCCGGGGAGCTGCCAGGGGAGGGACATTGGAGAGACCTCCACATGGTCCCCTGTCCCTCCCCTGCCCCCGCCTCAGCATCCACCAGCCCTTCTCCCGAAGTCTGCCTGTACTAATTACACCCAGAACATTCTGCCACCAGTGCCTCAAAAACAAAGTCCTTGAAAGTCCAAAGGCTGGAGAATACAGAGGCCGTGAATTTCTACCTCGTTTTTAACAGGCTCACCCCTTGTTTCTGTGGACCAGAGCATGTGTCTTGTTGCTGGAGAAACAGTGATCCTGGAAGCACCCCCAGCATCCCCATCACCCCTGGCAGACAGACTCACGAGGTTTCATGGTTGTGGCATTGGCAGGAGGACTGGCAGGCCCGGTGCCGGCGCGGTTATAGGCCCGCACGGTCACGTGGTACTTGGTGTTAGGGTGGAGGCCGGTGACTCGGGCATTGGAGTCTAGCCCTGCTGTCCTCACTCTGTCAGCAGCTGCTTCTTTGTCCCCAGCTTTCCAGTAGCGGATCTGAAGGGGGTAAGGGTACCCTAGGGTCAGTGGTCAAGCCCAGGATCTCAGGGCTACCCTAATCCTGGTGCCCACATTCTGTTTCTCTCTTGCTCATCCTGGTCCTGAGACTCAACCTCTTGAGTCTTAGAATTGGGATACTTGGTTATAAGCACCCAGAGAGCAGGGTAACCCGGGTGTGAGTCCCTGTATCTCTCAGTGCCAGCAAAAGTACTGGGTCCAAGAAAGGTGCTCAATGTAGGGATGAGGGAGTGGTGGGGGAGGGATTAGCAGGGGTGAGCACCGGCTCAGCCTGGTGATGGCCTGCCAGAGCCCAACTCATCAGGAACATCATGTTTATATTTGCAAAGTAGCCCCTGGCCCCCAGCAAGTTTATGATGGCTGTTCAACAAACACAGACCCGATTTAATAGTAGCTGGAATATTAAGAACTGCTAAACATTTTTCCAAATCAAGGGGAGAGTTTGGAATGAACTTCTCTCTGTGTGGTCTGTCCTGTGCCAGCTCTACCCAAGCACTCACTTCATGCATGACATCTATGAGTCTCTCTTCCACATTGGGGGTCAACCATGGATGATGATGATGATGATGATCATGATGATTTTTTTTTGGTGCCAGGGATTGAACCCAGAGGCTCTTTATCACTGAGCCATATTCCAAGCTTTTTAAAAAAAACATTAGAGTTAGGTCTCGCTGAGTTGCTTAGTGCCTCACTAAGTTGCTGAGGCTGGCTTTGAACTCGCAATCCTCCTGCCTCCGCCGCTTAAGCCACTGGGATCACAGGCCTGTGCCATCGCTCCTGGCTCAGCCACCGATCTTAGTGAAGTTGCATCCACAGTGCTCCACAGACTGGCAGCTCAGTTTGCCAGACAGAGAGTGAGTGACTCCAGGAAGAGTGATGAGTGAGCTGTCAGGTGTCCCCCCTAAGCCTCGAAGCCCCAGCACCCCTGCACACCGCATTCCTCTCTCAGGCCCCGGGTTAGTGCTCACCTCATACCCCAGGAGGATGCCATTTGTGTCCTGCCGCACAGGTTCCCAGGTCACGTTCATCTCTGATGATGAGATCCCCTTGGCCCAGACCTTGGTAGGGGCCACCCTGGGCTCTGGGGACCAACACAGAATAGGTTTGGATTTCTGGAGCATTCCTATGCCCTACAGAGCAGCTCCCAATCAGGACTGCCCAGGATTTTAGAGGACAAAGGCTGGGTGGGAGCCCCCAGAGTGTCTCCCGGGGCTTACTTTCTTCCCAGACAGCTGCTCCCCTCCTTCTCCTGCTCAATGAGCAGAAGTGAGTCCGGTGGCTTAGAACTCAGGGGCCCTCTCCACCTCCTACTCTGAATCAAGCTGGGGCAGGAGCAGCAGTTTCCCCATCCCATATCCCTAGGGACAAAAGGCTGGGGTGGGGCGGAGTGGTGGCCCAGGAGTGGCCCACCTTCCTCAGCCGAGTACACAAGTGCTGTGAGGCTCTCAGGCCCATCCCCCCGGCGGTTGTAGCTGCGGATCTTGATCTCAAAAGGCGTGTAGGGCTGGATGCTGTCGTTGCTGTAGACGAAGTACTGGGCATCGGCGCCGGGCACCCGGGCGGTCTGCCAGCTAGTGCTGCCCTGCCTGCGGAAGGACAGCAGGTAGCCGAAGCCATCTCCGTTCTGGTACTCCCGTGACATGGGCTGAGGGCAAGAGGGTGGCATGGGCGAGGAGTCACGGATGCGGTTCCCTGCCCAGCCTTGGTCCCCACCCAACCTTCACCAAGAGGGGCAGCCCTGGGACACCTGCGCCTGCAGTGGGTTTGCGTCAGGGGCAGCAGGTGCAAGGGGAGGGGAGGAGGAAGTTGGCAGCTTTTGAGTCAGAACTGTGCAGTGGACCCTTCTGCCCGCTGCTCAAGCAGAAGAGTCAGGAAGGGAGGAGGGGGTGGGACTCGTCTGCTTCTGTCCCTGGCAGCTTACAGTCCAGTTGACGATGAGCTCTCCCGGGGCTCCACCTCCTCCGCTGAGTCCTGATGGTGCCACTGAGGGGGCTGTCAGGGGCCAAGGGACACAGATGTGGCTTGTTAATGGGCAATGAAGGAACAAAAGCTTCGAGCCTGTGCCTGGAGCACATCTCAGGATGGGAACATCCTTTCAAATGCATCCTGGTTTTGTCCCCAGCAGCCCTTCTGGGCATGGGCTCTGGAGTCAGACAGACCCGGGATCAACTCCCATTTCTGCCATTGACTTCGTGGGTTTCCTGGGTGAGAAACTCAACCTCTCTGAGTCTCTGCTTCTCCTCTTCATAAGATGGAGATAATAATGTCTCTCTCAAAGGCTATAATGAAAACGAAATTTAAGGTGTGGCGAGCACATGGTAGGGAGCTGCTCCAAAAATTGGTCATGGCCCTTTTCACTCCTGTCAGCTTAAACTAAATCACAGACACCAACTTGGGTTTGCTTTAAGCAGAATAAATAACCCAGAATGGCGGTTAATGCACCACAACACACACATACACACACACACACACACACACACACACCACTGAATAAACAACAATGATAAAAAACAAAAACTATTTCTTTTGAGCTCCAAAGTGTTTTTAACTTATTCTTTTTGTGACAGATTTAATTCCCTAATTGGCTATAGTATTTAAAAAGGCTGATGTTGTGTGGCACACACCTATAATCCCAGCAGCTCACAAGGCCGAGGCAGGAGGATCGCAAGTTCAAAGTTAGCCTCAGCAACTTAGTGAGACTCTAAGCGACCTAACAAAACCTTGTCTCAAACTAAAAAAAGACGGGAGTGTGGAGAGCCATTCTGACACGTGATTGGGTGACTCCCGTTAAGGGCCTGAGGCGCTCTGGCTGTGTCGGAGCTTTCCCGACCCTTTCCTGATGAGAGAGCCCATCCGTGTGGGGGTGTGCGTGACCACTGACCCTGGAGACCCAATCACTGACCCTGACCTTGGAGTACAGCCCCCCCTCAACCTTCATTGGATGGAATTCTCCCCTGAATCTCTTGTTCCCCAAATAAAAGGCTACTCCCCGGCGTGTTCGCTCTCTCTCTCTCCTGCTAGCCCAGAGTAATCCTCGCTGCCCTGCTGGGCGGCTGGAGGCAGGAACCAGGGAGGTGAGCCGTCTCGGACCTAGCAATATAAATAAGGTAACTGGTCTGTGTGTTTTATTTTGATCTCTTCTAACTAACTTTATGCCTAGAACCTCATTAATGAAATCACTGCGCAGGCCGTGTGGTAGACGGGAGGGTCCTGTAGCTCAGTGGTAAAATACCCTTAGGTTAAATCACCAGTACAAAAAAAAAAAAAAAAAGGCTGATGTTACAACAAGGATGTATTTCATCTGCTCATGCATCTTGGCTGAAAGTAACCTGGCTGGGGTCTAAATATTTCTGCAGAGAATTCAGCACAGGGAGACTTCACTTTTCCGATGATGGTCTCTTCAGGCCTTGTACTTTGCATGGGTCACCTAAATACATTGCCTATTTGATTCTGCAAGGTGGGCATTATTATCATCCTTGTCATAGTAGAAAAGATTGAGGTCTGGGGCAGTTAAGTGACTTGCTTAAGGTCACATGGCTAACATATGTCACAGCTAGAATTTGAACTCAGTTCTTTTGATTTTTAAAGCCTGTTTTTTTTTTCCATTGCACAACTCCTGAGAGACTAGAATAAAGGAGACCCCTTCCCACCTCACATCACCAAGAAGTTCAGGGTTAATTAAAGAAAGTACTCCCTCTGAAACTTCTTACTACTAAGAGGTACCAACTAAAAATATTGGTGATTCCAGAACCAGCCTGGAGAGTCATCCTGGAACACATAGAATGCACTTAAAGGAGACATCAGGATGGACCCTCTCTACACATCTGGTGAAGCAGGTCAGAGGTGGCAGGATGAGGGAGCAGGGTTCAGAGTCCTGTCTGTTCCAGGATCCCTCATTCCAGGCCCTCACTTGCAAATGGCTCAGAGGCAGGTGGGCAAGAGCCTCCCAGCAGATGCTGATGGGGCCTGTGCCTGTTCCTCCTCCTGGGCTCTCTCCCCACTTCTGTCCCCACTCAGGTTCTGAGACATACACTTTTCACTGAGGGTCATGGGCAGACTCTTCATTCCTCCTGTTCCCAAAGAGGTCATCTAAAAAGGGCTTGGAGACACTGGCTGCTTCCCTGTCCCCACTGGGTGACACACACACACACAGCCCTTCCTCATTAACTGATCTCTGCAGCTTCTGCACTTCCAGGAATGCCACCCCATGATTCAAGTTCAAGTTCAGGCTCTGCTGGTGTGACCCTTTCCCTTTTCCAAACTTCTGTTTTTCCATATTTTTTAAAAATGTAAACTTAAAAAATAATTATGGATTCGCATGCAGTTGTCAGGTTGATTCTTTTGAATGAGCGGTTTGGACTTCACGGTTCTACCCACAGCAGCCTCGCCCTCACCCTCGCTTGTGTGTCCTTTCAGCTGTCTTGTTAGAGCCCAAAGCCTGGTGAGCAGGGCTGGAACTCCGTGTTGGCTGCATGCTGGAAGTCCCCCTGTAGGGGGAGCCAATGTCTCTGCCCTGCTGTGTTTCCTTTGGGACATCCAGGACCCTGACCTGCTTCCTTGGTCCGGATTCGGCTGGAGGGGCCACTGGGCTCCCCGGTGCCCAGGATGTTGCTGGCTAAGACTCGGAACTCATAGTCCATCCAGGGCGTGAGGCCCAGCACCTGGGCAGTCTCGGCATTGCCCTCGATGTTGGCAGGATCTGCAAGATACCAGGGAGTCGGTGCACAAAACTTGGTTATTCATCTGGATGAGGGTGGGCATTGGGCCTGATCACCTTGGTACCCAGCCCCCATGGTGGCACCTGCTGTATACTAAGCACTCAAAACCTCCTCAGACACGATTGAAAAACTAGTCAACTCCCCTGGTTTGTGCACCCCACACCCTAACCAGTATTTTCATTTCTCTAGTATTAATCCTTCCTCCAAGTATTCGAGAGTGCAGACTAAGCATCCCCTCCTCGACTCTCTCCTCTCTCCTGCTCTCTGTCTCTTTACTTGCCTGGACGCTTCTAGATAGTAGAAGGCAAAACTCATATCTTTTCAAAACTCCAGGTTCATTGCTGACCCTCTGACCCCTGACTCCTGACCCTGACGACACCCTGCCCCCTGCCTCTGACACATACAGCCCAGCTTTCTCAGTGCTGAGCCAGGTGGGCCTCACACTTACTGGTCCGAACCTGCTTCCACTTCCCTGCAGGTAGAGAGCGGGCCTGCAGGGTGTACTTGGCAATGGGACTGTGGTTGTCGAAGCCACGGCTCCAGCTTAGCTGGACAGTGGTGTCACTGATGTCTCTCACCACCACGCCTCCTGGGGGGCCTGGTGGACCTGCACGGAGAGCAGAGTTGGGCAGCTTCTTATCTGAGCCAACCTTCTCCAGGGCTGGTGCATTACCAAAGCAAGGCAGCAGAGGGAGCAGTGGACACACCCAGGAAGGAAGGTAAGGGAGGGGCAGTGAGTGGGGAGGGGGGGCACAGTGGGAGGGGTGGCCTCAAGCTGGGGGTGCTCACAAAGGCACTGGCAAAGCGATGTGTAGATTCCCAAGCACCAGACTTGAAAACTGGGTTTAGCAAAGTATTCTGCCTTGGTTTAAGGATGGATTTTTAAAAAATATTTGTCTTTGCAAGAAAAATATTCTACTCATTCAGAACCCACGAAAAATCAACCATAAAGGCACAGAACGGATATACCAGGCTCAGCAGATGACCTGAGCCAGAAGCCCTTCCCCACAGCTTGCAGGGGAGGAGGGGAGCTAGGGACAGCAGGCCAGAATAGCCCTGCTGGCTGCCAAGAAAGGAGGGGTGGGGCAGAGTGGGGGGAACCCATCACCTCGGACCAGAACGGTGGCCTCCTTGGATGCACTATCCACCACTGTCTGGGCCATGCACGTGTACTTCCCTCCATGGCGCAGCTGGGCATTCAGGATGGTCATGTCCCCAACGGTCTCCTTCTGCACCCAAGGGGACATCCAGGTCAGAGAAAGTAGCCTTTACTAGTTCACTGGGCCATGAGATCAAAGCAGAGATCTGGGGTCCCCCTGCTCCATTATGTCCGCAGGCCCCTCTTCCTCTCAGTTCAATGGGAGGAATCAGCTACTCCCTGCTTAGTACCCCGGGGACTAAGGAACAAAGCTTATTACGGAAGACAGTCAATGTCACTGCAAGCCATTGGTCATTTGCATTGGGTGGCAGGATAACAGGAAGAGTAGCCGGGAGGGAGTTTCCTGGGATGCTTGGGTTCCCAGTCTGTCTCCAACCCTCCGCTGAGTGACTGGGATCCAGGAGGGACAAGTTTTCCTGCACGGGCCTCAGGGAATGGGGAAGGCTCTGGAGGGGCTTCAGTTGGTGGACAATGGTGGCTTCAGATGTCCTTCAAGTTGAGGACATCTTGGGTCCCCTCTCTATCTGAAAGGAGGGAGGAGTGACAGGGAGTTTGGCCTTAGTCCTCACCACACTGGCTCTCCTATAGTGACCCCCAGGCTTATCAAAGTCAATGGGGAAGTCATCGAGGGTCCAGGTGAACGTGAGGTCCATGGTGGGGTCATGGGAGGCGTGGCACTGTAGGGTGAGGTTGTCACCCACATTGATGTCGGCACTTGAGGGGGCCAGAGTGATCTTGGTTGCATCTGAAAACAAAACAAAAAAGACCCCTGGGTGAGTGGGGGAGGGAAAAGGCCAGGCCAGGGACTGCAGTAAGGCACAAGGCTTCGTCCTGGGCCCCAGGAAAGAACAGAGGCACTGTGACCGATAGTGTCCTGACCCCTCAGCATCCCTATGTGTGTGTGGCCAGCAGTGAAGCAGGACCAGATTCTGGACAGTGACAAGGGGATGGCCCCATGCAAAACTGAATCCTGGGGTGGTCTCAACACCCAACCAGAAGCCATCTGGGGTTACAGGAGTAGGCTGGTGGGGGAGGTGGCCCCCAGCCACAGCCCTTACCACGCACAGACAGGATCCCGGTGCTGTTGGCTTTGCCCATAAAATTCTCAGCAAAGCACGTGTATTTGCCCTCGTCGGACCGACTGATGTTCCTTATGACCAAGGTGCCATCCGGAGTTACCGTCACTCTGCAGCAAGGACAAAGCAGATCTGGCCAACGCAGGGGCACACCGCAGACACGGAGGGGAACCGGCCTCCAAGGAGAATGTGGAGGAGCGTGGATGGCTGGGAGTGGGATGCGGGGTGGTACCTGCTGCTGTTGACCAAAATCTCAGTGCCTTTGCTCCAGATCACCACGGCCTTCGGAGCTGCCCGGGGCTGGCAGGGGATGACAATCTCTCCTCCCCGAGCGGCGGGGATCAGACGTCTGACCGCATTCTGCCTGAAATCAGGCGCCAGTGCTGGAGGGAAAGGGGAGAGCCGTGCAGTCACCATAGAGAAACAGCAGTGCCTGTTGCCCTGGACGGGCCAGGCACTAAGCACCATCAGTCCCTTAGAGACCAACCCACGAGCTCCCGGCAGCACCACTTTCAGGACACACCCAGCATCCAGCCCCTTCCCCTCCTGGCCACTGCCATTGCTCTCGTCCCAGCCATCAGCTCTCCTGCCTGGACTGCTGACAAAGCCCCATACTTGGTCTTCCTGGGACTCTGCTTCCCTCCTACAGTCACTTCTCCCCACCCCCGCAACCAGCAATGTCTGTAAAAACGTGAATCAAGCACTCAGAATGAAGCCAGCAGCTCACAGCCATGGAAAACAAGTCCCCACCTTTCCCAACCCTTCTCCTCCCCTGGCCCTCGCGCATTACACTCCAGTTATCAGCCAATTTATTTTTTCTTTTGTCCTTCAAAGTTGCCAAGCCTTATCCTGCCTCAGGACCCTTGTGCTTGCTCTAATTGTGGCTAGAAATTCCCCAACTCTTCCCACGGCTGGCTCCTCCTTAACACACAGGTCAAATCCCAAATTTGTTTTCCATTTGTCCCTCTCCCTCCAAAAGTTTATAAACTGTTTGAGGACACAGGCACGATCTTTTCTTTCTGCTCATTCCCTTGGAGTTTCTGAATGGGTGAATGAGCAAGTCTCCCTTAGCCTCACTGTAACTTTTTTTTTTTAAATAATTTTTTTAGTTGTAGATGGATACAATACCTTCATTTTTATTTATTTGTTTTTATGTGGTGTTGAAGATTGAATCCAGGGCCTCGAGAGTGTGAGGCAAGTGCTTTACCACTGAGCCACAACCCCAGCTCCGATCTTTTTTTTTTTTTTTTTTTTTTTTGTGGTGCTGGGGATTGAACCCAGGGCCTTGTGCATTCGAGGCAAGCACTCTACCAACTGAGCTATATCCCCAGCCTCCCTGCAACTTAACCAGGTAAGTATTATTATGCCTACCTTACAGTTGGGCAAACCGAGCCTCAGCAAGCCAAAGGCATATGAACTAAGCATAAGCACTAGATGGCATTTCATGGGCACTCGTCATAAGATGAGCAGGCGCTTTATGCTTTTCCTCTCCATCTCATTTACCCTCACAGTAGCAGAACAGGAGCACGACCATTATTATCATTTTTTTCGGGGAGGGGGGTACCAGGGATTGAACTCAGAGGCACTTAACCACGGAACCACATCCCCAGCCCTATTTTATATTTTATTTAGAGATGGGGTCTTACTGAGTTGCTTAGTGCCTCACTAAATTGCTGAGGCTAGCTTTGAACTAGTGATCCTCCTGCCTCCACCTCCTGAGCTGCTGAGATTACATGCGTGTGCCACCATGCCTGGCCAGGGCAGGACCATTATTGCCCACATTTTATATATGGAGAAACTGTGGCTGGGTGTATTGGCACATGCCTGTAATCCCAGCAATCAGGAGGCTGAGGCAGAAGGATTGTGAGTTCAAAGCCAGCCTCAGCAAAAGCAAGGTGCTAAGCAACTCAGACTTTGTCTCTAAATAAAATACAAAATAGGGCTGGGGATGTGGCTCAGTGGTCCCTGAGTTCAATCCCCAGTACTAAAAAAAAGAAAAAGAAAAAGAAAAGAAAAGAAACTGGCAGAGAAGCTAAGCAACTTGCCGAAGTCCACACCTCTGAAGGGGCGGGGTTAAACAGAGCTCATCAATTTGATTCTTGATCCTTTTTGCTACCTTTTTCCCCTACTCCATTTGTGTTGTCCCTGCCAGACGTGGAATGAGTCAGAGACCTGGTCCTCTGGGACCTGTCAATCTGGTGTCTCATCTCCTTTCTGAAATTTCTCAATTCTCCTACTCAGAGGCTGTTGGAAAACTGAGGGCAGCTGCCCACCCACGCCTGTGCACTTGCACATGTGAGCCTCAGGAGATGCTCAGTTCAGAACTCTGATGGCCCACCCCCCAACCGCCATGTGCACAAGGATGTCCCCTCCCTCCCTGGGCCCTTTACCTTGCACAGCCAGCTCAGCGCTGGCATAGATGGTGCCGTGCTTGTTCTCTGCCACACACTGGTACATGCCTGAGTCCTCCAGGCTCAGCTTGGAGAACCGCAGGTCTCCGGCCAACACTTCCACCCGGTTCTGTGCAGAAGAGCCCCGCCCAGGGCAGGGCAGGGGGATCGGGATGACTGGAGGCCCGGGAAGGAGGGCTCAGCAGGGATGCATGCAGCGGAGGCTCGAGGCTTGTAGCTCCTTGGGATGGGGCTCATGTGTCCAGTCCTACCTCAGTACAACCTGGCATCTGAGGACTCTGCTGTTACCCAGCCCAGCCCTGCCCCAAAGCCAGGAGGGCCAGGTGATACACTCAAGATCACATTCTGTTTTTGGGTCTGAGTCACGTTTGGACCCAGGTCTCTGAGATTATATCCAGTTGACCAGCCTATGGCCAAGTGACTCTGGAATGGAAAGAAGCACCCAGAACCCTCCACAACACCCTGGCAGTCAAGAAGGGCTACCAGTGACGTGGGGGGGGGGGGGCTTTGGGGACAAGGGAACCAGGGGAGCAGAAGAGGGTGTGCTATGTGGGAGGAAGCCCAGGTCTACCTGGGAGGCCAAAGGCTCCCCATTCCGCAGCCAGCGCACGGTGGGTCGGGGCTTCCCGGCCGCCGCGCAGCCCCAGCGCAGGTTGGAACCGATGTCAGCCTCTGTGTCTGAGATCACCTTGAGCCACTCGGGCTGAGCTGTGGGGACCAAGGGAGAAGAAACCTGGGATGACCTGGGAGGAGCCTCTGGCTCATTAAATAGAAGGGAACAGGGAGGCTGCGGTGGGTGTGTCCGACAGCAGGGGCGGGCTCTGCACCCTGGGATGGAGAGGATGAGGAGAGGGCAAGAAGCAGCAGGCACAGGAAAGTCGGCCCTCTGTGGTTGTGTAGTGGCGGTTTTAACAACTTAAATCACTCTAAAGTGTTTGTGTGCCGCCTGCACCCCCAACAAAGCTCTGTGCTGGCCACGGCAGTAGCCTCTCTGACCCCACACTCAGTGCAAGAGGGCTGAAGCGAGGCCCCCCGGGCTCCCTCTGACTTTTGGGGTGTTTCCTCAGGGCCAAAGGTGTAGGTGAAGGTGTCCCCGGCTCCATACCCTGAACAATGATGCGGCCCTGGACGGTGTCGCGGCCCTTGGAGTTCTCCGCCTCACACTCATATGTTCCTTCGTCTTCAAAGCTCACGCTGGGGATCTGCAGGGTGGGCTCAGCTGTGGCCCACTGTGGGGACAAGGAGCCGTCTACTTTGCGCCACTTGATCCTGGGCACAGGACTGGCAGGGGAGACAAAGCCAGAGCGGGTGGCTGAGCTGGGCATATTCCTCCCGTGCCCGGACTCTTGGGTTGGGGGTGGGGGCCCTGGGAGGGGACAGCTGGACAGAGGGCACATGTGGGCTGATTCATAGCTCTTCTCCCTGCTAGGCTTGGAATGCCATCAGGGAAGGGACAAGGAGCAGGCCTCCTCTACTGCCCCTGTCCACTGCCACAGCTGTGAAGCCAACGAAGTGGTCTTCAGGTGGTCCGGTTTGCCCTCTCACTGTCCTGGTCAGCTGTAGTCTATGTGCTGGGTCTTCATGGTCCCCTTTCCTATGGCCCCACTTTTCAAAGGCGCTTTAGTTATGAATAACCTATGTCCTAAAATGGACTGAGGAATCAGCATCCTGAAGGGCCACTATGTTACCCTTCCATGTGCCTTTCAGGTAGGGTTTCTGTAGGCCCAATAACTTTCCACAAAGCAGCAGCCCCAGGACATATTTGAAGCAAGAGGGGACCAAAGCCAAATCACATTCTTTCATTCATTCCACTGACATTTATTGAGCACCTGCTCTTTCTTAGCCCTGTTCCAGTGAAGGCTTTTTCTGGGAGAGCAGGAAGGTTAATGGTTTCTATTGTACTTTTGAAATAGGTGACTGTGGACATTCAAGGAATGCTTACTAAATGCCAGGCATTGTTCTCAGGCTTTAAGTATATTATTTACTCATAACAATCTTACCGGGTGGTTACTGTTACTCTCACTGTTTACAAAGGAGGAAGCTGAGATACTCGGGTTATCTCATCTTATGCCCAAGGCCTCCCCGTCAGTGAGTGACCTCCAGGATCTGCACCAGGTGGGCTGGGTGGAGCCCACTTTGCTCCTGCCCCTGCCCCAGTGTTGCTCAGGCCATCTGAGCCCACTATGCACTGCTGTCAGGACCAAGTGATCCAATGTGTGCAAGGGCCCTGGCACCGGATGCCTCACCTGCAATTACTGATCAGAGGGTAGTCACAGTGCCTACTGCCCACCTAGCACTCTGCTTGGGGCAGAGGGGCATCAAACTGCCTGTTGGCCTTGTCCACTCTCACCCTGGGGTCCCCTGTGTCCCTAAGGGGCTCCCCAGGGAACACCCCTCCTCTGTGCCACTCACTTCCCAAAGGCGAAGCACTCCAGGGTGACCTGCTGGCCCACTAGCGCGTAGGTCTCTGCTGGGAACCGGGCCTTAATGCTGGGCGCGAAGAGCCGGGGATCTGGGGAGAGGGGGAGGTGCGTATTATACATAAGTGACTCCAGGGGAGTCACCTAGCTCCTGTGCTAGGATCCTGTGAGGCACCCTTCAGAGCCCGCCAGTCTCCAGCTTGGTAGGGTCTCAGAGGACTTCCCGTCCCCTTGGGGCCTGGGGCAAAGGTCTGAGGCCTGAGGAAGATGAGGGACCTATTCCCAAACCCATTGACGCTTCCAGCGCCCTCCTCCCGCCACACCTGGCAACCCTGACCTTCAGCAGCCAGGTTGAGCTGAGCGAATTTGCTGAAGACGCTTTTGGTGGAGAAGTCCATGTGGCTGGTGGCCAGGCAGGAGTAGTTGCCCAGGTCCGAGGCGTTGGTCCGGGCAATGTACAGGTTCCCTGTGGTCTGGGACACGAAGTGGCGCCCGTCCGTCGGGATGAAGTTGGGGAACTCGTTGAGGAGCCAGCGGTAGGACAAGCCTAGGGTGCAGGTAGTTTGAGGAAACCAGGGGGACAGGGCTCAGGGGCAATCGTGGGGGGACCCCACATGCTGGAGAGAATCTGTGGGCCTTGCTCTGGGAGCCTCCTACTCTCTGAACTGGAGTTGAGGAGAGACCTAGAGGCTCTGTTCTCAGGGAGCACAAGGTACTGGTGAACGCACCCTTAGGGACAATTAGAAAAGGGCAGACCCACCACACAAAGGGTCATTTAAAGTAGGGGGACCCAGCATCAGTGCTTGCAAGGGGCACTTGCCACCTCTTATTCCAACCTTCCTTGGCTGAACATCCGGAAGTCATTCCTGTGTTCCCGCAGGGTCCCACTCACCTGGGTAGTGGGCAGGTGGGTTACAGGGCAGCATCACCCCCCAGCCTTCGTGGGTCTTCACGGGGTCTCGCTCCTCCTTGGAGAATTCCTGCAGAACTAGAGGTGGAGACTGGGAATCAGGCACCATCCCCTGTGCCCGAGGCTCCCTCCCCATCTCATCGCCCTCCCTGGGGCAGTAGAGTTCCTGAGGGCATGTCAGGGGAGGGCGGGAAAGCCTGGCTTGAGGGCGTCCCCTGGGCTTCCTGCCTCTTTTTCCCCTCCCCCAGTGTCTTGGCCACCCATTGTTCTCACAGCCAAAGCGGAGGACAGCCTCCCTGCTGACCACAGTGCCCACTGGGTTTGAGGCCAGGCACTGATAGACACCGGCGTCCTGTGCCTTGGTGGGGTTCATGATGACCAGGTTGCCCCCCACCAGCTGGTGGCGGGAACCTGGCTCCAGCTTCATCTCGGTGCCATTCATCTTCCACCTGTCAAAGGGACAGAGGAGGGGAACCTCTGAATCCTGCCTGCAGTCGGGGCTGACGTGAGGGAAAAACAGTGCGGCTGCTCAGGGTGTCCAAGGACTCACTGCAGGGCCCTCACCTGTAGGTGGCTGGAGGGCTGGCCCGGGCACGGCATGCCAGCGTCACCTGCTCCTCCGTAGACTCCTCTGGGAATAGCAGGCCAACAGGTTGTTCTTCAAAGACAGGCCCAAAGGTGGCCAGGGATCCCTGGGCCAAACTCCAAGCTGCAGAAAAGGACATCACCAGAGGGGCTCACAGCCTGAGGCTAGCTGGGGCCTGGCCTCTAGTGCCACGCTGCTCAGCAGAACTTCCTGCAGTGCAGGAGATGTTCCATCTTCTGCACGCTAGACACTTGAGGCTACTGAGAACTGGAAATGTGGCTAAGGAATCAATTAAAAAAATTTTTTTTTAGTTGTTGATAGACCTTTATTTATTTATATGTGGTGCTGGGAATCGAACCCAGGGCCTCACACATGCCAGGCAAGTACACTACCGCTGAGCCCCAGCCCCAGTCCTAAGGAATCAGTTTTTAAATTTAACTTTAACTAATTTAAATTTGAATTTAAATAGGCTGGGCAAGCCCCTCTGGTCAAGTTGTCACAGTCAGTCCCCACCCTACACTCAGGTATTAAGCACCTGCTTTGTACCTGACATTGGGTTAGAGACTGGGCTTCGAAGGTGAAGCAGACACAGCCCCTCTCCCTGGAGGAGCTTTCGGCACATGACACAGAAAACTGATGGTCCAAGGTGGCACGTGTCCTAATAGTGATCAAGACGCTGGGGCCTTGGAATGGAAGCAGTTGCTGTCACCCTGGGAGACTCTCAGAGGAGCCTTAAAGAACTGATCCGTTGGGCATGAGATGCAGGAAAAGTCACCGGACAACCCCAGGGGAAGGGGTTTGTCCCTGGAGTCTAGTGCCTTTCTGGGACAATGTGACTCAGTAAAAAGCTTTGGGCTGGGGGCTGGGTTGGCTTCCTACCAGCTGTGTGACCTTTGGCAAGTTGTGGGACTCTTCTGACCTCCCATGTCTCTACCTGTGAAAAGAAAACTAGCCAGGTGCAGTGGTGCACCCCTGTAATCCCAGCTGGGGAGGCTGAGACAGGAGGATTGTGAGTTCAAAGCCAGCCTCAGCAAAAGCAAGGTGCTAAGCAACTCAATGAGACCCTGTCTCTAAATAAAATACAACATAGGGCTGGGGATGTGGCTCAGTCCTGCCTCTGAGTTCAATCCCGGTACCCATAAGAAAAAAGAAAAAAAAAAAAGGGAAAGCTATGAACCCCCCTCCAGGGCCCACAGGAGGATCCAGCCAGAGCCCTAACAGGCATCTGGTGTGTTTGCCAGATCAGATCCAAGTGTGGGGCGGGAGGGGGGAGGGGATGGAGCCTGACGATGAGTCGATGAGTGGATGGCTGATTGGTGGCACTTTTCTTAAAATCCCTGTGCCACAATTCAAGAAAGAGAGGCCCAGAAAGGGAGTGCTTTGCTCATGGTCACACGGTAAGTCTGACACAGACCCGTCTAAACCCCACTTCTCCTGAAATTGCTGAAAGAATGGTTACCACACCCACAAATGGAGCTTTCCTGCCAGTCTGGTCTCCTGAGCAGGCACCCCTCACTTCATGCACCGTTGTCCCACCTCTCCAGGACAGGGACAGTGTATGAGGGACACAGGTGACAGGGCCTGGGTGTCTCTGTCGGCCGCCTGATGGGGCCCGTGCACTTTGTCTCTGTGGTGTCAGCAGGAGCCAGTGCCCACCGCCAAGTTGGCTCCTAGCTCTCCACACGGCTGATTTCAGGCCCTGATCAGCAGGTCACGAGGAGGCCGGGATCCCCATTAACAATTAGTGCCCCAGTGCATCCAGCTGTCGGCCCCCTTCCAAGGGCGGGTCTCCATGCTGCAGCTGAGCCTGCCCTGCCCCCTGGGAGTGAGGGCAGCTGTTAAGCAGCTCTCAGAATGAGGGAGGAGACGGGGCTTCCAGAAGCGGCCTGGTGCAGGCACCCGGCCCCTCCCGCCACCCATCACTCTCCCTCACTGCCGCCCCAGGCCTGGAGACCGTGGTCTGAGGCACCAGCATCATCTTGGCTGGAAAGCCCAGTTTAATCCCCAGTTAATGATGGCGGTGCAGGATAGGGATCCTGGCCCAGCTGGGACCACTGGGAGGGGAGGGAAGGAGAGAGATGGAGGCAGCCAGGGCCTTTACAATAGCAGCTTCCAGGAACTCTGAGGGGTGGGGCGGCTGAGTGGGCCAGGACACACTGATGCTCTAAGACTGTCCCTCTTCCCGAAAAAAGCTTTCTGCAGTGCACACCGTCACACTCCCTCAGGTATCCATATGGACACACCTCACGTGGTTCACCTGCACACTTCCTCACACGCACTCTTAGGTCACATTCAGATACACATTGACATGTGGCTCTCAGCTACTCAAATGGCCAGATACACAGGTATACACACATCTGTTCCCACCCACGAACTGCTGCAAGTGGCACGTATATATATTTACATATGCACGCATTCATAAGTAGGTGTTTGTTGATAATAATAAAATAAATAAAAGTAATAAAAACAGACGCTATTGATGGATTGCCTCCTGATTATCAGATACCACATTCCCCACTTGCTTCTCACGCCCTTTGACAGATAGGTACTGCGTTTTCTTTTTAACCAACACAGTATCTGAGACTTAGAAGGTTAAATAACGTAGCCCAACAGCACACAGCAAGAAGGAGCAGATTGGCGGGCGGAGGGGGGCAGGTCCTGACCTTGGCTGGACTTGCTCCACAGCCCGTGTCATTCACCACCACCGTCCCTGATTCCTGACCTTGGTTTCCCATCGGAACCATCAGAGGCCCTGTTCCTTCCAAGATCTGGAGTCAGAATCACTAGGCATCCGGATTGTAAAACATGCCTGGTGGAGTTCGGAAGGACAGCAGGGGTCGAGAGCCAGTGCTGTGCTGCTAGGCTTGCCAGGACTGCCACCCAGGGTGATGCCCCTCCACACCACGCCTCGCTCCAATGGCCAGATACACAGTGTACACACACATCTGAATATGACACCCACGTGCACGGACATGCCCTCACATGCCCCACTTCCCTCCATGACTGCATACACACCCACCTACAGAGGCACCTTCCACACATGTGGGCATGCACACCTGCACACACACGGGTGCACGCACACGTGCACACACACAAGCTCCCGGGCAAAGTCAGCCCTTCTTTGCTGTCCTGTTTAACATTCTCCGATTTCCTCCTGATTCCCTGTTCTGGTGACTCTTGCCCCCCTGCACAGGCCTCAGAAACCCTGCAGAGGAAGAGGGTAGAGGGATGGGAAGGTGAGGGGGAATCCTCGGGCCTTTCCTTGCTCTGGGTGCCAGGAGTCCAAAACCGTATCCAGAGGTGAGGTTGCCAAGAGAAGCAAGAGCTGAGCACCTGCCTGGCAGGGCTGTGGGCCAGGGGGATTTCCACCCTGCCTCCCTCTGTTGCCTGGGGAGGTGTCAGACCAGGTCCTGGTTCCTTGGCAGTTGCCTTTGGGCACCCTGGTCTGAGGACCCTGGAGACTGCTCATGCTCCTTGCCTCAGATGGAGGGAGGGGTGCTGAGGAGCCCAGCTCTGCCCCTCTGACCATCTGGGATTTCCTGTGCAGCCAGGCTCCCCATGTTGGCAGCTCCTCTCACTCCAGTGGGCCCTGGCACAGATGGCCAGGGCTGGGGCTAGGGAGTGCCCCACCTTCTGGGTCAGCCCAAGTTGGATGTAGGATTGGGAGGCAGCGAGGACAGGAGAAGGCCTGGCCAGTGGAGACCCAGGACCAATGCACACTGGCTGTGGCCTCACGGGGGCATGGGAGGGAAGGGAGGTGGAGTCTGAGGTGGTTAGGACTCCAGACGGACTGTGGGGATGGACTCCTTCTCCCATGGAGCTCTTTGAGGGGGAAAAGAAATGTAAATTGACCTTGGCAGGAGGTCAAGGCAGAGGCTGAGCCCTCTGAAGCAGGCTTGGGAGATGTTGGTCCCTCAGTTCCAGGACAGCTGAGTTCTCCAGCCCCCCTCTCTGCCCTCCCCTCCATCTGCAGCCTCCTCCTTCCCTCCTGCAAGCTGAGCGTCTCCAGGTCTGCTTCATTCCATCCCACATCCTGCCCTTTCTCCGTCCCTCAGCAAGATACAGGGGTTCCTGGAGGGAGCCTCCCAGAGTTCAGTGATATTGTTGTGGTCTCCTAGTGTCAGGGACCCTCCAGGAGAACTCTTAGATATGATGGACATGTTCCAGGTCTATGCTTTTAGAGGTGGCTATTGAGCCCTTGAAACATGGCTTGTGCTACTGAGGGCATCATTTGTTGATCCAACGGAATCCTAGGTCAGCCGTCCCTCTGTGGGTATTGCTATCGTACTGAACAGCACGGCCTGAGAAGCTACAGCTCCAAGCTGATAGTGTGGGGATCTGGTTATGCTATTATCTTGCTTTGTGATCCAGAGTAATCCACTCACCCTCTCTGGGTCAGTCTTCTTTTATCTACTATGTGACAAAGACATATTCCTCCTTCCTTGTCTCCAAGGGAAGGTAAGATCCACAAATGCAAAAATTTTAGCAAGGAAATTGTCTCGGGAATTTAGATGCTACAGCAGTGTAAAGGCAATTATCTGTGTAGTCATTTGCCCTGAATACAGCAATGATTTAATGATATAATGATCCTTTTGGAGCCTGGGCAGCCCCTCTTACCTGGGGAGGCAACAAGGGCCATGGTGACCAGCAGCAGCAGCAGTAGATGTGGCTTCCTCCTGGCCAATGTCTCCATGGTGGGCATCGTGGATAGAGGAGGGGATCAGAGGACAGGAGCCTCGGCCCAGTTCAGGGAGGGTCTGGCTGGAGGCACAGGAGCACCTGGGGAGGCAGGAGAGGAGGGCTCTGAGCGCCTGCCCAGCACAGGCTCATCTGGCCAGTCCTGCTTCCCACCCGCCTGAGCCCTGCAGGATTGCACAGGCTCTCATCCTCCCGGAGCCCCAGGGGAAGGGGCTTGGCCATTACCAAGGCGCTCTTCCTGGGGCTGAGTGCCTCCAACCGTCCCCTGGGAGTCTGGCTTTGCTCTGTGCCCCCACCTGCCCCCCTCCAGCCAGCGGGGGGCTGCTCAGGAAGTGAAAGCAGTAGCTAATTAGGAGACAGGAACCCACCTGCCTGCATGCAGGCGCTGGCTCCTGATGCAGGATCAGGAGGAGAACAGCACCTGTCTCTGGGTTGGGGGACCTGAACACCTTCCTCTGGCAATTGGGGATTGGGGCCGACTCTCCCCCGCCAACCCCCACATCTGCCTGGGTGGGGGCTAACAAGTCCCTCTGGGAACTGCATTAAGTCTCTCGGGACCAGCCTTGTTTTTCTAGTGGTGAGATGGGGTCTCATGATTTATCTATGACCCCTCGCCAGGGCTCCAGGTAAGGCACTTTATACTTTGTCTGATGAAGTCATGACCTTGGACCCATTAGCCACACTCTGACCAGACGGCTAATGGCCCCAGAGGCTTTCTGGGCTCAAAGAGTTAACGCAACTCCCGGGAGGAGGTCTCTTACACAGAGGTGGCAGAACCACTCTTACACAGAGGTCCCAAGAAACTACCCACTGAGGGCCACTGAGGACAAGCCAGAGACTCCACCCATCAACCTGAGAGCTGAGACTTCATCTTGAAGGGCAGGGGCAGAATCAACCTCTTTGTCCACTTCTTGTGTCCAGAAGAACATCTGAGATCTGAAGGGTTCAGGGACTCTTGGGAGCCTGCCTGCCAGTAATTGCAGTCAGCCTGAGCTACTGACTCCCACAGTCTCCTCCTAGAGCTGCCACAGAGTCCAGATAACCTGGGGTAGATTCTGCACATGTGCCCCACCTGCCTGCCCTGCAGAAAACCAAAAACAGGGCCAGACACGATGGTGCAAGCCTGTAATCCCAGCAACTTGGGAGGCTGAGGCAGGAGGATTGCAGGTTTGAGACCAGCCTCGGCAACTTAGCGAGACCCTGTCTCAAAATAAAAAAATTAGGAAAAAGGGCTGGGGATGTGGCTCAGTAGTTAAGTGCCCCTGGTGTCAATCCTTGGTACCAAAACCAAGCACACAAACAAAAACAACCACCACCACAACAAAACCAACCAAACAAAGAGCAGGGCAGGGGGCTGGGGATGTGGCTCAAGCGGTAGCGCGCTCGCCTGGCGTGCGTGCAGCCCGGGTTCGACCCTCAGCACCACATACCAACAAAGATGTTGTGTCCGCCGAGAACTAAAAAATAAATATTAAAAATTCTCTCTCTCTCTCTCTCTCTCTCTCTCTCTCTCTCTCTCTCTTTCTCCCCCCCCCCCTCTCTCTTAAAAAGAAAAAAAAAAAAAGAGCAGGGCAGGGGGCCTGAGGCTGGAGGCTTCTCCACTAACTGGCTGCAAGACCCTTGCCATCTCTGGATCTGTGACCTCCTCTGTAAAATGGGGGCTAAGGTCCCTTCAGCACTGGTACTCTGTTGTTCCTGGAGATTACAGGCAACTGAGGTCCGGGAGGTGCTCCCCTTTGGGTGCGGGTGGGGTGGGGGAGCTGCAGGCTGCACTGGGTGGTGCAGGGCCTGAGGACGGGCACCCCCTTGCCCCACTTCCCACTCCTTCTCCTTGGAGAGAGCCCCGCCCCTCCTCACATAGTCACCATAACACTGAGACCTTTTCCACAGCCACAGCTGGCACCTGAAGGAGCTCTGGGAGTGAGCGGAGAAATGGCCCCAGGGTCTGTCAGGGTGGATGTGGCAGGAATCCTGTGCGGAGCCGAGAAATGGGGTGTCTGGGTATGCATGCAGGGAGCAGATGGCACTCCCTCCCCACCCCAACTCCAGCTTCATACCCACTTCCTGCTGTTAGGGAGGGGGCCTGCTCCTCCCTGTCCTTGCCACTCAGTTCTAGTCTTGAATCTGACTGTTGGCACTGCCAGCCCCGCTGACACTACCCAGCACTATCTCTCCCCCCTGTGGTGCCCTTCCGCTGAGAGGCTCCCCCTCCTACCAGGCCCTGTGCCCATCTCACTCTTGCTAGGAATCCCCCAGATGCCCCATCAGCTCAGTCAGAATTCAGCTCTGACCTTGACTCCCTGGTGTCCCACCCAAGGAGCTGTTTGTCTCCATTAGAGGGCTGTGCGCTCCCCAAGGAGACAGACCGTGACACGTTCATCTTGGTATCACTGAGCCTGGCCCATAATAGGTGTCACTGTGTGTCACATTTAACTGATGGAGAACAACTGTGCTTACATGTTTCCAGGAGCCAGCGACACACACGCGCACACTCATATAACAGAGGTCAATATATATCTGAGCAGGCTGATAGGACTTCAGTGCTCTCTGGGCAATCCCGGGGCAAACTGGCCCACGCTGGTGCACACATATGTGCCCAGGTCTCTAAGGCTGGCAGGTGTCTGGTCATGAGGAAATCTCGAAAGTGTGTTCCTAGATGTTATTCAGATACAGGGAGTTGCCCTCAGAATAGGGAGCCATCGGGGCAGTATGGAACCTTCCAGGGTTTGGAATCTAATGGACAGGAGTTGGTAAGACTGACTTCATGTCTTAACAGCTCTGTGAACTTGGACAGGTTAGTCTCCCTCTTGGAGTCTCAGTTTGCTCATCTGCAAAGCGGAGCTGACACCATGCCCTCCACAGAGCTAATCAGCAGAGTGCCCTGCAGCGCTTCTCAAGATGCCAGCAAGCCTCAGGCCACAATGGGAAGAGACAGAGACCTGCTGGGGCACCGGACCACTTCCCCACCTCTGCAAGAACATCCCCACTAGTATCTGCTTCATCTACTAGACTTTCCCAGGAGGTTCCCTTGTAGAAAACCTCCTCCGGAGAGTTTGAAAATCACCCCCTTGGCACTGGGGAGCCACGAGCTGGCGTCTGGCATAGAGAAGGTGCTCAATCATCGTTGGCTCCCACCCTTTGTCGGCTTGCCAGGCCTGGGAACTCAGGGAGGGGCAGGGGCTGGCCTGGGCGGAGTCTGGGCTGAAGGCACTTATTCTGAATGTGCCAGAGCAAGGCAGAGGTGGATGTCACCATGATCACTCCCACCCTGCAGAATGACCTGTTGTCTGGATTACCATAGGTAATTACTGTAGATCATGGATAGTCCAATCCCACTGTCCACCTTAAACTTCAACTTCATCCAGACTTTTATCAGCCATCTCCCCAGCCCAAGACCCTGAGTCCCCTCTGGAAACAGACCTGCAGCCTTAGAGGATATATGTAGGGGATCTAGGAGGACCTGGAGTTGCCTATGGGGAGCACTAGACACCTGTCAGCCTCATCAGATAAATATTGAGCTCCCCTCTGTGCCAAGGTCTTGAATAAATGGACACACACGCACGCACATGCGCACACGCACGCGCACGCACACACACAGAGTGTGGAGTCAGTAGCTCAGAGAACTGGGCTAAAGATTGGAGCTATTGCCTCCCTGAAGGTGAGATGATTGGCACCCAGTGCTGCCTTGCATGCCTTCCCATTCCAGCTTCTAACCATGGTGAGGCATCGTGTGACGCACAGGGGAGACCATATTAAAGACACAGCCTTGCTGGGAATGGTGTTGCATGCATGCAATCCTAGCGGCTTGGGAGGCTGAGGCAGGAGGATCACAAGTTCAAAGTCAACCTCAGCAAGGGTGAGGCACTATGCGACTCAGTGAGACCCTGTCTCTAATTGACATACAAAAAAGGGCTGGGGATGTGGCTCAGTGGTTGAGTGCCCCTGAGTTCAATCCCCTTTAAACCCCACACCCTTAAAAAAAAAAAAAAAAGAAACAGCCTTCAGGGAACTCCCCTGACCAACCAAGAGCAGCCATAAGGGCTCCCAGGTCCATAGGCCAGTCATGTCCCCACATCATCTGTCCTATGACACATTCTAGAATACCTAGGGTGGAGGAGGCCTTTTTGTCAAGAGCAAGGCTGGAGTGGAGCTATGCCAGGCCCAGAGCTGGCCTTGCCAGCTCTGAGTCAGTGGACTCTTGCCCAGGCCAGCTGCCCTGGTGCAGGGGTGCAGGCACAGGCTGGCACAAGCGGGCACAGGCTGTCACTTGGGGGCTGGTCCTATGAGGACCAGTGTATGGGGAATGGGCCACTTGGGGGTTCAAGGGCACAGGGGAAGCTGGCTGAAGTTCTGAGCCCAGGAAACAAAGGGCTTGGGGACAGCTGGGGGACAGAAGGCTGTGAGATGGTCTCTAGGACACAAAGGGTTTCCTGGGCTAAGGACCCCTGCATGGAGCTTGCAAAAATGACAGATAACTCCCCCAAATGCTGCACTGGGATGCTCCCCTCTTGACCCTGGATCTATCTCTTCTTGCCCTGGATAATGGAGACTGGTGCATTAAGAAATATGGCAACTTTTAGATGGTGGGTAGGAAAAGAGAAGTTAGAGCCCACTTGAGAGAACAGACTGATTATTGTCAGCCTTCAAACTACTGTAGGCACCCCTGGGATCTCTCCCCAGCCTCCACCCTGTAGCACACCACAGGGCAGGTGAGTTAGTTATGAGTCACTACATAATCCCAGTGTAGCTAACTAGTGTAACTGGGGTTATCACCTTCATTCCTTAACCTCTCTAAGCCTCAGTCTTCCATCTGCAAAATGGGGAGGAGAGGGAAGGCTCCAACGCAGGGACTATGAAGCGCTCAGAGCCACACTGGGGGCCATCGCCAGCTCTCAGGAAAGATCAGGAACCCTCTGATGAACCTTCCAGAACTCATGTCTGCAGTCAGACTCAAACCACCACCGCCTCCAGGCTGTCCTCCATGTGTGAGGACACTGACAAGCCCACCCTCTCCCCGGTAGGCGCCTTCCTCCTCTTAATCCTATAGGTGTAGGGACCCAGTGAGCACCAGCAGCCACCTCGGATTAGGGCACAAGGATGCTCCATGGCTGAGATACACTGGCACCATGTGCAGAGGAGGAACATGGCGGGGGCACCACAGGAGCCCTCCAGAGCGGATCCTCCTTCTCAAGGACCCCAGCTCTTGCCTTGGTGGACTGAAGGTCAGAGATCACCACCATGTCCCCTGCCTAGGATGGGAGTTGCCACCTGGGATAGAACCATCTTCCTCCAGGAAGATCTCCATCACTTACACGCCCCTCTGGAAGGACAGGGCTCTGTGGGAGTCTGGTGGGTGATGTCGGGGTGCTTGGCATGCCAGGTCAGGGAAGGGCTGCTGAGAGCCATTACCCAAGTAGGTATTGAAAGGAAAGTGACCACAACACTCGGAGCGACCAAAAGATCTTTATTGCAGCAGTGCAACAAAGAAAAGAAGGAAGGAAAGGGAGAGAGAGAGAGAAAGAAGAGAAGAGATGAACAGGGAGAGAGCAAGAGCAAGAGAGAGACAGAGAGCGCGCGCAAGAAAGATAAAGAGCAAGAGAGAGAGAGCAAGAGAGAACAAGAGAGAGAGGGGCCTGGCAGGAGGGAGTTTTTATAGCCCAAATCTAATGGGGCCTCTGGGTCTGCAAGCTGCCTTGTTGGCCCAAGTGGGGTTGAGTGCTCAGCCTTGAGCGGGACTTGACACAAACAGGTGATAAAGGACCAGATAGAGGGGGGTTTGAGTGTGTGGGCTATCTTGCAGCCAACATCTGTTCAGCCTGCCCTGCAGACAACACAGTTCAGCCTGCTCTGCACCCAACAGGTATGACAATTTCCTTGCCAGCGTACCCCATGTTGCTTAGAGGAAGGACTCGTGGAAATGGACTTGCCTTGGACATTTGCAGTGACATTGCATGTATGCTTGAGTAAGGTGACCTTGCTCAAGGACCAGGGCGGATCCGGGTTTAGGGCCGATCAGGTTTTAGGGAGTATCCCGCTCCTTGGGTTTAGGGCGGTCCCAGGTTTAAGGTGTACCCGGCTGGGAATAGGGCGTATCCTACTGATAAGAGCCTGGTGGAGTACATGGATTTTGGCCCAGAACGTGGATTTCCTCAGAACCTGTGTAGAGGCCGGTGTGAGTTCGGGAATAAAGAATTGCTGTTTGAATCTACAAGGTGTGAGTGGCTCGTGATTTTGTGCCCAGCCAGACTGCGGCAAAGGGCCATGGTCAAGAGGTCTCTGTGGTGGCCTGAGCTGGTCTCCTGGGCTGGAGAGGTTCTTAGAGCAGATATGGGTGGGACAGGGACTGCCTTGACACCAAATGGGGGCTAGAGGAGCAGCGTGCTCCCCGCACCCCCCCCCCCGCCCTTAGTTTTGTGTTCATAGAAGGTTCCCTGAGATGCTGATGTGCCTTCTGGGGACACTGTGACTCCCAGGCACATGGATTTGTCTGAACTTTCAGCATTGGGCATGGGGCAGTCTGGTGCCCGGGCTGCAGCCTATGGTTTGGGTTCCCGTGTGCCCGTCTCTCCAGTGGACAGGAGGGGAGACTTAATCCAGGAGGAAGCTCAGGAGCAGGAGGAGCAAGCCACCCCGAGACCTGCTGTCTCCTACCTGCTGCCTGGCTCCCGGGAGTCAGGGCTCTGATATGAGGAGTTCCCCCTTCTTTTTGGGGGCAGGGGACGGCAATCGAGGCCTCACACGTGCTAGCCAAGGGCTCTACCCCTGAGCTACACCCTGGCCCCAGAAGGATCCACCTCTAAGGTTCTAGGAGTAAGAACAATAATTTCAACTTGTTTCTAAAAAAAAAAAAAAATCAGCAGGGGGGAGAAAAGTCCCTCCTGCATTTGTGAAACAATTTCTGCATATCCCCCCTTTCTGCTGAGAGGAGAAGCCCCCGTTTCCCAGCCAGTTTCCCATAGGCTGGTTCACGGCAGAAACTTGGGGTGCACAGGGCAGGAAGGCTGCCCCCCTCCCACTGGACGCAAGGTAGGGAAACCTCGTGGTCCTTGAGGTTGGTGGAGACTGAGAGGACATGGGCTCCAAGACTGAGAGGACAAGGGCTCTGGCTGACGGAGAGCCAGCGGGTCTCACCTGGAGGGTGTCCTGTGTGAGGGGTGGGGTTGGCACGCATGTCTAAGCGAGGGACTAAATGGCTCCTTAGAGGAGGACCTTGAGGTGCATTTGGGTCGTGTGCTGGGGTGGAAGGGGCTCAGGTCTGCAGTGAGGACATTACACACCCTTGCTTTTGTTTGCGACCTCTTTGGTAAACAAAGAAACCAGGGCTAATTTTGTAGCAAGGACTAATCCCAACAAAGAACGGACCCCTTCACTCCAGGGTGCTAACATCAGCACACAGGTCCGCAAGTGTCCCAAGAATGGTCCAGGTTAATAATATCCCCTGGGGGGCTTGGATTAGGGGTCGCAGTCCTCTTACAGGCTGGGAAATGGCCAGTGTGAAGGAGAAAAAAAAATGTGGTCTGTCTTATGGATTCCTGAATCATAACTGTCATTTACCATTTGAGACTAGAAGAAATTTACTGGGTCACTTCACCCCTCACCACCTCTAGGCAAGACTGTCTAACTTTGGACCACGCCCCAGTTCTTCAAACCTTCTTTAGAGCCATCTGAAACGAGACTGCCCAGGGAGTGGCCCATCTTCCTACTTAGGCAGTATCTCCTGCAGTCTAACTTAAATCCCTCCTGCTTCACTACCTTATTCTTTGCTCTGGCTCTTTCTTGTGTATTGATCAACTATCTCTTTTTCCCCTAACCACTAGCTCTGTCTTAGGAATTCCTCCCCAAACACAAATTCCACCCACATCCAGGTTGAAGACTGTCTTTGAAATACACTTTCTTATCAACATTTAGCTTGAAAAGGTTGCTAGTGGTTTATATCCTCCAAACCACCCTGAAATGTATTGCTGATGGGGTCAGAGCAGAGAGGATACCTTGGGGTACTCATTACTGCATACTCGCCCCTGCAGTGTAAGCTTGGTCAGCCAAAGGCAGTGTGTGCAACCGTCCCACTGAACACAGTTGCATGGAGCCCATTCCACACGTGTCCCCATTTGAACAACTGCTGGCGGAGGAGATGCCGGAGGGGGGTTGCATAAGGAGAGGAAGCCGGCAGGGGAGCCTTGTGGGGAGGCTGAGGGCTGGGTGCAGGTGCTGTAAGGGGGGAGCTGCCCAGTGGGGAGGTGGGGAGCAGAGGAAGGAAGGAGAGTAAGAGAGAGCACCTGGAAGAGTAGGCTCCTCAGTGCACAGCCTCTTCTCATCAGGACGCACCACTGTGACCCTGGAAGCTCATGAAGAGCAGGAGAAGAACAGCGGTTTCTATATGAGGCAGGCGACTTGGGTGACTTTGATACCATCAGTTCAGGGGCTCCTGTCTGTCTCACCTCCTGCCTCCACCACTGGCTAAGGACTTCCTCAGGATCTTAGGCAGGACCTTGACCTTGTGGCAGAAGACTTGTAAGTGGTTCCTGCTGAGCCTGGCTAGAAAGGGGTTAAGTGGTGGGCACCCTGGGGAGGGGGCTTGGACAAATGCCTCTGAGGGCAAAATTCCCTCTGCCAAGGCCAGGAGAGAGGGCACCTGTTCTGACTTCCGGGCCTTTGCCCCACCCCACCCCCAGGAGCCATGGCCATCTCAGCTTCTCTTACAGGTGGCCCACTCTTTGCTGCCCTTGATCTCTAGCAGCTTGTCTGGTGTCTCTGAGTTAGACTGGGGATAAGTTGACAGACAGACTCAGGGGCTGCCTGGACTGAGGGGCTTTCTGGCCAGAGGCTTAGCAGAGGAGGCGGAAGCTGCCATCTGCAACTGCGCTCAGGTGCTCAGGGATGGACCAGGCTACTTGCTCTATTCTCCCTCCTGGGCAGAGGGAAAAGATATCCCAGCCCATCTTTGTCCAGGGCTGTGGCCATGACATGCACAGCCCACTCTGTGCTGACCACACTGGATTCCCAAACCTCTAGACAACCTTGAGTGAGAGCTTCCCCCCCAGGGACACGGGCTCGGCTCCCCTGGTCCAGTGATCTGATGCCTCCTCTGCCTGGGCAGCTCCTTCCCCAGGCACTGCCTCATGATCCCCCTGGCTTCCCAGAGCACAAAGTCCCTCTTGAAGAAGAGGACAAGACTCAGTTCGGGACACTCACTGGTCGGAGTTGCTTCCCCACCTCTGGCCCATTATATAAGCCCGAGGTGCAGGACGGAGGGATCCCCCTGTTTTCAGAATCCCCTGGAAAGGAAAACTTCCAGCAAGTCTTTCCTTCCTACCAGCCAGAATGAGGGGGAGGGATCTGAGGAGAAGACAAGGTTGAGCAGGGGGGAGGGGAAGGAAAGGAATTTCAGTCCCCATCATCCCAGTTGCTCACCCTTGGGGTGCAACTTGCCTGGGTTTCTCCTCCCTGAGTCCCCACTCCTGGACAGGCCTTTTCCCAAACTTGTGCTCTCCTCTGTCTCTGGTCTCTTTCCCAGCTTCCCCCCTGTCCAACTGAAGCAGGACTTTGCAAAGAGGTCACCCTGTAAAGGCGGCCCCCCAGGTGACCTGGAATCTGGGAACCCAGGCTCAGTTCCACCCAGGGGCTTCTAAGGGCAGGCCAGAGCCTCAGGACTTGTACAACACCAGATCAGGGGGCCCAGGGCAGGCCCAAGAGCCACTGCCCTGTCGGCTGGATTTGTGACTGCCAGCAGGCCAGCTCAAATTCCTGGACTCACTCCTGGGGTCCGGCTTCCTGGGCAGGCTTGGCCTGCCAGGCCCCTGAAGGATGCCACCCACGTAGACAGGGCGGAGGAGAACCTCTGCCCACTGGCCACTGTGGAGCTGGGCTGAGAAGTCAAGACTGGCCCTGCCGGCCGGGTGTCCCTGTCCCCTTCCAAGTTACAAGGGGCATATTCACAGGGGTTGAGCTCGGTGCCCCTGCTGTAGCAGGGTCCGAGGAAGCCCCTGGACTGGGGCAGACAAAAGCTGGGGGCACCTACCTGGGCTGAAGCACGGGTGTTGGCTGGAGCCGGCGGACGCTTCCCGGGTCGGTGAGCCGGCCGGCCCCGCGGCCAGCCCCTCGGCCGGCTCCCCTCGGCCCCTGCCGGCCTCGGCCGCTTGCTGTCCTGCTGCTGCGGCGGCCGCGGCGGTGGCGGCGGTGGCGGGTGAGGGCGCGTGTGTGTGTGCGCGCCCGCCGGAGCCACTGCAGCATCTCTGCATCAAGATGTGCTCCTCCCTCCCCCAGGCTCCGCTCACTGGCTGGCTCCGGTCCTCAGCCAACGCTCGGGGCCCTGGAGATGGCTTCCTCGGGCCCCCCTCCCGCCCCCTTCCGTCCCCACCCTCCTGGCTTTACCTCATTTGCTGTCATTTAAGGACCAGGGAGCCAGCCGATTGCCCGTCTTCCATAATGCATGGGCAGCTCCTGGCGGGCCGGTGCTGTCTGGCTTGCCTGCCCCTCTCTCCCCACCCCGAGCTCAAGGGGCCCGAGAGGGGTGAGGCCAGGAGGGACAAAGAAAGTGGCTCTTGCTCCTCAAACCCTGGAGACTCATGGAACCCAGACTTCTAGTTTTCCCCAGAAATTTCCTATTAGAGGAAAAGATCCAAATCAGAAATGCCCAGTCGGCTGTGTGTGGTACCAGTGAGATGGTGAGGGGCCGGCTTGGGTGCCCACCCACATGGCCTTCATCTTCCCTGCATCCCTTGCTCCAAAGTAGCACAGGCTCCTTCTTATAAAAATATCCCAACCTTAAATTTAAAAATAGATAGTGCAAGTCCCTTAACCACCACCCTCAAAAAATTTGAGAACCTGCCTCAAATTTTCATGTGTAGGATGATCTGGATCATTAGTACTATTTTATGAAGATGGGGAATCACACCATAGATCATGATTTGCAAAATATTTTTTTTAACTACATAATTGATCTTGGACACCTTTGCCTGTCGGTACATATGGATCCAAGCCCATTGTTACTTAACCAGCCGTGTGATGTCACGAAAAGCTCACTGGATTCAGCCTGTGGATGTCTCAAGGGTACTCTGGACTCTGCTACTGATTGGCTGTGTGTGTTTGGCTAAGTGCCTTGCCTTCTCTGAGCCTCACTGGCCACTGGAAGGGGTTAAAGATGGCCAAGGTCCCTGCCAGCTCTGAGACTCTGGGTGCTCACCCTGGTCAGTGATGCATTCTCTTCTGCCCGGATCCTGTCATGTGGGGATGTGCCTGGAAGGCTGGGGCCTGGAGGCAGAGGGACCAGCCATCTGCAGCACCAGTCAGTCCCTGTCAGGCTGTCACTGTTGTCCCACCCCCCTCTGGTCTGCCTGCTGTCCACTTCGCACAGGCAAGACTGATGAGGGGTCCAGATGCTGCAACAGCTGGCAGGGCTGGCAGGCCTGGAGTTTTAAATGCCATACCTGTCAAGTGTGGAGCATGACTCTGTGTCTTCTTGAGTGACCTGGGGCCCTGCACAGGAGGGAGAAGGCTTGGAAAGGAGAAGGAGTGGGGAGGCTCTGCTGTCCAGCCTTCATGGCCCAAACG
This sequence comes from Spermophilus citellus, assembly GCF_964194105.1. Taxonomy (NCBI): domain Eukaryota; kingdom Metazoa; phylum Chordata; class Mammalia; order Rodentia; family Sciuridae; genus Spermophilus; species Spermophilus citellus. The sequence continues at coordinate 130,865,886 of NC_138187.1, forward strand.
CCTGCTCAGTTCCCACAGGCCCCCTCCCTTCCTTAAGCTCCCCTCCTAGGGCTCGTGCCACTTGTGAGCTCCATCCTTGTCCTGACATGGAGATTTCTGGTTTTGCTAACGATGTTTCTTGGATAACTTGCCATACTGCTGCCTAAAGACGGGCACGACCAACCCCTTCCGGGATGCCCTTCCCCTTCCTGCCCTTGCCCACATGGTCTTGTCTGTCTGTCTCTCTTGGGACCGTCACGCTTGACCTAAGCTCCTGAGGTGAGCCTTGCCCCTGGTGCCTCCCAGGTCAGCCCTGCCCTGCAAAGGCTCTGAGAGGTGTCTATCTCCCAGGGGAAAGAGGTAGGAGCAGGTCCCTGCCCAGGCAGGGGATGATGTCGCTGCTGTGGGGTGGATGGGCTGGGAGATTGGCTGGCCCTGGAGCCAAGGGTCAGGAAATGCTTTCGAGGATCACTGTAGACAGAGACAGCTGTCTCTGTGACTATTTTAGGACAGCTGCTGCCCTTGTGCTGGGGGCTGGGTTCCTGGGGAGGACTATTAGCTCAGGTAGCTCTGATCTCAAAGGCTCTCTCAGATCCCCATGCAACTAGCCTGCCCCACCCCAGGTGGATTCTGAGGGGCACAATGGGTAAGAACAAGAATATTTACCCAACTAGACCTGGAGTTGAAAAGATAGTTCCCCAATTTTGTCTTCCCGTGTGTGTGGAGTTCTCATCTGAACCTGGTCCAGATGAACTTGGGGGATTCTGGGGACTTTCAGGGTCAGCCTCTGAGATGCTCCTGTTCTCAGATCGTGGGGTGGATGCTTGGAGGCCCAGGCTGGGTTATGCTTGTGGGGGTTATTATTTTGATAATACCAGAAGTGGGATCTGTTTTGAACATCTCCAAAAATTGAGGAGCCAAGCTAAGTTTTTACCTAAACCATTCATTCACCTAAGAGGTATGTGTGGTTATTATTATTATCCTCAATCTACAGAGGAGGTTCTGTGCCAGTCAGGAACTTGCTTGAAATAAACACTGAACTTTTAAATGCCATACCTGTAAAGTGTGGAGCAGCAGTGCCCAGAGGTCAACTCCAGCCTCCTGGCTTAACTCTGTGCTGTGGGTGCCAAATGCCCACTACCACTCTTCTTGGAGGGTGGGACAGAGAATAGAAAATGATCTGGTTTTCTCTTTTTTTGGTGGCTACCAGAGCCTGGAATCCTCAGTGTGACTAACCATCAGGGGCAACTCCACTTTGTCCAGAGCTGGGACACCCAAACAGGGCAAAGAAAGACCAGCCAAAGGTAATCAGGTGGCTAATAAAATGGACCACTATTTTGCCTGTAAACATGTTGTTTCCCCTGGGGAGGATCAGAAGGCATTTTGAGGACCGCCCCCCCCCCCCGACCCTTCCCATCTGCTTCTCCCTGTGGCAGCTCCACCAGATCAATAATGACAGAGTCTAGAGGACTCTCAGTCCCAGGGAACAAGTGGTGTGGAGAGGACATCCCGCCATCATCCCCGGGTGCTGGTGGCTTTGTAATCTCCTTCCACACTTGTCTTCGTCTGCACTTCTCTTTTTCTGACTTCTCCGGCCACCAGCATTGTTATCTCTGGTTTTGGACTCTAAGCCCTTCGGGAGTTCCCCGAGACCAGGTGTCTATGGAGCAGTATCTCTGCCTCGAATAGGAGGGGAGTCAGGAGCCAGAGGACGCGGTCTCCTCACAGTGCCGGTAAACACGTGGGAAGCAGTCTCACAGTGGTAAGGGACAAAGAGGTGGCAGTTAGGCAAAGCTCTGAAGACAGACCAACTTGGCACCCAATCCTGCTACTGAGGAGCTCTGCCGCCATAGACAAATGGCCTCCCTCCTCATCAAGAAAATGGGGATGAAGACACACACCTCACTGAGCTGGTGTGGGCTTTGAATTACATGTGAAGAATCCAGCATGAAAGGTGCTCAATAAATGTTGGTGCCTCTCTCTTGGCCTTTTGGGACTGGCAACCCCATTTGTAGAATCAGGGTGTGCTCCCGTGAGCCTGAGCCCTTTCTGCTCTTCCTCTGGCTGATGCAATATTTGGAGAACAGACTGCACCACTCTGTCGCTTCTACCTGAATGACAAGGGGCAGGCCATTAATGACTCTCTCTCTCTTTCTTAAAAAAAAAAAAAAAAAAATATATATATATATATATATATATAAAATATATAATATAATATATATATATATAAAATATATATATATATATAAAATATATAAAATATATATATATATATATATATTTGTAGATGAGCACAAGACCTTTATTTTATTTGTTTTTATTTATTTATTTATTTATTTATTTATTTATTTATTTATTTATATATAGTACTGGATGTAGTACTTGATGACTCTTGATTGCTCTGAGAATCCATGTCTTCATCAGTAAAATGGGAATAAACTTACGCTACTTGGGATGGTAGTGAGATATGTGGGTTAAACATATGATATTTATTTTATTAAAAATTTTTTTTTTTTTGGTATGGGGATTGAACCCAGGGGCACTTAATCACTAAGCCACTTCCCCAGCCCCTTTTTATATTTTGTTTAGGGACAAAGGTCTTGCGGAGTTGTTTAGGGACTCCCTAAATTGCTGAGGCTGGCTTTGAACTCGTGATCAGCCTCCAGAGCTGCTGGGGTTACAGGAGTACATCACTGTGCCTGGCTAAAACATACGATTTTTAAAAGTACTTTGTGAATTGTCACCTTGATAGTTGTCCTACAGAACATCCATTATCATTCCCACAATCATGCAACCCTGGAGGCCGGGTCAGCTTAGTGAGGCCCGTATTTTCCCAGTCCCCCTCCTCCTGCTTGGCATAGCCCCTGTCACATGGAAGAGACTCAGTAAATCTTTGTTAACTAGGTGAATGAGTGGAGGTGAGTGTGGTGAGGGTTTACAGGGTGGGGAGGGAGGGGTAGCTGGTGGGGAGGTTCACTGGAGGCGGGGTGAGGTGCATCTGGAATTGGCCAGAGAAAAGGAGGATGCATGGCCTGAGGGCATGGGCGGTGACAGAAGCCAGGACTTGGGGCCTGAGAAGAGCATGATTTATGCAGGGTCCAGAGGAGCCAGGCTGACCCATGCAGGGCCCCGGAAGTGACAGTGCAATATCCCATCCGCAGTTGCCCTCCTCATTTCACTTGAGGGCCTGGAGGGGTCTGTGGCTTGGAGGGGACTAATTGTTCTCTTTGCCATTTCAACCCAGGGCTCTTGGAACTTCTTTTCAGGCTTATAATAGACAATGCTAATGCCATTATTAATATTTAATAGTAATGATGCTAATAATGCCCATTTATGTGGTCTCTCCACAGAGCTCAAAGAACCCTGAGTTCTTTTTTAATGAAACAATTTGGCTAGTGTAGGTGGTGGAAGGGTGGGAGGGTAGGGCAGTGGGGAGAAATGGAGGTGCAGGGAACTCGAAGCCCAACTCGTGCGCCAGGTCACGGGGCAGGGGAGAACTAGGATGAGGTGCTTGGATTCTCTGTCTGAGCTCTGCCCTTGACTCCCCCAGGAGATCCTTGGTAGGGGCATTTTTTGGAGCACAAGGAAGAGTCTTGGGCGGAGCTGGGGCCTGAGAGTGGGCAGGGCTACAGAGCAGATGGCCTCTGAGTGCTCTTGCCTAAGCCTGACCAGGGTAGCTGATGGGCAGCCATGAAAGGGCAGAGGGGGACACTGGAGTCCTTGCCTAGATTCTGCAGGCCCCCGGAGCCTCAGGTTAGACCCGTGTTTTCCAGGATCCCTGGATACCTGCTACAACCTCTTGGAAGCAGTTTTAATCAAGGCACATCAATGTAGGGTCTCAGACAGCTCCACTGACATCAGAACAACGATGCTCTCAGAAGGAGGCAAAGCAGGGTAGCTGGACAGCCGTGAAGGCAGACAGACCTTGATTCTGTTTCTACCTACTGTGCTCATTAGCAATATGACCTTAGGCTTCTTAGCTTCAATTTCTTCATTTGTAAAATGGAGACCCAACTCAAATTCCATGGATCTGATGAGGCCATGCTCACCTTTTGGACGGTGGTGGTGGGCAGTGGGAATCTCTGGGTTCTGGCCTCAGTGGAGATAGTGTCCTGTGTGAGTGATGCTAGTGGTGGCATTCTTACCACACCTAGGGAGGTCCCATGTCTCTGCTGGCTGGCCTCCCTCAGCTCCTGCCCATTTCTGAGCCGACTTCTTTGGTCTTTTTTTTTTTTTTATATATATATTTATTTAATTTTTTAGTTTTCGGCGGACACAACATCTTTGTTTGTATGTGGTGCTGAGGATCGAACCCGGGCCGCACGCATGCCAGAGCCACACCCCCAGCCCAGACTTCTTTGGTCTTTGCATTGATTCTGTGATCCCAGTTCAATCCAGTCCTATTCTGGAAAGTGCCGGACTCTCTCATTTCACTCTCTTGTACTGTTCCTTGTTTGGAACAGTGGTCTTCTTCTTTCCACCTGGCGAAATCCCCCTCACTCTCAAGAATTAGGCCAGCAGTAGTCCCCTCCAGACCTGAGGCACTGGTGGCTGTGTATCGTGTCCTAACCACATCACAGGCACCCCGCTCACTGGCTCATGCATCTGTGTGGCGATAGGATTGCATTCTTGACTTACTGGTCATCCATTCTTCCCTGGGGGTTCAGGATGGAGGGAGGCAGGACCAAGTTGGAGCACAGTTGGCTACTTCTCTCCGACCCAGGGTGTCCTGGAGGCAGGGCCAGTACTAACTGGTGAAGTGCTTTCCTCCAAGTAGGTGCAGCATGGCACGAGGGCACACAGCTCAGCAAAGGGAGCAGGACGGGGTTTAATGCCCCACTCACCATCCCAGCTAGTTGTCATATATGCGGCCCAGCCTGAGGTCCCTTGGGAGAAGCTGTCCATCAGGGTCAGAGATGAGCCTGATGTGCCAGTTCCCTGGCTGCTAGAGGCTGGCTGCAAGATGGGTACAGACCTCAGTGGGGGGAAGGCCAAGGTTCAGTGCTGGCTATATGGGTGCAACCCTGCAGTTGCATAGTCTGTCCTCAGAGGGCCTGTGCTTGACTCAAAGCTTTTCTGCTGCTCTCTTGGAATTAAAAGTAATTTTTAAACAAAGAGCTCCTAGTTTTTACTGAATTTTGCCACTTATGCTATTAGTCTTGCTGAGGTCAGTGGAGTTGCCTCCCTAAAACCAGTACCAGAGCTACCGAGTCAGAAGGAATTAGGGGTAGACGACCCCCTGGTCCCACTCAGAGGAGCAGGACTTCACTTGCAACTTCAGTGACTGCCCTTGGCTTTGTGGATGTCACAGAAGCTGGTGGACTGGGACCTAATGTTTTGATTCCTCTGAGGTCCTTAAAGCCAGTGATGTAGTTTGTTGTGCAAAGAATGAATTTTATATTTTTAAATGGCTAAAAGAAATCAGAAGACTATATCATGACACATGAAAATAATATGAAATTCAAATTTCAGTGTTCATAAATAAAGATCGATTGGAACCCAGCCACACTCGTTCATTTGGTATTGTCTGTGACTGCTTTCATGCCACGGTGACAGTTGAGTGGTCGTAATGGGGACTGCATGACGACAAGGATGAAAATATTTACTACTTGGTCCTTCACAGAAAATGTTTGCAGACCTTGGTTGAAGCCACCCCTCTGCCACCTCGATTCTAGAAATTCTAGAGAAATGTCGGTCTTGGAAACTCAAGTGTCGGGTTCTTTTTTCTTTTGCTTTAGCTCAGTGGTTCTCAACCAGGGGACACTGGTGAGGTCTGGAGACACCTGTGGCCATCACAATGGGTGTGTGGGGTGGGGAGGGTTAGGGTGCTGCAGGCTCCAGCGAGTGCAGGTCAGGAGACTGCTGAACCATCTGCCATGTCTGGGACAGTCCCCAAGAATTCCCCAACTCAACGTGTCAATGGTGCTGGGGTTGAGCAACCCTAGGCCAAAGCAGGGGTGGGGACAGCCAGACTCTAGCAGATCTTTTGGGCTGGGGACCCACCAGAGCTTCCACTGCCCTGGAATTGAGAGGCCTGAAAAAGGAGCGGTTCGGGGAAAGGGCAACCAGAAGGGGGCTTTCCAGTCCTGGCTCCTGCTAGGTCCCTGGGCAGGCCTCAAGAGGCAGAATAGCCTCCTTCCTGGATCCCCGAGGACCTGGATAGGTGCTCATCTGCTTGGCCAGGTGAGCTTGACTCTAGAAAGGGAATGGTTATCGAGGTCCTTACTCTTGGTCATGGGAGGGACACCAAGGGCTGGGGATAAAAGAGGGGCCTGGAGCACTCCCAGGTGACCAGGTAAGCAGGGTGCCCAAACTCAGGCGAAGGAGCGTGCGGCTAGGGGAGCTTCAGGGAAGAGGCTGGCAACGCTCCCACCGACCTTCTGGAGAATGCAAGGAACAGATGTTGTGGCTGTCAGATGAGAGGCTTCCGGCACTTTGGGAAATTGCAGAATTAACAAAAGGGGAGCTACTTTCAGGGATACAAGCAGGGCGCAGTATGCGCAGCTGGGCCGGCCTCTGAGGACTCCCTTGCCTTGAAGGGGGAGAGGCCGGGATCCTCCTGTCAGGGCTCTGGGCTGGTGGAGGATTGGGATGGTGGGGAGGGAAGCAGAGGTGACTGAGATGTCAGGCCTGGGGGCAAAACAGGGTCAGGGTAGTGCAGGAACCAGGGCCAAGGTTGCCCATAGCTCAATCTTGAAAGTGGTGGGACTGTCTGGAGGTCATCTCATCTATCCTTCTGCCTCTGGGTCTAGCCCCAGCAGATGGCATCCTGCCAACAGAGGACCCAAGCAGAGGGCCCCTCAGCAGGAATGAGAATTTACCAGCTGTTACTTGCAAAGACCCAGAAGCAGCAGCCAGCTCTCTTTGAAAGCTTCACGGACAAAGAGTCCTGCATCTGAGGGTGTGCAGAAGGCCTGGGCCTTCTCCTGGTAGGGAATGGGGAGTGTGAGTGGCTGGAGCAAGTGTGGCCTCCTTCTGGAAGCTTACCTGCCCTGCAGGAGACACGGGAGGCTGTGATTAGCTCTGTGTGGCTAAGACACTGAGGAAGATTTGGGGTAGAGCCGAGGAGCTGGGTGCCATTTAGAGCCAGGAGTACTGGACTCCCCAAATCTATTAGAAGAATAGGAAAAGAGAAGGATGATAAGCAATTTTTCAAGCGTGGATAGTTTTAATTACAATATGGGATTAATTTAGATCCAAAGAAAATGTTTTCTAAGACTGATGTGTGAGATGACAGATAATTGACCATGGGATCTGTGGACTCTCTCAGGTGTCAGGGACCTACCTGCTTGGTCTGGTGGCTGAGGGTTGCTAATAGTCCCCTAGCCTGGTGGTCTGGACACAGCTTGTCCTTGCTTGTCATATCTGTGACTTCCTTGCCCTGGGAGCTATAGTGCTGACGTAGAGAGTGGCAGACAGGTAGGGGAACAGGGGACACTGATCCTCTGGAGGTCTCTGGGTGTTGGCCCAGAGGGTGCCCAGCTGAGCAGGCCCTCCCGTCCACCCAGGAGGTGGACTGGCCATCAGTTATGCCCATGACTGGAAGGGCAGGCAGGGCCAGAGGGCAGGGAGCAGCAGAGAGAGATGCAAGGGGTCAGGCCCCTCATTTGCTGGAGTGCCATCCCTCTCCCTGTCAAATCTCTCTGGGGACCAGCCGACAGATGGGCCCTGGAGGGGGGCGGGGGCCTCCTCCTCATTGGCAGCATCCTGGCTCCTTCCCCCTTTCCTGCCAGGTTTCCCTGGAGCCAGCTCCATTGTTAGCAGAAGCCCCCTGGGACAGACTTCAGATGGAGGAAGCGGGTGTGTGTTTGGTTTTGTGGGAGGGAGTCTCTGAACCAAGAACCTATTTGGCTAATGAAGTCATAATTACTCCCGGGCTCACTAATAGGATGAAAGCCGGGGGTTCGGTTAAAAGCCACTGATGGACCCTCGAGAGTGAATCTGACAGCTCTGAAGAGGGGCTGGAGAATCAGAAGTGGAAAGGGGTGGGTGTCAGGGTGGGGAAGGGGAGGGGAGGGGTGGAGGGCCTCTGCCCCAGTCTGGGGTCTGTCTGCCTCTTAGAGTTTCACCTATATTCCTCAGTTTGGCAGGGGATGAGAGTGCCGGAGAATTACCATATTGCCTCTTCCTGCTCCAAACTTCCCCAAACTGAGCTCAGCTCACAACCGTCTGCTTTGGTAGGCAACTAGAGGGCTGGCGAGAGTCCTGGGCAGCGAAAAATCCCTTTGGAATGAGCACATTTTGAAGTTCGTGTGTTATTCCCTGCACCCCATCCCCACCCCCACCCCCCAAAATATATATCCCTTAGCCCTTTCTGATGCATCTGGTTGGCCTCATTTGCAAAGTGTCTGCTTTCCCGGAGGATGCATTAGCTAATGTGGAAGGAGGGAGGGTGCATTTGCTGTGTGGTAGGGAAGCCCGTTTGGGGCTTTGCATTTGATGTGGGGAATCTATAAAACAAGGGAGTGGACCAAGGCTCACTGGAACCCTATAGTCATTCTGTGAGTCTGAGACACATGCATTTAATGGAGAGGGACCTGGGGCCTCCCAGAGGAGCCTGCCTACAGAAGATGCCCAGTCCAGCCCCGCCCCAGCTCTCTCTCCGGCAGTTAGCCTGCAGCCTTGACCGCTGGCTGGACACTCAGGGAGGAGGCTGACGGGGTGCTATAGAAGGAAGGCCCTTTGGGTTTTGTTTTCAAGAGTTGTTGCTGGGATCCAGTAGGGAGAAGCTGGGTAGATATTGGGTCCTCTGGGCCTCAGAACTGATTACACGGGTGTCAGTTTTTGCCAGGTGCTGAGAAGGAAGGAACCCTGAATCCTATGCATTTGACCTGGAAGAGGCCCTAAGCTTGGGAATCAGGCTCCTAAGGCTCTGTGTAAAGTGGCCCCAGGGAGGTAATGCCCTTCAATTCCTTGGAGACCCGTGTTGCCAGGGCTCATGGAGAGGATGTGGGCTCGGTCCTGTTCTGTGGTCACTCCCCCTTGGGACAAAGCCAGGCCTTTTGGACTCCTCGCCTTATCCTCTTCTGCCATGTGGGTTGTCCTGTGGGTAGAGGGCTGTGCAGGGTCCAGACAGGCAGGCTGCAGGTGGAAAGAGCAGGAGGGAGAGATGTGTTCTTTTCCACAAACGAGCATGGCTCTGAGGCTTGAAAGACAGACAAGAGCACTTAGGGGACCTTGGGAAAGTTAATTAATGGGGCTGTAGAATGAACCTCCAGCTCGTAACACTTATTGCTGGTCTTTCCATCCAGCCACTGGAACCTGCTAAACTTTCTTAGAAATCAGATAGGGCCGGTCCGCTCCTCATCCCTGGCCCCAGCACCACAGGATTAAACCCGAACCTGGGCAGTAGGCACAGGCTGCAGAGAGTCCAAATGGGATCTGGCTACACTGCAGGGACTGCTGGGTCCCTGAGATTGGTCAGCATGTGTTTATGGAGCACCTATTACTTGTGAGGGACAGGGTTGGGTACTGCACAGTATAAGAGCCTATGGAGGGCTGTACTCTGGCTAGCAAGAGAAGAGACAAGTCTTTGCAGGATCTGGAGTTATGCCAAAGGCCAAGGTCAAGAGGAGCAAGAATAGGGAGAAAAGCTCCTAGGTGAGGCAGCCCCATGGGCAGGGCAGGAGGAAATTTGGACTTGAGCCTGCTGAGAAGGTTAGAGAGCTTTTGAAGGCAGACTAGAAGAATATTTTGGTAAACAGAAAAAAGGAAATGTAAGGTGATTCACTTATTTATTTAAATCAACCAATTCTATATAAACGGTTCTTAGAACTTTTCACCTCTGAGGTAGCTACAATTATAATCCCAGTCTAGATGAGGAAACTCAGGCAAAGAGAGGTTAAGTAACTCTCCTGAGGTCACATAGCCAGTGTGTGACCTATCTGCAGAATCCCACCTTTTATTTAATGAACAAGGCAGACTTGTCCCTCTGTAAGTCAGTCCCTCTTGCTTTGCTGCCCTTGTCACATGACCATGAGCTGCACAGCACCCACAGCCTCTCTGGGGTTCACCTACCACAGCAGAGCAGAGGAGAAAGGGGCGACTGGCTGCCGCAGAGTGTGTTGAAGACTTGGCAGGGGCCGCTCTGGCCGGGTGCCTTTGAGGCACAGACGCCAGGGCTCATTCTTCATAGAGACGCCCATTCATACCCCAGTGTAGTAGCGAAAGTGGGTTTTTTGAGTCAGACAGAGACCTGGCAGCTAGGTCTGGCTTTGTCATTTACCTGGGGCAAATTACTCTGCCATTTGGAGTCACAGTTCCTCAAGCACATCAGGTGTGCTACCTGCCTCCAAGGGCTGTGTGCAGGTTCGAGACAGTTGACATAAAGTGAGCATCACTGTGTCGTCCTCATAAGCAACTCAATGTAAATGTATTGTGACCCACATACCATCTGCTGTCCTCTTGCTTCTTTGACATCAGTGTTATAAATGGCTCAGTTCCTGCCAATTCTGTGGTCTGAGAAAGTCAAAGCCCTTCCCACAATGTTGCCTGATTTCTGGAGACTCCAGCACTGACCCCAAATTCTCATACCATCTCTGCTTCCCCCTGCATCAATTTGGATCTGAAATCCATAAACCTTGTAGTTTGCATAAAGCATCGGCTCCAACAAAGCAAATTCACGAATCAAGTAGGTTTGACTGCCAATTTGGAGGGCACAGGGTACGTGACTTTTTCACTGTCCCTCTAACAGTTCTCAAGCATTAGCCTGTGTCAAAATTACCCGGATGGTTTGTTAAAACAGATTCCAGAGTTTCTGATACAGAAGATCTGGGAGGGGCCCAAGAATTTGCATTTCTGCCAGTTCCCAGGTGACTGAATCTGCTGGACTAGGGGCCACACTTCGAGAACTGTGCTCTAATCTTTGCTCCCCAAACACTCTCCTGGATGGCCCTGGAGTTCCCGAATCTTATTCGGGATTCTCCCCGGTTGCTATTTGCAAAGTGCCATCTTCATTTCATTGTCCTTTTTGGAGGACAATTGGTATTTTAAATACAGAATGGGTAGCTTTGCAGGTTGGTATCACTGTGAAATCACCACCCTCCAGCCGCCCCCTGACTCCGCTGTGTTCTCCCAGGTGAAGCTGAGCAATGAGAACATCTGGGTGGGCTCAGGGTGGGAAGGTGGTTCCTAGGGACCCGCGCCAGCACCGAGGGTCTGGGTGTGGACACGATACAACTCAGTGGTCCCTGCTCTGCACAATGCCATGCTTTTCTGTGGTGGGATCTGGGCTAATCAACAGCAATTTCTGGGGTGGGGGTGGGAGAGGGGGTTGGGGTTGGGCCGCAGCTGTGGCTCCAAATTGCTGTGAGGCCCACTGCCTGGTCCTTGCTCCAGCAGGAACTGACATCAAACAAATGGGTTCTGATGCATTAAGTGGGGCTGGGGTGGGGGTGGCCCTCCCCGGGGTGGCCTTCCCCTGTCTGCCTCCACCTAATACATCGTGGTGCAGGAAGGCTGCCTTGATGAGGAGGGCTGTAATGAATGCCCAGACTCCAGCCCTTGGGGGCAGCTGGGCAAAAGCGGGTACAGCCTTCCCTCTTAATAAAGATTGGAAGATGACTTGTCCCCTCCCCGCTGGGTCTGTTAATCCAACTCCAAGCTGGAGATTAGCATTTCTAATGGGCTGGGAGGTGCAGGCTTCAGGAGACAGGGATGAGAGATGACAGATATTCTGGGGGGTCCCTGGGGCTCTGAAAGGAGGCGGTTGCTTTGTCTGGCCTCCGTTGAATTGAGGTTGGCTTTCTTCAAACAAGATGCTCTCTTCATCTTCTCACTTCCACCCTCTGGAGTGGAAATGCCTGCTCTAAAAAATGGACCCCTCTCCCCTGAAATGTCATGTGTCCAAATATTCAAAGAGTATCATACAAAAATATGAGTTCAACCTGGCAGGGTGGTGCACGATGGTAATCCCAGCTACTTGGGAGGCTGAGGCAGGAGGATCACAAGTTTGAGACCAGACTGGGTAATTTAGTGAGGCCCTATCTCAAAATAAAAAGAAAGAAAGGGCTGGGAGGGGGCTCAGTGACAGGGCGCTTGTATGGTTTGCAAGAGGGGCTGGGTTCATCCCTAGCACCACAGAAAACAAAGAACAGCAGCAAGAGGCATGCAGATTTCCCAGCTCCTCCTTTCAATTATCTCCATTTATTTTGTCCTTCAGATGGCACCTGCAACGTGCCAGGCATTGGCCTCCAGAAGCAGAGAAGGAAAAGGAAAGGTCTCTTAGACTTACGATCTTCCCACTTTAATGAGAGAAAGAGACAATAAATATCATACACCAAATCCCATTATGTGTGAAACAGGTGCTCTGCAGGCTGTCTAACCAGACTGAAAATAGGGGTGCACATGAGGGCATCAGGGAAGACTTCTTGAGACAGCATCACCTGAGCTGACTGTGAAAGAAGTGTCAAGCCAGGCCTGGTGTTGGCACCTGTAGTCCCAGCCACTCAGGAGGCTAAGACAGGAGGCTGAGGTTGAGCCCAGAAGTTCAAAGCCAGCTCAGACAACATAGTGAGGATCTACTTCAAAAAGTTAATAGATGCATGACCCAGCACAGAGGCCACTGTCTGCCTCGAGGTGTATGGGAGGGATGGTTTATAAGCAGAAAGGAATTAGGAGGGGTGAGAATAGGAAGAGTCTGGAGTCTGGAGTCTGGAGTCTGCGGCGCCAAATTATTGCAAATCCTGGTTATGAGCATCAACTCTAGTGATCGTGAACTATCCAGAAGTGGGGGGTGTAGAAGGTCAAGAGGAGGGTCTTCCAAGAAGACCCACCTTTTGTCCAGAATGTGTTCATTGAATCCACATTTATCGAGCCCTTTGCCCAGGACAGTCTAATATCACTTTTGCTGATTTGACTATCTCCCAGAACAGTCTGAGCTTCCAGAGGACTTCAATTCTGTTCTACTGACATCATTCATTGGCACAGAGTAGGCTATTATGACACATTTTTTTAACTGAATAGTTCAAACCTGGGAAGCAGGAGAATTTTTGCTTGTCACAGGTAGCTGGAAATAAGTCAGAATGGCTAGAATTTAGGGTACATGTGGGAGGGGGGTGAAAAATTAAGCTGGAGAAGTGAGAGTCAGAGCACCAAAAGTCTAACATGCCAAACCAAGGAGTATAGATTTTATTCTATTGTAGTAAACAAAGGCTTTAAGTAAGGGAGCTGTAGGGTAATATTTGTATTTGAAAAGATTCCTCTGGCTGCAGATTCACGGGTGCGAGCAACATAGGAGACAAGGACACTGTCAACTCAAGCCGTGAGGGCTTGGACTAAGGGTGTGACTGTGCAAATGAACTTGAAGGACGAATTTCAGAGACAGCCTCTGAACTTGAGAGTGATGAGAAAGGTCCTTTCTCATATTCCAGGGAGTGAGCAGGGCGGTTCAGAGGTGTTGTGTGACATACCCCAACGGTCCAGGAGGAGCCAGATCTGGAAATAAAGGTCTCATTTTAAGCTAATAAAGTGATCACTCCTCAAGTCAACAATGCACCCTGAGGACCTCTGAAGGACGAGTAGACAGGCAGGTTGGAGAGCCAAGGGGCTCTTTGTCCAAGAAAGTGGGGTCTGCGTTTTCAATGGAGCCCTTTGCCCTTATTTGCTATGACTGCCTATGAGCGGTCAGTTATCTTCCCACAGAACAGAGCTACCCCCCAGCCCTGCCCTCTCTCCTACCCCAACATCTGCCTGAGGACCCCAGACACGATGGCCCTTCGCAATGTATCCTTCCCAGGTGATGCTCTTTGGCCATCCCCCACCCCACCCCATGTGACTCACCAGAACTCGGCCAAATCATCAAGACAGGAGGCTGGCAAAGCCACGTCCCTCCTCAGTCAACGTGGCCCCTCTCTCTCTCCCTTCCCTGTTTGATTAATGACAGAGATTCCTTTGAGGGGCTTTGTTTTCTAGTATGCAGTTTTATGCATTGTTTCAACAATATTGAATGTCTGTTCCCTGCCAGGCAAGATGAATGGGGTCCAGAAAGAAGACGGGTAGGAGACAGGGTATCCCTGCAACTGTCTCTGCTTCTCCCAACTTCCTCGGCATGGCACCTCTTAAATGCTGTGTGCACACAGAGCCATGTTGGATCAGGGGTCTCTCCACGACTGCACACATTCCTAAACCAGGCGCCCTACCCTCAAAATACAAATTGTGCAAGAGTTTCCCCCAAATGACAGTGACTTCAAGATGGTCTGGTAGGCCACCAATACCAGAGGAGCTCTCTGAGGCCCTTCAAAACCATTTGATTCCTTGTGTCGTGAACCTCTTGACACCCTCTCCCACTGTGTAGTCCTTTAAAAAGAAAGAAAGGATAGTAAAACAACATGCCCCTTTTTCTATTCCCAAAAGCCTAGTCAAGTTAGGGGAACAATGAGAACAAGTGTGGCCGGAAAGTCCAGATACATATTCCCCTGAAGGACCCGGGCTTCCTCTTCTGCACATTGGGATCCAGGGCAAGTTAGAGTTACCTGGAGAAAGCTGTTTACTTGCATGCACACCGGGAGAGTTGCTTCCTGGGCTGCTGTTCATAAAAGCAAACTAAGCAAGCTAATGCTGAGTATCACTATCCTACAACTTAATATATAAAACCCCCCTTTTGGTGGCGACTGGTGTAAAACCGAGGGCACTGTGGCAAGGATACATGTCACTTGTCCCGCTGGCCACCACTGGACAGGATGCTTGGCAGAGCACCTCGAGGTATGGAGGAGCTCTCTGTTCAATCCACTGCCACAGAACTCCTCGTGGGGCAGCCTCTGACTTCTGGTAAGCTTTCCCCAGTGAGTCATATGCTTGCGGGCTGTCTCCAGGCCCTTTCTTTGGCCTTTCTGCAACCTACTCCATTTCCCTGGGCACAACTGGGCCTGCAGATGTGACACCTACCCATTCACCAAGGAAAATGAGTCCATCGCATGCCCAGAATCCATTTTGAACAACTTTTATTATACGTTTAGTGTTCTCTATACAAAAGAAATCAGTCTTTTTTTTACAGTGATTCAAAAAAAATTCCGAATAATTTGGCCTTTTCATTGTTCATGCAGTCAGTTTATAAGTCCATGTATTAGACGATCCTCCACAGCCCAGAAAAATCTTCCCTTCTGAAGGTCGCGGTGACGCCCTCAGATACGCATCTGTCGCCGACAACGTTGGTTAATGCAAAAATCAACTCACAAAAAGGAAAGAACACGATGTGAGAGGGGTTAAAACAAGGCCTACTGTGGAGAGTTACATGTTTAACCAATGGAACCAAGATCAGACCGATGAGCGGGCGTGTGGGGACATGGGAAGGGATGGAGCCGCGGGAAGAATTTCCCCACCAAAAGAACACACGGGAATGGTGTGTGGGGCGCAGGGCCCAGGTCTTCTGGGGTCCTGCATGGGCTGGGGGTGGGACCAGGACAGAAGGCGGCCATGTCACAGGCGACTAATGCTCAGCTCGAGAGGAGTGAGAAGAAGTTGGCAAAGAGCTGGGGAGCCGGGCAGAGGGACAACACTGACTGAGGACATTGCATTTGGGAATCAGAAAAAAAAGAGCAGGCCAGGGTCATCTGATCTGCATCATTTTTCAAAAAACAAACCGAGTAATACACAAAATTCTGGATATCTCTTCCCAGACTTTTGTGTTTATTGCTTCTCTGAAGTCTTTACAGCGGCTGAACTCCAGCCCAGCAAATCCCAGGTGGCAGGCTCGCCAGAGCCCTGCTGCCCCCTCAGCACCTTGCAGCCAAGAAAAGGACAGAGACCCCTCTACACCCTCACTTCTGGGGAATACAGTGTGCTGAGGGTCCAATACGTGATGGAGTGAGAGTTGCCATGCTGGGGTGGGGGGTACAGTCTAGTTTCACAGTAACAGACATCGATCAGCCGGTCATTCCAGTCTAGTAGCCAGAGCCGCCTGTCACTGCAGGGCTGGGTTAACTGCACAGACAGGCTGATCGTGAACTCAGAAAAATCTTTTTTGTCTTTCATTTGGGGAGGTCTTGGGGGGATGTGCAGGTGGTAGAGGTATGGCAGGGGGAACCAGCCGGGCAGATCTGCAGTAATACCTCTGCTTTAAAGGAGGCAGTTGTGGTGAGAACACTGGACAAGGAGCCAGAAGGCCCAAGTTCAAGTCCTAATCCTACCTAAATGTCCCAGCTCTGTGGTGTTGAGCAAGCCCCTGTGCTTGCCTGCCTGCGTCCTCATTTCTTTGTCTGCCCAATGAGTCATTTCAATTAGATCAGCTCTGAGATTCCTTCACAGGCTGAAATCTGACTGTCCTGAGCCAGACGCCTTGGTATCTGTTTCATTTCCACCCTTATCGCTATGAGCATCCATTTAATACTAAGGTACTCCTAAGAGGAGCCCTGCCTCCCGGGGCGGCTTAGGTGCTGTTGTGTGGGTCTAACAGCTTTCTCTGGGTAGTCATCCTCTTTCCCCTTGGCCCCTCCCCTGAAAGGGTCTCAGGAAGGTCCCTTCCTAGAAAAGGACCAAAAGAAAGCGTACTTCTTTGGGCTTGGACTGTGCCACCAGGTCCAATGGAGCTCATGCAGGGTGACCCTGTCTATTAAGGGAGGGGCCTGGCCAGGCCTGGCATTGGCCAACTTGCCTATGTCTCCCAGGGCGCAGAGTCTCCTTACACTTCAAACTCTTTGCTTTATTGGTCTGAGTCATCTGTTTTTAATCAGTGACCTCCCACATGCTACTCCGTCACACATAGTTCAGGCAGAATCCTTCATTTCACTAGAAAGAAGTCACTCCATGGGCCTGACTGGGTGGACCCGACCACAGCCATGGGCTTAGGTTTGGCAGAGGCTGGTTAGACTGGTGCCTTGGGACCCCACCCAAAGTTACGAGTGGGAGGCAAGCTCTGGGCTGGCCTACCAGGTAGGAAGCTGCTGCCTTCCCACTGAGAAGTGTCCCTGGCCCCAGTCTCAGCCCATGGAAGCCTGAGAAATTTCTCGCTTTCAGATTATCAACCTCACAAAAGCTGAGACAAAAATGCATTGAATCCCTGATCTTCCATCAAAGGCTGAGGGCAATGCCCTAAGACTTGGCTGGCCTCCAGGACGTGCCCTGAAGGCTGCAGCTCCTGGGGAATGTTTTCCTCTCTTTTGGATCACTCTGTCTCTAGGTCCTGCCCACAGCAGTCACCCAAATAGCGCCTTTCCCCTCCCCCAGGCTGCACACCATGCCTACACGCAGCCCTTTGAAGCTCATCTCACAGGAGCCCGGGCATGGACTGACTCTCTCCAGGACAATGACCTGGATTGCTCCCTGCTGGAGGCACTGCTCTGTGACAGTTCTGCTGTATGGATGTGAGCACATGTGGGTGCTCAGTAGCAGGGAGCTGTCCCTTAGCTAGAAACCCCACAAACCCTTGCAGATCTGCTTGCACTCCCTTCCCAACACTAACTGTGGTCAGGGAAACCAGGGGCACACCATCTGGGCCTATGGTGCAGGCGCACCTTGTAGGATGAGCGATGTTGGCACTGGCTCACTCTCATCACTTCCAGACCTCAGGACTTGCCAGCAAGCGGGTAGACCAGATGTCTCCGACCTCGCAGGGTGACAGAGCAGGGACAGGGAGGGGTGGGTCTGGCTTTCCTCTTAGCGTCAACTCAGCCATCTCTTCAAAAGCAAGACTGGGAAATATGTGACCTATTCACCATAACAAGGCAGGGCAGGAGACAGCTATCCTGACCTCCGTGCTCCTTCAGGTGGACCCCTGTCGTCTGTTCAGAGAGGTATTAAAAGGAGGGACCGAATGGGGGCACAGGCACAGGAATAGACAGGTTAAGCAACTCGCCCCAAAGGGCAGAGCAAAGAGGCTCCAGAAGCAGGACTGATCCTCTGCCCCACCCAGCGTGTCTTGACTGCCCTGTCCTGCATGTTCTTGCTGACCAGCCGGACTAAGTCCTGGAAACTTCTCCCTTCCACTCTGGAGCCATCAGAGGCTTGAGCAATGAAAGGCAGAATGCTCCCGACTCAGTGGCTCCTGTCTCAAGATGGTTCCAGTCATGTCAGTCCTGCGAGGGCTGAGACCACTCCTGACCTGCCTCACCTGGTACTCAGGGTACAAGCATTGGTCCGGCTGGATCTTCAGAGTATTGATGAATGGACATGAGGGCAGACGAGCGCTCAGGCAGCTACAGCACTGTGGCTGAGCACATTGGCGGATGGCAGTTCTAGTCGATGGAACTTTTAGAGCCACTGTAAGATGACCACCTGCCCCACCCGGAGAGGCTGAAGCACCAATGGTAGGGCCCACTCCTGGTGTTGTTGTGAGGATGTTTGGGGCAGTTGCTTGAGAGGCCCAGCTAGCAGGGAGTGCTGGGCAATACTGCTTTCCTGTTGAGCTGGATGGACCGGCATGGGTGCTACGGAAAATGGCCTCTCCTCTTCCTCTAAGGAATGCCTCCTTAGCCCTGCCACCCACACACCTCCAGTCTTGAGCTCTCTGAGCACCCGTCATCTTTGCTTGGGGAAAGCGGTTCTTCAGTCCCAAATGCTCCTGCTATTGTCTTGTGGTGGTGGTGGTGTAGGGGGGGCAGCTGTCAGCACTCACAAAACAACAGCCCGAGAGAGGCACTAATAGCAAAGGACGATGGTACAGAGGATGATGGTACAGAGCACGGTGGGACACTGGAACAAGGTGCAAAGATGACCTGAGCTGACCTCTCCCCAAGACCCTTCAGATAGAGAAAGCCCCTCAAAGCCATTGGTTTGTGCAACAGACTTTCCAGAGGTGAGGAGATGGCTCTGTGATATCGGACAGCCTCTTCCTCCCTAGGGCCTTCTGTGAATGGGCTCACTAGCATGGACAAAGCAGGGCGAAGTGAGGGCCTGAGAAACTGACTGCTCAGGTCCAAAGCATATTCTGGAAAGGCTGGTCATTTGATTCAGCTCACAGGTACATGTCCCTGACACTTCCCTTCAGGGACAGTGGGCCTAGACTGCAGGACTGCCCAGTTGCATCCAAGCAGGAGTTGGAAGAGAGCCAGGGGACAGGACCCTGAGCTCATCCCCAGTCCCCTTCTCTTTACCCTGTCCCCTTTCACCATGAGAGAGCTGCCTCTCAGGCCTCTGGGCAGCAGACCTGGAGGCAGCTTGGGCCACAGGGCCATTACTTTCTAGTTCAAACAACATTATTGGCTCAGCTCTGGGCTATGGTTTCTTATCTGCAGACAGAGTGCGTGTGTGCCTATGAGCTTGACCTTCAGCTGAATGATTATTAAGTGATGTAAGCATTGCTAATACCTCTGTGGCTTAAACATGTGGCAAACGATGCTTTAATAAAGTCTCTGAAGGACACGGCCCTGGTCCTTTCTGGGCCCCTGGATGGCAGCTGGAGGCTCAAACTGGAGGCTGCGTCAGTAGCAGGTGATCCATTCCTGGGGCTCAGCCTCACCCTCCTGAAACCGACCTGAGCTACAGAAACAGTGACAGGGGCACACACAGGCTCAAGATCTCCCTCTCTCTGCATCACTGAGGCTAGGTACCTTTGGTTTCAAAAATGAATTAGGTGGGGAGGGTGAAGGCAGCACCTTCGGTCTGAGAATTGCAGGTCTGCGAGTCTCCATGTGGGCAACGGGGTAAGGGTGTGTATGGAGTGGCTGCTTGTGGTCCTGCAGGGACACTTGCATAGGCTGCCCTGATTCTGAGTCAGACGTCACTGGAGGCTTCAAGGCTTGCAGGGAGGGGCTGGGAACCTGGGAATTCCAGGACAGATCAGAACTGCATAAGGCATACGAAGAGCACTGAGTCCTCTCTGGGTGGGGGCGTCACAGCACTGTTAGATGGCGCCACCACAGGGTCCCCTGATATGTATATATACCCTAATGAAAGGACAGACAGGCTCAGTCTTGGGGCAGCAGGTCTCCACCCACACATCACGTCAAACACGAGTCTCAACAGCATACAGAATTGACCAAGGAGACGACCGACATCTGCTAGAGGAGGAAGAGGGTGGAGGTTTACACCCCCGAACACACCAGCAAGGCTTTTGCATTGCAGGGTTCCATCTCCTTGAGGGTAGCAGCGTAGACCCTGGCCAGGTGGGTGGATGCCCTCTGCTCTGGACATGGTGGGTGTGGTCCTCTCTCCTACATCCCTGTATTCACTGATGGGAAGGAAGGAATCCAAACCCAGCCCTTTGCTTCTCTCCAGAGGTGCTCACAGTTCCCAAGAGACCAGACCCCTGACTTTCTTCTGCTGAGGTCCAGTCATTGCAATTGAAGTTCGTACCATCAGTGCCCACTCCTGTGCCTCCAGCTTCTCCTTCAAAGTCAGTGCAGCTCATTCTTGGACACTCTGGAGGCAGGGGCAGGGTAAGAACGAGGAGACAGAGGTAAACTCACCTCCCAAATGAATCAGAGAGGGGCGAGGCGACTGCCCACCCTCTCCCTGCCAAAAAATACTGTCATTTTCCAGGAAGGAGCCAAGCCCAGCTCAGCAACTGACAAGACAGAGGCAGATGGGTTGGGAGCAAGGGTGGGGGACAATATGGCAAAGAAAGTCATCCTCCGGAAACGTGCTGGCCCAGCGGCGGTTTGAATACTACGGCTCTTCTCTACGTTCTGTTAGGGATCCGTCCTTTACGTCTCTTTGTGGTTTCCTGGGGGGAGAATCCACCTATTCTTTCTTTTTCCAGGAACACATCTTCAAAAGAAAATGGAGACATTGGGTCTGGAGGTTTGGAAGATGCACAAAGCAAAAATAAAGTCAATGAAAGTACGGTAACCAGCAGGACCGGGCAAGGGTGTGGGCCGAGGCCAAGGCGGGCGGTGGGATGGACGCTCAGGGTGGCTGCGAGATGGGGCAAGGGACCAGGGTTCCCTCAGGTGAGCTTAGTCACGGCTCTAGCTCTCCCACACTGGTGGCACCCAGGGGTGTGGGGGGTCATTGGGAGGGGGCTTGTGGGTAGCTGGGTGGCCACTGATCCTCACAGCTTGGCAGACCCCCATTTTGTACCCTTGTCCCTGAAGGTGGTGGAGGCTTTGTGGTCGGTCTGCAGTGGCTTCGTCTCCCCCTCTCCCCTCCTCCCACTTTTAAAGTAGTGGCTGTGCCCAGGTGGGCTCCGTTAGGCCAGAGAATAGATGGCATTGACGGGTGATGTGGCCTCTGAGCTCTCGTTGCCCTCTGTTTCCTCCTTGTCCTTTTTGACCGTGTACTGGCCAATGAAGGAGCCATCTTCATTGAACTGCCCTTCGCCGCCTTCCCCATAGTCCACCAGGCTGTCGTCACTTTCCTGCTGCTTGATGGTTCCATCCAGAGACGTCTGGCTGCCCTGCAGGGGCTTGTTGTCCTCATCACTGGCCAGAGAGAGACAGAAAATCAGGGCCTAGTGGGTCCAGCACAACCCAAACCAGGTAGGGTGGGACAGGGCAGTGCACTTCCTGCCAAGCACAGGCCCTGGGGATCAGCCAGGCCCATCCTCCTTGTCCCACGGGTGCTGCAAAAGGAAAGCTAAGAGGCCCAGTGAGGACCAGCGTCTTCCTTAAGGGGAGATGGCATGGGTGCAGGGCAGGGATTGGGGAGCAGGCTTCTGGATTCCTGGTGTGGGATTCTTCCCACATGACAGGCCACTATCACAGCGGGAGGAGGTAGAGGATGGCCACCCCATGAGAGGCAGAGCCTTAGCTTGTGAGATCACGTGGGGTGGCAAGAGTCAGGACAAGGAGTTCTAGTCCTGAGTATGCCCCTGTGACCTGTCCATGGAAGGTGGACCTCCTATGACTCTGCAGGGCAAGGCTCTGCCCTTGACCAAAGCAAGGGTCTTGCTTTG
This sequence comes from Spermophilus citellus, assembly GCF_964194105.1. Taxonomy (NCBI): domain Eukaryota; kingdom Metazoa; phylum Chordata; class Mammalia; order Rodentia; family Sciuridae; genus Spermophilus; species Spermophilus citellus. The sequence continues at coordinate 130,887,631 of NC_138187.1, forward strand.
AGATCAGACCTTCCCCCACCTTGCCACCTCCATGTCTCTGTGCTGCTCCCTTGGTTATCTGGCTCATCCACAAACAGGTGCTCCTGCTTTGGGCCTAGCACGTAAGAGAGGCGGGGTCGTAGGAGACAGGGGCATACAGAGAAGCACTCGAGACCAGCAATTTGAGCACTAGGAAGGCTTGGAGGGTTCTGCCAGCCCCAGCCCCCAGCCCTGTCATTCAGCTCTCTCCTCGGAGAGCTGGAGGCAGGTTGGTAAAGTGGCACTGGCCCATGGGGCCCAGATGCCTGATCTGAATAGCTGCACCCTGAGCCATTTCTGCCCCTGGCTAGAAAAACTCTGTGTGCCCTTTAGGCTCAGAGGGGGGACCAGGTGCTGCTGGCTGCACTTCAGAGGTGAGCTGGGCTCCCAGGCACACAGCAGATGTGGACCAGCGGTAGGGACTGGGGGGCCCAGCAGGTGGGACCACAGTGGTGCCAGGCAGTCTAGGCAGACATGCCGCACCCTTCTCTGCTCCTAGCCCACTCTAAGTCCTTCCTGGATGTGGGGAAAACAGCCAGCTGAGGTGCCATTACAGCAGGCAGTGCATTCTAATAACTGCACTGGGCAAAGACAGCGGTCTCGGGGAAGGCCTCAAACTGGAGCCAGAGCTGAGCAAGATACAAGAAAAGCCATTAGCCCAGTCCCTCCAGGGCACCGAGTGAAGGCGGCCCATTAACACAGCCTCCCGGTGCTCTGCCGGCAGTGCTACGGGAGGGACAGCGGTGGAGGGAAGCCAGTGGGTCTCTAGGGTTGCGCTGAGTTTGTGCAGGAAGTGGATCTCTCTTTGCAAACTGGCAGAATTCATTGCCAGGCTCCTCAGCCCCCTTGCCAGTCTTTCACCCTGCACTCTTCCCTAGGCCCTTTGCCCCACCGCAGGAGCAGGAGAATTATTATGCAATTTGGGGGGAATTCCTGTTCCCGTTTCAGGCTTATCCACTGGACAGAGGTGGCCCCAAAGGGGAGGGTTCAGGGTGGAGGTTCTTGAGGGTAAAGGGGACCTAAGTCTGGAAGAGCAGATCTCACTTAAAGGAAGCTTGAATAAAAGAGTGGCCCTGGTCTAGTCACCTATTGGCCTGGCCTCTGGAGACCCTCAATATCCAAGAGGACAGATTTGCAGGGAGAGAGGAAGAGAGCCCCATCAGAACTCAGCCACAGGATGGAGGAAGATGAGGAGGGAGAACACACCTCCTGGCTCTCCAGCCTGCACCTCGAGCAGCTTAGTTCTTCCTCTCACTTATCTGGGACTTTTCCCAGTCTGGGATGCTTGGACTCATGCACCTGGGGCTCTAGGATGGATGCTGCAGGGCCTGTGCCCAAGGTGAGCACATGTGCCCATGCTGGCTGGGCATGCAACTCCTGAACACAGTGGGCCTTGGGGACAGAACCGCAGGTGCTTTAGCCCAACAGCTTTGTTTTCCAGGGGAGGAGAGAGGCACATGAGGAAGCAGCTTCTCTTAGTGTAGGATGCCCACCCTGTGTGTCCACCTCTGGCTATGCTGAGGGTCTGGGGGAGAAAAGACACCTTGGCCTTGGAAATGAAGACCAGCTCATGGGGAAGTTGGACCCTGCCAGGGGAGCCTGGGAAGAAGGGGCTGCATCTCTGTGCCTGTCCTTCGGGAAGGACGCTGGAACTGTTTGGCTGGCTGTGGCTCCTAAGCTGCCAGACCGGCACCCATGTGGGCAGTGACTCCGCTCCCATTGGTCTGTTGAGGCTTGCCAGGCTGCTGATGGGCAGAGAGGTGGAGGCCCAGAAAGGATAAAGAGAGGCCAGAGAGCAGCGGTGACCTGGACTGGCTAGTAACCAGGTGGGGGTGGGGAAGGAAGGCCCTGAACAGACCTTTCCACTCACTTGGTATGAGAATAAGATTCCATGACCTACCCAGCACCATTCCTGAAGGTTTTTTTTTTTTTTTTTTTTTTGGTGGTGCTGGGTATTTTCTGCCTCATTCTTGAATTCAGAATATACCTGCCATTCAAAGGGACAGTTGACGATTTTGTTAAATTGAGATACAAAGTCCTGTTCAGATCCATAGGAGAGCAGCACTGGCTGGCAGTCCGGCCCCTGTCCTCTCCAGCTCTGCCACTGGGAAATGAATGTGGGGGCTTGGGCAGGTCTCTTCCCAGATGGGCCTCAGCCCTGCCACCTGGGACACAGGGCACTGGACCTCTCCGAGGCCCATCTACCCTAGAGCCCACAGACGTCACCAGGTTCGAGAGGAAAGAACCTAGACTTCTTTGCCCCGCCCCGTCACTGCCTGAGGCTTAGACACTACATCCCCCTGGTCATTATCCTCAGGGTTAGGGGTGGTTGTAAGCAGAGAAGCCTGAGAGTGGAACTCATTTCACAGCACGGGGGGCCCAGGCTTCATTTTTAGAGGTAAATGGTAGAAAGAAACATATAAGCAGCTTGAGTTGTGCAATTGTGTGAATGGAGTGTGTTGGGGGTGGGGGAGCAGCCTCCTCCTCTTTGGTCAGGGCACACAACCTCTCTGACCACATGTCCTCTGCCCAGGCACGGCCAGAGAGTCAGAGGTGACAGCCCAGTGGGTGAGGATGTGGACACAGTGCATTGTGGCCCAGCAGCTCTGAGGGGAGGGGGCTGCCTCAGGGCAGGAAGGACAGCTGCCAGTCAGGGGGAGGAGATCCCGCACCTGTAGTCAAAGGAGCCATCCTCTTCTTTGGGGTCTTCAGGGCCAAGGGGAACGTCCTTCTTTTCTCGCACTTGGTCAATAAGAGAAGACAGACGCTGATTAAGAGTAGGCCCCTGCTCTCCAAGGCCCTACGGCAGGTGGGGCCAGAAGACACCACCCTGGGCCTGCCCTCACCTCCCACCCCTCGACACTCTTTAATAAGACACCACACTACCATCTAGCCACTTTTAATAAGATGCCACCAATTCTTCCCAAAGTCAATCCCTTGATTCTGCCTCCTCCTGCTCACTCCCAGGGCTCTCTTTACATCCCTGTTAACAACTAAATCTCCTCCCACCAAGCTCCCACTGCCTCTGCATGGGCTCCTCCCCAAACCCTGGTAATGTGACCCTTTCCTCCATCAAAGGCACATCCTCTCTTGTTCACACCCTTCCTCCGCTCTGTATTAGAATCCTTTGTGCACAGTTCCTGTGCCCCTAACAGAATGCAGTTCTCTCCTCAGGGTGGGGACTGTGTGTTTCTCCAAAGCTGCTGGCAGAGTGCCCTGGTCAGGGAAGACACTTGTCACACTGGGGATGGAGGCGCTCTCCTATCTGGGTCTTTACTGAGGTGCCCTTTTCCTATGCACCCAGCCTAGGCCTGCCTTGCTGTGCTGTGGCCATTCCCCAGGAGTCAGCTGCAATGCCAAGGACAAACATCTCTCCTTTAGTATCCCTGGCACCTAAAACAGGCTGGCATGCAGCAGGCACTTACCTGAGGGTTCCTTTTTAATATATTTATTTATTTTTTGGGTAGTTATTGGGGATTGGACCCAGGACCTTGCACATGCTGGGCAAGCACTCAACCTCTGAGCTATACCCCCAGGCCCACGAGGGATGCTTTGTGTTCTTTTAAAAATACAAGTCAGGACAATCACTCCTATTTTCAGTGAGGGGAACTGAGGTCTTGGGTGGTGAAGAACAGATCACATAACTAATTAGCAGCCATATGAAGCTGAGAGGACAATTGGTGCTGGCCCTGGGCTCCTGGGTCTCTGTTTTTAACATGCCAGGGACCTACCCTGGAGCTGGAGGCAGGGAGGCGGGCTTTGGAGGGCTTTCTGGGAGGAGGATGGAGCACTTTTGAATAGGCTCAGAGTACATCTGGTGAGTTCCACTGGGATGGGAATGACTCAGTGAGTCCTCCCGAGTCTTGATGTTATGTGGAAAGCTGGACCTCTCCCTAACTCTGGCTTTCTCTCTTATGGAAGGAAAAGAGTTGCAACAACAAAGTGAAAAAGCATCCCTCACTGGTAAGGAATTGCAATTTCCTGAGCTCCCTCACTGCAATGGAAGCAGAACCCCAGGGCCCTAGGGTCTGAGTGTAGGAGGGCAGGGGAAGGAAATAAGACAGAACCTCCTCTCTCTTCCAGATCCTTTGTGTTGAGCTTTGGCGAGGACCTCTGTATAGTGACAGGGAGAAGGAGGTGTCTGGGGAGCGTGGGGTGGTCTGGTCATGGGGCTCTGGAGCAGGGAGTGACTTCATCCTGCAGCCCAGCAGGAGTTCTGCTCCAGAGTCATCCATTACCCTGTCTCCTGTCACCCCACCCACCCCATCATAGACAGATGGCTTGCTTGCCCCTGCTTGAAAAACAATCAATATTTTCAGAAACAAGAATGCCAGAGGTCCTTGTTCTTGACCTTGGTTTGTCTGGGCTGGAGGATCTTGGCCATAGAAGAGAAACGCCTCTTTGGGACTCAAAGCCCTTTAAGTGCTGTGGGGTTCAATCAGTGCCATCCACTCCTTAGCCTCTCCCTGCTCCCCCTTTCCAGTTATCTGAGATCCCCTTTGTCCCGCGGAGGGGCCAGCTCTGCCACCTCTTTCATGGGTGTGCCCATCTGCCCAGACCCCTTCTCTTCCCATGTTATCTAAAATGCCTCTCTTCCTTCCTCCTTCCCTGGGACACAGGGTCCTAATGAGATTCAGGCTGGAAAAAAGCCAATTTGTGAAGCAGATGGGTGGTGAGTCAAGGCGAGGGAAGGTCAACCTCAGCAGGAGCCAGGGTTCCTTCCAGCCCTCTCTGGAGTGGCCTGGACCTCACCATCCGCCCACCTCGGTGGACATAATTAACTCAAGTACTTGCCGGTGGCACTAATGCAAAGAGCAGGCGAGAGGGCCACGGTTCCAAGTCTCAGACTGGGCAGATCAGGCAGGTGACCTGGTGACTGGTGGGAAGGTTCCCTCACCTGCTCCCCTCACAGGTCTCACCTGGGTACTTGCCACCGCGACTCCTCTTGATGAAGCAGACGATGAGCAGGATCAGCACCAGGAGGGCGATGGCGCACATGAGCCCAATGAACCAGCCCTGGGTGGCGATGTCCGCCTGGTTGTTGGTGTAAGCTGGGGGAAGGGGGTCAGAAGCAAATCCATGAGTGAATGCATGGTGTGTGGGGGTAGGGGAGCCCGAGGCTCAGCTATGGCACACGGATGGTTCTCCTGGAGCCTAACACTACCATCTAGCCACTCTTTGGCTCAAACTATCTGGCTAAAGGGACAAAAAGAAAACAGTTAAAAAGAGCCAAGTTCAAAAGATCAGAAAAAGCGCAAAAGAAAGGCGGAAAGGCGTGCAGGGAGCGGAGAAGCGGCAGGAGGCTGAACAGGTGCTTTAGGAAGGGCATTTCCTCGGGACGAGGCTGGGCATTCTTGCAAACCAGAGGGATGGCCACAGCCTAGTGGGGACTCAGAGGAGGCCAGGGATTGTCTGTGGAAGCACAAGTCCTGTGAATGGTTCTGCATGCCACCCATGGGAGCGCGAGCTGAGGTCATGCTGCATGCACCCGCTGCCAGAGGCCTGGCGGGCCTGCACAGGTGCAGAGCCATATCCCTGCCCACAGCGGGGTGCCAAGGCAGCCAGCTGTCTTCCTGGCAGTGGGTCCTGGGCCAGGTGGAGGAACAGGTCGTCCTATGCCTTTTCATGTCTGCCCAGCTGGGCTGAGCCTGGCAGCAGACGGTCCAGGCCCAGGTTCTCCCAGACAGGATGGCGCTGATGCTGGGGTTGCACCTTCTACTCACTCCATGCCACTTCCAGACACTGCCCCATGAGAGGGCCCTGGTGGCCTGTGACACATCCCCTCACCCTCTCCTTGTCCCTGTGACAGTGCCCTCTGTCTGTGCCTGGAGACCTGCCTAAGATCCCTTTGGTTTTGAAGGGCACACAGGAGGGCCTAAAGAACAGGAGCCCAGGGGTCATCGGGTGGTGTCCACAATGGGTGGGATTGGGGCTTAGGAGCACATGCTCAGGACCCTCTCTGTTTTCCTATCTCTGGACTAAAGAAGAAAACACACCTCCAGAAACACAGCCTGTCACAGACACTGAGGCATGAGGTAGGGAGAGGTCCAAGGAATGGACACGGCCAAGCAGCTCTGGAGCCTGCCCCATCCAGAGAGGCCTGGGAGCACCACACAGCAGCAGGAGTCATGGGACAACAGCACCACGCCTTCCCAGAAGGCGCATGGGAAAAGCATGGGGCCCCCAGGGCTCTGTGCGCCCCCCACTCCCACCACATGCCATCTGTGGGCCAATATCTGGGCATAATCACATCCTCCGCTGTTCTTGGGAGCTACGACTGTTTTCTGTGTTTTTCAGTGCCCAGCCCAGGGCACTGCAAAGGGACGGCTCTTAGTAAATGCTGAAGACTGACAGATAAGTGCTCCACCTCCAGATGGACTGCTCTGGAGGTCCAGAGTAGCCCTGCAGCAAAGCAGTTGAGTCCAGTAAGAACCCGACTTGTGATGACCCTGATCTGTGTGTGCTGTGGAGAAAAGCTCCATCCGGCTGGCAGACCACTCCCCACACAGTGACAGAAAAATCTTCCCCAAGCCCCACATAGAATCAGATCTCTTCCTTGCTTTAACTCTCCAAAGAGTCTCATTGCTTTTGGAGAAAGAGCTGCATTCCTCATCCTTACAGGCTCTGTCAGAGCTGAACCTGGCCACCCCTCTCTATGTCCCACTCTGCTCACTCTCCATGTGCTAGCCACACTGGCTTTGGTCATTTCTGCCTTGGAGAGTCCCTAAGAACGGCCCTCCAGGATTTCCCCAGTTTAGGCAAAGGCCCCCTCCTCTATCCCCACATAGTCACTCTTGATCAGAAAGCTCTAATTTATCTTTTCCGTAGCACTTACGACCATTTGACAAATTACTACTATTCATTTATACTGATAAGCACTTCAAGGGCCAGGCACCGCTCTGGGCACTTTCCCATACATTATCTATCCATCCCACCGCAACCTCATACATTAGGCAGGTTTTAATTTTTATCCTATTTTACAGAGGTAGACATGGAGGCACAGTTTAAATGACTTATTCAAGATTGTGGGGCTACTTCAATAGATGAATGGATAAAAAAATGTGGCATTTATACACAATGGAGTATTACTCTGCATTAAAAAATGACAAAATCATAGAATTTGGAGGGAAATGGATGGCATTAGAGCAGATTATGCTAAGTGAAGCTAGCCAATCCCTAAAAAACAAATGCCAAATGTCTTCTTTGATATAAGGAGAGTAACTAAGAACAGAGTAGGGACAAAGAGCATGAGAAGATGATTAACATTAAACAGGGATGAGAGGTGGGAGGGAAAGCGAGAGAGAAGGGAAATTGCATGGAAATGGAAGGAGACCCTCAGGGTTATACAAAATTTCATACAAGAGGAAGTGAGGGGAAAGGGAAAAATAATACAAGGGGGAGAAATGAATTACAGTAGAGGGGGTAGAGAGAGAAGAGGGGAGGGGAGGGGATGGGGGATAGTAGAGGATAGGAAAGGCAGCAGAATACAACAGACACTAGTATGGCAATATGTAAATCAATGGAAGTGTAACTGATGTGATTCTGCAATCTGTATACGGGGTAAAAATGGGAGTTCATAACCCACTTGAATCAAAGTGTGAAATATGATATGTCAAGAACTATGTAATGTTTTGAACAACCAACAATAAAAAAAAAAACAAAAGAAAAATGAAAGAAAAAATATTTTAAAAAAATCATTAATTAAAAAAAAAAAAGATTGTGGGGCTAGTAACTGTCAGGGTTCGGATGTGACCCCAAGCTGTTTGGTCCCGGGAGTCTGTGCTCTGCCATTCCACCCTGTCCCTCTCCCCAGAAAATAGGCTCAGGGGTGGGGCTTAGCCTGGTCTCCCCAGGGCTGGAGGCAGAGCCTAGTGTGTGGGGGGAGCTCCACTGCCATTTGCTTGGAAGAGGAACCCTTGACCTCCTTGCCTTTGTTCAGCCACTGCCCCCCCCCCCCCCCGCCTTGGTCTGAGGGGCCACTGTCCACCTTAAACTCCACCCTGTCCTTCCCAGTTCCTGGCAGGGGGTCTCTGACTTCACCTCAGCTCTTCCAGAGCCCAGCTGGAGGGAGACGCAGGCCCAGGCCTGTTGGGGATTCACTTATCATTCTTCAGCTGGACTTTGCTGCCACCTGGCAATCCTTTTATTCCTCTCTTTGTCCCTCCAGCCAGCCCAACAGCTGTGTGTCCAGAACCTGTCCTCCCTCTCCCTCGTGCGGCTCTGGCTGCCGTCTGCCCACATCTGCGCTGACCTCCCGTATTCCACGGACACTCTGGGGACCCTGGAAGCTTGAAGCCTCTGCAGCTGTCCCCTCCTCCTGCGCCAGAGGCAGGACCCTCTTCTCTCCCTTCTCCCCCAAACTCTCTCCCCTGCCACATAAATGGGACCCAGTGTTGCCTTCCTTGGTCCTTCATTCCCGCAGACTTCTGAACACCCTGGTATCACGTTCTCTTTCTTCCTCTTAGCCGTTTCCTTCCCGTCTGTTAAACTTGTTGAGGTTTCTTGTGTCTTAACAACCCTGAGGAGCGTGCTAGGCCTTCCAGCCCCAGCTCATGCACGGCCCTGTTTAGGGGAACTCCTCCATTTCCCATGGGGCCAGCTCCTGCCCAGTCCATTCCTCAACCCCACAAGCTGACCTCAAGCGTCCGTCGCCAAGCCCGCCTCTCCCCAGCCGCCCTCCATGCCCTGCCTCTTACCTATCACGGGACTGGTTCCAACTTCCCAACTGGCAGCCCTCTTACTCATCTCTCTGTTGTCCCTGCTGCCAACTCCACAGCTGTGAGCCCAAAGCTCCCTCCTGGTGGCACTGATGGCATGTGCCTCGCTGCCCACCCCCGCCAGTGACTTGCCACTCTTGCCCCGTCTAATGGCTGCCGGTGCTCTCTCCCATCCACCTCACCGTCCGTTCTAGAGGGGTCCCCTCACATCACGCCCCCAGGGCCAGTGGAGACAGTGAGGCATTATGTCATGCTCTAGGATGTTTCACGGTAATGCCACCTGCCTTCTCCACCCCAGCCTGGCCTTCAGGGTGCTGTGTAGTCTCCCTCTCTGTGCTTCTGCCCATCCTACCCAAGAGAGCCTGGGCCGCCCTCTTCCAGCTCACCAACTTTCCACGTTCTCCACCTCCTTCCTGAACCTTCCATTGCTCCAACTCATACCATCTCTGGACTCTGACATGGCTCCCAACTATTCCACATGAATGTAACATTAACTTGTCCTGTTTGCTGGATCCTAATTGTACTATTAAAGTCTTGAGAACAGGGGATCTTCTTGAGCCCCCTAGTATTTAGCATGATGCTGGTCAAATAAAAGAGATCAATGACTACATGTAATCCTAATGTAATACAGTTAACCTGGGATCCTGCTCTAGGTTTTACCCCTAATGCCACCTAGGGGTCACATTTATGCTGGCTTGCCCACACATGAGGCCCTAGTAGACCAATTACTTCACTTGTGTTTGGACAGTGGCACATATTTTTTGCAGAGAAGTTGATTTTGCCATCTTCTTGGTGCCTATTCTTATCCTCTGGCTGCCATCTCCATGATATTCCAAGTCACAATTCCAAGGCAAAGTGGCCACATGGGCAATTTAGAAAGCAAACATACCTTTCCACTCCGGACAGTACCAGGTGAGTTCAAGCATACCTTCAGTCCTTACTGAAGGGTCAAAGAATTTCCTATGACATAGAAGGCACTGATGGCATATGCCTCACATACCCCAAGTGGGGTATGTGGGCCCAACCACACCCCATCAAAATGGGTTAATTTCTCAAGAACCAAAAGAAATTTAGGATTTAATGACCTCACTTGGAAGGTGACCCCATGGCTTGGGCTGTGAGAGGAAGGATTTTAGCAAGGCTCCCAGGCAGTTACACTTGACTGCCCAGGCTGTCCTCAATCAATCTGCTATGCTGGTTTGGGAGCCAATGCTCTCAACATTCAAGGAGTTGGTGCATGTACACCACCACCTTCAGCCAGGAGTGATGGGAGCCTGAACAGCACCCAGCCAGTGTAGGCCCAAATGTCTTTCGCTCTGGACCAAAGCCTCAGTGTCAAGCCCCACCACTTCCCCAACCCCGTGAGACACAAGCACTACACCTGCAAAAGAGGCGGTTCCACTGACTCCTGTGTCTAGCTGGGAGGAATTTGATTGGCTACAGAAGATAGGCCAGTCAGCCAAAGTCAGCAGAATTCTGGAACAGGGGTCAAGTAACAAATATAACAGATAGCCTTTCCTCACATACATGTGGCTTGGCGTAAGCACCACTGTATACCCCTCCATGCCCTCCTTCCCTGTTCTGTAGTCCCTCCTGCCTTCCTGGGGTCAGAGCAGGCCTGACTGCTGGCCCATCACCACCAACCACCACAGGACAGGAAGGCTGCTTGCCCCCCACCATACACCTAGCTGCAAAGGGCCAATGGGTCTCTAAGGGTCCCTCTGAGGGTCCCAGGTTATGTGTCTGCAACACCTCACGTCTCTTTGGTTTCAAAAGCTTCAAGGAGGTGATTAACATCCCAATGGGATCTTTTTTGGTGAGGGCTAGAGAGCCCAGTAGCATTCCCAGTGGTTTCCTTCCATTTCCTTCCAGAACTACTGCAGAATGTTGCTTCTGCTGACTAAAGTGACGACGGCCTGCGGTTGCCTAAATGACCAGTGGTTGGGGCCCAGAGATGCTTGTAAATTTGCTTTGATGAAACATGAGGATCTGGGGGATTGTGTGGACTTGTTTCTGGAGTCCACCCACAGGAAACAGTATGCATTTCTGAAGGATTTACACACACACTAACAGGCACACACAGACTTTGGAAAGTGAAAATATTTTCTCTCCTCATGCGGTTTGCACATAGTAATTTCCAGCAAGCCTGGGAGGGAAATGAGCAATATGAACTCAGAGCTAGGGTCATGAGCCTGCCTGCTCCAGCGTATGGGGAAGAGTCTGGAAGATGTGGCAGTTGTTCTGAAAGCAGGCGAAGAGAAATAAGTCTCTAAGTCAACATTCAGAAATAGGGGCTTTGGCTGTGGAAGAAGTTGCTGCAATTTCTTTCTGTACTGTCTGCCTACTACCTGGACACAGAGCAGGATACCCCCAGGGCCAGGACCTGCTGGGTCCTTTCCTCTCTGGATTTCTCTCCCTAACCTCACCCACAGTGGCAGAGCTTAGCATCCGGAGAGGCTAAACTCTGAAAGAGCAGGCTGCGCTGGCTTTCGAAGCATTCCCTAGGGCGGGCCTCTATTCTCACTATCATCTTTGTTTCCTGCCCCTGTTCTGGACTCAAATTTATAATGAAGTACGATGAAATGAAATGCATGCACCAATGAGCAAGAGCACAGGACCCCAACTGGGTCAGAGTCCAGCCACCTGCTCCGCTTGGTCAACTGTCCAGTTGCCTGGCTCCCTGTGACAGGACAGCCTGGCTGCTCAGATATCCTGCCAGAGTTGGCCCAGATAGCCCCAAGGAGGAGCCAGACTCCCTGAGTCTCAGTGGCATGGAAATGTGCATATTAGGTGGAGGCACAGGGAGAAAGACAGATCTGGAGGGACCAGGCTAGAAAGGGTGGGGGGAGACAGATATACAGATGGGCAGTGACTCCCAAGATGCAAGCTTGCAAAATCAGCCTTGCTGGGCCAGACACGGGGAGGGTAATGAATATTCAAGTCAATGTTCAGAAATTCATATAAATCATTGTGATTCCCCCCCCCCATGCATCTAATAACCTGCATCTGATTAGAACATCCCTAGAGTCAGGGGCTGATCCTTTTCTCTCTTAATCTCTCCCCCCACCCCCACAAATACCCTTCCTCCCAGAGCTTAGCATACAGGCTGATTTGAAAACTATACACAACCCAAGAGTCCGCAAGGCCACCAGGCTCCCAGCCACTCCTCCAGCAGACAGACTTCTGAACCCCAGCCCTTTCCCCGAGCCACCCGTCACCCTGTTCATTTGACACAACAAAGATTCTTCTCCATGCACAGCAGAAGCCTCTACAGAGCAAGAGCTTCCTCCCCTCCCCTAGCAGGACAAAAAGTCACCTATTTTTAGGTAAGACAAAATTGGGACAAAAATGAAATCAAAACAAAGCCTTAAACAAGTTGTGTCACGCACTGGAATTTTTCTTGACAGATGATGGTGGCAAGACAGTAAACATACACGCTGATCCCTGCTTGGGTTCCTGGAGAGATTTTTGGATCAAGTCCCTGTGACAGCCCTGTTCCTTAATCCCCCATGGAGGAAGCAGCCCCTGAACACCTGGGGCAGGCGGCCTGACTCCCAGCAGCCCCCAGACCAGCACACCACAGTTTGCATATACACTAAGCCCTTTTGTTTAGGACTTAGCAGGGGGGACCACGCAGTCCCTGTCTTCATTATACAGTCCTTTGTTTCCTTGGATCCCCGATCAGCCCCAGGGGCCCAGAATCAGTTTACTTCTGGCTGTGCATGCACACCTGGTTCCTCTGGCTTCCTGGGGAACTTACACATGCCATGCAAGGTGGGGAATCAGGCAGAGATGAGTCTTCTTTCCAGGGAGAAAAGGCAAGCCGGAAGCAGAGGATGAGGATAGAATGCCTCATGCTTGCAGGGGACGGCCAGGCCAGCTCCCCGCTCACCTGTACTGGTCATAAAGGTGATGACGGTACTGCTGATGCCCTCGTTGTCCCGGGAATAAACCCTCAATGTGTACGTCATCCCAGGATAGAGGTCTGTCAGTTGTATAGGCTGGGCCTGGGCCTTAACAGGGACAGTTTTTTTCGTATGGTTGCCTGGGGAACAGAAATCTTGGTCAGCCTAAAGCCAGGCACCGGGAGCTGGAGAGACAGTGCTTAGTTTCCTGGTCACCTGTCAAAGGTAGAAAAGGGCAAGGGGACCGCGGGTCCAGTCCACTGTACAGACCAGGAGAGAACCAGACAGCTAGCTCCCCAGTGCTTGTCCATGCAATGCTAGTGCTCTCTCTCTTCCATGATGCCCCTTCCACAAAGGACACTGTTTCCTCTTATAGTTCTCCTTCCTCACCACAGTCTTAGCGCTAAACATATCAGGACCTGCTTAAATCTTTAGCATGTTGGTGGACACTCCACTGCCCTGGAAGTGATTTACTTCCCAAGAGGGATCTTTCTGGTGAGGGCCAGAGAGCCAGTCAGCATCCCTCATGGTTACTGGAGATGGGACAGGAAGAGTCCTTGACTCTCCTTGGCTCTCACTCCTGGCTTCACCTCTCATGTCTCAGCAAGTGGCAAAATCACATACCAGGTAAAGCACCTGTGTCTGCGCTGCAAGGCAAATGGTGTTGGTGTGTGTGTGTGGGGGGGGTGCACGGGCCAAGCTGAAAAATTATATGGATCAAACAAGAGGATTCCAGATACTGTGGACACAACGTCTCCTCCAGATACAGAGAGTGAAGAGTTGGCTTGGCATTCCCAAGAGAGCTTTGGGTGGGCCATCCCAGGTGGGTTTTAAGGCTCGTGTGTGGCTTAGCTGCTTAGAGCACATGCTTGAGAAGCCAAGGTGTAGGGTTTGACCCCACAGGACCAGGGGCCTCCACTCAGAGAGGCTGGATGTTCTGACCGTGTTCTGTAGTCTAACCAATCTGTTCCTTGGTCCTAAGATCTAGGAAAAAGAGCAAACAGCTTGTCACCAGCTCTCTGAGACACAGGGCTCTGGCTCCTGTCTCAGACTGTGGCCCTCTCACATTCTGCTGTGAACAAAACACAGCTGGAGCCCAAGTCTGTGAACTGGCCTGGTCTATCTGGTGAAGCCATCAGGATACACATTAGGACATCAACACAGAGGTGAGCTTTGGCTTATTTTGGGGTGACTGAGAACCCTCATTCTGGGCAGGAAATGGATGGAGGGCTCGGCTGCCTGGGTCTTCCATAGTACTTGCAACTGGAGGCCTTCACTAATGGCTTTGGAAGCCCCTACCTTCTCTTTCAGTCCGCTCCTCCCACCTCTCTGCCGCCTGAGAGCATATCGATTTCATTAAGCTATAATTAAGCCAGGCTAAAAGGCCTCTCTGAGCCTGGGGGACTTCACAGGATCTCTTTAATGGCATCTACCACTAAGAGCCACTGCCGCCGCCACCACCTCCCCACACATCAATGCTTACTGTCGATGTACTCAACCACAAAGTCAGTTCCGGGCCCAAAATTGTGCTTCCAGGTGATGTTGGCCCATTTACTGTTGGGGAGCACCGTGACGTTCCATATGGACTGCTCATCGGGGGCTGGTGGGCAGGTTAGAAGAGGCGTTAGTGATGAGGAGGCTGGCAGCGCGGGAGACACCGAGACACACATGCACACCAGCATGTACACGCGCGCACACACACACACACACAGCTGGAAAAGGAAAGAGTCAAACATGGCTGTGCACAGGGCCCAAAGGAGCTCCAAGCTGCAGCCTTTGTGGCCAGGCCCGAGGAAGCCATCCGGGAACGAGCGGGAGCAGTTAGGAGGACCTGAATGGGAAGGAGAGCTGTCTATGTGTCCACACCGGCGGGGTTGGGCATGAAGAGTGGGTTTTGATCCACACTGTTGGAGACCGTAACCTGGGCTTATTTCCTTTTTACATTCCTTGTCATGGATTTGAGCAGTGCCAGGAAAGAGGCCAGGAATGAGGTCTCTGCTCAGGATGCCAAAAGAGTGGGAGACATGCTGTTTTTTTTCTTTCAACCATGGAAGTTCTACAGGAAGGTGAGGGTTGTCTTCGAAAGTCCAGCAAGAAAGGATGGGGGTGCAGCTCCTTGGTAGAGCACTAACCTAGCGTGTGGGTTTGAGTTCTCCCTGGGTTCAATCCCTAGCATTTACTGCCCCCCAAATCAAGAAAGAGTCTCAATGAAATGTGTAGGAAGGACGAGATCAAATATGGGAAAACCCTACTGGGCTTCTAAACTGGAGTAGAACAAGGGTCATCCAGATAAGCGACCTGGAGTTGTTCTTGGCCAGTGAGACCCTGGATGCCACACACAACCACCCCCGATTGCCTATGGTGACTGGGGGCTTAGAACCTTGGGTCCCAAGCACAGACAGTATGAATCCTTCTTCTCTCTGTCAGGGACTAGATGGGACCAAGAGAAGAGAATCCCTTGACACCCAACCCTCCAACCCTCGGTGATCCAGACACTAGAAGAACACCATTCGGTTGGCTTCTCAGCCCCACAGAGTCTTTGAGGCTTGATCTCTCTGAAACACAGAGGACATTAATTATCTAGCTCCTATGAGCTGGGAGCTACTTTATCAAAGCCATGGCGCTGTCTGAAACCATAGTCTATGAACAGAAGAATGGCACTAATCTTCAAATGCAATCATTTTTCAAGAGTCCCAGCAGTCTGATTACCCCATTTTCCAGCAAAGATTTAATAGTGGAGGACTAGCATGAAGCCTTGTATTTCAAAGACTTTACAAGGGTGGCTTCTGTATATTTTATTAGCATGCAAGGGGGCACTGTCACCAACTCACTTGTCAAAAATAAATGAATAGAGTACATCAGGGATGCATTTATTCATTATCTATTTGACATGTGACTGAGTCTGCAGGGATGGAGAAGTGATAAAAGACTTCCTGGTTTTTTTCACTTCAAAGAAGTCTCTTTTCTACTACAACCCTGTCAGGTGGCGGCTTGCCCCAGGTGAACACGAGGCATGTTAGGTGAAGACCAAAAAAGAGGTGTCACGAAGACACCTGAGGGTACTCTCCATAGGGAGGGCAGAGGTAGGCTTCGCCACTTGTCTGCCAGATATTTCAATTGTACTGGCTGCTTTAAGCCCCCTCAAATCCTAGCTCTTTGGAATTTGATGGTTCTTGCTAGTGGGAATGAATTCATGATGAGCCATGTTTTAAGGAACTGAGTTTTTTCCTCCTTAGCTTGGGACCCTGTAAAATAGATAGAGTATTTGTGTTTGGTCCCAATATAACATTGACCTAAATCTGACTATTTTCCAGGGTACAAAGATGGGGGCGGGGGTGGGTTTTAGGAAAGATCCCGCAGTGGGAAACAAAATGATTCGGAGATGGGAATGGAAGTAAGGCATTGCACACAGAGAGGTCAAGATGCTGACCACTAAAGAACTGGAAGTTCAAAGAGAAGGACCAAGAAAGCAAGCCCTCAATAACCAAAACCCAGAGACCAGTGAAACTCCACGTCACATACAACCTCAAGAATGGGATCCTAATTGAATAAATTATACTCCATGTATGCATAATATGTCAAAATACACTCTACTGACATATCTATCTAAAAGAACAAATTAGGAGGAAAAAGGGCAAGAAAGGAGACACCCACATCCTTCCACTGACTCCTGGCCTGAGTTAGGGAGTGTCCCTGAAATCTAAAAGAGACATGTTAAGAACAAATATAAAGGCCCCTTTTACTCTGAAAAAAGAAAACTTAATGAGAAATTTTGTTCAAGGATGTAAGATTAGATAAAGATGAGAACTGATTTTAAACATCCCGAGTGGCAGAGCCGTTCTGCCACATCAAGGGAAGTGGGGATGCTTGAGGAGTGTCCCTGAGCTCGAGATAAGATCAGCACCATGGCCATGCCCTCTGCAGCATCTCAGACCATGGTTAAAAACTTGGGTGTGAGTCGTGGGGCCAGGTCTGGGAGGCAGGCCTATCTTCCCAGAAGGCAAGTAACTGCCCAGGAGCAAGATTCACTGTTCCCCGGCTTCTTGGCACACCTCTTCTGTGAGTTCAAAGCACTCAATGACAAAGATGCTTCAATGTGGCACCAGAGAACAATCACTAAGTTGCTGACCACAACCTCTAATAGCCTAGCAAGTTTCTCTTCAGGCAACTTTCTCTTCAAATGAGTACTGCTTAAATGCTAGATATTGCGTGGATAGAGCGAATTGGTGGTTTCAAGATCACCTGTCTCTCCTCACTGCTCATTAACACCATGCAATTGAACTGAAACAAATACACGCACATTAAGCCTCCATGCTCTTTCAGGGGGCTGAGAGAAGAGGGTCAGTTGGGAGGCAGTGAAGCCTCAGGGTGGAGAATGTGCTAGCCTGGGACTGCTGGAGGAGAGTTCTGGGGGCGTCTGGCCAGCCTTATCAACTGCCTTGTGCTGATTTGATAGCTGGCCTGTGGGCTCAGGAGCCTAGAGATCCTCCCCTGGGTTCTAAGGAAAGACTGATGCTCAAGTTCAGAAGCCCTGCTGCATCCCCTAGGGTCGCCTAGGCTGGAGAGCTGGGCCTCCTGGCTAGCGGAGGGATGCAGAGTTGCACGTTCTCCTGGCTCCACCGTCCAGCCCTGGGATCCATCCTGACCAGGGACCCCCAGAATGGCTGCAGTTTCCCTTCGAGGCATGCATCTGGGGGTGTAGGAGACATGGACGGGAAGAGACATGGAGCCCACTTTGGGCATTATGGGACAACCTGGCAATACCATTTCCTGGAAGCTCTGACTTTTAAAAATAAATGTCTCTAAGAGTTCCTTGGGGAAAGAGGCTAGGAGGAAAGTGGGATTCTAGGAACGGAGCTGCCTGGCGTGACCAGTCACTTTCTGCTCCATGGCCTAAATTCTGCAAAGCTGGGCACAGATATGGCGGGAGCCAGAGGCTCTCAGGGCAGCTGTGGCCTCTGTTGAAGTGCATGGAGCTGAGGCAGGATGAGGAGTGCCCCACGGGTGCAGGACCACCCAAGCAGGGGCAGTATGTGTGTGGGGGCTCTGGGCCCCTAGGCTACAGGCAGACCCTGCCCCAGACCCCACCTCCCAGCTGGAGGGGGCTACGATTGGTCTCTTAAGACAACTAGGGAGGTGGGCCCCGAGGGGACAGGCAGGCGCCGGGGCAGTGCGCAGCAGTACCGGATTCCTGTATCTTAGTCCCGGTGGTGGTGGTGGTGGGAGGACTCTCCGTGGTGGTGGCGGCAGTGGTTGTAGTAGTTGTGGCGACGGTGGTGGTGGTGGTGGTGGTGGTGGTGGTGGTGGTGGTGGCGATGGTGGTAGGCGCCACAGTTGGGATGATGGGGACTGTTGTGGCTTCGGTGGCGGCGGCAAGGGCAGTAGCATCAGTACTGCTCACAGCGCCTGTGGCGCCCTCGGTAGTTGGGGGCAACGTGGGAGGAGCTGAGAGGGAAACGCAGAACAGCCGAGTCCGGTTGGTTTGGCTGCGCCCCCTGCACGCACGCACGCACGGCCCCCCGCGTGCACGTGAGGCAGGGCGCCAGGGGAGGGGCTTAGAGATCGAAGCCTCCCGAAGCGAAACGAGCAGCCCCGCAGCCCCGACGGGTTGGCCAGCGGAAACACAACCATGGAAAAGGAAGAGAATGAAGCCTGGGTGCGTTTCATTTTCTTCTCATGGTCTGTGTGGTCGAAGCACCCGGCATGCACCCAGTTGAGACCCGGGGGTAGCACAGAGTCCCAGGCCAAACGCCATCCAGACACACGACCAAGCAGCACCAGTTGGGTCCAGCCCTGGAGCCCCAGTCTCCTCTGAGGTGTGCAGGCGGCTGGGCCCTGTCCTGCAGGGGCACAGGGCAGCCTGCCATTCCCAGCCCTTTACTCCCAAATCACCCTTTGTCACGCCTGCTTTAGTTCAAACAGCCACCCAGAGCCAACGGGACAGAGAACAGTCCCCACTCTGCGAGGGAACCTTGCAAGCTCCATCTGCAGCTCCCTGTGCCTGCCCCTGCTCTCAGCCACCAGGCTTAGCTCTTCCTGTTGTCCTTGGCCTCTCCTCCCTCTCCCCCTCTTCCTCCTCTGCCTAATGATGACCCTTCCCCCTATGACCCCAATTACCCTGACTTCAGCTAACTGCTTTTCTTTCTAGGAAATCTGGGGTACAGGTACCCCAAGTCTCTCCTGTTCATGTCAGAACCTGGGAAAAGGGCACTGATGGGATCTGTCCTGGGCAGCACCATCTTCCCAGCCTGCAGGAGACACAAATCCCAGCGGCCAGGGGGTGTCCTTTCTTTCTAAGTCTCCCTCTGGGGCACAAGGTGGGGGCACAGGATGGTTCAACCTGGGCTCACTTTCTAGTACCCCCAGATCCCATCCAAAGCAATCCTTGGCTATCAGTCAGTGCTGGGGGCCTACATCTATATATTATATACACATGACTACTTCTTCAAGGATCCAACTTCCTTCTCTAGAAGGGCCATGGAAGCTAACAAAGGGTTACCCTATCCTTACTCTCCAGTTTCAATATTTCAATATTCAAAAACTGAGAGTGTAAGAAGAATGATGGGGGCAAATCCAAGAAACAGATCTACTTCTCTGCCTTGCACTCCATCTCCTGTGATCTGACCATGGCCCATTTAATAGTGTCGATGTTAATGGGGCAGCAGATAGAGAACTTAGGCATAAACAGGTAACTCTCTCAAGGAATAGTGACTTCCCTCCCTCCCTTGTATCTCTAGAAGTTCAGGAAAATAATAACCCCTGTCTCTCCCACCCCCACAGAAGAGGGCTAGGGTGGGGGAAGCCAGAGCAAGAATTGCCGGAGGGCTTTTCTGTGCCGAGAATCCAGTGACCCTAAACTCTTCAACCAGGGCCTGACCAACAAAAGCCCTTTCATTCCCTTGGGTATTCAGTATTACAAGTTCTCAGCAGAGAGGGGGGGGATGCTCCTGGGGTCCCACTGCTTTCCTGTTCTAAGATCAGAGGTGTCACTGGCGCTGAGGGTACTGACCACAGGAATCACACTGGGGAGCGGACTATGCCCCACGCATTCCAGGGATTCCTGGGCAAGTTCAAAGCCAACAACACGATGGTCCCCAAGTCCAGTCAACTCAGGAACACATGGGAGGAGGGACATGGGGACACACACCCACACCCACACACAAACACACACACACACACACACACGCACAAGCCAGAGGGACCACGAGGCTGACCCTCTTAGGGTTGCTACCTTTTAACTTGAATGACCCCACGCTGGGTAGTTCAGGGACAGGTGCAGTGATTGTACATTCCCAGGTCCTCGAAACTAAGTTCAACCTCCCCCAAAGCCACACACACACACACACACACACACACACACACACACACACGGTCCTTGGCTCTTGTACAGAGACATCCACGTTCACACCCCCACAGCTCCCACAGGGCATTCTAACCAGAGCCCTGGGGACAGAGATGCTGAGAGAGACCAGAGACTGTTCCTCACTTGGCACCGCCGGCCAGAGACAAAGGTAGGCCATGATTCTGGGGAAGCTTCCACACCATCTGTGTCCACCCTCTAATGGCCACTTCTGCCATCACTTTCTCTCTGCTGAGGCGCACCTAGCTGCTTTCCCAGGGTGTTCGTGAGAGGGAATACACAGGGAGAGGGGATGGCAGCCACTGCCCAGGCAGCCTCCCTGGATGCCTGCTCTCTGTTACTGTGAGGACACACCCTCAGTGGGCTGAGGTCACAGCTGGCGAATCAAAGTGACCTCTGATCCATCCATTCCTCTGTCTGCTGTCCCCAGACTGGACAGGGCCACTGGGGACAGGGAGAGCAGAGGCAAGAAGGAAAGGCCGAGGGAGGCAGAGCAGAGTTGGGAGCACGGGCTGTCCGAGGGCTGGGACAGGTGGGCAAGAAAAGACACGTTTCCTATGGGGAAAAATGTCCACTGCTCAGGTCAAAGGGAATTCAGACCACTTCAACCACTGGGAGGAGCTGGGGGAGAGGATGGAAGGGCAATGATGCCCCGAAGTGGGGCTGGCTTATAAAATGAGTGACCAAGTGCCAGGCAGGCACATCCCTGGTTTGGATGCCATTTTTTAGCCACAAGAGAAACTATGGGTTTGGAAATCATCCTGACCAATGCTCAGTGGAGACCACCTGGACTGGCAAACAAGAAGAGGGACTAGAGACCCTCCATTACCTAAGGGCACCCTAGGGCAATCTGGAGCTTACACACAGGTCCCCTACCAGAACCAAGGCAGTGTCAACCCCAAGGGTGGCCTCTGGTATACTGGAAGACACTCCAGCTATGACTCACGGTTTTCTACCAGGTTTGGGGAGCACTGTGTAGGAGATGGAGAAAATTGAGAAGAAATGCCATGTCTCATTCATTTTCTGTGCCCACACTTGCCATGGAGCTGAGCACCCATTAGGAGCCCACCCAACATTTGCAGATCTGAGCAAGAATCAAAGACAAGGACAGCAGTTTCCAGACATTCCAAGGTGGATATTCAGTCCAAAATTGTCCACATGGTGTGAAAACTACCCTGGCCAAATCACAGACTGTCAGACAGATGGGCAGAAATCCTAACAGACTGAAGATACAGGTGGATGAGAGGGATTATCGTCACTGGGTGAGATAGGAACAGATCAGTTTTGGGGAAGAGTGCCCAGGTTTGGAGAGGATGAGAGGCAAGAGGGTGGTGCGCCGGACGCCGGGCCCACATAAAAATTTAGAACCTGAGCTCTATTGCTTGGCACCTACTGATGGTGCAGAAGGTTCTTATGTATGTAAAGCTGAGAACATTTGATATCAGCATATCGCATTTGCAACCAAGTGCAATCTGCCTCCACCACCACTTCATGTGGAAACCGAAGCCCAGGAAACACACTTGATTGACGGACAGAGACCCTGAGCTCATTCTGCATAATACATGCATTTGTGTCTTTTCTAAACAGAAGTAAGAAGTTGGAGTGTTGGGAAGGACACCTCTCTGCCCCTTCACAATTGCCACTCACAAGAGGGCAGGCTGGACTAGCACAGATGTCCACTGACCAGGGCAGACTCCCTGCTGCCGGACCCACCTGCCTTGGGTCCTGGTGCCAGAACTGGGGATGTGGATGGGGAGCGGCTTGACCAATGAGCTTCGAGCTGACTTGCCCAGCTCTCCCTGCTGCCCTGAGCACCTGCTATCATGGTCACAAAAGAAACTCACATATGGACTTGAATCTGAAAGTCAGGGGAACCCCTAGCGTGGCCAGGATGGCTCTGTCACGCCCTGGAAACCTCTGTCCTGCATGCTAGCAGAGGTGTTCAGATCCTGTGGGAAGGCACTGGGCCCCAGCTGGCCCAGGTTACTGGGGGCAGGGTGGTGGAGAGGACTCAGGGAGGGGAGGGATGATGGATGGCTGGTCCCCACCTACAGATCTGGCTGGCAAAACACATAAACTGAAGGAAGTAGGATATGCAACAGAAATAGAACCAACCTAGAAAGGGGGTGGGGGAATTAGTGAACCAAAGTGGGAAGGAAATCAAATCAGGCAAGGTGACATTCTCTTTATAAGCCAAGCCTCAGATTCCTTGCCTGAGTCTCTGTTCTCCCCCGCTGCCTGGAGCTCCACCTGATACAAATCAGGCTCAGAGGAGGGTCAGGAAAGAAACCCTGGTGTCCTCTACCTAGTTCCTCCAATTTGGGGACAGGCCTCCTATGGTGAAGAGCCCTGTGATGGTCCTCAAACCCATGGCATGAGGACCCAAGGAGGAGCTTGATTAGCAGGTCAGCTCCTGGCTTCTGCTGTAGTCTTACCTCCCAGACCCCGAGAGTGGAGGCTGTTCTTACTGCTCAAGACTTTGAGAAGGTGGTTGTTTGAGAGGTGATCAGCCCACAGTGCCCAGTATATTCCAGGTCCTGGAGCACTGGGCCCTATCCAAGGACACACTCGCTTTTTCTCACTGTCCAGAACCCGCGGTAGCTGTCAGAACTGGTGCTGGACCCCCCATGCAGCATGCAAGACGGGCATGCACAGCATGCTCACCCTTTCAGGGAATGGTGGGTGACCTGAGCAGGAGCCAGGAGCCAGCTGCCCCTGATCCTGCTGCCTTCTAGGGCCATCTCTGTGCTTTCAGATGCCAAGCCCAGGTAAGGGCTCAGGGGGTTCATGGGAGATAATCACTCAGCTTCAGAGAACAGTGCAGCTCAGAGGGCAGGCTGGGAGCCTGCGTGAGCCCTGCCTTCCCAGGAGGGGACAAACAGGAAGCAGAGGGGAAACATGGAGCTCTCCCCTGGCCTATGCTCCTTCAAATCTGGCTTCCCCACCCCTGAAAGGATGAGTCTGCAGCATGCTTTCAGCCTCTCCCTCCTGCTCTGCCCTGGCTGGGCTAGGCTCTGCCTGCACTGCCCCATGCCATGCCCGTTACCTCGGCTGCTGGTACGGTACCTGCAGTTGGAGTAGCTTCAGACACAGCACCCAAGATGGCCAGAGAGAGGATGAGAGAGGGAAGAGAAAACAGAGTACAGGTGAAACCACAGGCCAAGCAAGCAGAGAAGTCCGGTTCATACCTGACCCAGAAGGTGTGGCCAGGCAGTAGCTGCTGCCCAGAGGATGCCAACTGGCAGGTGGGGGTCATGGTCAACCCCGTTAGAGTCAGGCATGTTCCTACCTTCCCACTTTGGTCTTGGAGACCTTTCTAATACATTCTGTTTCTACCCCCTGTTCTATGAGTAGTCATCTAAGAGGTGGCAATAGGGACAGTCCATTCAGAATACTATTTCCCCAGCTTTTTCTCTAAGGATGTGTCCTGCCCTACCTGGGACACTAAGATGCCAAGAATTGAGGGCATAAGGTATAGGTGGTGCAGCAGGCACCAACCCCAGTCAAAAGGATGGTTTCTATATCATCTCAGGAAGATGCTGCATAGTTTCAGGGTCGACAGGAGTTGGGGAGCATATTTGGTTGACCACTCCCATCTCTCCATTTCAATCTTGCAAAGCACAGGGAGTCATGGACCCCCTGACCTGGAATTCTGCTGCCATAATTCTTTCCCACCAGTTGTATTTTGTGAAATCCGAAACCCAAGCATGGACTGAGAGTCCTAAAACAAATCCCTGAATTTTCTGCAAATCTCCCAAGTTGAGAAGAAAGTCTCTCTTTGTTCTCTTGTCCCCTGGGGTTGCAGAACTTTCCCTGGAGCTGGACAATGGGGCTTTGTTTGCTGCCCTATGTAGAGATGGGAGTGTGGGTTGGGGAGTGGCTCTCCCCAGTATAGCTCCAATACAGCTCCAAATGCAACTGTGGAGAAAGTGCATTATGGTCTGGCCTTTGGTAATAGGCTACAACAGTTACTTACCTTAAAATCCCCAGCCTAGAAAATGCCCTGAGTCTGGGCTTAGAAAAGTACCTGGGGATGGGTTATTATTATGTGACTCACTCCTGATGTAAAGACCAGAGAGACTGCAGATTTTCCTCTGGCACCTGCCTAGTCCCTCTCCCCTGCCTCAGCACAGGCCTGCTGGCCAGTGAGGGACAAGGGGCTGTTGATGCAGCTACCCAGGAAGCCTGGGTGGGGTAGCAGACACAGCAGGGCCTGGCAGCCCCAGCAGGAAGTATGATGTTGTCCTGGGGTAGGGGAGGGGAGGGGCTCAGCAGACCCTGTTTAGGCCAGGGTCAGGCCGGGACCGAGCCTTCTGGGGACAACACTAGACATGACAGTATGTCAGCCTCAGAGTGCCTACTCACATCACCTCTTCTTTGGAGTCACTCCTTGCAGAAGGACCCTCTCCTTTGCTTGCGCTCCTTTTGTTTAGATACACAATCAGATATTATTGTGGATGCCTCTAGATGGTATGGATTTCAAGTTACCTTTGTGCCTCTTGTGCAGTCTGGCATGGCACATTATGGGTGTTCAAGTAATTATGGTTGCATAGACAATTGTACCTCTGGAGAGGTCCCTTTTCACAGGGGCCTGCCAACACCCAGGCTTTATGGGGTCTGGCATCCCTGGGCGGTTCCCACTCTGGCCAGTACGTGTGGGTGAGCCTGGAGCTCCCTCTAGTGGAGTATTGAGGCAGGTACAACTTGGGTAGGGATGCTTTGCACCAGGACCCAGGAGCTGAGCTCATTTGTTCTTTGTGAAGCAGGTGTGGGACAGGGTGCTGTGCTTCCCATCTCTCCCTCCTCTCTGCAGTCAGACAGCTTATCTCAGCTGCAGCTCTGCACAGGACTGGGCAACTGGCTTCAATCTTGGTGCTTTCCCCTGCCTCTTTGGCCCCACTGGTCCTTGGAAAGGAAGGCCTGACCCAGAGTTTTCCTGGGGCACCCTCCATAAAAGTCCTTCCTCTCCAAATAGGTAATCAGTTTCACTATTCTTTGGAGTTCATTAGCATATTTATTTCCAACAGGCTTCCCCTCCTCTCCTTCTCTCCACTTATATTCTCTTCCTTATTCCTCTACAAAGAGGAAAGATGGTGGATGTTAAACAGCTGAGCAAGTCAAGGCCAAGTGGGGCCCAGATTTGACCGCAAGTCTAAGGAGATCAGTTTTCCAGATACAGCGCCAGGCCTCTCTGTCAACATGTAGGACAGGTTGTCTCCTACTGGGGGTTTGGGGACTTATGGTCTTGCTTCCTCTTGGTCTCAGTTTGTTTTTCTAGGCATCTGAGTTAGCTGGAGTCTTTCACCCCAAGGACCACCACCACAGACCTACCTTCATTCGGGGGCGCTGGAGACTCCTCTGTGACTGCTTCCCCGGAGCCCACCTGCGTCCTGGCGCTGAGGGTAAAGCGGTAGCGTGACACAGGGTCTGCTCTCTGCATGGAGAACTTGGTCTGATTGGGAGAGAAGTTTTCCACCATCTGCTTTCCTACTTTAGTTCCATTAACTGAGGAGAAAGAGGTAGCGGAATAGAAGATGAACAATGCTTACCGTGATGGTTTATGTAATCTGCACCTATAAGAACCCAGTCTTAATTTTCTGGAAAGGGAACTGGCGGCCCCTGCCTGGTAACCTTCAAAGTGTGGTTTGGAGGCAGAGAGGTAGGTAGAACTCCCTCCCAGCTCCTAGACTACACCCCAGTGCTGCTTCACCCACCCTACTGTCTCTAGCTCACTTCGAAGGCATGTGGCTGATTCTGGAAGATTCAGTTTATAATTCCCAAGAGACATAAACCTCTTGAGTGCCTTGCTTCTGTTTAAACAGAGCTGGGGCCAATTCACAGGGCTTCTGACTGTTCCCGCCTCCTTTATGAGAAGCATGTTCAATATGCCACAAGGATGAAGGGTCAGGTCCAGAGATGGATACAGAAAGCACCCAAGCGCACAGCTGGCTGTTGCAATTGTTAACAACACAACACCCAGCCCTTTGTGTCTTCCCAGGGAGAAACAGCATCGCGTCCAGTAGAAGACTGTGTGATTTTCAAGTGCAATGACATTGCCATCCCTGCCTGGTGACGCTGAGCTCTTGAGGTGAGGTCTTCCTGACCGGGTCCTGATTTAATTTACTCCAGTCACTTGGCTGCTTATATATGGCCACCTTATCTTAAATGACACCTTCTTATCATGTCTCCAGGGGGTCTGTGGACTCCAATGCACACACTGTCTGCCCCACTGCACGGCAGCTTATTGGGTAAGGAACTCTCTCTCCTAGACCTGTAGGAGTTGGGGACAAGATCCTAAGGGCTGGGGTTGTCTCCCTCATTAGATGAGTTCCCTTCACCTCACCTGTCGGGTAAGAAGTTCCCTGCAGCAGATCTGTGCATGGATAGCAGGGATTGGGTCTCACCTGCCTCCTGTAATCCCTTCCAGAACTTTCTCCTTGGCCCCTCCATCCTCCCCAAAGGTCTCTGTACTCAGCCTTCCTATCTCAATTCCTTAGGAAAAGTAGTAAGAATGGATTCTGACTCCCAGATTATCACAGAGAAAGAGAGGGGCAGGACATACAGGCCACGTATTTGAGGGTGTATCCAATCAGGATCCCATTGGGGTGTTCCGGATGATCCCACTCCAGGTTGATTGTCTCCAGGTTGGGCTGCCGGACTCGGAAACGCCTGGGGGCACTGGGTACTTGGGGAAGGAGGAGGGAGCAGGGGAGATAAGGGGAGGGGGAGGGAGGATGAGGAAGATAAAAAAACAAAGCACAAGTATGAAAGCCTTGACCTTGGGCAGCCAGGGTGCTGGAAGGAACCCTAGGGGGCCAGAGCCCACTGCCCCATCCAGGAAATTGTTTCGCCCAAGGGTGAGGACAAGTGTGCTAGACTCTGCTGTTGAAATGGGGAGCAATGAGTCTGGATTTCAGCACACATTAGGCTCCAGTCCCGCAAAGATACCAAACCAGGCAGAGCCATTCCCAGGCAGGGAGCCTACTGCAGCTGATCTGTAGGAAGAGTGCAGTTCCTGGTCCTCAGTACCCGGTCCAGGTTTCTGACCCAGGAAGGCTGGGTTCATGGGTGAAGAGAAAGAAACCCAGGATGCAGCACCTGGGAAGGGCGGGAGTGACGGGCCAAGGTGGATGATGAAACCAAACCAAGACAGCGGGAAAGACAGGAATAAAGAAAGTGAGAGGGAAGAACAAAGAAGAGAAAGGAGGAACAGAAGAAGAAAAATGGGGAATAAGAAGAAGGCAAAGCAAATGCACAGTGGAAGGAGGCCTGGTAGGCATGGAGAGATGAGCCAGCGCGTCCCGGGGATCCAGACGCCAGGCTACAGGAGGGAGGGGCTGCCCCCCCCGGGGCCTCCACCCGCAGGGCCTCCACACTTAGGCGGGCTCTCAGTGACTGTGAGCGTCTTGGGTGCTGGAGAGCAAGTGGTCCAGGTGGCCAGGATGCTCATGCTCCTTCTGCCTGGGCAGGTGTTGGGAAACCCCAGGCCTCGCAGTGCCCTTGGGTCCATCTGCAGAGTCCATCTGCAGTCACTTCAGTTGACCACACCGGGCTTCTCTGGAGACATACCCTCTCGTCAAGGTAGGCCACCTCCATGATGTGGGAGTGGCGGAGCTGCTCGGCCAGCAGGCCATCAGCTCCCTGAGGCCACGCAGGTCACTTTGTGCTGTCCTGGGTGGAGCCATGTGGAGCTGCTCTGGGTCCTCTGGGGTGTGCGGACCTTGTTCTGCCCACCCCGAAGAGTGGCAGGGCAGACCTACCTCCTTCCGGGGTAGTAAACTCCTTGGTTTCGCTGCGGGGCCCGTCGCCTCTCCCATTCACCACAACCATCTCCAGCTTGTAGTTACTGTAGGGGAAGAGGCGGGACACCACACCCCGGGGACGGTCTCCAGGGAAGCTGGCCTGCTGTCTCTTCTGGGATACCCACAGGTTCTTCAGCAAGCTGCTCTCCCTCCAGTAGTAGGCCTTCGGGACAGAGGCAGGCAGGTGAGGGCGCAGGCCTCAGAGCGGGTTAGTGGTTAGTGTGGTGGTAGTGACCAGTCTTCCTTTTGCTTGCCACAGGCTCCAAGTCCCCAATGGCCTCATCAGTTCCACAGAGGCCTGGGGAAGCAACCTTAGAGTCCCCACTCACGGGCCACCATGAATATGAATTTATGTTGAACAAGAAGTAGCGTTTCACTCAATTTCTGAGCCATGCCATTCGGGGGAATGGGTGAATTGGCCAAACTTATATCTAGGCTGCCTCACTGGGAGATTTATTTCCAACTTGGGTAACATGTTGCTCAAGGAATCCATGCCAGAACCACAAGAGGAGCTGGGGCTCCAGGCAGGGAACGTTCTGCTCTGTGCTTGAAGACCACATCACCTCGAGTTAGATTAGTAGAGTTTAGATCGCAGCAGGCAGGAACCGACAAAGAGCAGGTTAAACCTGGAAATCTGAATGTGAGCAGAGGGCAATTTAATCCTTTGAATTCAAACGGTTTCTTTCCGTGTTGTTTGAAGGCTTTAGGGATGAGACGGACAGGTGTCCAAGAGACAGCTGCAGGTCCAAGTCAGTGGAGCGCGAGGTGGCAGGGTTTGGATGGGACAGGATGGCTAAGGAAGGTGGTAGTGTTGGAAGGTGCAGTGGAGGTCTTATTAACAGCAGGTAAGAAGGCACAGGTCAGGCTGTCACAGCAGTGTCACCCAGGCTGCCCACAGCAAAGTAAGGAGGAAATCCAGACTTAGGGGGACCTGATGGGAGCTTTAGCCAGATAAATATGCAGCAGGACAGGGAAGGGTGCAAGTCGATGGTCAGGGAGGAGCTCATTCTCCTGGGAATGTCATCTTGCTTTCCTACCCAACCTGCCAAATTCATTTCCCAGGAAGAGACTAAGCCCTTCTGCCTGTCCCCAAATGTCCACCAGCCAACTCTTGAGGACCTCTGGGGAACCCAGAGTTGGCTGTGACAATAGGGAGGGCACTTGCACCCTTTCAGTGGCTTTGCCTGTTAGTGCCGACTTTCCAAGACCAGGCTGGGCAAGGCAGGGGGCCACCGGGAGGGGAGGGGTGTAGCTCAGCGGTGCCTCAACACTGCACACGGAGACACCTGTGTCCACACATGCATGTGACAGATACAGGTGCCGTGCAGTGTCAACCCAGCCCCGCCATCCTTCATGGGATTTCTGCTCAGTAGAGTTTCTCAGCACATCTTTTGCAAGACACATCCGGGTAGGTGTGTACAGTCATAAGCCACCTGACAATATTTCGGTAAGTGAAGGGCCTCATGTGTGACGATGGCCCCCTGAGATGATGATGGAGCTGGCACGGTACCATCACCTAGTGATGTCCTAGCTGTAGTAGTTCCCTCTCATGTGTCTGTGGGGATGCTGGGGTAAAAGAATCGACTGCCAGCCAGGCACGTGAAAGTGCAGTACAAAGGACTCGATGAGGAGCACACACCGCTGTTACTGGCTTATGTATTTACCGTGTATTTATCATTATTTTATACTTTTTATCCTTCCATTTATTAAAAGAAAGTTGATTGTAAGACAGCAGCCACGTTACACTGGCAAGAGCGCTTTCAGACACCTTGTAGTTTTTGCACTTCCATGTTGCGTTGAGAGGCCATACTGACTGTCTCACCTATACCATCTGGGTTTGTGCAAGTACTGTACGATGCTGGCACAATGACAAGATTGCCTAATGACACATTTCTTAGAACATATCCTGTTGTCAAGTGACATATGACTGAGTGTATATATATATATATATTTTTTTTTTCTGGATGTATTTTTTAGCTGTAGTTGGACACAATATCTTTATTTTATTTATTTATTTCTATGTGGTGCTGAGGATAGAATCCAGGGCCTCACACATGCTAGGTGAGTGCTCTACCGCTGAGCCACAATCCCAGCCCCTCTGGATGTATTTTTGAGCAGCTAATCTTGAATCAACTTTAGGTCCAACAGACAGCCCCAGGACCACCTCCAAATGGTCTATGCCCCGCCTCCGCTACTCCCTTGCCCTGGTTATTGTGCGAGTGTTAGGTGGAGTTGGGAGCCGGCTTCCTCACTCGGTACTCCCTGAGCTGGCCCTGGACCGTGTCGGAGTAGACGCGGTTCCACTGAAGGCTGATGGCCGTGCTGTTCAGGACTCGGATTTTAACTTCGGTGGGTGCAGCCCTGGGATCTGCAATGTGTTGGGACAGAGAGCAAGTTATACAGGCAGGGCTGGCCTTGGACTCTAGGTCTGGACACTGGGTGCTGCGGGAGGGCAAGGACTATGGTTCCTCCATCAGACTACACTGCCAGGAGGAGCAGGAGCAGGCTCAGGCTGGGAGGGACTCTGTCTCTATGTCTAGAGGGCAACTATTTGTGAGGCTCTTTCTCTGGGCTCATCTGCCCCTCTGTTCCATTCTCCACCTTCCCCCACCTGCTCCGGGGCCTGGGAAGCCATGCTTCTGGAACATATCAGCTGAGCTCCTTGTTCTTGGGCTTCTGGATGAGTCTGGCCAATAGGAGGTGCCAATAGGAGGTCCCAGAGCAGGAGGAAAGGGAGGGTGGCTTCCTCTTTGCTGGGCTGCAGCTCCTGAGGGTGGGGTCCTTGAGAGTCATGGTGACTCCTTCATCCCCTGTGCCATCAAGGCTCAAGTGGCAAAATGGCTTCCTGATGTTGCTAGTCTCCAAGGAGGTTCACATACCTTGCTGTTGGCCCCTAATCCTGTCCCCCATAATCAGTAGTTCCTTTGGGGTGTGCATCTGTTTTCTGCCAGCAAGAAATGTTGCCACAGACTGGAGGTGACCTCACTTCAGTTGGGAAGGGAGTCTGATCCTGCAGCCCCTTGGAAAGGCAGGACCTTTGCCTCTGTTCTCTGCTACACAAGGAAGTCTGTCCCCGCCCCCTCTAATCTGCCAGAGCACAAGCCCTAGTGCAGACAGCACAGTGGAAACTGTGTGGTGGTCTACGAAGCCCATGACCAGAAGCTGCCTGGTTCACACTTACCAAGCAGCAGTCCCCACTGGACTCCAGTCTGGAAGTGTCTGCCACCCTCTGCTCATCTCCGGTGGGTCTGATCCATCATGTCCCCTAGAGCTCAGCCCTCACTTCTCTCCACTGCACTGCTGGAGGACCACTGGCCCTACGCTGGGCCCAGTACTGCTCCTGCTGGGTCCACTTCCTCAGGACTGTCCTTCTTCCCTCCCTTCTGCTCACCCCATTCCACCTCCATGCGCTCAGATCCGATACCAACCAAACTGTGCAGCATGAGCCCGGAGGAGACTCCACTGATCCTCTGCTTTGCTTGGGAGCCAGCAGGACTGATGTGCTGGGTCCAGAGAGACACCAACCTTCTTCATACCTGTCTAGAATCTGGATTTACCCAGCACCAACTCCAAAGAACTCTCTTTATGCTCAATTCCAAGAGCTGGGAGCAGCCCTGGGAACGCTGGCAGCTGGCTGATCGGAAACATTCAGGTCTGTAGACTTCCCCATCCCTCAAGGCCTGCCCTGCCTGTGGGGAGAATCTGGCCCTTGGCCTGCCTCCTCAGAGGTGTTCACTCCAGTTCTTTGGGATAGTCCTCAAATCTTTCCATGGCATGTCCACACAGCAGCCTGGCTGGGGATCTGGAGACCTGGGTTCGATTTTGAAGCCCGACATTTGCTATCACATACTGCTGGCTCTCTCTTGAGGGCCTCAGCTTTCTCATCCGTAAAATGTGAGAGCTGGAATAAGTGAGGACAGGACAGGACATCTAGTTTGATGGTGGTATTTCCACTCCTGATGTCATTGGGTGCCTGCATGATCTGGGCCACTGCAGCTGGTTCCCAGGAACCTGCCCTCCTACAACCCACCTCAAGGTTCCTGGCCTCAAGGGGGCCGGTCTGGGAGGGTCCTGCTGGGGAGGGGAGAGGGGGCAGGTACTCACAATCTTCTCCGGAGTACCCGATGATGGTGTCGGGCTCGGGGGCCTTCCCAAAGTCATTTTCAGCCTGGACCCGGATCTCATAGGGCACATAGACAGGGGTATGCCCCACCACATAGCGAGAGCCCCACACAGTGACGTTGTTCCAGGTCTCTCGAGTCTCTCTCCGCCGCCACTTGACAATGTAGCGCAGGTTGGGGCCAAAAGCAGAGGTGGCATTCATGGGCTGTACAGGGAGAGAAAGATGGGCGGGCAGGGTGGAGAGGGTGCAGGTGAGGAGCCTGGTCCCCTCCTATGCCAAGCACCCTTCCTGGCTGACCTGGATCAGGAGAGAGCACACTCCTCCCCTCCAGAGCTCTCCCAAAGACAGGAGTCCTAGAGATTCTGCAGCATGTTGATTGTTTATGACAAAACCCTTCCCTGAGACTCAGTCACTCTGACTCTGAGAGTCACCACATTTGCAGGCACAAAGGGAGTGAGAGCTTTATTATCAACAGAAGTCATCCTAGGATGGAAGCAGCAAGAATACAAAAAGACGGACAGAAACAGGATCTCCAGAGTGAGAAAGGGACACGGGGGTTTAACCGTGCCTGTCCCCTGTTGATGAACCTGAAATTACAAAACTGACTTTAGTTCCACCAAATCCAGGTGTACGTCCTGACCTTCCCAACAGATAAGGGTTCTTTAAACATGGGTGGCATCCTTTCTTTATTCTCTAAGAACCTGGTGCAGGAATCAGGTTCCCAGAGGCTGCCATGCAGAGCAGGAGGCCCAGGAGTCCTGAACCTGGGTCCAACCTGCTAGAGAGGAGCCCTCAGGGAGGCAGGGAGGATCACCATTCCCAGCACAGGGACATCCTATTTGCATTGCAGGGGGCAGCAGCTCAGAGATGCTCATGTTTCAGTAGCTACATCTTTATCCCCCAAACTGGGAAGCCGTTTAAAAAAAATCATTTTGAGATCACATATCTCGATTTGGCGTTTGAAAATGCAGTCAGTGGGTCAAGATAAAGATAGTACTTGACCATCCTAAGCTGGTCAAGGAGTGGGAGTCTTTGGAGTCACCTAGTCCATGCTGTGGCTAGAAGAGGGCTTAACACACTGCACCTTAGATGCTGGTCTCCCCTGCACATCTACCCATGGCCAAGACTCAGAACACATCAGAGCTGGGTGCTGAGGTTTCATCTAGATCTTTCCTACAGTCTAACTCGAGTCCCTCCTTCTTCAAACGAAACCCATTTGATCTTGCTGGCATTCTCTGATTTTTCCTGGACTGGCGGTCTACAGGACTTGGTCACCTCTGATCCTGACTCTGCTTTAAAATTTTGCTCCCAGACACTTGTCCTGTTTGGTTTCTGGATGCTCAACTCAGAGAGGTGCTTGGTTTCTCAGAGAAGAGCGGCTGCCAACACCGGCTCTATCTTCTGAACCACACTCTGGTCTCAGGGGGATGGAGAAGGGGCTGCCAGGTGCACATGGGCAGGTGAGCTGGCCCATCAAGGACGGGGGCGGGGGTGTTGGGAGAGGTTCTTACTGTCCACGTGATTTCCATGTTGTTCTTTCTGGTTCCTTCTCCCTTTACATCACTGGGGTTGGACTCAGGAGCTGGAACCAAACAGACACAAAGTTCAAGTCTAACTTGTTGCTTCACCAGGGCTCAGAAAGCCACCCCCCCCCCCCACCTGACTGGTCCCTTCTTCATTCCGGCTTTTCTCAGCCTCTTATACACTGAACTCACTCCGTCTTTTTCTCGTGTATGATATGCCTTCCTAGCTAAGGCTTAAACTCCTAAAGCAGAGCTATTTCTTTTAAATTTAATCCCTTATCAGACTGCAATTAGCATAAGGCTTTCCATACTGCGGGTGGTCAATAAGCCAATTCAATGCGGATTATCCTGTTCATGGATTATCCATTAAATATGTTTCATACCAGATTGCTTTATCCCCAGCATTTAACATTTTTGGGGGAGCATCTCCAACCTCTATGAGCCGGTGAAATTTCAGAAATCTGAACATTACCCGAGTGCAATAGGAAAAGAAATCGGATCTAACAGTGGGTTATATATTTGTGCCGCACATCTTTGCCATAGCTCTCCCATTGTGAGTGGCTGATCAAGAATCACTAATATTAATAATAAAAGGAGCAGTTAGTATTCACTGTATGCTTACAACACTCCGGGTATCACAGGAAGCACGTGATATGCCTTTTCTGTTTTCTGGGTAGCTTAACCACATCCCCAACCCTTTTATATATTTTATTTAGAGACAGGGTCTCACTGAGCTGCTTAGGGCCTCGCAAAGTTGCTGAGGCTGGCTTTGAACTCGCAATCCTCCTGCCTCAGCCTCCTGAGTGGTTGGGGTTCCAGGCATGCCTGGCCTGACATACATTTTCTAATGAGGGCCTCACCATAGCTCCAGGAGGCAGGTGTTATTATTATTCTGCTTCACAGATAAGGAAGCTGAACCTTGGAGAGGTCAAGTAACTCATCCAAGTTCACGGGGCTGGGAACTGGGGGAACTCAGTTTGTACTGAGAGCACCAGGTCCTGGGCCGTCTTGGGGAGCCCTCAAGTACTCACGTGCTCCACTGGTTCGGTAGCGCTCGGATGGGAGGCTGGGGTGGCTGCTCCCGACCTCGTTCACAGCAATGACCCGGAACTGGTAGTTGACATATGGGGACAGTTGGAGGATAGCGGAGTTGACACTGCCTGGGAACTTGGAATGGTCATGCCAGACCCCTGGTTGGAACTGGTCCTCTTCAAACTGGACCACATAGTCTGAGTGGGCAGGGAGGACGGAGCTGTTTCAGGAGCTGAGTCAGCAATGTCCTGCTTTAAAAACACCACTTACCTGCCTTCCATTAATCCCTATCCTTTCCCAGGTGGACAGTGGTACATGGAGAATCATTCCTGGGTCATGGAAGGGAGCCAGGGCCCATGCTAAGTGGGTAGAGGTGGGACCAGACACCAGGGGACCTCTTGGTTCAAGGCTGTTACCAGCCCTCTTTTCTTTCTGTTTTCTTTTCCTTTTCTTTTGGTGAGATGCTAGGCTCTGAACCTCACACATGCTAGGCCAGCACTCTACCACAGAGCTATACTCCCAGCCCCTTATTTTGAGACAGGGTCTTGCTAAATTGCCCAATCTGGCCTTAAACTTGGGATCCTCCTGCCCTGGTCTCCCAAGTAGCTGGAATGACAGGCATGCTCTGCTGCACCTGGGACCAGTTCTCTTTTCTGGCTTTGGAGAGCGTGCAGGGCCCTGGGCTGACCTGTGATGGGGCTGTTGTTATCATCCCCCGGGATCCAGGTCAGCCTCACACTCCTCTCGGCCAGGTCGGTAAGCTCCAGGTCCCGGGGTCGGTCTGGCCGTCCTGGCAGCAGAGGAAGAAGACACCACGAAGGACTCCTGAGTGACAGCCAGCCCCTCCTGGTGGGGGTCCCGGCCCTGGACAGGTCCCTGATGGACTTAGGGTCTCTGCAACCAATGGGATCCAATTCCCCAACCCTGGAGGGCCAGCATGGGGACCATCCCATTTCCTCCGGGGGCCAAAGAAGAACAAAGAGGAGATTTCAAGTTCTACCCCCCTCCCCCAACGTCAAAGGATATGAGCAAGGAAATAAAGAGGCTCATGCAGGGCACAGAGAGAACCAGGACCAACCCATCCCGTTTCTGCAGGCATTCATGGAGAAGGCTGTCCTTTCACCCAGCCGCGGCCACATTTAGGAAGGCTGACGAGGAAGTGCAGGGTTCTGTCTCTTTTTTCTCACAATAATTACCCTCTGCTCTGTGTGCCAGGGCTCAGAGGGGACCAGAGCCCAGGAGGGGTGAGCTGGGCAGGGCAGACAGGTTAGGTGAGTGGGGAGAACACAAAGAAAGAGGACTGGCAGGGAGGTGATGGAAACTTGGTCTAGAAGTTTCAGTGATAACATGTGGGACAGAGGAGCCCCAAAGGCTTCCAGATAGGATGTGGGCAGCACCTCCTGGGGCTCACTCTCCCTGGGATTGCTTTAGTGGGATGAGCACATCTTGCATGGGGATAAAGCCATCCAGCTACTGGTGGGAACCACCGACTGGTGGGGAACAGGCAAGATCCCCCCAACCCTGCCATCTTGGCTCCCTGAGCCAGCTATTGCCATATTTTGGCTGGTTACAGGAAGAAGCTGGAAGGTGTGTCACGTGAGCCCTCATTAATGTGTGTGCACACGTGTGTCCAGATTGTGAGTGGATATACAATAGCAGGTGTGGAGAGCTTACAAAATGATGGGCCCACAGGTAGCAGTGGGTTTTCCGACTTTAAACACTTCTGAGACCAAGCTGAGGGAGGACGAGCCACCCTGAAGGAGAGGTGAGGGTGGCCAGAGGTAAGAGAAGGGGGGAAAGTGGCAGCCAAGAGCTTCTGAGCTCAGCTGGCCAAGGATCCCAGAGCAGGGCTGGATAGCGGATAATGGAGGTAGGGGGACGTGGACACGGAATGGAGGCCACGTGTGGAGGGCCAGGATCCCCAGCAGCCATCCTTTCCTGAGGCACCCTCTGCTTCCCAGACTCCACTCTGGAGGGGCCTAGAAGGGGCACTGGTGAGGGCCCCTGATTAGTAAGAATTACCTTTGGGCAGGGCAGCCAAACGGTTAGTTGGAGTGGCCTGATCAGCTGCAACGGTAAGACAGGTTATCCAGGTTAGCA
The DNA here is from genome assembly GCF_964194105.1 of Spermophilus citellus. Taxonomy (NCBI): domain Eukaryota; kingdom Metazoa; phylum Chordata; class Mammalia; order Rodentia; family Sciuridae; genus Spermophilus; species Spermophilus citellus. The sequence goes on from NC_138187.1 coordinate 130,924,211, forward strand.
GGTTATCAGGGTTAAGGGTGTTCTGGAAGGACGGGCATGGGCAGCAGAGGCTCGACCAGCTGCCCCTGGGTGAGGTGTCCAGGCATGGTTTCCCCATCCCTGTCATGGAGGCTCCCCACCCCCCCACCCTCATTGAGGTCAACTGCGTATCCTCCATGGCTGGGGGTGGAACCTGTGCTTCCTTCCTGCCCCAGTCCCATCAATGTTCCAGCACCCACCATGACCAGCAAAGGTGCTCCTCCACTGTGGGACAGGAATACACCCTGGTTATAGTGGTAGGATGTCCAAAAAAAGAGGTCAGAGGTGATGAGGGCCAGCAGAGATCTACTTCCCTGGATGGGAGAGGTCACTTGCCCTTAGTTTACGATGATTTAGTGTTTACTGTCCAGTCGGACACAAGGATAGGAAGAGATGGCATCACCTTGCTGAGTGTGTAGCATGCTCTGAAATGCCACCAAAAACCAGGAACAGCATGGGTGTGGGGAGGGCTAGCAGAAGTTACTGAAGGGCAAACACAAAATCCAGCGTGGCTTTAGAGCTGGGTCATTTTAATGCACTTAGTGGTGTGATGTTAGCTGTAAGAGGTGACCAGGGTCATGAGGAGAAGCCCCCTCTGCACTTCTCTCTGTCACCCTAGCACCCTGCCATTGGGGTTCAGGGGAATTAGTATCCAAACTGTCCATCACAGCTTGTTCCCAAGGTAGCAGCTTCCTCAACCTGAGACCAGAAGGTGAGACATTACCACGCCGACCACAGGTGTCACCCACAGAACTGCTGGGGCCCACTGCTTCTCTGGCTGCTGGGGAGCAGGGAGGAGGGGACATCAGTGCTGGTGCAGGTAGCAGCATTTACCCAGCACGGTGAGGTAGGCCTTGGCCAGATCTTGGTCCAGCTCCGTGCTGGCGACGCACGTATAACTGCCCTGGTCCCGCTCTGCCACACCAAAGATGGTCAGCGAGTCGTCTTCCTTCTTCATCCTGCAAGGTACCAAGGAGGGGTGGGCACTGGGCACTGAGGAGGAAGGAAGAGTGGGGCAGCAAGGCCAGGCTGGGTGGCCATGTCTGCTGCCAGGGCTGTGGGGCTCTGCCTCCATGTGCTGCAAGAGGCAGGGTCTCAGAGTCACAGGAGCACTCATAGCATTCCACAGAGGGGGAGAAGACGTGGGTGGAGCTACTGAGCTCTGTCCACTGCCCTCCTAGTCCACACCTGGCCTGTCTCTGTGCGTCCCTGTACTGCACAGCCCTCTCGTATCAGGGTGCATTAGGTCCCTGAACACCCGTAGGTGTCCTCCTCTTCTTGGAGCTTTGTCTCCTTTGCACCCAGGCTCCTGGAGGCCTCTCCCCACCACCCTGCTCCTCTGAACTGTCCCCTGCAAAGGGAGGGGGCGCCCAGAGCAGGACAGGATTATAAAGCTGTCGGCACCCACTGACCCTGTCTCTAAATAAAATACAAAATAGGGCTGGGGATGTGACTCAGTGGTCAATTGGCTCCTGAGTTCAATCCCTGGTACCCTCCTACCCGCCCAAAAGAAAAAAACCACACCCAAACAAAACAAAACAAAAACCCTGCCACTTATTGCAATGAACATAGTGGGCTGGGGCCAGTGCTGCCCTCTCCTGGAGAACAGGAGCACTGCAAACAGGGCTGAAAGGTTAGAGGCTGGGATTCAGCAGCAGACAGGGAGGGGGGAAAGGAGAAGGAAAAGGAGTGAGGGAGAGAAGAAATGAAGAAGGGGGAAGGGAGAGAAAAGAGGAAGAGGGTGTGGGGGAGGGGTCTCCCCCAAGGACAGGGAGTCACCAAGGCCATCTCCCCCTCCTCAGTAGCTCCTTGGTGACAAGCATAACAAGTGAAGACAAAATGCCCCTCTAACTAAGAGCAGGAGGAGAGAAGGGAGGAACAGAAACCTGTTTCCAATATAGAGCGGCTCATCATCCTTCAGCCAGGAGACGGTGAGCTTCAGGGAGGGGTCGTGCTTCACGCGACACTCCAGCTGTACCGTGGTGCCCCTCTTGGCAACCTGGTCCTCGGGCATCCGGTAGATCCTGGTGGGATCTGTGGAGATGTCCAGGGTGCTCACGGTTGGCCAGTCCTCGGCCCACCACCCCCATGTGGACGGACAGTGTGGCATGCCTGACCTTGAGGCCTCGGATCAGGCCACTGAAGGTGGTGGGAATAGTATGCACTTGTAAGAAAGGAGGAGGGGGGTCCAGTGTGGGCAATCAAACAATCCCCCAAATCCTTTCCTTCTGACTCAAGAACACAGATGTGATTTCTGGTGGTCGAGGAGAGCTGATGTGAAGAGCAGGCTTCCTGTCCCCATGCCCCTTGGACCCGGCTGAAGTAAGCCCACTCAGTTGTCAGCGCCCGGGTCAGCTGGAAGCCCAGGGGAGGGCGTGCAGAGGTGCGCTGAGGAGCCCGCTCGGGCTGAAACACCACATGCGGGTAACCGTGAGCACAGCTTTTCCTCCTCACTCCGAGCCCCTCCCTGCTAACTCTTTACCTTTGACCTCCAGGCGGACTTGGTTTTCCGCTTTGCCCAGGATGTTGGTGGCCACACAGGTGTAGATGCCTTGGTCCTCTTTGCGGATCATCTTAATTTCCAGACTGCCATTCTCATAGACATGGTAATTGCCACCATCCAGGTTGCTTCCTTGCCCATTCTTAAACCTCACAACAGAGCAGCGGAACAGAGCATCTGAGAAGGGACTGGCCAGGGGAGCAGGGCAGCCACCAGCTGAGAGAGATGGCGGTGGCAGCGGAGGGAGCCCCAGGCTAGGAGCCTGGGCCCAAAGCCTTGCAGGGTCTGCTTCCCATTGCCTGGCAGCCCTGGAAACTCTTGGCCCCTCTCTGGGCCTTGGGCTCCTTCTCTATAAAAGAAGTGGGTTGACCCAGACCAGACGACCTGCCATGTTCCTCCCAGCTTTGACCCTTTAAGTTTCCCAGGTCTTGCTGAATACCTAGTATGGGCTGGAGGGGACTCAGAAAGGTGAGAGAGATGACCTCTACTGCAGAGGTCTCCTGGGACTTACCATCGCAGTGTGGGAATGGGAGACCCAAAGAACGGGCAGTCCAGCCGTGTCCGGTTGTAAAGAATAACTCTAATGAACTGGTTCCAGGGTGAGAGCATCCGAGGTGGGACATCTGAAATTCCCAGAGAACTGATCTTGGGTGTGGAGTCCCACTCTTCCACTCCTTCTTTGGTTCTATCTCTATAGCAGCTTTCGAGGAACCCACGACACTTTCCTCTATCAACATCTCCTCCTTCTAGAGGCTCCTAGAAGCCTCTAAGGATTAGGTGAGGAGGGAGTAAGCTAATACACCTGCCACACTCGTCGACCCTACAGCTTGACCAGTTTCTGCGAAGTTTCCTTGAGTTATTCAGCAGGATCTGCAGCTGCCCCTCTGCAGCCCCGAGGCACCTGGTAGCTCCCCATTTCCACTGCCCTCTTCCCGCTGGGGCTGCAGCAAACATTCTCAGTACCACGTCCCAGCTGGGACCCAAGGCGAACTCACAGACTCGCCCTCCCTCCTCCGGGGAGCGGGGGTGGGGGGGGATCAACGCTGATTTCTCTGATGAACTAACTGCTCCCCGTCCAGCTCTGTGGGGTGCACGCTTCCCCCACCCCTCATCCTCTTACTCTGCCCAGCCTGGCTGATCTCCAGAGAACAAAGTGCACCCCGTGACATGACCGGGCCCCAGGGAGCCTTCACTGTGAATGAGCAGATGTGGGGACAGCTCACCCAGCACACTGACGAAGGCGTTGGCCAGGAGGTAGCCGTGCTCGTTGGAGGTGTTGCACTGGTACACGGCCCTGCTGCTGATCTGGGTGTCTCGGAAGATGATGGTGTCGCCTGCCACCTCACGGTTTGGGTTGGGTGGTGCCGCTACAGATAAGACAGAGATGCTCCTTGTGAGATTTGGAAATGACTGGAGCAAGGGCACTGGGACTCTGTCCCCCTGCCCTTCCTGAGCATCACTGGGGTGACGTGGAAGAGGGATCCCTGGATGGGACCGAGAAGACATGGCTTCTGACCTCATCATGGCTGAGCCCTGTGACCTTGACTCTCCTACAGAGGCTTCTCAATCCATCCAGCGGTAATACATAGCCCTGCTCAACCCAAATAACAGCTGGGCAGGTGTGCTGGAGAATATAAGCTTTGGGAATAGAACTTGTACTCCAACCCTTTCATGTTCAGTTTTCTGGTTTGCAGTATAGAGATAACACATTGCCTGGCGGGGTTTTTGTGAAGGTAGCCTGAGATGTATTCGTGTATAAAGGAGCAGCGCTCCAGCAGTAACTAATTATTATTATGGCTATTATAATTTAATTTCAACACACATATACTTAAGTATGTTTTGAAAAGGATAAAGCCATTCACAAATGGACAGGAACTACCACCTTCCCATCCCCTAAGCAGGGGCATCTCCAAACACGCACAAAGTTAAACCCATCATCAAACTGAAAAGTCCTTCTGTTTGCCAAAGGCCCCAGGTCTTCCCAGACACAGTACGTTCCTCCCCACAGTTCTCCAGATTCTGCTGGCTTGGGGTACAGAGAGCAGAGGCTGCAGAGTAGCTGTGGTCTTGATCCTGTTGACAATGGCTCTGGGGCCTGGGCAAATCAACAAATGTTTCTGGGCCTCATTTCCCTCACTTCTAAAATGAACTAAGCATTACTCCCATCATTCCCCTACTTTAAAGAAGAATGAGATAAAAAAAGAATAAAAATCAGCTATAAAAGTGAACGTTTTCTAGGAATGTAAATAATGGCCATTTCTCTCTCTCTCTCTCTCTTTGGTACTGGGGAAACCCAGAACCTTACACATGTTATGTAAGCACTGAGCTATGTCCCCAGCCCCTTTTAAGATTCCATATTGAGACAAGGCCTTGCTAAGTTGCCCAGGCTACTTTTGAACTTTCGATCCTCCTGCCTCAGCCTCCCAAGTAGCTGGGATCACAGGCATGCACCACCGTGCCCAGACACCTTTCTGAACTTTAACCACAAGAGCTTTCTGGACTAGAGAGCAATGACTTGGCTTGCAGAATCCATGAGCTCATTCAGGACCACTGAGATCTACAAGGGAAGCAGGCAGAGGAGGCTGCAGGAGTCTGGCCCCGGGGCGCCACTCCACAGACAGCGAGTCTGGGCCCAGAGCTGGAGAATCAGCAGAAGGTAAATAAAGACAAGGTCAGCATCCTTATGAGCCAGTCCCAGCCCCACTCAGCAAATGGGCACCAAGGGAGGCCATGCCAGAACCCGAATGCCTCCTTGCAGGCCATTCTTAGGAAGCCAACTCTCCTCCCAGACACTCCTCTTGGGAACTCCCCGGAGAGGGTGAAAGGTGACGTTTTTGGGGCAGTCTTGGGCTGCATTTATATAACAGTGCTGTGGAACCTAGTGTCACTGCCTGTCTTGCCCTCAAATGCTTTAAGGACAGAGAGGGCCACAGGGGACAGGCTGTGTCCATCTTTGCTTGTGACCAGGGCAATGAGACTTCTTAGGCTGGTGCAGGGGTAGCAGCCTCATGGCAACCCACAGCTTCCCCGCTGACTAGCCTAGCGATCTGGGATCCTTCCCTGCACCAACCAGAACCTTGATTCCTCACCTTTAATGTGTGAAATGAAAAAAGAAAAGAAGGTGCAGCACCCAGCCCAGACACACAATGTCTACAGGGGTTCAGCTCGCCCCTCCACCTGTCCCCTCTGCCTCTCCCCCTGCTCCTGTCAGCTGCTGCTCCCGAGTCAGATTCAGAGTTCTCAGCCCCACCTGGTTGCTATCACTGCTTTCGTTTCCTCTGACCCCTTACAGAAAGCAATAACTGGATATTTTTAAAAAACTAAAAGCAACTGGCCAGGTGTGGTGGTGCACGCCTGTAATCCCAGCAGGTTGGGAGGCTGAGGCAGGAGGACCGCGAGTTCAAAACCAGCCTCTGCAAAAGCAAGGTGCTAAGCAACTCAGTGAGACCCTGTCTCTCAATAAAACATACAATAGGGCTGGGGAGGTGGCTCAGTGGTTGAGTGCCTCTGAGCTTAATCCCCAGTACTCCCCGACCCCAACAAAAAAGGAAAACCAACTGAAGGGAATATGATGTGCGAATATGACCAAGATGACCAGCTGGAAGGGGCCCTGGAGTTCCCGCTCTGCCCATCTCAGTAGGACTAAAATTTCCTAAAGTTTATGCCTACTCAGTAACTGCATCTGTGTAACTCTCCTGTCACTGGGGAAAGTTCTTCCTCATATCCAACATAGTCTTTCACATTTTCATATACCCTGCCTCTTATTTTGCCCTTATCAGAGATGGGACTTGATTAACCAATGACAAGGGGCTCCTGGACTCCCCTCTATGTTCCATGTCCTGGATGTCACTCACAGCTGAACCTTCAGAGATGAAGCTGCAGTTCCCAAACCCTAACTGGGACCCTATAATGGATACGGGGCAGAAAGCAAAAATTTAAGAAAAACCCATGAAATCCCCTAAACATGGGAAATAATCATGGGGCTCCCGTTCTCTCTTGTAAACAGATAAGGCAGGTTTCTTGCCTCTCCAGATGTCCAAACAGGCTGCAGGGACAGCCAATGGTTACTCTTTCCCTCCACTTCTACAGCATCCTGGCTGGCCTGCAGGGAGGGGGCTCTGGAACCTCGGACAGGCCAGGCAGGAGCACTGGGCGTGCACCAACTTGCTACTCACATTGCAAAGGTTCCCCGTTCACCATCCACTGGACAGTGGGCTTGGGGTTCCCATTGGCTCGACACACCAGCCTCCCATCCTCACCAGGAGCCAGGATCAGGTTCTTGGGTTCATCCAGCCAGTAGGGAGCAGCTGGAAGACAAGGCGGGCACAGGCAGGGGGAGTTAGACGGCAGGGGCAGGCAGGAGACACCAGGTGGGTGCCCTGAAGGAAGGCAGGAGCTGGAGGCCCAGCTGCAGGGCTGCACCACCTGCCCCAGGTGTACTATGACTGCAGTGGCGCGGCCCAGCCTGCATGTGGTGGGCTTGGCTGCACTAGCCAATTCATCTATAGGAGTTCACAGAATAGTACTTCTCATAAAAATCCCTGGAGCACTTTTAAAAACCCATCAGGACAACCTAATGGCTGCTGGGGTTCATTTTAGGCTACCAGACCATATTCCTCAGGGGAGGCTCAAGTGGCAATGCTTTTAGAGATCACTCATATTTATGATGTGCCCCCAAGGGTTCGATCCACTGCCCTGCGTTTGTCCCTCTGTATTTCTGTTGTTGCCAAGTCAGACCGTTTAGGAAAGGCCTTGTGTTCTTTCAGGCACTGCACTTTGGTGAGAGCAGTTCTGAGTAGTTGGCCACCCCTTTCAATTGTTTGGACAATTTTGAGAATGAGGGCATGTGTGGATTTTTGTGAGCAAGAGGATCTTTGCATTAGATTCTCAAAGATCTTTTCATCCTCCCCACTCCCCCATGCTAACAACCTCCTAGTCTGTTTGTGGGGCTGAAGCCAAGCCAGAGTCATGAGATCCACTAACTGTGTGCTAAGAAAGGTCTTGTTCTCTGGCCTCCGATCTCATCATTCCAATCATCCATGCAGCCCAGGGCTGAGAACTGACTCCTGCAGCCCACCGCCCGTGGCTGGGCTCCATGAAGACAGGTGCTCTACTGCCTGCAATAGCTCAGGCGGGCCATCTCTGTTTTTAGGAGAGGGAAGCGATTTAAAATAAAAATAATAATTTTGACTACAATGTGACTCCCCCTTCTTAAAAAGAAGCACAGCATTATGCACAGATACACAGACAAGCACAGGCTAAGACGACATGTCACAAACGGGAATGCAAAACGAAAGAAAGAAAAGGCTCTGGGAATGATCCAAATGGAGGAAAGTCACCTGCTGAGGGAGCTCCGGCGCCAGGGAGAGTTGGTGATGGTCCAGGTGGATCCCCTTCCCTCAACCCCCACTGCACATGCATGCATGCACACATGTGCACACACACACACAAGCACTATGCATGCAGACAAGCCCCATATCCAGGGAATGGCAACTCCTGTGGCAGGTCACAATTGCCACTAACCAGTGCACTGACGGTTCCCCACTCACCCTGCCCCATCCCCGCAACCACCCTCAGAGGGAAGGGTGGTCATGGTGTTCAGGGTTGGCAAAATAATCATAATGAGAAATACACACAACGTACCCTTCACTCTCACCGAGATCGTGTGCCGGATGCTGCCCATCTTGTTGGAGGCCAGGCAGAAATACTCCCCAGAGTCTTCCTCGGACACATTGGTGATACGCAGAGCCTTGTTAAAGTTCTCAAACTTGGCCTTGTCAGATGGGAGGTCCCCACCTTTCTTGTACCATGCGATGTCTGGTGTTGGGCTAGTAAAGGGACCAAGAAAGAAATAGAGAAATCATCACTAAACATGACCCTTGCCTTCCAGAGAGCCTGGGACAACTGGGTGTCCTAAAAGGAGGGTACATGTCCACTAAGAGCTGATCCTTCCCATTCTGAGGAGGATGCAATGTTCCTGAGAGCTCAAGGGACTTAGCTGAAATCTTAAAGCACACGTGGGATGCCTGACCATCTCCTTTTCTCCTTTTCAGAAATAGGGATGGCAGAATGACTACACAGATGGAGTGACTAGGATCTGTCAAGCTCTGCTCACTGTTTGTCCCCACTTTCGCTACACTAATGGTATGTCCCCCACAGAGGCAAAAAGAGAACATGGACAGACTCCCGTCCCATCCTCCAGAAGGTGGCTGGAAGTGGGGTGCCAAGTGTACGTACACCCCAGAAGCGATGCACTCTAGCAGGAGGTCCATGCCGCGGAGCACCATCTGGCTGCTCGAGGTACCCTGGGGATACATGAAGCTGGGTGTTCTCTCTGCAACTCCTCGGGCTGAAACAGGACGGAACAAGCTCCCGTGAGCCTTCTGCCCAGAGGGCTGACCTGGGTCGGCCAAAGCTGTCGGGCTAGAGAAATGTCACCACAACCCTGCTGGATCCTCCCCGCCCAAACCACCCCAAGGACCGGGGCATCACTGAGAGGTTAGGAAGCTCTGGCTCCTCAGCCCCACCAGCACATTGGTGTGACCAGCTCTAAGTTCTGAAAGGATCTGCCAAGAGGAGCCCATCTTCCCCAGCCCAGGAAACCCCCTCTTCCCTGGAAGGGGAGGGGGCTGACTGAACAGCGAGAGGTCCACTCCAGGAGCATCTTGAAATCCCAGAGGCCACTGTGGGTAGCCCCCAGGGCAGGCCATCTCAGCAGTAGTCCTTCCTCCCCAGACTGGGATGTGGGAGAAAGAGGAGGCATGAACTGGGGCCACAGGACAGACACACTGCTCTCTGGGACCCTGAAGACAAGGAGCTGGGACGAAGCCACAAAGCCCCAGATAAACAGTCAGACATGCAGGGAGGGGTTATTAATGGCTTAGCAAGGACATGGAGAGAATTAATGAGCAGAGATGACAGGAGATCACTCTGAGGCCAACACCATTCTGCCTCCCCACTAATGACTTTGGAAGGGGGCTTTGAGGGGGGGGTGTTAATTGCATGTGAGATACTGGGGGGAGGGGGAGAGGCAGCCTGAATGGACAACTAGGCTGGGGCAGCCAGGGGTCTGAAATCAACGAAATTCACGCACACTTTAAAGGCCACAAGGCTCACAGATTGACATTATCAGGAAGCTGGCTTCCCTGTGGAAGGGGTCAGGCTGGTGTGGGTGCTTCCAGAGTGGGCCCCATCTGACCTGCGCCTTGCCCCTCCCCCACAGCTCTTTGTGCAGTTCGATGGAGATGGGTAAGATGGAGGGAGAAGAGCAAGGATTTCCCAATCAGGCAGCCCCAAGGCAAAAGGGACACGGGAGGAGGGACCCTCTGCCCCAAGGTGTGTGATTATAAAGGAGCTATAAGCTGAGCCTGCACCTGGGTTGAATGGGTCTTAGGCTTGGTTGGGAAGTGGGAGGTGGGGGGACGGCAGAGCTGCCCAGAGCTGGGAGCCCCCAGAGATGCCTGGACTGAGAACAAAGGCATCCATTCTAGGGCTTAATTGGCACTGGCAGAGTGAGGATAGATGGCAGGCGCCTCTGTCTCTGTCTCTGTGCTTCCTAATGGAGCTTTCCAGGGTAGCCATTGCCTGGCTGGACCAGGGGGCTTCCTGTCCTAGAAGTGTTCAGCTTCCCTCCATTAGCCACTGGGGAGTGAATCTTGTAGGGTTTGCTTCTAATTTATCTTTCTGTCAAGGGAAAAAAGGATGACACATATCCTGAGGTACTGAGGCTGCTGGCACAAACACAGCACATAACAAATGCTCATTAAATGTTTCAGAATGAGTGAATTAAAGGGGGTGAAGGGAATAAAAAAAAGAAGGAGACGATGTACCCCGAACATTCTTTCTCTTTCTGTAGATGCCTTCCTCTGTCCCACCAGCACACACATGTACACAACCGTGGCTACCAAGGGATTAATCCATTATGTGGTTAATGGGTTACCATCTACATCTATAGCTCTGGTAGCATCCAGCTCTCAGCACCAAGGAAGCCGACCCCAAAGCAGGAGCTTCCTCCCACCCATCATTACAGAGTCACCAACACAAGTCAAGGCAACACAAGGTCAAGGGCACCACAAGGAGGACATGGCAGGGCAGGAGGCTTTCAGATCAGGTGGGAGCCAGGAGCCCTGTGAGGATTTGGAAGATGCCCAGCTCAGTCGTTATACTCATTCCATGAGGGGACCCTGTGCAGAAACCAATCTGTGACTCGGTGGACACTTAATCACACCAGAGCAGGCGGCACCACAAACACGCATGACCAGCGAAGCAGTGAGGATGGGGAGGAGGGAGACCAGCACAGAGTCCCACTTTGGGTGCCATGACACTACAGCTGTGACTATATAAAGGCTATCACGACACCGCCCCGTTGGATGTGGGCTAGCAACACAGAACTATCTCAGGGACGGAGACACTACTGGGAAGTAGGCCAAAGTTCAAAAGAAAAGAAAGAGCACCCTAAAAAATCAGAGGTAAAAATCAGGGCCACCACTTGGTAAGCATTTATTAGGGGTCAACGGTGCCGACGACTCCACCTGCGCCAGCATCATGTAGAACCTCGCTATAAACGTGGGGGCATTACCCCATCTTTTATCAGAAGAAATGGAAATCAACAGACTTGCCTGAGGTCACAAGCTCGTTATATTCTGGATATTTAGCATCAAAACTCATGCTCCTATGCTAAATTGCCACTGTGTCTAAAGCCGAAGACCCCGCTTGTCCTTACTTCTGATGGGCAATTTTTGGAATATCTTCCTTGAGGGCAAAGGAGGTGAGGGGGAAAGATCTTATTGTCTGTGAGCTGCTTTGGTGGGACTCTTCACTAAGCTTTACTCCTCTCACGGTCTCAGCTAAGCTTCCGTCTCTCCTCGTGGGTGTTAGGTAACCTCAGGCCCACAATGGCATCTGAGCTGGATTCTGAAGGGCATGGAAAGCTTGCCGAAGAGCTAGGGTGACACACGGGATCCTTAGGATCAAGAAGGCTGGCGCTAAATGGAATGTTACAAAGAAATGTGGTCAGTTGCAACAGGAGGAATTGACATGAAAATTTAGGAATGATGATCCAGTTGGTGGCTTTGGGAGCCACTGTTCCCAAGCCAGGGTACCTATTTTTTCTTTCCCGGAGTAGACACAGGTGCCAGTCATCACCAAGACAAATGTAAATTACTGTATGAAATTGCAAGTGGTGGCAGATGAGTGTCTCTCCATGGAAGCATGGATCCTTCGAGAGCACGTCTGTCCTCACAACGCTCCTGTTACTCTTCCTGATCTTGGGAGCGGGGTCTCACCTAAAACCTGACAAATCTCAGAATCTTCCAGATACTATAGCTCACATCTGCAGGGATTCAGGAAGAGCCTCCCACATGGGCCCATCTGACCTCCACCCAAGGACAGCTGGTCCCCTCCTGCTCTCTCAAAAGCTGTGGCTCAGAGAGGGCTCATGGGTCTCTGGGGGCACATGGTCAGCCAGGGGACATCAGATGCTGCTGCTGCCTCAGCCATATTGATGTTAAAGGTCCAGTGAAAAATGGCTCCCGATTGTGTCCCACAGGAAGAAAGGTCAAGAGTGCTGACATAATTGTTCCCCTGTGTCAGCACTGCATGGCAGCAGGACGAGAGAGCCTAACAAATCAGATACATCTGAGGACTTTGGCCAAAAACAGCTTTTAGGGGCAGCTGGATCCTATACCCACATGCTTTGCTGCCTCTGATTCTGAGAACTGAGAACCAGAGACTCTTGGGGCTGCGTTCCTGGCATCCCGTCTAACTCTTTGGCTCTAGGAATGGCTGACCAGACAACTCCACGAGATGAGAAAACTGTTTGCCTAGTAACATTTGATACCTCTCACTGCCAGGAAATTTCTTCCATAAATCTAACTCAACTCCCTCACACAGCACTTGGGGCTTTTTTTCCCCCTCAGTCTCAGACAATTTTTATTTCTTTGGTCTGCCCTAAAATTTCCCTCTGTGTATACTTTCTTCCTACATGTGCCTGCCTGTCTCTCCCTGTCTTCTTTTCAAGTTCTCTGTGTCCTTCTTAACTTTATAGACAGATGAGCTATGCATGACACAGTCAATATGACTCCCTTCCCTTTAAAGCCAGCAACGTATGACATTGATGTAGCATTGGTGATGTGTCCAACACCTGGCTAGGAATCACATATCTATTATCCTGATTAACCTTCACAACCATCCTGGGCCAGGTGTGGTGGCTCACGCCTGTAATCCCAGCCGATCTGGAGGCTGAGGCAGGAGGATTGTAAGTTCAAAACCAGCCTCAGCGACTTAGTGAGGCACTAAGCAACTCAGTGAGACTCTTGTTTTTAAATAAAATATAAAAAAAGGGCTGGGGATGTGGCTCAGTGGTTAAGCGTTCCTGGATTCGATCCCCAGTACCAATCCAAACCAAACAAAAATCCATAACCATCCTGGGATGTCATTTGACAGGTAAGGAAATTAAAGTTCTGAGTCATTAAAGGGCTTGCCCAGTGTCACTCAGTGACATGTCCTGGAGCCTGGGTTTAACTCGAGGTGGTCTCCCTCTAAGTGCCCACTCTCAGCCACCTGCCCTCCCAAGTGGCCTCCGTATCACTGTGGCAGGTCAGGGGGCATCTGGTCCATGTTCAGAGGCTTCCAACCCACTGGCTCACCAGAACAAAATGGAAGTATGGGGTCGCCCTACCACTACAAGAGACAGGCTGACTTCAAAGCCCAATAGAGAGAAGTTCTGGGCAGTTGCCATAGATGATGTCTCTGTCCAGCTCTCTGCACTCAGGAAGGAACTTTCTCTTCCTTCCTTTTGTACTTCCTATTCCTTTCTAGAACCATCAGCCTAGCTGTCCTGTGTTCAATGTGTGCCTCATGTGGACTTGATGTCTTTTCCAGCAGCTTCATACTTGGGTTACCCACCTTGGACTGAGGGCTCGGGGTCAGTCTTCATGTGAGCTCTGGAGGTGCCAGCATCCTGGGGGATTCTCACAACTTCCATTGATTTTTCTGGTAATAATCTCAACTACTGGTTTAAGTGGCTGGCATCACTCAACCTTATTCCATTGATAAAATAACAGGTTTCCTTGCAGAGTCTATAGAAAGCAAGGAGCTTGGACCAGATGGTCTCTAAGTGACCCTTCTGACTTTGATGTACTCTGGCATTCACAATACTTCCTCAAATCGATTGGAATTTAGAAAAAGGCATATTCTGTATTAGTGCTCAGGGGCTTTTGACACAATAGTGGTTGGCCCCGTTAGCTTGAAAACAAACAATTCTTAGAATCCAACCAAGGTCCCCTGCTTCCTTAGGCAGTCAATTTCTCTGGCAGAATCTCAGTGCGGTTCTAGCTTCCTGGTGCCAAGTTGGAGCCTCGGCCTCCCCCACTGGCTCTCCCACCCTCATCCCATCCCCCACTCTAGACACCCATTATTGTTTATATTCGCACACCTCAGGATGGACACTTTCTATCTATTTGAGCCCCCAATGACCTCCTTGGGGACCTGGAGCCTCAGCTTCTGAGGCATAATGGATGATGGGGCACAGCTGTCTTGCCAGAGCCATCAAATGATGATTCCTCTGGTTGCTCAAGATAAAGAAGACATTCTTGGGCCCCGGTGATGTGAAATTTAGGTGCAGAAATAGCCAATTCCCTTAGTAGTCAGACTCAGCAACCAGTTGTGGGATGAGTAAGACACACGTTTCATGCAATTGTTCCATGACTTGTAAGTGTGGGCTGGTGGACAGGGGATTTGCCTGAACCAGTGGCAAGAAGAAACACAAGAGGACCCGAGGACGGGCCAGCTTCATTTATACTTACCTGCAATGCTGAGCTGACTTACTCCCACTTCCCAGGTGGATTTAGAAGAGACCTGGGGTCTAGCTATAAAGCAGTACTCCCTAGAACTAAGGCTACACTGCAAAGCAGACTATTCTTATGCAGACACTAAAAGCTGTCTGCGGTTTTTTAACTGCCTGCAGGAACCAGACTTCCTGTTTCTTCCTCACTGTGGGCATGCACCTCAGGTCCTCTCCATCCATCCGACACTGATGCCTATGCTTCTGCTGGCACCTCCAAGGAGCTCTTCTGAAGCCCTACCCTGGGGTGAGCCCCTCTGCTAGGACAGCCACTGGAGGCCGCTGGAGGCTCAAACATTTGGGGAGATCACACCACTTCCATGTGAGCTGCCTCACACTCCTGCACTGACCTGGCAGGCAGCATCCTGACGTGTCACCTTGGCACCCTGGCCTGGCCAGCTGTCACACCTGCCACCCAGCAGGAGTTAATGACATGGTATCAGTCAAGTTAGGCAAACTGGTGTTAGGACAGGCAAGGTTACTCCCAAGGTTACCGCCACGACTCACCACTGTACATGTCAGGGTGGTTTCTTAAGGACGAGTCATTATAGGGGTGGTCTGCAATAAACAAAAGAGGGTGAGCAAACAGAAGGCCACGGAGAAGTCATGGAGGCATACACGGGGAGAGAGAAACAGAAAAGCGAAGCTACAAAACAACCGAGGAGAGCGCCTGCGATGTGTGCAAAGGAAAACACGCGCGCTTGGGAAGGGGACGTGTTTGGACAAGCAACACAAAACAACTCACAAAGGAACAGAAAAGTTAAATCCTGCAAAAGAAGGCAAGAGTAAAATAAAGTTTTGTTTTTAATTAAAGAAATTAGGTTTGAACTTTGCTTGGTCCTACTATATTTCAAACAGATGAGATAAGGGTTAGTGGCATTCTGCAGCAGTCTCAGGACCAACTTCTTGTCTGAGTCCTCACTTCCCAGGACTCCGGATCAGGCCAGCTCTTGGGGCAGCTGAAGAAAAAGGCGTGTTAGTGAGCTCTGGGGAAAAGAGCCAAGTCCTGCCGGTGCAGAAGCTAAGCTGCAGCAGGAGGGAGGAGGTAAATGGGGGAAGAAGATAGTCATCAACAGGGAGGGTCGACAGAGGGACCCTGGCAATGCCTAGCAACAAGCACCCTCCTAATCTGGCCAGGTGGGCACGCCGTGGTCTCTGGGATTCCTCTGCTGGGGAGTGCTCCAGTGTGGCTGAGGTCCCAGCTCTTGGATTGGAACGGGGGCTTGGGACAGGACAGGACAGTGAGGTCGGGAGTTCCAAGTTCTACACCTTGGGCTACACTACAGATTGGAGCTCTGTCAGTGCGTTGGGAATGAAGACATTTCTTAAGGAGCAAGATCAGTAGCTTTGGATTTAATGTGAGGTCATTAAAACCCTGAGGCCTTTAATCCTCAGTGAAAAGACATTTTGGAATAGGACAGACAAACACTCCAATGTCCCTAAGGAGCTTTTTACTTGCCATCACCCTCCATCCCCTTCCAGGATTCAAGTTTAGACAGTCCCAGCAGGGGGTGGGGGTGTGCCACTGACTGGAAGCTAAGCAGACAGCCCTGAGCAGCCCAGGACCCAGTCCAACCGCCTGGGGGAGGCCAGGTGCTGTGCCAAAACATTTGCATATTTGAAGACAGATCAAATCCCGTTACAACTCATTATAAGAGGGTCTGCGAGTTCTTTTCTAGGACTGGCATTGCATCCCCAATCTGCATAACACCCGATAGGAAGATTTTCATTATTTGAACTATCTCTTAATATGGGCTTGATGACAAAAGATCTAGCCCTCTTGGGAGATGGGCTTGGGTCTGTCTGGAGCAGAAGGTGGAAAGGGATCTGCAATGGGATGGGATTTCAGGGCTACCAGGATAGGTGGGAGCTGTGGCTGGTCTTGGGAGGGAACACTCCCTTCCTCTGGGGGGAAATGATGGCTCATAGAGATGAAAGGGCCCCTTCTTTCATGATCCTATGCCACTGAGTAAAACTGCCAGCCTTTCTTTTTCCAGAGAAGTGACCCACATTCACAAATGGCCTTATCGTTTGTGGCTTCTGCAGCACAGATGAGAGATTCAGAGAGACTTTCTGACTCCCCTAAGTCTGTCACTTAGACGTTAAGAGGGAGCTCGAATGCACTCTGTTGTCTGCCTCCGGGGGACTCTTCTACCTCATCACGTGCCTCTTAGATGCCTGTCACAGAGAGGGCAAAGAGGGACAGGTGTATCTTTGTTAGCTTGACTCCATGGCTATCTTTGACTGCATCTAAAAATAGATTAATTTTTTTTTTTAATTTTACTTTTGCAGTGTTGGAGAGCCTCCCACATGCTAGGCAAGTGCTTGGCCACTAAGCTATGTCCTCAGACCTGGAGTTTTAGATAGACTAGCATTTTGTATTATATATCTTTCTTCCCTTCCTTTAATGCAACTAATACAAAAAAAAAAAAAAAAAAAAAAAAGAGTGTGATGAGATTTATTTCTTTCCAAATGGGCAAACTGTGGGCAGACTGTTTTGCCTCCCACCCCCAGACCTGGTTTTAAAGGTACAAAAAAAAGCCTGTGTCCTTCCCAGACAGAAAAGTCGAGAGAGCTCAACTGTGCTATTTTAAGCAACTGTGCCAAATTCTGAGCTGGCTCAGATGCCCGGAACTTGTTTCTCGCCAAAGCTGCCCCAGGAGAACTCCAGGAAGCTGACATGGTTCTGTTCCAGTCACCTCGAGGGCTTCCCATCATTTGGAGGAAAGAGTTTTCAATGGAATGGGGGGCCCAGAGATGAAGCAGAAAGAAACGTCCCTTACATCCTTGGGTAGAGAAAAGGGTATTTCTGGAAAGTTCCACTTCTAAATGTTGCTCAATCCTCTAAGTGCTTAATTTTACAGAGTGGAGTTCCTCGTCACTTTCATCTCCAGGCCTTTGCTCAGCATGGCAGAAGGCTCCTAACTCTGGCCCAGGAGCAGCAGGCTGATCTCCAGTCCTGCTGGGGCAAGGAGAAAAAGGCCCCGGAGGAGGTGCAGGGTCAACTCAGAAAGTGATGTGCTCTTGATGGTTCTTCTCCTCCCCTGGCTCCTTCCATGACCAGCCCTGTTCTGGCTACTGAGATCACTCTGAGGTCCTGGGCAGACCACACGGTGCTTCCCAGATCAGCCCCTGGCAGGTGGTTACCCAAGGTGCATTAAGAAGACACTGCAGATAAACCAACTTTCTTCTCCAGAGGGTGCCCCCGGGCCTGGGTATGAAATGAAAGCAGGGGGCGGGGGAGCAAGCAGAGCAAAGCTGGGCCACCCTGCCAGGACCACATGGGGCTCATTGCTGGGTCTCAGGCAGTTCTGTGGGCTGACATAGCACAGGCCATCAACGCCTTCTGGGAACAAAATGTGGGGACCCTGCAGAGGCAGGAGGCGATCAGAAGAGAGGAAATGGAATTCAAAGAAAAGGAAGAATGGGGTGGGGGTGGGAAGAAAGCAAGAAAGAGAGAGGAAGAGCAGAGAGGAACAATGTAAAAAGGTAAAAAGGAAGAAAATGAGGAAAGAAAGGGAAAAAGAGGAGGAAAAAACAATTATGAGAAGCTGAAAAATGAAGCAGCTTGCTGACAGATCCCACACTCTGTCACGGTGGAAGTGGCTGTGTGATCAGACACCTGTCCCGTCACCAGCAGGACTCATGAGGAAGGAAGAGTTCTCTGGGGTTAAGACCCTGCTTGCGCTGATGAGCCCACACAAACCTTTCCCCAGGGGCACCCACCAGGCCTCAGCCTCTTCCTGGTGGGCTGCAGGAAGCCAGCGTTCACCCTTTTTCCTCCGACCTGTGGAACGTGCCAGCACTCTCAGTACTGGTGTTCTGGCCTCCCCACGAGCCTCGCCATCCACAGCCTCGCCAGCACCATTCACAGCATGAGTCCGACAAATTAAAACTCTCTTTTTGGGGGAGCTCTTCTGGGAAAGGCATGTGGCACACAGCCATGGTATAAACCAACCGAGTCAACTTCCAGTGTCCTGAGCAAGCTGGGGACTTTGTAGCAACAACTCCAGGCTGACTTGACCTTGTCATTTCTACTAAGCTTCTCCTGTCCCTGTGTGGAGGGCCACCAGCATAATGGGACAGGAAATGCTGACTTGTTTTGTATCAGCCAAGCAGAATCATGGAATAAAAATGAAAACAAAGAAAGCTAAGACAAATCTGTAACTTGTAAACACAGAGAATCCAAGTGGTTCGGTAAACACATATTACAGAATCAAACCATCTATAGTGGTGTTTCCACTTAATTTAATATCGTATACTCTGTCTTTCTTCTAGAAATAAAGATAATCAAGCAATGAATAGAAATAAAAGAATAGGGGCTGGAGTTGTAGCTCAGTGGTAGAATGTTTGCCTTGTACGTACGTGTGAGGCACTGCGTTGGATTCCTGGCACCACATATAAATAAGCAAATAAAATAAAGATCCATCAATAACTAAAATAATAATAATAATAATAATAATAATAACAGAAAAAGAAAAGAAACAAGCCAAGTGCGTCATAGGGATGCCTGACTATCACTCAAGCAGTCATTCTCAAACTCTGGGAGCATTGAATAACCTGGAGAGCTAAGGACTCAGAGGCCCGGGGCTGTCAAGGTAGGACAGATGCTCCTTGGTGTGTGATTCTATTTCCCAGCCAAGTTTGAGAAGCACTAGCTGGGAGTGGGGCCAAGTTTATTCAAGGCTTCAGAATGAAAAGACATCGTCTAAGGGTAGCTGCAGTCGTTCAGGCACAAGGAGCAGAATGATTTCTAGGTCGGCCTCGGGGATGAGCCTCCCTTACAGACTCAGGTACCCGGGGCTGGTGGGCTCAGTGAGCTGCCTCCTCTGGCCCCAGTCCCAGCCCCAGGCGGGGCCTACACTTACTGGTGAGGACCTTGAGGGTGAAGGGATTCTTCTGCTGGATGGTGTGGGTGAAGTGGAAGCGGGCATTGCAGCTGTAGTCAGTCTGCATGTCCTGCAGCATCACATTAGAGAAATACAGGTCCCCGTTGTGGCCCTGGGAGACGCGTTTGTCCTGGGTGATGGGCTCCATGGCTGTAAGGAAGCAGAGATGTGAGGCGAGGTTAGTAGTAATGATAACAGCAATAATGAGCAACACGGTTTGGACAACTGAGCATTACAGAAGGCCAGGTGATGGCCGGAAGCTTGACACTGCTCGGTCCAATCCTCTCACCTCTGAGGCAGGGCTTATTCCTGTAGAGGACTGAGAGTTTTGGGTTGCATGGCAGGGAGGGAAGAGCAGAAATTTAGACCCAGACCTGCCTGCCTACCATGCCCATACTCTATGGCCACGCTTCTCAAACTCCTGTTCATGCCACAAACGATTTGGCTGACCCCAAGGCCAGAGGGAGGGAACACAAGCTACTGGATGTCCTCAAATCGGGATTCAAATGCTCACACTAACAAAGAGCATTTGAGGGCAGGTACTACAACTCACTCATCTTTATGTCCCATCTTAGAACACAGTACACCAGGGCTCCATGGGTTGTGGAATTAAATAAAGTTGAACTTAGCTATACTGGTTTAATAAAAATTTAGCCATTTAGTCAATTATAATACACCTTTAAAAAATTTTTTTTACTCCTCAGAAAAAAAACAACTTCTGATTATAACTAAGATGTGTACCAACAGATGTAGTCTCTTGATTTTAAGAGGTCTTCCAATTTTAGAGATGTTGAAATACAAAAATGTGTACTTTTTTGAATGAATGACATCAGAGAATTCAGCTCAGCATTCAGACTTGATTATCTATATATATATATATATATAGATATTTTTTTTTTTTTTTTGGTGCTAGGGATTGAACCCAGGGCCTTGTGCATGCAAGGAAGCACTCTACCATACTGAGCTATATCCCCAGCCCATCTATATCTTTTTGATGCACTGACGTAAAAGCAAAAGACTAGGTTTCCAGGTGGTGAGATCTGTTAACATATACTTAAGGCTGATTATTCATAGCAAGCTCCTTCTTATCCCCACAATTGATTTGCAAGTCATCATGTCTTCAAGCACAAGGTCAAACTAGGCATGATGGTGCAGGCCTATAATCACAGAGACTCTGAAGACTGAAGCACGAGAATCACAAGTTTGAAGTCAGCTTCAGTAACTTAGTGAGACCCTGTCTCCAAATAAAAAATAAAAAGGGCTGAGGATGTGGCTCAGTGGTAGAGCACCCGTGGGTTCAATCCCCACTACCACACACAAAAAGCACAAGGTGATACCAACTTTTGCACAGTAGGATGGTCAGCTCCTTGAATTATTCCTTGGAGATTTGCTATAGGCCTACTATGTGTAGTTGCTGTGCTAGGTGCTGGTGAAAAAGAGAGAGGTCATCAATGGACCCTGAGTCTAACAGTTGGGATAGCAGGTAAATGAGTAATTGCTATGTAATGTGGTGAGTGGAACGTTTGGGGGCGGGGTGGTTAGGAGATGGACTGCAGAAAGGGCCAATCCCCTGCGGGTCTAGAGCTGCACCCTGAATGCTATGTGTCTTACACCAGGCAGAAAAGACATGGGAACTTAGTGGTTTCCAAGTAGCAGGAAGAGTATGTGCTAAAGGTTAAGAGGATACAGGAGCTCATCTGGAGGTTCAAGGGTACAAGGAAGAGGGTAGGAGAAGGGATAGTGAGGCAGAGGGACCAGGTCAGGGAGGGGACCGAGTGGCTGGGGAAAGGAGCCTGCACTTCTGAGGTGGCTTGAAGCATTTGAATGAAACTGTCCGTTTTAGAGTCTTAGGAAGATGAGGGAGGCCGATAAGGAGAAGTGTTGCAACCAGGTGACAGACAGCTGATGGTGGCCTGGAAGAAATGCAGGCTGTGAGGTCTCCTCAGGAGGTGGCATGGCACACCATGGTGAAGATCATGACGTGGTGGATGAGGGAGGAGAGTCTGAAAAGGGAACGGACAAGCCGAACCACCCGCCTGCCCCAGGCAGCCTGCCCCCCACACCACACTGACATGAGGAGACAGGGACAGTGACTGAGCACAAGGTCATCCTCACCCCACAAAGCAACTCGCAATGCTGCTGCCTTGACATGGCAGCCTCTCCTGGCCACAGGCTGGTAGAATGTGAGATGGACCAATATTGATGATGGGCAAGCAGGATGTATATACGGATGGATTGATGGATGGATGAGGAAGGGAGAGATGGAAGGAGGGACAGAGGAGGCAGAGGGGTGGGCAGGAAGACAGGGGGAGGGGAAGCCAGGGACATACACAGACATCAGTCCTCTATTCATTTCTATAATAACCCCTGGAGTTTTAACTGAAAATGTGGGAAAAACAGGTCCAGAGAGGTGAAATGAGCCTCTGTCCAAAACTGAGCCAGATTCATCTCTGAGTTCTGTTACCCAGTTCACTGATCCAAACACCCTATCTCCCCATCGCCCTTTTATCAAAGCCTTCATTCCCCACTTTCCCTTCTACTGGAGGTGTGATTTGGAGCAAATCTACACTGACCAGATTGAAAGAGACGACTTAGCATCATCTGCCTTCAGCTGCCTATTGAGGTAACATGGACTGGGTATAGTGGCGCATGCCTGTAATCCCAGGGACTCAGGAGGCTGAGGCAGGAGGATTGCAAGTTCGAGGCCCTAAGCAACTTAATGAGATCAAAAATAAAAAGGGCTGAGGATGTGACTCAGTGGTTAAGCACTCCTGGGTTCAATCCTTGGTACCATAAAAAATAAAGAAGAAGAAGAAACATGGGTTCTCCTCCTCGTTATTCCTTTTTCTCTTGCTCTTCCTCACCTTCATCATCACCAGTATTACCAAGAACTTCCTGTGGGTTTGGCCTGGTTCTAGCACATTAGATGTGTTTATCCTCACTATGATCCCATCAGATAAGTATGATGCTAATCCTGATTTTTCTAGAAGAGGAAACTGAGGCCCAAAGATGTGAAGTGACTTGCTCAATGTGATAGCAGCTGTGTTCTCAGCCATGTGGCAGCTCTGCCTCTGCCTCTCCCAAGTCCCGGGTCTCCAGCTTGGGCAAACCCTTCAATCCAACACCCCCGCCGCACTCCCCAAGACACAGCAGGCTCCCGAGACTCACAGCTGCTCATCCAGAAGATGACTGGGGATGGCAGGCCAGGTGGGGGGTTGCACTGCAGCGTCAGCGGGGCGCCTTCTTGGACCACAACGGGGTCCAGATTTTCCTTGGGCCACAGGGGAGATTCTGGGGAGAAAGACAAGGAGGGTGGAAGTGAGGCTGACGGCTGGGGCTGGGATGGGCATGTGAGCAGGGGAAACTGGAGAATGAGGGAGGCCAGAGGGGGGGATGGGGCCCTTAAGAGGAGGAGCAGCCTTTGGTCAGAGTGGACGCCCATCTTCAGATGTCTTCTCCTTTCCTCTCTTCCTGTACAGAGTGGCCGGTGAAGTTGTGGCAGATTCTGGTATGGAAGCTTCCCTTCCAGGGAATCTTTCTGCACGGGGGGATACCCATGGAGGGCACCCTCAAGGCCAAGGGCAGGGCAACCCTCTTTGAATGACCTTCTGTATCCCTTCCCTTCTACTCAAGAGCAGGCATGTCAGCCCCGCCCCATGGAACTCACTGGACACTTGCAGACGGATCCTGTTGGACAAGGCTGTGCCAAATTTGTTGCGGGCGAAGCACTGGTATTCGCCCTCGTACTCCTCAGGCCGCCCACCACTGCGGAAGTCGATCACCAGGGTCCCAGATCTCCTCCTCATGGACACCCGAGGGTCCTTGGCAATGTTGAAGAATCTGCTGTTTCGAGTCCAGTGGAAGCTGTGGACAGTGCGGGGGAGGCGGGCAAGGTGGATGGACCTTGCTGGGCTCCAGATGAACCCAGATCCCCGACTCAGGGCCAGACTTCCTGTCCCAGCACCCTCTGGGGAGCTCCAGAGAGTGCAAAGTCCCAAGACCCATACAGGTCTCTTCAGGGCAGGGCCTGGCGTTAGTGTTGTCACCAAGCCGAGGCTGGGAATCATGGTGGATACTCAGCTAGACTTTAGAGGATTCCGCTCTTTAAATATATAATTGAGAAGTGGGTAGCAATTTTGATTTTTTAAAAATCCAGAATCAGCTATTCCTTCCACCCAGGACATTCCTAACCTCCGACCAGGAATGCAAACTCAGGTTCACATTTTACCCAACCCTAACGCATTAGGGAGCTAGTGCTGCTCCTCCTGCCCTGAAATTGCATAATCCATTCTAAAGAAAAGGAAAATGGCTTAGCCCATCCATGTCCGGCTCAGTGAGCACAGAGGAAGCACTGGCCACACCATGGTGCCCTGGAGGAGCAGCTTAATGACGCTGAGCACTGGTGAAGAGCACTAGAAAGCCCCTCTGGGCCTGGGGAGGGGGCTTAGTGGTACAGTGCTTCTTGCCCGGTGGTGTATGAGGCTGGAGTCATCTCTAGCACTGCAAAAAAAAAAGGGGGGGGGGAGGAAAAAAGTCCCTGTGCTTCTCCAGGCAGGACGCGCATGTCTGCTGCAGCTAGGACTCAGCTGCCCAGGTCAGAACCAGGAAAAGCAGGAGGAGAAACAGGAGCAGCAATGGCTGCTCCCCGTCCTCACAAAGGAACCAAAGGGGAAAAGACCAAATCTCAGAGGCACGGTCACTAGAACCCCGGCTGCCCCTCCGGAAGAGGGAGTCCCTGCTGGTTCCGGGCTCAACACTCTGGATTAGACTGTCTCCTGTAAACCTAAGGACTGGAACAAGGTTGTCTGCCTGTCCTGCTGACAGAAACCCCAGGTGGGCACTGTCACGCTGGGTCTGAGTCCTGCAGGAGCCTCCTGCCAGGTCCAGTCTGAGGATGCTAGTTTGATGAGGGGGATGGATAACTTCACAGCTGCTCCATCTCTAACCCTTATTGTTTGGCAGAAACAAATCTGGCCTTGGGGGTCAGAGGTATGGCCTTGGGGGTAGGAGGAATGGGTTTAAAACTGGGTCCTGCCCCTTTCAAGCAGGTAACCGTGAAAAATGTACTTAAAACCCTTTGCCCCTCTATTCTCTCTTCTTTGGGAGATATCAGTCCTGCCCTAGAGAAAGCCAGGAGGGTGAACAAGCCAACCTAAGTCACGACACCCAACAGAGGCTGGACAGAGCAGGCTTTTGACTTGTATCTTCTGACATTTCATTTGGTCCTAATGAGCACACTAGAGACAAGCTCAGCAGGAAAGTCTCCAGTTAGCCAGGAAGAGGAACTTCCCATAAGCTGAACACGGAGTAGGTGACAGTAACACAGGCAGTGGGTTGTTAGGATGAAAGCCAGAAAACTTAATATCTAGTCCTGGCTTTTCAGTGTGAATAGAGACAAGCCACTCAAATTTTTCTATTCCTTTTCCTCATCAAATTTAGTTACCTAAATTGTACTTTCCACCTAGTAGATACCCGGTGGATATTTTTTTTCAATGGATGAATGTAAGTTTTCAGCTGCCTCATTTGCCTTAAGTATTACCAGGCCCAGAGGCCAGGTGTGGTGTAAGCACAGTCTTTATAGTCCCCTTTCCATCCACTCACCTGGGGGCAGGGTTCCCCTTTGCTTCACACTCAATCAGGATGTTATCACGGGGGTCCACGATGTGGTCTTTCACTGACTGCTTGGTGATGGTTGGGGGCTGGGTCACTGCAACAAGGCACACAGTGGGTGGTCAGAGCTGCAGGGACCTGCCTGGGTCCTGGCTTGGGGAATGGCTTCAGGAGCCATGGGGCAAAAAGGCAAGCAGATGTGGAAAGGACCCTATTCTAGAGACCCCAATTCTACAGGAAAGGAGGTGATGTCAAAGGCTAAACATAGGAATCCTTTCAAAAAGATTCCATTGTTTCCCATCAAAAGTTGAAAACCCGGTTTTGGTTAGTGCAAAGAACAAGGTGTCTTGATAAATGTGTTGAATGAATACAGGAACAAAAGCAGCTACTTTGTTAGAATTCAGGGGTCACTGCAGCTGAGCCTTGAAGCTCAACCAATGGCCAAACCATGGTGAGGGGAATTTAGTCCCAGAGAGCTTCCAGGGGACTTGTCTGGGTGCCCATGAGCCAGATCCTCCACTCTAGGTCAGTTTTCTACCCCGGGTCCCATGACAGCCACTGCAGTCTGTAGGAGCAGCTCAACTTCCATCTAGGGACCCTCTTCTGACTACCTGTTCCTCTGCCTTACCTGGCAAAGGACGCTCCAGGTAAGCTCTTCCCCGCTGTGTGGTAAGGCACCTCCCTACGGGACTCTGGTTTCAGAAGTCCTGGCAGGACCAGTGGAGAGGCCTGTGACCCCAGGTGTCTCCTGACCTGGTCTTCTCCCGCCCCTCCGACCTCCCAGAGGCACAAGGGCCGAGGGACACACAGGGACTTACGCTCATTCTGAATGCTTGCTGTTAGTTCCGGTGGGTTAGCATTGTGAGGGGGAGAAAAGAAGAACATTGTTATCACACATGACAAACTGCCCAGCATTCAGGGAGACAGGTGATGAGGACTTGGGGACAGCATTGTGCCATGGGGTTCTCTCCTCCCAAGCTACAGAGCTTGGGTGGAGGAGCCAAGCAGAGTGGGGAACAGACCCAGGGAGGCTTTGTAGAGAAGGCCATGCCTTCCCTGGGGGACCAGAACCACAGAGTGGAGCAGAAAGACCTGATCCTGACCAGAGAAGTCCCAATATCCAGGAGTGACAATGCCGCTTGAAAGAGGCTCTGAAGATGCTTCCTGGCATTGAGAGAAGTGGATTCCTTGATCGACAGTGCCAAGGGGAGGCTGAAGGCAGGACAGAGGTGCCAGGAGAGGGATGGATCTGAATGACCGCCACAGGGCAAAGTCCCGGGTGTGGAAGCCCCAAGGGCCCGGCAAGATCCAAGGCCCCGCTGCTCCCCCTGGACCTTCTTCTCTTCCACACACAAAAGCACATTCTCTCTGCTCACTGTCTCCTCCTTTGGAAAACATAGGGACAGGTGGATTATTGTTGCCCTATTCCTGGCAGGTATACATGGCCTGGTGAAACCCTGCTCCTGAATGAGAGGTTCCAAGGGGCAGAGCCTTCTGCTTCTTTCTGTGTTTTTCATAAAGAGGGTAAAGGGTCAGTGGCACAAGTACTGACCTGGAACATGCCCATGCTCCTGCACAGGTGTCTCCCACACAGGTGTGTGTACATGTATTTGGGGTCCAGCTCCTCAAACTTTAATATGTATATGAATCTGCTGGGAGCTGGTTAAAATGCAGGTCTGATTGGGTTGGTCTGGGATAGGACCTGAATCCTTCATCTCTTTCTCTTTTTATCTCCTCCTCCTCCTCCTCCTCCTCCTCCTCCTCTTCTTCCTCCTCTTCCTTTTCTTTTTTTGGCATTCTGGGGATGCAACCCAGGGCCTCGTGCATGCTAGGTGAGAGCTCTACCACTGAGCCAAACCTGCAGTGTAGATTCTGCATTTCTGACCCATTGCCTAGGTGACACTGAGACTGGTGGTGTGCGGATCATGCTTTGGATAACAAGGCTTTAGATGGTGTGTTCTTTGTGGGGAGACACTCTTAGTTAAAATGTGTCTGGAGAAAAGTGAATATGTGCTACTGTCACTTTTCAAAATGTCCTTCCTTACGATGACATCAGAAAGCAGCATGACATTCTCATCTCATGGTGGGACATGTCACACACTGTGCGGGTGCTGCGTGCTGACTTTCAGAGCAGGTGCCTCCTGGGGGAGCAGGAAGCTGTGGGCATCAGGGCACATGTCTTCCCACCTTGGTAGAGAGTGACAGGAACATGGACAGGAACCCCAGGGGCTCAGAGAGGACACCATGCAGGGGGAGTCAGAGTTAAGCTAGGACAGAGAGATGCAGGAAGAGTCACAGAAGCAGAGATGACAGGGAAGAGAAGAGGGGTCAAGAAAGAAAAGGCCGGGTCAGGGTTCTAGTTCCTAAACCCATGCTCTAGGGAGCCCCCCACTGCAGCCTCTTGACCTGTACATAACTTTCTTGCCCTGGGCACGAGAAAGGTCGTTCTGGAAAGAATGAAGGCTAGTGGGGTTGGCATGGGAAGGGATGAGGAAGGGGAGGGTCCATTCTCAGGACAGGGCTGACACTGGGGCCCACCCTTTTGGCCACCAGCCTGGGCTCTGGTTTCTTCCTTTCAAGACACAGTTGGGGTCTCTTGGGTCCTCACAGGCCACCGTGGGCTCGGGCCTCACCCCAGTGGAAAGCCTAATGAAAGTCCTTCCTGCCCACAGAGCGTCAAGCCTCTCTTTATAGAACTGAAGCTGGTTCAGTGGAAATAGCTCTAGACATTGCTCAGGGACTCTCCTATCCAGGGAAGGTTCTGCTGCAGAGGAGAATGGGCACAGCTCTCCCGGTCCTGGCCAGAGCTCTCCATACAAGCCCCTCCTTGGCTGGAGAAGTAGAGCCAGGTGGGGGCCTCGGCACTCTGTTCTCCTAGACGTTTTGGACAAGGGTAAGTGGGGGAACCTTGGCGAGTGGAGACTCCCAGGGCAGTGAGAGCTGGCTGGCTGCTGCCTATCTGGCCAGGGGCCTCTTGAGAATCTACTTGCTGAAAAGGACAGTGACATTTGCAGTCACTACTGTGTTCCCAAGGAATTTATTAACAGGGACAGAATCAACCCAGAAGACAAGCTGCCACTGGGAGGAGACAGTGGGGACAGCCTGTTTAGGGACAAGGACGACCAAGCTTTTATCCAGGATCACTCCACCTGCCCTTCTCTCCTTCTGTGGAACTTGCTGCCTGATGATGTCAAGTGGAGAATGAATTCGCTCTTTTGGCTTCAGTGGGGAGAAAGACCCCTTCCAGCCCTGCCCTGTGGGGGAGGCAGATGCTGGCCCGGGCTGGGCTTCTCTCTCTTCATGTGCCTCTTTCCCTTCCCTGGCTCTGCTAGCTAGGCCTCTGGCACCCACCTCTCAGGGGACAGAGCGTGCTGCTGAGGCTGTCCTTGAGCATTGTGGGGAGGAGTGTCTTTCCCACTCCACCTCCCTCTGTGGGTTCCGAGGAGGACATGTGGAGTCCCCTTGCTGTGGGGAGGAGGACTTTTAGCAGACTCACTTTTTTGGCAAACCCACCCTGGCTGATGAGGCGACCCTTCGCTTTTTTCAAAGGTCACACTGTTCTCCTTGGAGCTGGGGGTAGGGAGGTGGCGGTAGGAGGGAGGTGCGTGTGACTTCATTGGCAAGGCAGTGGGCGCTGGAGGCTGGGCGCCTGAATGAGGGATTGTGAGGCAGTCCAGGGCTCTCATCCAGGAAGCCCAGAGCACCCCAACTCCTAGAGCAGAAGTGGTGCCCCTGGTCTCAGGGCACAGAGAACACTCCCCAAGGTGCACATGAGTGGCACTCACCTGAGTAGGCCACCCCTGGCTCCTCAGTACCTCCCACTCAGCAATGGGGAGAGTGAGAAACCCAGGGAGAAACCCACTGGGCCCTCTTCCCGGATACACAGGTCCTCTTGGAAGGGCTTGCCTGGCTGCTGACTGTGCTCAGCTGCTGTAGACTCATTGGAGATGCTGCGGTGGCCACGTAGGCCCCTGCAGCATCCAGGGGTAGGGCGCGCTCCCAGCAGCCTGGGCCACCCCAGGACTCACCTCTCCATGAAGAGGTACTGCCATGGTGGCCTGGCTCTGCCCCTTGCCTGTGTTCTAACCTGTAAGCTAAGGTTATACCTGCTTCCTGGATGAGCTGTGGGAATCACATGTGGTAAGATGTGTGCAGCACTTAGCTCTCTGCCCGGCAAAGGACAACTGATTCCAGAGAATTCCAAGAAGGACCAAGACGAGGCAGGATTTTGAGGTAGGGGTGGGGCATATCAAGTGCCAAACTGGAGTTCAAGAGAACTGAGGCCCTTTCCTGGTTCCACCACCAATTTGCCCTTTGACCCCGGGCAGGGAAGGGCCTGAGTTTCCATGAACGCACCACCGCAGGGGCGCTTCCTCCTGGTCTCCTCAGGGACGCTGGGGTGGGGGGTGGCAGGGAGGTCGGGGCATTCTCCACTCTCCGCCACAGGCAGGACTTGAGAGAGACTGACTGGCTCACCCTGTCTCTGTCTGCAGTGGAGTTTAGAAATCTAGATCCTGAGCACAGACACCAAAGCCATCTATTTGAGGGAACCCCGCCTCCTCTGGCCCCTGAAGCCTGGAGTGGCAGGCGAGTGAGGGAGGACAAGTGGCAGGAGAGAAATGAGCCTTCACCACCTTCTTGATGACCCAGTTTCCTCTGCACCCCTCTCCTCTCCAGGGACGTGGCCTTATCACGCTCCTTATTAGATGTCCGCCTGGGACCGTTAATGAGAAATGCTCCTGGAGCCAGCTGCAGGCGGTCGCCATGGGAACTGATCCTTTCTATCTCCTCTCCTCCCTCCCTATGTGTATGCACACACCTGCACACCCAGGGCAGTGGGGGCCTTGTCCATCTTGCTTCTGGATCCAACTTAACAGTCCCTACTGGTCTTTGTCTTCCAGAGGTGCCACTCCTCTGGGGCAGCTGTTAATGGTGGTGTGGAGTTGGATGAGGGTCTACTTGGGGACATCTGAGGGGCTATGTTACTCTCCTAACTGTTCCCCAGGTGTCTGTCCACTGGAGAGAAGGTCAGTGTTGACATCATGCAGGTCCCATGTATTCCCTGATGCAGGGAACAGGGGTCTCAAGTGGTCTGCCCACACCTTAGCACTGGGATGCTACGACATCCCAGCAGAAGTGACAGAACTGTGGCAAGCATGGCTGCCAATCATGGGTCATCTACGAGCACAGCAATAGGTAGGTGGAGACATAGCTGTGGGGTCAGCATTTAAAGCCCCTTACTTTAAGGTTCTGATGGGCAGAGAGCACCCCCACCATGAGAAGCAGAACCATACCGATTTTACTTTGCAACATTACTTTGGCAAGGTTAGAAACAGAAGGAATCCCTGCCTGGACCTCCCAAGGTAGCATTATCATGTGGCTTTATTTGAATGTCTCCTTTAGCCAGATAATTCCCCTCCCAACTGGCCCCCAGGGCATCTGTCCTCCCGACCACTCCAGCCAAGAGGGCCTGAGGGTTCTGCTGTGGACGTAAGGTGGTTAGAAAGGTAAGAAAGAGCCACCCACTACACTTGACCTTGGAAATGGCTTTTAAGGCAAGTCACTACCACAGAGGGCCACGGAGGTGAGCAAAGGGAAGAATTCCATGTGGCTGTGGGAATTCCAAACTCTACCACCTTGGGTTCCACTCAGCAGGCTTGGGGCTGCCCAAGCATCCACCCAGCCACAGTCCTGAGACCATCCTAAACCACTGAGCAAGAGCCCCAGTCGATTCTTTGAAGAGAAAGTCTGCTTTGAATCCCACAGTACGCTGCTACCTCTCCCCAACCTTCGAAAGGACTTAACTCTCCCTGACCTTCCCTTCCCTCTCTCTCCTCTTCCCAAAACCAGGAGGAAACAAATAACAAGAGGCTGGAGCAGAACTCACGGTCCATAGGAATCTCGATGGCTCCGCCCAGACTGAGGAAGAAGAGGAGGAAGGCTGCGTGGACCCAGGGCAGCGGCTGTTGCCTGGCCATCCTCAGCACCAGGCCCCGCTCCCTGCTCCCCAGCCCTTGGGGTCTTGGTGCCTTGAGTGGCTCTAAGTGGGCCTCCCAGGCAGAGCTCAGCTGTGGGGGGGAAAAAAAAGAGTAAGTAAGTTTTTCTTGAAGTTGTGGTTTGCTGCTGTGATCCTACAGACCCTTGAAGGACTTGAGGGTCCCCTCGGTCATAGAGCAGGGGGTCCTAGAGCAGGCATTTGGAATCCAACAATTCTTGGTGAAGGGAAGTGTCCTGGGCACTGTAGGATGTTGAGCAGCATCCCTGGGCTCTGCTTGATGGATGCCAGGAGAGCCCACCTCTGCCACCAGGCAAAAATGTCTGCAGACACTGCAACTGTCCCAGGAGGGCAGAGCTACCCACAACTGAGAATCATTGTTGTGGAAGGATCAATGCACAATTGCAGAGATCAATTATGGAAACAAACCAGGTCCACGGGTCCAGCATCCAGAAGATGCCAGGCATCGGACTATAAGAAACACACCAACCTCACGGCCTCCCTGCACCGTGTGCTCAGGGTGCCTGGGACTGTGTTTAGAGTAAGGCACAGAGACAAGATAACAGTGATGACCTCTGACCCCAGTGAGGAGGCAGGGTGACACTGGCAGCACTAGGGATTGCAGGTTAGATAGATGAAAACCTGGTTGTCCAAAGGATGTGTTTTGTTTTTCTGTGCACCTTCTATTTTATTTTTTAAAACAATTTATCGTTCCATTGTAATTATACAAAATAGTAGGATTCATTATGCCATATTCGTATAGGCACATATTTTTTTGTGTGTGTGCCCAGGATTACACACAGGGGCGCTTAATCCCTGATCCATATCCCCAGCCCTTTTTTATATTTTATAGAGACAGGGTCTTACAAAGCTACTTAGGGCCTCATTAATTTGCTGAGGCTGGCTTTGAACTCTCAATTCTCCTACCTCAGCCTCCCAAGCTGCTGGGATTACAGGTGTGCACCACCGTGCCCAGCCTAGACACATAATTTGATCAGTCTCATTCCCTAGTTTCTTCCCTTCCTCTTCTCCCAATCCACTTGCTCTGCTCTACTGATCTCCCTTCTATTATTATTATTTTAATTAGTGCACTATAATTACATGTGCAGGCTTCATTGTGATTTATTTGTACCCAGACATAGCATAATTTGGTAGATTTCATTCTCCAGTATTTCCTTATGTCCTCCCCTCTGCCTCCCTTTGGATTCTCCTCCTTTCAAGTGATCTGCCTTCTATTTTTTTTGAGACCCCCCCCCCTTTTTACTGCTTCTTCTCAATGACTAGCTTTCACTTACGAGGGAAAACATTTGACCCTTGACTTTCTAAATCTGGCTCATTTTACTTGGCACGGTGTTCTCTAGTTCTATCCATTTACTAGCAAATGACATAATTTCATTTTTCTTTATGGTTGAGTAAAATTCCATTGTGTGGATATACTATATTTTCTTTATCCATTCCTCTGCTGACAGGCACCTCGGCTGGTTCCATAACTTTGTTATTATGAATTGCACTGCTATAAACACTGGTGTATATCACTATAGTACTCTGATTTTCGTTCTTTTGGATAAATACCAAGGAGTGCATCAGTGCCTTCCAAAGTGGTTTCTTCAATTCACAGGCCCATCAACAATATATAAATGTCCCTTTCCCCCCACATCCTTGCAGGCAATTGCTCTTATTTATATTCCTGTTGATTGCCACTCTAACCGGAGTGAGATGAAGTCTCAGTGTAGTTTTGATTGGCAAAACTACCTTGATTACTAAGGACAGTGAACATTTTTTTCATATTTTTTTGGCCATTTGATATTAATTCCCTGTCAGAAGAGGCAAAGTTGGCAAAGACCTCCTATTCTGGAGACTCTCTTTTCACACCCTTAATTGTTTCCTTTGCTGTGCAGAAGTTTTTAATTTGATGCGATCTCACTTATTGATTATCAGCTTTATTTCTTGAGCTATAGGAGTCTTATTAAGGAAGTTGATGAGAATGTGTTTGTTTTAAAACTTTTTTCCATATTTTACTGGTACATTGTAGTTGTATGTAATGATGGGATTTGTTGTTACATAGTCATACAAATATATTTGGCTAGCGTCATTCCCCAGTAAAGAATGTGTTGTTTATTTTATTTATTTATTTTTATTTTTTTGGTACTAGGGGTGCTTAGCCACTGAGCCACATCCCCAGCCCTTTTTATATTTTTATTTAGAGACAGGGTCTTACTAAGTTGCTGAGGCTGGCCTTTCCTCCTGCCTCAGCCTCCTGAGCCGCTGGTATTACAGGGGTGCACCACCGTGCCTGGCTTGATAATGTGTTTTCAGTGAGCGATTTCTGTGGATATTTTGTGCAGCTAAGGTGTAGTGGTCTTTTAATATTGTACCTTTAAAGGTAATGAGACAGTGACCCAGAAGAAACAGGTTTTGTGTGATGAGTAGAATGAGCGACATTTACCAGAGCTCAGAGTTCACATTCACAAGTACAAGAAGTCACAGCAGAGCTTATGGGGTAAGGATTAAAAAAACCACTGTCCTAGGAGCCCTTGAAGATCCTTAAGACACTAACCGTCCTTCCCCTCCTCCTGAGAGAAGCACAAGAAGGGTCTGCATCCGAGACTCGAGACTCGAGTACTGCACTGAGACTGCCTGAGGTCTGATGTGTGTCTTAAACATTGATCCAGCTTGCTGTTCTACCACGGGGTCAAGTCAAAGGGGAAGGCAGGAGGGGGCATCTCCAGAACTCCTTCAGCTTCCTTGCCCATTAAATGGACACCTAGTTCTTCTGCTCCTCTTTTATTTGCATCAACTTGACATGGACTGTCAACTGTATACACCCACCCAACCTTCCTGATGGAGGAGGTAGAGGACGGGTCAGGGAAAGAGCTGGGGGGGTCAGGGGGCATCCTTCTGGAGACCCGGAAGAGGAAGCGGGTCACTGATCACTGAAACAGGATGAGATGCCCTCCTGTGCCCGGTTGTGGGGCAGGCTGAAGGACTCTGAGTCACAGTTTCTTTCCTGGGAGCTGAGCCCAGTTCCAGCTCCCAAGCTCTGTGTATCTGTGGGCTCCCTCCAAGAGCTTCCCTTCACACTGCTTTCTCTTTGGTTTTGAGCATCATCATTTCATGCCAGAGTTTCTTCAAGAGCTTCCTAAGTGGTCTTCCTGCTTCTGCCCTTGCTCTGGACCCCTTCTCCACCCATGACCAGAACCGTTCTTTCTTTTTTTTTTTTTGTTCTATTTTTTTAATTTATTTTTTTATTGGTTGTTCACAACATTACAAAGCTCTTGACATATCATATTTCATACATTAGATTGAAGTGGGTTATGAACCCCCAATTTTACCCCAAATGCAGATTGCAGAATCACGTCGGTTACACATCCACAATTTTACATAATGCCCTATTAGTAATTGTTGTATTCTGCTACCTTTCCTCAGAACCGTTCTTTCTAAAGTGCAAGTTAAACACTCTACTTCCCTCGTCCACCTCTCAATAGCTCAGGCTGCCTGAAAGTTAACGCCAATTTCCTTGATAGGCACAGAGACCCCGCATCACATGTCCCCTCTGGCTCCTCTCATCACCCTCCCCTGCTTGGCTCTGTGGGAGCACCATGCTCTGTCTTGACCACTGACTTCTGTACAGATTAACCTTGTCCTGATACTCACTGAGTCTGTCCTTTCTTAGGATCTGTCAAGTGTAACATATATGTCCCTCTTCTGTGCTCCCATACCCCTTCTACCCCTGCATTCAGACACTTTTCACTTTGTATTCACTCAGAAAAATCACTTGTCTGTCTCCCCTATAAAAGTGAACCTTCTATAAGGGAAGGTGCCCTGTCTGGTTTATTGTTCTATTCCTAGGATGGATCACAGATCCAAAGATAGAGAAGGTCCTCAAAAATAGTGGATATAGCTGGGTGCAGTGGCACATGCCTGTAATCCCAGCGGCTGGGGAGGCTGAGGCAGGAAGGTTGAGAGTTCAAACCAGCCTCAGCAATGGTGAGGCGCTAAGCAACTCCGTGAGACATGTCTCTAAATAAAATACAAAATAGGGTTGGGGATGTGGTTCCATGGTTGAGTGCCCCTGAGTTCAATCCCTGGTACCCTCCCCCAAATAATAGGTATATGGAAGCATAAAAACTTGAACAAATGAATGATTGAATGAAATAAGGAATCACTTCAAAGTTTTTTTTTTTTTTTTTTTTAACTTCATCTTTCCCTAGAAAACCACCAGGAGGAGTAAGAGAGCACATACGGTGGACCTGGGGGCATCCTGTGAGGGCTACCTGGTGGTGGAGGAGAAACCCCCTCTCTACAGGTAAGATGATGCATCCGGCCAGGGAAACAACAGGCTGGAAGAGGGATAAGAGAGTAGAATGGGGGTCATGGTTCTTCCTCTAAGCTATCTAAGATGGTCCTCACATTGTCCCCCAGGGGCCCACTGATGCCTCTCCTTGGCCCACACATCTCCAACCAGAACCAGACTCTCCAGTGAGGGAGCCTGCACTAGGGGGAGGCTCAGCCTTCCTTCTGAGGGTTTGGTGGGGATGGCTCCAGGTTTGGCTTCAGGACCACCACGTTTTGCTTCAGACTGGCCAAGCAGTTAGGAAGTGATGGGAAAGGGAGGATATGTTATTTTGGGCCTCTTGATGGAACTAGGAAGCCAGAATCTATTCATTACCCAGAAACACATTGGAAAGTGTCCCAGTTGTTTGGGACATTTTGAACTTACAATCTAACAACACAGTACAGTAGGGAAAGATCATTGAGATAATCATTCTTAACTGCCTAAGGATCCTCTTCTCCTTTCTCTGGAACTTGATTTTCTTAACCATATCTTAAAAGAGAAAGAGAATTTAAAAATTCACTAGTTTCACACTATGCCCATACTTTTCAGATGAGGAAGCAAGAGCCTGGAAAGGGGAAGTGACTTGCTGAAGATCACTCGACTGGTGAGGCTGGGAAGAGAACCCAGAGGTGCTGGACTCCTAGCCCAGTCCACCCAGTTTTCATATATATATATATTTTGATATACTGGAAAGCCTAGAATGGAGTTGCTATTTTAAAAAGAAATGTATAGGCAGTTCCTCAAAATGTCAAACATAAAATTGCCACATGTACCTGACATTCAATTCCTAAGTACGTGTTCAGAAGGATTAAAACCAGTACATGTGCACACCTGTCCCCAGTAGCCTCTTTCACAGCAGCCAACAGATGGAAACGGCCCAGATGTCTATCAACAGATGAATGCAGACTTCAGGATAAACCTATATGGCATATTATTCAGCAATGGAAAGGAACGAAATACAGGTGACACTGCAGATGAACTCCAAAAGCACTTTGGGTGCAAGAACTCACACACCAAAGGTCACCTACTAAATGACCCCTTATCTGAATTTCATATAAAAATATCCAGAATTGGCCAGACACGGTGGCGCATGCCTATAATCCCAGTAGCTTGGGAGGCTGAGGCAGGAGGATTGCAAGTTCAAAGCCAGCCTCAACAACTTTGCGAGGCCCTGAGCAACTTAGTGAGACCCTGTCTCTAATTAAAATATAAAAAGGGGCAGGGGATGTGGCTTGGTGGTTAAGAACCCCTGGGTTCAATACCCAATACCAGAGAGAGAGAGAGAGAGAGAGAGAGAGAGAGAGAGAGAGAGAAAGAGAGAGATCCAGAATAGGTAAATATGTAGAGAGAACACAGACTGGTGGTGACAAGAGGCAGAGGGAAAGGGACTGGGGAGTGACTGCCTAAAGGAGACAGTTTCCTTGGAGATGAGGGAAATGTTTTGGAGCTAGACAGCGGTGGTAGCTGCACATATTGTGAATGTGTTACTGAATCGTACACTTTGTTTATTTATTTATTCTAATCAGTTATACACGACAGTAGCAAGCTCTTCGTGAATCATACACTTTAATAAGATTTACGTGAGTATCACCTCAAAAAAAAAAAAAAAAAAAAAAAGGAAGGTATAACGATGGTCTCTCCAGTGCGCTCATAAAGATGACAGGACCAAGGAAGAGGAGGGTGGGCTACTCCACATGGACACACAGGGCCCTCAGTGTGGAGGACAGGTGCATGGTTAGCAACCCTTCCCAGACACGGAGAGGAGGTTCCATGTAGTCAGAGGAAGGGAGGCATGGGGGTGTTGGTGCCAAGGAACGGCAGAAGGAAGGCAGAGACCATGCAGGAGGGTACCCCCAATCAGCAGGGCTTGTAGTTCCCCCATCCTGATGACCAGGAAGAAGGGCCCTGGGGCGGGGCTCCTAACCGACAGCATGAGGTCCACACCCCAACTCAGCCCAGTCCACCTCCCAGTGGATCCAGTCACTCCACCTCCCAGGGTCCTCTCCCGACCCTTCCAATGTTGCAAGAGGTTAATGCCCAGGGGTAAAGCACTACGTCCTGGGGAGGACCAGGAGAATCCCATATCCTAGGAGAAAGAGCGGAGGGGAAAGGGCGAGTTGAGGTTGAAGAAGAGGGGCCATCAAGAATGTCACAGAATGTTGCAAGAGGGGGAGGAATTTTTTTTGCTTCAGAGGGGCAAAATTAGGTTCAAGCAGGAGAAAGTTCCAGAGAGGAGGTGGTTCTCTGAGGTACATGGGAATGATCTCATCCATTCCATAATACCATTCGAGAAAATTAAACACTCTACCCACTCATGCTACAAATATGTATTTGAAGGATCCTTTAATATCTAATCAAACAGATGAGCCGCAGATTTTAAGGACATAAAATACATATAAAATAAGTAGAGGCGGGCCCATTGTTCGGGGACAGAGGAAGTCCAAGAACAAAAATGAATAAATCCTAAAGCCAAATCTGTATGGGCTTGGATGGGCTACTGTGAACTGGGGGACATCTTGCCTATGTCCCCTCGATCCCTGCCCTGCACACACACACACAAAGAAAAGAAAAAGAACAGGGACACCAAGACACAAAACACCTTATTGCATTAAGTAGTAAGCTCACTGTTTAAAGAATCCAAGTGACACCTGGTAAGGTGTCTTAACTAACAGCATCCCCAAACGTGGAGAGTACTTGGCAGAAATCACCTGAGCACTATTTAAACATGCAAATTCCTAGACTCTCGCCCTTCTAGGCAGGGGTCACATCAGGCTGCAGATCTTTTTTCCTTTTAGCTTGGTGAATCTGCATGCCCACGGAAGCTGTTATCTTACTCAGGGAAGGCCCACACACTCTAGCAACCCGCTGGAGCACAGAGCCTCGGCATTTTGCAAGTCTTGTGAGAGAATCAGATTTGAAATGTCTGAGATGGGGCGTTGGGGAGTTGGGTCATGATCTGCCACCAGGGAACAGGAAAGGCTGCTGGATGTAACAGTCTCTTGGTTCAGTTTGAGGACATTGGCCATGCAGCCCAGACTGCCTGTTTGAAGCTACTCCCCACCTACAAGGTGGGGGACCCTGGGCAAAGACTGACCCCTCAGAGCTTTGTACTTCTCATCTGAAAAATGGAGATAACACCAGCCCCTGTCCCAGAGGGCTGCTGCCAGGATTTGATGCTTAATTCCTACATAAAGCAGGAAGCAAAGGCCCAGAGCAAAAAGCCTGATAAATGCTAGCTGTAGCCACGGAGCAGGATTTGAGCTCACAAGAGACAAAAGGACCTCCGTGACATTATCACTATTAGTAGTAAGGAATTATAGAAATCCTTTGTCTATGATCACAAAAATAGAAAATTCTTTTTCCTTCTTTTCCTGATTTGCTTGCTTTTCCCAGATTGGGATGGGGTGGGGGGTAGTGGTGTTGATTCCACAAGCTGTCCCCAGCAGACGGACGAGATGCCCACGGCTCCCTCCCACAAGCTGTTGCTTTGGGGAGCTCCTCGCATTCCCACAGCCCCAGTCTGGGCAGGCTGTGCTGGTGGTCACAACAGATCTGGAGCGATGGGGAGAAAAGACAGGCAGCCCTTCCTCTCCTGGAGCGGAAGCTGCCGCAGGGTCGCAGGCAGCTGTCTGGGGCCTTCATTCATGCAGCAGGCTGACCTGGTGGCAGGCTCTGCTCTAGGAAATACCCGTGTGGGGGACAGACGGCTTTCTCTGCTCTCACGGAGCCTAGGTCTCAGGAGGGAAGAAAGAGAATAAATGTATGGAAATAAAGAAAGCCAGAAAGCAGGTGGCAATAAGTACAAGCAAGAAACCACAGTCCACCTGCACGTGTTCATATGAGCTTCATCGGTAATTGCTGAAAATTCCAGCAACAGGGATGTCCTTCAGCAGGTAACTGGATAATTAATTATGGTGCATCCAGACAGTGAAATATTATTCAGTGCTGAAAGGAAATGAGCTACCAAGCTGTGAAAAGACATGGAGGAAACTTACACGCATTTTACAAAGGGAAAGAAGCCAGTCGGAAAAGGCTACTGATGGTATGATTCTTATTCCACTCTGGAAAGGGTATAACTGTGAAGGCAGCAAAAAGATCAGTGGTTCCAAGCAGCTGGGGGAGGGAGTGATGAAACTACCCTGTATGATGCGTGAATTGTTGATTAATGGCATCATAAAATTGTCCAAACCCGTGGAATATGCAGCACCAAGAGTGGACCCTAATAGCTGGGAGTGGTGGCGCACACCTGTAATCTCAGCGGCTTGGGAGGCTGAGGCAGGAGGATCACGAGGTCAAAGCCAGCCTCAGCAACAGTGAGGCACAAAGCAACTCAGTGAGACCCTGTCTCTAAATAAAATGCAAAATAGGGCTGGGATGTGGCTCCGTTCTCAAGGGCCCCTGAATTCAATCCCCGGAATGCAAACTTCCAAGTGTAACATCTGAGGTTCTTGGAGATCAGCCTCCTGCCGGCCTCTCCAACCCCACCCAAACATACTGTTCCCTAACTGCATGACACGCCTTATCACTTGCCATCTCCTTCCTTCCCAAGAGCCACCCTCCATGCCTGGGATGCTGGCTCTCCTTGACATGTGGTTATTTCCAGCTCAGTCTTCAAGATCCTGCTCAGACACCTGCAGGGCAAAGCATTCCCAAGGCACCCTGTGGGTTCTGGTGCATCCCCCAGCTTGGCAGAGCTGGGCACCCAGGTCCGCTCTCTGGGCACTTAGCACACTGTGGGAAAACTGTTTAAAGTAAGAGCCAGAAACCTTTTATATAAAGGTCCAGACAGAAAGTAGTTGCCATTACTATGCTGGCTGTGGTGGTAGGAGGACAGGGAATGCCAGTTGCCTTCAACTAACCAGGGTGTGGTCTGTCGCCACCATTGAACTTGACCTTTGGGAGTGTGAAAGTAGCTCTAGACACCTAGTGAATGGATGTGGCTATGTTCCAATAAAACTTTATTTACAACAACAGGCAGTAGGCTGGAATTGGCCAAGGGCTGTAGTTGCTTAACCTTTTTCTCCTCCTTGTGAAATTCTTGAGGCTCTGACCATGCCCTGTTCATTGTATCCCAGTGCTGACAGGGAACATTGATGGAATGAAGTATCCAAGCAAAGATCTCAATCCTGCTAATTATTATTATTATTATTATTATTATTATTATTATTATTATTAAAATCTTCTGTTCTTTAAGCCTTTTGTTAAATCTCAAAAATGTAATATTCAGCACCAAGAGTGAACCCTCATAGCCAAGAGTGGTGGTGTATACCTGTAATCTCAGTGGTTTGGAAGGCTGTGGCAGGAGGATCATGAGTTCAAAGCCAGCCTCAGCAACAGCGAGGTATTAAGCAACTCAGTGAGACCCTGTCTCTAAATGAAAATGGAAATACATTTTCCTGTTTTGCCAGCTTCCAATTGTGGGGGTGGGGTACTGGGGATTGAACCTAGGGGTGCTTTACCACTGAGTTACATCTCCAGCCCTTTTTATTTTTTGAGACAGCGTCTTGTTTAGTTTGAGGCTAGCCTCAAACTTGCAATCCTTCTGCCTTAGCCTCCAGAGTCTGGTGGTTGTTGTGAGAATCAGATGGAGAGATTGTGCTGGACTGTGTGGCACGGGGAAGGCACAAGCTGCTTTCCTTCTTCCACTGTGTTCTTTTTTTGGTGCTCAACTGATTCTATTAAAAGCAAGACCCATTCTGTTTTCTCTGAATATAGAGTAGATCTAATCCAAGACAGGCCACGGGGTGGTGGGTCTGGGGCTTGACTGCAGGCTGCTCTCTGCCCTACAACATCCCCCAGCCCTGGGAGTGCAGCCCAGGGGTGAGGTGCGTAGCCAGCACCCCTCCTCCCTCTGCTTGCCATCTCCCAGATTCCTGATCCACAGCTGCCTGGGGGCTGGGCACAGGGAGAGGGGGGATGGTGTAACAGAAGGACACTGTCTGATCTCCACGGCCTCCCTGAGATTGGGGAGGGCTGTTTCTGAGTCACTGTTAACAGGCTCTGATGACTGACTGGTAGTAGATGTGAGAAGAGGGCACCAAGATTTTTCGGTTGGAAAATGGGACTGAGATGCTGATGATTGGCGTCAAGAATACAGATGGAGGAGTAAGTCTGGTAGTCGGTGCACGGGGGGATCAGGAGCCTGGCACAGAACGTGTTCAGTTTGAAGTGCCTGAGAGCCATGAATTAAACAGTTCCACAGTGTCTCCCAGGCTGTGCTCCTGAATCACGCCTAGGGATACACCAACAGATTAGAGCTACTAAGGACACGTGCCAGCAATTAGTTCTTGGAATAAACTAATCAAGCGACTAGAATAGTACTACAAGAACCAACTAAGGAACACATTCACACATCACTGCCACAGGAAATTGTGGGGGAACAGAGAGATAATAAAAGCCCACGGAGCCAACGCAAAACCCTGCCATCCTGCGTCTGATTTAAAAAAACAACGCAGCAGGGCTCATTACTATGGCTGCCAGGAAGCAGCCTGTTGGGGAATCAGAGGGGCTGGAACAGGAGGAATCAGAGGCACATCCAAGGCAGGAGTGGGTGCGCGTGTGGGTTCCCTGGAGATGTGGACTGAGCTCAGGTTCACCCCACACTGGGATGGGGGGGGGGTCCCATGTGGACAGGATCTATGTGTTCCTATCCAGCCCCCAGGTTCCTACCACTTCTCCCAATGGTCAGAAATTCGATTCCTTCCTACTCTCGTAGATTCCCTTCTATGCCAAGATCCTCAGCTGGCCACTCCTCCACGACACTGTCCAGCTTTTCCAGTACAGGTAGGTGGCAATTTCCTCTGCGCCCCAATGGGCATTTCCTTCTGCCTTGTGGGATTAGCATCTTCCACATCAGACTCTGAACTTCTGTGCTCAAGAATCCATGTCTTGGGCCAAGCACAGTGGCTCATGCCTAGAATCCCAGCGGCTTGGGAGCCTGAGGCAGGAGGATCTTGAATTCAAAGCCAGCCTCAGCAATTTAGTGAGGCCCTAAGCAACTCAGCAAGACCCTGTCTCTAATTAAAATATAAAAAAGGGCTGGGGATGTGGATCGGTAAGCGCCCCTGGGTTTAATCCACAGTACCAAAAAGAAAGAAAGAAAGAAAGAGAGAGAAAAAAAAAAAATCAGCCTGCCCACAGTGCTCCCATCTCCCTTTCTGAACCACACCAAACACCGCCAAGGGGCCCAAGCACCTGGCAGTGGGGAAAGCTAATCACCTGCCTGCCTCTACACCTGCGCCTCTCCCCACCTGCCTGGGGGAGAGTGACTTTTCTTGCCTGCAGTGGGCTCCGCCAGTCACCCAGGATTTTCACCCAGCCAAGGAAACCTTGTGAGGGGATGGACCCCCCTCTTTCCTCCTGGCTTCTCAGGGTGCGGGGGGTGGGGGGGGTCCTCCATCTGCTCCTTTTCATTGTCAGGGGGAGATGAGGAGGAACCAGGGGCTGTGTCCGACCATTGCACACATCAGCAGGCCCGGCCTCCGCGCCCAGCCTCCGCTAAGTTCACAGAGGTCAAAAGCTGGGGGAAATGGAACATGGTGGTTCTGGGGAGGGGGTGGAGAAGGACACCTGGGTGTAGGATTAGGGATTTGGCTGCAAAGCAGCTGTTTCCTGCTCGAGGCCCAGAACTAATCTATAGGTTGAAACCCGAACCACTTGGCTATTGATGAAGTTGGGGCAGAGAGTGGGGCAAGGGGAAAGAAAGAAGCAGAAAGAGACCTTTGCCTCCAGGTGACTGCCTGCCAGAGCTTCCAGCGAACACTGAGTGTCCACACCCCCTTTCTAGGGACAAAAGGAACGCTCATGCCATTCAGAAGCCACTGCAGGACCAGAGCCCCATTAAGAAAGCTGCACCCACCACTAGCAGGCAGCCACTTGGATGCTCCCAGGTGGGGCTAAGCCCCAGAGCTTGGCCACAGAGACTTCTTGTTCTTTGCCATAACTGCATTATTTGGGTCCACCACGAATATTTTAACCATCCACCTACTGTGATCTTTAAGTTGTTTTTCTTTTTTTTTCTCCTCATGATGGCAATGCTGAGAGGGACATCCTGGTGCCTATGTCCCTAGCCATGTGGGAAGTGAGATTGCTGCCTCATGGCTTCTCTCTGACCCAATCCTGACCCATCCCAGCCAGGCATCTGAGGAAGCCCCGGGTATACAGGTGGCCGGGGTCCTCAGCCTGGCCTTGCTGACAGCTCTACCACACAAGCCAGCAGCCACTGGGTCACAGGAAAGGCACTGCCAATTCTACAATCCTGTTAGTGTTCTAGGCTTTTCCAGGGGCTGAGCATTTTCTCATTATGACTTAAACTCGATTATCCTCTGAGAATGTGCAGGATGAAAAGACTTGCACAGGTAGTTGCTATTCCCTCCTGATGAGCTGACCTAACACACCTTGAATGTGACCTGTGGCTTAATTCAGGCTGGGGATTGCCGGTGAATGTCTGTTATTCAGGCCCTGATGGTGACGGGGGTGGGAGGGGTGGGGGGCATAGTGTCAAGGAAGAAGTTAAGATGTCACGGAGCCTGCTAGGGTGTGTGCCAGTCTCTGCCTGCCACAGACACCAGGAAAGGCCGCCTGAGAGGGAGAGAAGAAAGAAAGCATCCCTGAGGATGAGATTCTGCCATGACAGGAAGCAGAGCCCACCTCTGGAGCATGTAAGCCTGGGCTCCTCCCTTGCCTTGGCACCCTGCCCCCCTTGCCTTGGCACCCCGTCTTCCACCCTCAGGGGAGAAAGTTTTCACAGCAATTAGACAATCTTCCTTCACAGCTGGAGAGAGAAGCTTGGGAAGTTCCCAGCCCCCTCTCCAGGTGGGCGGAGAAGGCACCCAGCCTCAGGGTACCATGCAAGGAGCAGCTGTCTCCCCAGCTCTCTGTCATTAAAGGGGAGTGGCTCAGAGGAAGGGCTGAAGCAGGACAGTGACAATAATCCTGTGTGGCAGGTCCCCGAGGGTGGGGCCCAAGATTTAGAAAGGGTAAGAAGGAGGGACCCAGGCAGGACAGAAGATGGAGACTAAGGACAACAGGTAGAAAGGGAGGCTTGGGACCAGAAAACCCAGGGATCCTCCAAAAGTTCAGCATAGAGGTACCATATGCCCTGTTGTGCCAAGCAAATGGGCCTCTCCATGCCTCAGGACTCTTCAGCCACGATGAGCATGATGATGTGGATGAAACGTGGAAACATCTTGGGAAGTAAAAGAAGCCAGACAAAGAAGGCCGCAGAGTGTGGGATCCATTTATATGAAATATCCGGAATAGGCAGATCCCAGAGACCGAAAGCAGATTAGTGGTTGCTTAGCAGGTGGAGGTGGGGAAGGGGAGTGAATGTGAATGCTTTGGGTTTTGGAGGGGGGCTTGGAGTGGTGATGAAATGCTCTAAAATTCATTACACTGGTGGTTACCCAACTCTGGGTGCTAATAATTCACTATCCACATTAAAAATCATTGAGTTGTATACTCGATATAGATAAATTTGTACAATGTGAAT
Organism: Spermophilus citellus; assembly: GCF_964194105.1. Lineage (NCBI taxonomy): Eukaryota > Metazoa > Chordata > Mammalia > Rodentia > Sciuridae > Spermophilus > Spermophilus citellus. The sequence continues at coordinate 130,968,891 of NC_138187.1, forward strand.
TATGCCTCAATAAAACTGCCATTTAAAATTATTAATAAGAAAACAATCACATAAGAACTTGGAGCCTGGAGCCATGGCTCTTGTCTGTAATTCTAGGAGTTCAGGAGGCTGAGGCAGGAGGATTGCAAGTTCAAAGCCCCCCTCAGCAACTTAGGGAGGCCGTAAGCAACTCAGTGAGACCCTGTCTCTAAATAAAATTCAAAAAAAGGGCTGGGGATGTGGCTCAGTGGTTAAGAACCCCCAGTTGAATCCCTGGGTACCAAAAACAAAACAAAACAAAACAAAAATCACTGGGCCTTTCTCCTTTCCCTTAAATCACAACTGGTGGGCTGCTTTGCTACACAGCCTTGGACAAGCTGGTTTTTCAAATCTACTTTGTCCCCTATCAAGTAGACACCGCCTGTGCAGATCTCCATACCTAGCTGGATGGCCAAGGGACTGCTGTTTCTATTCTTGGTGCCCAGGACAGGCATCTCACAGGGACTGTCTACTTTGGGCCAGAAAGAAAGGGAGGCTCCTGCAAGATCCCAGGCCAGCCAAAGCACCTCTGGGCTCCCCATTCTCCTGCCTCTCTTTCCCCAAAGTGCTCCCCACCTCCGGCTTCTCCCATCAGGGCCCAGGACCTAGGCGTCCACAGGGAGCTGGTCACTTCTTCTGAAGTGCCTGCCATCCTGCTGTCCATAGTGATTTGGCTGCTAATGTTCCAAGGACGGCATTTTTTAAATTCCTGTCTGCTGTGACAAGTGGGGCTGGGAAGGAAAGGACTCAGCCGCAGGGGGGAGCGACATCTGCTCCTTCCCTCCCTCCTCTGCCTTCTGCTTTTCCACCCAGTATGACAGCACTCTGCACCCAACTGCTATCCTGCAGTGGGCTCCGCGGGCTGGAGGGGCTGTGAAAGCAGGGGCTGAGGGGGAGGGGAGCGACAGGGGTGGCAACAGAAGGGACAGGGTTTTTTTTTCTCTGAGTTTTAAGATGTACTGTGTTTGTCTGGGAGTCTGGTTGCGACGCACTGGCAGTGATGCGGGCTGATGCCAAAGACGTATTGGCTCTGGGGGTGCAGAGAAGGCTTTGGGTTTGCTGCCCTTTGGGGTCCTTGTATCTATCAGAAATGAGGACAGGCACCAGCTGTCCAGGCACTCACAGCTCAGGCTCTGGTAGAAAGGTGGAGCAGAAAGGCCAGGGGACAGGAAAGACATCACTTCACAGAAAAGAGGTAGCCAGGGAGGGGACCGGCTCTCACTGTGGCCACCTCCAACCTGGACCTATCTCTACCCCTATGATTGATGCCTATGTGTAGGTGCGGCCTCTGTGGCCCGAAATGGCTTGGGGACGGAGGAGCAAACCAAACAGCTCTTAGTGGAGCACTGCAACCTTGCACCTGTCAATCAATCCCCAGCCCTGCCCCCTGGAGCCTAGTCTGGCCTGCAGTGGCCTGGAGAGGGCAGGCCCCGTGTCTTGCTGACATGCTGGGGAGGGTGAGTGCAATTAAACAAATGGATCCATTTGGGAAATTGAAGGCCTGGGGAAGCTGTTTGGTTTCTCTGCCATGTGACAGAAGGCAGGTGTCTGTTCCTGGTGACCTGAGCTGACAATGAGTGGAAGCCCTGGGGGGTGGGGACAAGGCTGAGTGTAGGAAGGTGCCTCATGCTGGGGTGGGAGGAGAAGGGAGAAGGGCGAGGCTCAGGAGCAGATGCCCAGGCCGCTCCAGATGGCAGGGGCCTCAGAACAAAGGGAGGAGAGCCCGAGAAATGGAGGACTCACTCCTAGGGGGCTTCCCAGCCTCCTGAGCAGCGAAGTCACATCACACCCGGAGCCCGGCTGGCACTTGCTCAGAAACATCATACGATGCTGTGATGAAGCTTGGAAGAAGCCACCCGAAAACCACATGGGGCCACAAACGCAGAGGGTCAACTGCTCAGGTCCCAGAGCCAGACTGCTGGGATTCGAACCCAGGTGCCAGCTTTCTTAGATGGGGCTTTGGGGAATTTCCTTAAGCTTCATGTACTTTGCTTCATCAGTAAAGTGTAGGTGACAAGTGGCCCCACCTTGTAGGGCTGCAGTGAGGAGGGACGCCTAGGAACTGCTTGCTTGGTGGTGGTGGTACACGGGGACCCCTTGATGTTGGTTATCCAGACGGTGATTACTGTCACCAGCTAAAGAAACCTAGATGAGCTTCCCTTCTCTCATAACCCCTTGCTCCCTCAGTGGCCAGCTGTCCCCGCCTGCAAATGTTCTCTGCCCCCTTGGTCTGGTCTTAGGTTCCTCCATGTGTCCAAAAGGCTCTGATGGATGCTCCCCTTCTGATGGGGCACCCCACGCTAGAGGTGGCCATGTGATGTCACAGCAAGAGAAACATCCCCCTGCTCAGGGCATCAGAGTTCTCCCGGTGGCTCTCACGCTCCTTAGCTTTGTGGAGCTTGGGGGAAGAACTTCTTGGGGCCTCAGTTTGCTGGTCCATCAAATGGAACAACACCAGCCTTGCTCACATCCCAGAATCTGGATGAGCGCTAGGAGACATGACTAACGGAAACGGACCTGCCACACCAAGGACAAGGATCCGAGCTCTGTGCAGGTTAGATGGGAAGTGTTTCTGTGGACGTGCAGTGCCTGTCATCAGAGACAGGGGGCGCAGCTTCCCAGTGCGGGGCCTGGTTGGGCCACCCAGCATAATACATGGGCCCAGGGAGGGTGGGAATAGGATGGGTCTGTGAAAAAAACACAGGGAGAGGGGCATGGTGGCGCGAAGCTGGACTAACTCCCTGATTCTGTGGCAAACCTGGGGTCTGTCCCCATTCGGTTTTACATATACAAAGTGCCCATTTCAATAAACCCGCACACCGATTTTGTGATCCGAGTCCTCCACATATAGGAACCTCCCCCTCAACTGTCTGCACGTTCAAGTATGATATACAGTAACACTGACAGGGTGAAAACCCACGGTCAGATGAATCTCTCAGGGGGTCCCTGAAACCTGGCACTGCTCTGTGACAAGGCTTTGCCCTGAAAAGGCCCATAGAGAGATGACCCTGATACAAGTAAACATAGGTCTACTGTCGATATGATGACTAAAAACTTTGGTTTATTGAACACCTACTATATGCCGGACATTGTGCAGGGCTCTTCCATTACTATTTCCATTGTGTCAGCTAGGAACTGAGAGACCCAGAGTGATTAAGAAGCTTTCAGAGGTCACATAGCAAATGGGGCTGGACGACCTGTTCAGATCCCAAACTGGTGTCTCCAGGGCACGCTACCTCTTCTTTTTAAACTCTACTTGCTTCCCCAGTTCCATTCCAACTTTTTTCTTGGAAAACACAAGACACCACAATGAGGCAGAGATGCTCAAACTCAAAGAAAAAGAGGATCCCGGCCTCCAGGCCAGACTCTCCCATCCCTGAGCCTCCAGGCACCCAGCTTGTGTCTACCCCCAGTTACTCTTCTGATAAAATTGCAGCCCTTGTGTCTTGCCTGCTTCCCTGCATCCTGCCTTGCTCAGGCAGGAGCTGCTGGAGCAGGAGGGAATTCTACCCCAGAATGGAACAATGCAGGCTCGGATGCAGGGTGCGGCTCCGTGATGTGGGCCTGGCTGCTTCCTGCACCCTGGGCAGCTGTCCATCTGCCAGGGCCCAAGGCCCCGCCCAGAGGGGGTGTTCTTGGACCGTGCCCCATCTGCCAGGGCTGTCACTCAGGAGGCTCCCGGGTTGTGGAGGCCCAGGCTTAGTGGGGGGGATGCAGGTCACAAACAAAGCCAGTGGCTAATTTTTCAACTGAGGTGGACAGCGGGGGACATGGGGACACTAACGCTGGCTGACTGCACCTGCTGGGGGAGGAGCCAGTGCTTCCTCAGCTGCAGCCTCCTCCAGGGAGGGCCTGGGCTTCTGACTCTGGGAGATGGAAGGAGATCCCTCAGAAGATTTCTGGGGCCAGGCAAACAGCCTTCAGTCATCAAAGAGAAGGGCTTGAGGCGCACATCTTGGCAGCCACCCCCACCCCAGGCTGGGGCCCCACTCACCTCCTCTGCCTCATTCAGCCCCCACCTCGCAACACTGGAGGAGGCTCGGCTCCAGGCTGTGGAGGGAAAGCACACTCCAGTGTCCCAGGTTGCACATAAGTCAGTCAACCTGCAAGCACAGAGGAGAAGCCCTGGGTTACTCTAGGAAAAGGGGAAAAAAACGAAAAAAAAAAAAAGATTTTGTGTTTTGCAGCTTTGTTCATTCAACAGGAAAATGACATCTCCTTCATGTCCATTTGTAAATTTTTGCACAGCATAACAGCATCTTTGCTCCAAGCTCAAAGAACTCTGCAAGAAACAGGCAGGTTCAGCAAGGTGCTTAAACATATTGGTTTGGGGGAGGGGGTGACTGACTCTCCCATCCATAAAATCCTGTCTTAGCGCCCTCACACCACAGACTCATTACTGATGTCCTGTTCACTTAAAGCAATTCAGCTATATCTTGAAGAATCTGTCCCACACCCAAGGGAGAATTCACCTGTAATTATCTCATTAATTTCTTAACTTCCTTAGAAGAACTACTGTTCCTCCCCGCCCCATCTCCAGATAAGCAAACCCAGTTCACCATAAACAAATCTATAACACACTAAAAGGAGATCTGAGTTCAGGGTCAGGAGATGTGGACTTTGATTTGAAGGTTGCTATGTCACTGGTCTCTGCGTGTCTCAGTTTCTTTGTTGTAAAATGGGGATAAAGTTTGGCAGAGCAGGTCAGTCATTAATGAGCATTTGGGGGATTCAAGTCCCACAAGGTCTAAATGAGCAATCATTTAGCCTTCAGTGCAGACAATAGATCTCCTTTAATTATGTGCTTTGCATAAAAGTGTGTCTGCACAAAATAGTGAAATTCACCAGAGTGAGGGGAATGTGGCCATTATCTATCAACATACATATGCAAGCACAAGGCCCTGGGTTCTATCCCTAGCATCAATCAATCAATCAAGCAATCAATAAATAAGCATTTTTGGCTTGGCAGTCTCAGTTCTAGAGATATATTAGAAATACATCCTATAAGCCTGTGTTGTGATCTCCAGGGCTATTAGTTGAAAAAATTCAATAGGAAAAAAAGTGTGTGTAACATGCTACCATTTATTTAAGAAAAGGGGAAGGAATACAAAAATATATGTGTAGGAGAAATTGGGAAAACTTCCCCATTCACAATACCTAAAAAAAATACTTGGGAATCAATCTAACAAAAAAGGTAAAAAACCCTACAATGAAAACTAAAGAACACGAAAGAAAGAAATTGAAGAAGACCTTAGAGGATGGAAAGGTCTCCCATGATCTTAGAGAGGCAGAATCAATATTGTCAAAATGGCCATACTACCTAAAGTGTTATACAGATTTAATGCAATTCCAGTTAAAATCCCAACAACGTTCTGCATAGAACTAGGAAAAGCAAACATGAAATTCATTTGGAAAAATAAAAGACTCAGAATAGCCAAAGCCATCCTTAGCAAGAAGAGTAAAGCAGGAGGCATCACAACACCAGATCTTAAACTCTACCACAGAGCCATAGTAACAAAAACAGCATGGTATTGGCACCAAAATGGACATGTAGACCAATGGTACAATATAGAAGACACAGAGACAAATGCACATAAATACAGTTATCTCATACTAGAAAAAGGCACCAAAAACATTCACTGGAGAAAAGAAAGCCTATTCAATAAATGGTGCTGGGAAAACTGGAAATCCACATGTAGCAAATAAATTAATCCTCTATCTCTCACCCTCCATGAAACCCACCTCAAAGTGGATCAAAGACTTAGGCACTAGACTAGAGACCCTGTGCCTAATAGAAGTTAAAGCAGGCCCAAATCTTCACCATGTTGGCCTAGGATCTGACTTTTTTTAACAAGACTCCTAAAGCACAAGAAGTAAAATCAAGAATCAATAAATGGGACAGATTCAAACTACAAAGCTTCTTCTCAGAAAACGAAACAATCAATAACTGATGAGAGAGCCTACAGGATGGGAGAAAATCTTTACCACATGCACCTCAGATAGAGCACTAATCTCCAGCATAAAACTCAAAAAACTTAACACCAAAAACCCAAATAACCCAATCAATGATGGGCTAAGGAACTGAACAGACATTTAACAAAAGAAGAAATACAATCAATCAACAAATATATGAAAAAATGTTCAACATCTTTAGCAATTAGAGAAATGTAAATCAAAACTACTCTAAGATTTCATCTCACCCCAGTCAGAATGGCAATTATCAAGAATATAAAGAACAATAAATGTTGGCGAGGATGTGTGGGGGAAAGGTACACTCATACATTGCTGGTGGGACTGAAAATTGGTGCAGCCAATCTGGAAAGCAGTAAGGAGATTCCTTGGAAAACTTGAAATGGAACCACCATTTGACCCAGCTATTCCACTCCTCGGTTTATACCCAAAGGACTTAAAATCAGCATGCTACAGTGACACAGCCACATCAATGTTTATAGCAGCTCAACTCACAATAGCTAAACTATGGAATCAACCTAGATGACCTTCAACAGATAAATGGATTTAAAAATGTGGCATACATATATGTGATGGAATATTACTCAGCCTTAAAGAAGAATGAAATTATGGCATTTGCCAGTAAATGGATGGAGCTGGAGAATGTCATGCTACGCCAATCCCATAAAAACCAAAGACTGAATGTGTTCTCTGATAAGCAGATGCTAATTCACAGTAAGGGGGCAGGGCTAGGGAAGACTAGAGTTACTTTAGATTAGGTAGAGGGGGGGTAAAGGGAGAGGAGGACTTATGCGGAGAGGAAGGATAGTAAAATGACATTATTATCCTGTGTACATATATGACTATAGGATTGGTGGGAGTCTGCATCATGTATAACCAGAAGAAGGAGAAATTATACTCCATTATATGCAACATATCAAAGTGCATTCTATTGTCATGTGTAACTAATTAAAACAAATACAAAATTTTAAAGTATATATGTGTATGCTCACATTTTTTAAAAGACAATAAGAGGCTCAAGCGTAAGCTAAAGGAGGGGAATTATATGAAGGGGCAGGGGTAGAAGTTGGATTTGGAATACCCTTTCTTGTGTGACTCTGGAATAGACAAATACTCGACATAGTTATAAAATACAATTAAAATTTTTGTAAAGTCCCCCGGGTGCAGTGGTGCATGCCTGTAATCCCAGAGATACGGAGGTTAAGGCGGGAGGATCGTGAGTTCAAAGCCAATCTCAGCAATCTAGCCAGCGCTAAGCAACTCAGCAAAACCCTGTCTCAAAATAAAATACAAAAAAGGCTAGGGATGTGCTCAGTGGTTAAGAGGTCCTGGGTTTGGGCTGGGGATGTGGCTCAAGTGGTAGCACGCTTGCCTGGCATGCGTGCGGCCCGGGTTCGATCCTCAGCACCACATACAAACAAAGATGCTGTGTCCGCCAATAACTAAAAAATAAACATTAAAAAATTCTCTCTCTCTCTCTCCCCCTCTCTCACTCTCTCTTTAAAAAAAAAAAAAAAAGAGCCCCTGGGTTCAATCCTGGTACCGAAAAAAAATTTTTTTTGTAAAGTCCCTAAAATTAAATATAAATTGAGACAAATGACCTATGAGTTCAATTGGTAGGCATGCTCTACGTGGAGAAATTATAACATGGTAACTTTGATTATCCTTATTAAGTAGATGTACCCAAAGGATAAAAAGAACGCACCCATCATTTTCCCAGAAAACCCTAAACTGTTTTCAGTAATTATATTATTTAGCCAGGTGTGGTGGTGCACAATTGTAATCCTGGCAACTTGGGAGGACTGCCAAGTTGGAGGCCCACCTCAACAATTTAGTGAGGTCCTGCTCAAACTAAAAAATAAAAAGGGCTGGGGGTGTAGCTCAGTGGTACAGTGCCACTGGGTTCAATTCCCATATCACATCTAAAATTTTACATTACTGGTGGTACTATGATATTACAGTTATTATTCTAAGACTTGTATGTGTCTCTGTGGGGTATATCAAATGACTAATAATATGAGTGTGTCGCAGAAACAAAATGTTCTGGTTGAGATACAAACACAGGGTGCATGAGGTGAGGTCCTGACTATGAACTGGGAGCATCCCTGTGGATTCTGTGTGTTTTATTCTTGTCCTAAATACTCACTGTAAGCTTTAGAAACAAGGACCACCTTCGTATGAACGGTGGCCACCAGATTATGGGCTCTAGACAGGCTCCTGGGGAAGTGGCTGATTTCAAATTTAAAACAGTAAATGTACAAGATCAGCCCAGGATACCTCGTCATACCAAAAAAAGCAAACGAGGCGTCCAAGCCTACAAGTGTCCTGTCAAAAGGACTCAGAAGTCACGGGGCTTCCCCGGTCAAGGGCAACATCGATGAGGATATTAACTATCATAGACTGAGATATAGCAAATGTGTCTAACGCTATGAATTCCTAACAATATTAAAAGCAATTCTGAATAAATCATTAGTCACCTTGCAGGGATGTTAGGGTAATGCCTTACTATTTTGAAAACTGGTTAGGAAAGGAAAAGAAGAGCCAGGCATAGTGGCACATGCCTGTAAATCCCCACAGCTCAGGAGGCTGAGGCTGGTGGATGGTGAGTTCAAAGCCAGCCTCAGCAACTTAGTGAGGCCCTGTCTCTAAATAAAAAATAAAAAGGGCTGGGGATGTGGTTCAGTGGTTAAGCCCCTGCCCCTGGGTTCAATCCCTGGTACCCAAACAAATAAATACAATAAAGGAAAAGAAGTGGGTGGGTAAGTAGGGGTATACCTGGCTTTGTATTAATAATTGCTAAAGAGGGTGATGGATACATTGGTTTAGTTGCATTATTTGCTCCTCTTTTGTAAAATATTTCTAAAATAAAACAGTTTAAAGTGACAGAACAGCTCAAGGAAAATGCAATCATTAGAATGCCAGTTCTTGAAATGATTCCAAATCACAGTCATTTAACCCTAACAGTGATCCAAGTATGACAGATGATATGGATGTTGTTGTGTGTACTTTGCACTGGAGGAAAGAGGTGTGAAGCACCATGGAGTCAGGACTCAGGTGCACAGACCCTCACCCTAAAGGCCGTATTCCACAGCTGCCTGCTCCGTGTCCTCATTTGCATCCTGGGTTAATAAAGCGTTCCTTGCCCATATGATGGTCTCAGGGGGCTGCAATGAGGTAACATATAGGAAAGTACAAAACAAATCTCTGTACAAATATTTCACTGCCACTTGAAAACCAGAGATCAGATCCACCCTCTATGGGATTGGTGTGAGGATCCAATGAGAGCTGTGATTTGAAGATAGACAGACAGACAGACAGCAAATCCTTAGAGCTGGGTGAGATTACACTCACCACCAAGGCTTTTATCCTCATTCATGGGGCTTCAGGGTCAAATGAGAAGCAAGACTTAGAATCCAGGGAACAGGCTCTCCATCTGACCCAGGGACAGGCGGGTTGCAGGAAGGACACCTGATACTCTGGGGAGAGCAGGGACCTGGAAGACACCTGATATCCTGCAGGCTGCCGAGGAGAGGGTTTGGATCACAGAAGGGTGGAGACTTGGCCTCCTGTGCTGGGTGCACCACCCCAGATTACAGAAGGCAGAAGGAACAACAGGCAGCGGGTGCCTATGGGCTTCTTCCTCACTGCAGGAGGGCAGGAAAGATGCTCCCAGCAGCAAGAGAGAGCACAGCATGTCAGATGAGGACAGGAAGGAGCCGCGGCCTGCCCCAGAACTGCTCTCTCCATTGTTCACATCTTCATGGAGGGCAGGGTGCGGTGGTTCTTTGTAGATCTCTCAGCAACAGGTTCTCTGATTGGGGGTCCCTCTGATCATATTTCCCACAGAATAAAAGCTGGTCTAGGGGATCTCTAGCACTTTCTCACCTTGAGATTCCATGATTCCCCAAGTGTATGCTTCTCAACAAGTACAAAATCCTGACTTCGGATTCATGTGCCTTCTTCCCTGGACATTCTGTCTATGCTCAGGGAACAAAGATCATCCTATCAGTGTTCCTCTCTCATTAGGATCCTTAACTATTTAATAAATTGTTTTACTTATTTATTTTTTGGGGAGGAGGATACTGGGGGTTGAACTTAGGGACACTTGACCTCTGAGCCACATTCCCCTGCCCTATTTTTTAAATATATATATTTTATTAGAGACAGGGTCTTACTGAGTTAGTTAGGGCCTTGCTTTTGCTGGGACTGGTTTTGAACTCACGATCCTCCTGCCTATGCCTCCCACGCTGCTGGGGTTACAAATGTGCATCACCTTAGTTTTGAATAGCAAATCCCTCCACCTGATAGGGAACTCAGATACAAAGGAGTATACAGTAAAAGTATATTTATAAGTAAATCTCCCTCTCAACCTTGGCCCCAGTTTCCTAAGTCCCAATCAGGCCCTGTCCCCAGCCAACCATTGTTAACAGTTTCTTGTGTATCCTTCCAGAGTGAGTCTATATGTACACAGATTAAAAAGAAGAAAAAAAAATAATAGAATACACATTTCTCCTGCTTGCTTTTTTCAGTTAACAAATATCTTAGATAGCTTTCTATATTTCATCATATAAAATTGTTTTACTATTTTAAACAGCTGCATAATACTCCAACCTTATTTGTTCAATCCTCTACTGATAGACATTTAGGTTTTTCAAAATAATCATATGATATGGGAAATTTCTGTAACATATATCTTTGGAGAAATGTGATTTCTATATTTGCAAGATTATTTTTAGGATAAATTCTTGGATACAGAATTTTTGGATCAAAAAAAAAATGTGGCCAAATTGCTTTCCATGAATGTGTGACAACTTGCAGTCCCACAGAGATGTATAAGAGTTTCTATTTCTTCTTCTCCAAAATGCTGTGTTACTAGTTTCTTTCTTTCTTTCTTTTCTTTTCTTTTTCTTTTTCTTTTTTTTTTTTTTTTGGTACTGGGGATTGAACTCAGGGCACTTGACCTTTGAGCCATACCCTGGCCCTTTTTTGTATTTTATTTAGAGACAGGGTCTCACTGAATGGCTTAGCGCCTCACCATTGCTGAGGCTAGCTTTGAACTCGAGATCCTCTTGCCTCCGCCACCAGAGTCGCTGGGATCACAGGTGTGCGCCACTGCTAGTTTCTTTCTTTCTTTTCTTTCCCTCACAATCGGATCCACATCTCTCTTGAGGTTCTCTTTCTATGAGTGAGGTTGAACATTTTCATTTTCTTTGAATTCTTCTTCTTCTTTGCTAGTTTCTCTATTGAGTAGCTGGTTTATTCTTATCAGTTTAAAGCAACTTGCTGCTTATTAAAAAATTATCTTGGCTTTTTAAAAAATGTGTTTCTAACATGCAAAATGTTTTTTCCTTGTTGAGTGAATCTTTTATCACACTGTTTTGTGCCTTCTTCTTTCAATACTATCTTTAACTATTTCCATGTTTTCTTTAGCATGTTTAATTTTCTATGATTTAATGTTTTATTTATCTGGAATTTACTTTTTTTTTTTCTACCAGGGATTAAATCCAGGGATGCTTAACCACTGAGCCACATCCCCAGCCTATTTTTCTTTCTTTCTTTTTTTTTTTTAATTTGAGACAGGATTTCCTTACTAAGTTGCTTAGGGTCTCACTAAGTTGCTAAGGCTGGCTTTGAACTTGAGGTCTTCCTGCCTCAGCCTCTTGACTCACTGGGATTACAGGTGTGCACGGCCCTGCCCGGTTGGACCTTCCTTTGAAATCATGTGAGGGAGGAACCTAATGTTATATAAAATGGATTTCCCAACACCATCTGTTGAAGAATTCACTTTTTACCTTCTGGTTTTAGACGCCATCTTTAGCATATACTTAATCCCTTCTGTGCTAGAGCAATTCGAGATCCATAGGATGAGGAAAGGAAGAGGGAGAGGAAGAGAAGGGGAGGCAGAGAAGGAGCCTAAGTCCTCCACAGAGACTCACTCAAAATGGAAGGTAGAGTCTCCCACTCATTTCTTTATTTCTTCATGCTGGCACCGACATACCATTTAAATCATTGTTGCTTGTGAATTGGTTTTGTCTTCTTTAAAAATGTTCCTGCCTAAGGGCTGGGGTTATGACTCAGTGGTAGAGCGTTCGCCTAGCATGTGCGAGGGCCTGGGTTCGATCCTCAGCATCACATATAAATAAATAAGTAAAATAAAGGTATTGTGTCAATAACAACTAAAAAATATTAAAAAAAGAATGTTCCTGACTATACCCAAAGGAGTTAAAATCAGCATACTATAGTAACACAATGTTTATAGCAGCTCAATTCACAATAGCTAAACTGTGGAAGCAACCTTGATGCCCTTCAATAGATGAATGGTTAAAAGAAACTATGACATATATACACAATGGAATATTACTCAGCATTAAAAGAGAATAAAATCATGGCATTTGCAGGTAAATGGATGGAGTTGGAGAATATGATGCTAAGCTAAGTAAGCCAATCCCAAAAAACCAAAGGTCGAATGTTCTCTCTGATACATGGATGCTAATCCATAATGGGGGGACATGGGAAAAATGGAGGAACTTTGATGGGGCAAGGGGGGTGCAGGAAAGATGATGAGATGAGGTGGACATCATTACCCTAGGTACATGTATGGCTGCACATATTGTGTGACACTACATCATATACAACCAGAGAAATGAAAAGCTGTGCTACAATTGTGTACAATGAATCAAAATGCATTCTGCTGTTATATATATCTAATTAAAATAAATAAAAATTTAAACAACACAAAACAAAACAAAAGAATGTTCCCTCCAGAAGACCTGTAAACTTGTGCACATCTATAATCACAGCAACTAGGGAGGCTGAGGCATGAAGATGGCAAGTTCAAAGCCAGCTTCAGACCCTGTCTCAAAATAAAAAATAAAAATGGCTGGGGATGTGGCTCAGTGGCAGAATGCCTGCCTAGCATTAAAAACAAATAAGCCCTCAGCTAAAAATGGGACATTGTTAATTCAGCACAGCTGGACCTCCACTCTGAAGCCATTAACGAGAGAGAAACGCTTTCCAAATGCAGGGAATATGGCTATTCTCTTTGGAAGTTCAGGACAGATGTGAGCAGCCCCTCTTATCCACAGCTTGAGCAAAATTAGACCAGTTCAAATAGGAAAGTGAACAATGTGGAGAAGAGATATCTCCACAAGAGGCCCAGGATGGTTACTGGTGACCTGGGGAACCTGACCCAAGCACCTGGGGCTCTGCCTGCCACACAGGTAGAGGGTGGAGTGGCCATAGAGGCTGGGGAGCCAGATGGCTGTTCAGAAGACACTGCTAAGAGGATGAAAAGACAAGCTAAGGCCTGGGAGAAAATTTATGAAAAAACATAAATCTGATCCAGGGCTGGTCTCAAAATATATAAAGAATTCTCGGCAGGCATGGTGGAGTATGCTTGTAATCCCAGTAGCTCGGAAGGATGAGGTGGAGGATTGTGCAAGTTCAAAGCCAGCCTCAGCAACTTAGCAAGGCCCTAAGAAACTCAGCAAGATCCTGTCTCAAAATAAAATATAAAAAGGGTTGGGGATGTGGCTCAGTCGTTAAATGCCTCTGGGCTCAATCTCTGGTCCCCTCCCCCACCATAAAAAAGAATTTTTAACTGAATAATAAGAAAACAAACAATCCAATAAAAAAAAATAAGTTGAAGAGCTAAACGGATACTTTACCAAAGACGACATATATATATGGCAAATTAATCCAAAAGAAAGATGCTCAACATATGTCATCAGGGACATTAATTTAACACCACACTGAAATACCATTAGGTACCTGTTAAAATATCTTAAGGGTCTGGGCTTGTGAGACACTGGGTTCGATCCTCAGCACCACGGAAAAATAAAATAAAGGTATTGTGTCTACCTACAACTAAAAAATAAATATTAAAAAGAAATCTTAAAACCAACAACAAATAAACAAACTACACAACACCAAGTCCTGGTGGGGATGCAGAGCAACTTGACCTTGAGCACATTGCTGGTGGGAATGAGAAAAGGTACATTCACCTTGGCCAACAGTTTGGCACTTTATTAGAAAGTTAAACATATGACTGAGCAATCCTTCCCCTAGGTGTTTACCCAAGAGAAATAAAAATATACATCCACACAAAATCCCTCATATGAATGTTTATAGCAGGTTTCCTTATAACAAGCCACCAATGGCAAGTAGATAAATAAAATTTGGTACAAAATACCATGGAATGCTGTTCAGCATATTATTTATTAATATATGTAGCAAGGCAGAGGCATCCTGAATGCATTGTGATAAGTAAAAGAAGCCAGTCTCAAAAGACCACATCCTGTGACATTTTATTCATACGACTTTTTAGAAAAAGGGAACTCCCGAGACAGAACAGAGATCCATGGCTCCCAGGGCTGGGATTGAGGGACAGGATTAACCAAAAGGGGACACACAAGAACTTTTTGGAATAATGGAAATGTTCTATATCTTTGTTATGTTATGGCCACACAAAGATGTGTGTTTTACAAAATGCAAGGGAATGTACATCTAGCAAAGGTGAATCTTATTCTGTAAAACTCAATAAACTTGACTTGGGGGAAAAAGCACCTTAAGGCATATGAAAATACAAGCTAAAACCTGGGAGAAGAGCCAGGCACCCGCCTGTAATCTCAGTGACTTGGGAGGCTGAACCAGGAGAATTCCAAGTTCAAGGCCAGCCTGAGCAATTTAGCAAGGCCCTAAGCAACCGAGCAAGACCCTGTCTCAAAGGAAAAAAAAAGTGTACTTCAGTAGTGAAGCTCCCCAGGTTAATTGCATACCAAAACCAAAACCAAAACAAACAAACAAACAAAACAAAACAAAACAAAAAATCCCAACCAACAAACCAAACAAAAACCCAAAAGAAAATAAACAAAAACACAAACCTGGGCGAAGGGATTGAACATTTACACACCTGATAAAGAATTGCTATCAAGAATATATAAATAGCTGGGCTAGGTGGGGGGCATGCCTGTAATCCCAGAGGCTCTGGAGGCTGAGGCAGGAGGATCATGAGTTCAAAGCCAGCCTCAATAACTTAGTGAGGCCCTAAGCAATTCAGTGTGACCCTGTCTCTAAATAAAACATAAAAAAGGGCTGGGAATGTGGTTAAACACCTCTCTGTGTGTGAGTGCATGTATGAAATACAGGCAGGAGACAAGCAGGAATATTACTATGGCTAATGCATATCTGTGGTCTGGCAAACGCCAATCAAGACCATAACAAGATACCAACTTACATTCATTCCATTGGCAAAAATCACTCCAGTTGATGATACCAACTGCTGAAACAGGATGAAGAACCAAGTTTTTTTTTTTTTTTAACATATTTCTAAAGGTGTGACCACTTTGGAAAATGTTTCACATTACCCCCTAAAAACTGAATATTTGCAAACATGCATTCCTACGCCAGTGGTCCCTTCTCATCCCTATGACATTGCTACGAGGGAGATGTCGTCATCCTGATTTCACACATCAGAAGCCTAGTGATAGGTTTCTCGGTATATATGTGGCAGGGCCACATATCAAACAGCTGTCCCCAAAGCTCATGCTCCTTTTGAACCAAGCTGAAACTGAGCTTACCACAGTCTGGCAAAATTTCAACTAGTAGTTGGTGCCAGGCCCCGTGGAAGATATAAATGTGAGCAGAGTGCACAGGGACTTCTTTAAAAAGTTCCCTTTGTGATTATTTCAAAAAACCATTATTACTCCAAAGTTGGGGGAGGAAGGTATACAACCATGTTGCACATATTCAATGTGTCTTTGTTTTAATGTATACCATGAATCAGAGGCACGTTTGCACTGGTCAAGAGGACCAGGCAGAGAATGTTTTGACTTAACACGCCGCTCTCCAGGAAGCTAAGCAGGCAGATCATAGCATGGGGCCCTCAGTCCTACCTAGATCTGAGATGGGGAAGGGTCCAGTAACAGATGAGCTTCTGCTTCAGATGGAACAGTCCTAGGGATGGTCACAAACTGATGGACAGGAGGGACTCTGGGGAGCACCCTACAAAGGCTAAGCCCTAGGAAACACCTTGCCTCTTAGATTTCCTCCACAGGACAAGCTTATGGCAGGTAAGTCACTATTCAAGGGAGGTATTAAGGTCTCACCTGCCCCAGCCACATCCACACAAAGCAAGTGCTAGAGTTTGAATCTAGAATGTTCCCCAAAGGCCTATGTGTGAAAGGCTTGTTCCCCAGCTTGGCATTCTAGGGAGGTGGTGGAGCCTTTAAGAGGTGGGGCCTAGTGGGAGTTTTCAGGTCATTGGGGGCGTGCCCCTTCCTCTCCCTCATTCTTCCTAGTCATGGGGTGAATGGTTTTACTCTTCCACAATGGGCTGTTCGCCACAGGCCCTAAAGCCATGGGGCCAAATGATCATGGATCAAAACCTTCAAAACTGTGAGTCAAAATTAGTCTTTTCTTTATAAACTGATTTTTATGGTGTTTGTTATAATACAGAAAGTTGACTAATACACCACTATCATCCCCCTATTTTGGGACAAAAGGTAAGAGAATGAGAAACAAGGTAATCGGAGCCATTTCTATCTCTTTCCTATCCCCCATTTTTTCTTACTTATGCAACCAAGTAAATCATTATCAGTAGTGTGTAGAGTGTTCAATTTGGTCAAAACCTCTGGAAGAACTTGAGAACCAGCTAGTCAAATTAGTTTAAAGTCACTGAAACAGAGAAACAAACCTGGTCCTCAAAAACTTTGTCAATGTGCTGTGAGAATGGTATTTGCAGTTCCTCCTGTTTGGTAGGCTGAGCCCAGACTGTCCCCACTGAGGAAATCCAGCCTTCTCCTCCTCCTGCCTCATCCTCCAGTGCTGGGTATTTCCTATCAGCTTACAGGCAGGCTGTGATTTCTCCCAGCCTAACCCTCCTTTCGGGCTGCTGCCTATTTCTCTCTCCTTACAAGAAAACACCTTACAGGAGTTGCCCATATTTCTGACCTCTACTTTATTTTCTCCAAACCTTTTAAAAAATATTTTATTTTTTAATTGTAGATGGACACAATATCTTTATTTTATTTTTATGTGGTGTTGAGGATAGAACCCAGGGCCTCGCACATGCTGGGCAAACACTCTACCTCTGAGCCACAACCCCAGCCCCTCCAAACCCTTTTTAAACCCATTCCAATCAACATTCCCTACCACTGTCCACACTCGACCCAAAGTGGCTTTTTATCAAAGTCTTAGTCCATTTCTGCTGCTATAACAAAAGACCACTGGGTAATTTTTAAAGAAACAAAATTTATTTCTTGGGGTTCTGGATGCTGGGAAGTCCAAGATGGAAGGCTGCATCTGGAGAGGGCCTTCTTGCTCCTCATGACATGGCAGAGGGCACCACATGCAGAAAAAGCATGTAAAACAGATGGAGGGGGGAAACTCGTCCCTTTAATAACCAAGATACTCCTGTGATAACAGGATTAATGCATTTTTGAGGGTGGAGCCCTTGTGACCTAAAGGCCTCCCATTAGCCCCACCTCTCAGTACACCATTCCGGCAATTGAATCTCAACATGAGTTCTGGAGGGGACAAATTTCCAAACCGTAGCCCTCACCAATGACCTCCATGTGCTCAGTCCAGTGGTGAACAGAGATTCTTAGTTCTCATCTTTGTTGATCTAACACAAATGATCACTCCGTCCTCTTTAAAGCATTTTCCTCACTTGGCATCTGGGGTACCACAATCTCCTGGCTTTCCTACTCCCTCGTTTCCTTCTCAATCTCCATACTGGTTCTTCTGGTTCTTTCTCTTCTTCCCAACTTCTTTCTTTCTTTCTTTTTTTGTATTAAGGGTTGCTTCCAGAGGTGTCTTACCACTAAGCCACATCCCCAGCCCTTTTTATTATTTATGTATTTATTTAGGGTACTCAGGATTGAACTCAGGGACGCTTGACCACTAGCCACATTCTCAGCCCTTTGTTGTGTTTTATTTAGAGACAGGGTCTCACTGAGTTGCTTAGCACCTCACTGATGCTGAAGCTGGCTTTGAACTTGCGATCCTCTTGCCTTAGCTTCCTGAGCTGCTGGCATTACAGGTGTGTGCCAACATACCTGGCCCACCACTTTTTATTTTTTATTTTGAGATAGGATCTTGCTAAGTTGCTGAGACTGGCTTCCAACTTGTGAGCTGCCTGCTTCAGCCTCCCAAGTCGCTGGGATTGCAGGCGTGTACTGCCACACCTGGCTCTTGTCCCCAACTTCTGATGATGGAGTGCCCAGCTCCATCCTAGGATCTCTCCTTTTTTCTAGGCACAATTTTCTATGCACATCTTCTGGTGATCTCATTGAGTGTCTTAGAATTGAATACATTTTCTATGCTGCAAACTCCCAATTTTGAATCTCTAGCCCAGATCTCTTCCCTGAGCTTCAGATTCATATCCAACTGCCTGCTTGACATCTCCAGTTGTTTCTTTTTTTTGGGGGGGGGGCGGGGAGTACCAGGGATTGAACCCAAGGGCGCTTAACCACTGAGCCACATCCCCAGCCCTTTATATATATTTTTTAGAGACAGGGTCTCACTGAGTTGCTTAGGGTCTTGCTAAGTTGCTGAGGCTGGCTTTGGACATGTGATCCTCCTGCCTCAGCCTCCTCAGCCTCTGGGATTACAGGCATGAGCCACTGTGCCCAGCTTCCAGTTGTATTTCTAACAGGCCTCTACATCTAGGAAGTCTAAAGGTCACCTTCTCCCTGCCCCACCACACATAAAGATTGTCCTGCTTTAGCCCATGACAAACCTGAGTGTCTTCTCTGACCTCCTCTCTTTCCCTCACACCTTACATCCCAGCCATCAGCGAATCATCCAGCCTCCACCTTGAGAGGGATCTGCCGTCTCCTCTCTCCCTTGACTGCTGCTTTCCAGGGGTCCTAGCAAACCTCTGGCCTGCTGTGTCATTTTTCTCCCTCAGCCCTTTGTCCCCGTGTCCCCTTCCCAGGCCACTCTCTCTGAAATCAGAAATCCTTTCCCCCCAACACTCCCCATCCCTCACCTGCTTTGTCTCCTAACTCCTGATCACTTACCTAATGTGCCCCATATTTAATTTATATCCCTTACTGACTATTTGTCTTTCCCCATTAAAATATAAGCTCTAATCAAGACAGGGATTTTTTTTAATCTGTTTTGTTTACTGCTACATCCCTGACATCTAGAAAAATGCGAAGCCTAGAGAAGGTGGTCCCCAAATATTTGTTAAATAAATGAGGACATTTTACATCGGCAGCTGTAACACAGTGTTTTCTCCATCCAGGCTCCCCTGGTCCCCGGGTTTGAAATGCAGCCGTTAATATTGTGTATTAATGTCACCATTCCAAGGTCTGATTTCTCCCAGTAGACTCTGAGTTCTCTGAACCCGTGCTCTGGATTTCCATTTAACCTTTATTCTCCTCGGCCAAGCACAGTATGGATCGTGAATTAGCTATTTCTATTGCTCAGGCTCAGACAGGCTATCTATTTGGGCTAGTGTGAAATCTCATTCTAATAAGTGTCTTGTTTTTGCCTCTGATCCTGTTTTCAATATGATCGGTGCCATGCCATGTGAGGAGGACAGGAAGGGGTGTATATCCCCCCTTCAAAACTGGCATCATTGCTAAATGCTCGCCAATTTTCAAAGCCTTCCAACATATTCTCCAGAACGGACCTCGTAAGCAGTCGGTGTGGTATCATCATTCTCAGCTTACAAGTGAGAAAACCAAAGCTCACGTGATTTTTCAAAAATCAACTTTTAGTTGTAGATGGGCACAATACCTTTATTTTATTTATTTGTTTTTATTCAGGGCTGAGGATTGAACCAAGGCCTCACACATGCTAGGCAGGTCCTCTGCCACTGAGCTACAGCCCCAACCCTCAAGTGATTAAAAAAAAAATCCTTTCTCTGAGGGCAAATGGGATCTCACCTTACCCAAGGCCACACAGCCCGGAGCCCTGGATTCAAGAGCTGAACCTTTGTCAGATCCTGTGACCTTTCTTCTGTGCCTTCCTTTAGTTTGATTCTAATGGCAAAGTGGAGGACTCACTCAAGGTGACATGTAACTCATGTGTGACACTAATCACAAAGGTTGTGGTTAGTCCACCACCCTTTGAACAGAACTCAAGTTTTCTTTCTCTCTTGTCCTGACATCAGCTGTCAACGGTGGCCAGAGGAGGCGTGGAGGAGGGAGGGCATTTTTACCGAGACCAGACAAATACACTATATGCCCCACAGTGCTCTGGAAGGCCCAGCTGTTCTCCAGAGGTGGGCCCTGGCAGATGTGCTGCTCCCTGGTGACTCGCCTTGGCTGTGCCGTGGAGTCCAAGTTGGAACAGAGCCGGGAACAAAGCTGGCCTCGGATGAGGGAAAGAGGCCCGAGGGCGGCCAGCTGCCCTCCCGGCTGCTGCAGCCTCCGCTTCCCTCTGGCAACCAAAAATAAACCCTGGGCAGATAAACCAAGTCCATGAAGAGCAGGGTCGCCTCGGACTCCACTCTCCCCACTGGTCTCTAATTCTGCAGATGTAGTGAGCACTGCCTGCTTTTCCTCACCAGGAAAAGGGAAGAAGCAAATGGTTAGTTCCAAAGTCCTGTGATGGCAGTGTAGAGCCAGGAGTCCTGTGGCTTTGTATGTTTTGGTACTGGGGATTGAACTGAGGGACCGACACTTGACCACTGAGCCACCTCCCAGCCCTGTTTTGTATTTTATTTAGAGACAGGGTCTCACTGAGTTGCTTAGTGCCTCACTATTGCTTGAGGCTGGCTTTAAACTCGCGATCCTCCTGCCTCAACCTCTCGAGTCGCTGGGATTACAGGCGTGCGCCACCCTACCTGGCTTGTATTGTTTTTTGATATTTGTGCTTTTTTTTTTTTTTTTTTTTTTTTTAAATTCTGTGTGTGCTTTCTGTCTCTCCCGTCAGCCTGGGAGCTTCCAGAGCAGGTCTGATTCTGCCCTTCAGCCTGGTCTTCGTGTAGCAGAGCTGGGCCTCCCCTGTCACACTGAGCTGTCTGAAGGCAGAGATGCCATCAGACTGGAAGCTCTCCAAGGTCAAAGGGCATACTCTCCAATATTGTGGGAATGCCCTGAGCCCCAAAGCTCTTATTTCCTCTTTGAACCCCCTCCACCACTAAACATAGAGGTGTCCTTTCATCCCTCCCCTGCAGTGGCCACACTAGCCAAGTGGACCTCTTAGAAGTCTGTGAACCGTGTGGGACCTGGTGAATCTCCTGGGAGGTGATCTGGCATGGGCATCTCAGTTCGAGTGTCTGAGCAGGTGCCCGCACCACGTCTTACATCTCTGCACTGAGACATGCAGGACACAGGTACTCGGGATCTCTGCTTGTTCCCTGCCCTCTAGCCCATGGGCACTGGTACCCATACCTGCCCGTGCCAGGGCAGACAGAAAGGAAGGGCACCGGGGCTTGCCTCACCCAGAGCCAGCAAGAGGAAACAGCCCTGGGTTAATCACCAAGCACTTTGCCCTCACATTAACCATTTCATGCTTCTTCTTCCTGTGTAATAACAGGAAAAATAATAAGGTTCTTGCTTAGAAAGGAATCTATTTTTTAGATAACAAGAACTATCTATATAACTTACAGTAAGTACTTTCATACCATATATCCTGAGAAACTTAGGAAGGAAATCCATGCTAGAATGGGATTTATAGAGCCCGGCAGGTGGTGTATGCCTGTAATCCCAGAGCTCAGGAGGCTGAGACAGGAGGATCACGAGTTCAAACCAGCTTCAGCAATTTAGCGAGGTGCTAATAAGCAAATCAGAGAGAATTTGTCTCTGAGCAAAATACAAAAAGTGCTAGGGATGTGGCTCAGTGGTTAAGTGGCCCTGGATTCAATCCCTGGTACCCTCCCTCCAAAAAAAGGGGGGGTTTGTATCTCCTCTCAGTTCATGGGTTTTATCATTTTATTCCAAATTTAATTATTTTGAATTATTTAAGCCATGTTATAATACGATTCTTCAAATCCTAATAGAGATGTACTTAAAATGATATCATGTATATGTTTTGTCTTCTTAATGACCTTAATGTAATGATTCAGAAAATAAGCTTTGGAATTAGATACATGGGTATAACATTCTAGCTCTTATTAATTTATTAGTAAATTCATAGCTGGGTAACCTTGGGCAAACTGCAACCTATCTGTTCAATCCATCCTCCACACCCTGGATCTGAAGTCTTCACCCTGGTTTTACAAAGCTTTTTCCCAGCCAGCCCTGCCTCTGCTGTTACCCCACCCTCCACCTGTCCTCGCCTTTCCTGCTGGCCCCTACGCATTCTTCACATCTCAATTTAAAATTCACTTCCTGAGAGCGGGCTCACCTAGGCCTGGCTAAATCCCACTCTGCTCACCAGAGCTTCCCAGACTTCAATAGGTAGACAAGAGTCAGCCTTGACCTTATTAAAATGCAGCAGGTTCTGATTTGGAAGTCTGGGTGGGGCCCCACTTTAGTATTTCCAACAAGCTCCAGGTGACATGTTGCTGCTGTAAGGAGCATCCTTGAGGGTGCAAGTTCCCTCAGACACCCACCATCTCCGTTAATGTTATGGGTCTTTCCTGACAGCCTGGAGGCCCTGGCAGCTCTTTGCCCTGTCCATGCCCCTAGCACAGTACCCGGATGAGAAGCACCCAAGAAATATTTGATAATTCACCTGAGCAATATCTATCTGGTCAAAGCAACAGGAAATCAATAAACAGTGTCAGTGGCCATTAATAAAAATAATATATCCTAATCAAGGCTTCTTAAAGGAAGACTCATGTCTTCTACTTCTTTTCCACCCCATATTAGCAACTGATTATTTTGTTTTGATATCAGGTCTTGGTCACTAAACCAAGACCTCAGAAGTAGTTGCTAAATGGAGAATAAAGGGACAAACAAGGGGCTCTGGTGCATGGCTCTGTACGAAGACACATCACACAAGGAATGGCATGATTAACCCATCGCCATCCTTTCTTACAGGCTAAATCCTTCCTCTACCAACTCCTAGCTAGGGCCAGTAGCACAGGATCTAAGCACACACACACAAAAAAACAGAGACCAAAGAGTTACTGAGCAAAACTCAGAGAAAACAAGTGACAGGCCAGGAAGGGGGGTTATTGTTTTAAAAATTATTTCCTTAGTCCTCAAAGAACTGGAACAAAGCAGGATTGTGCTGGCTGCCTCCCCTGCAAGAATTCACATTCTAAACCCGTCTAAATGCCAGTCTGAATGCTGCTCAGAACACAATTACTAAACCCAACAAGCAGCAGCCGCATGTGGGGGCTGCAATGTTCCCCTCCCACCAACTCTGCAGCAGCCTCTCTGCATTCAGCATTACCACTGCCCCCGCCCCTGTCCCCCTCCTCCATATTGTTCCCTTGGCCTACTCGGTGCTATGGCTTCCAGGCCACACAGCGGGCAGGGCCGTGTGCTGCTCAGAAGCTTCTAAACAAAATCATCACAAGGGAACCGAGAGATTGGGCTGGTTCCAGGACATCTGTCCCATCTGCGGAACTTGTGTCCTTCATCCTCAACCTCCAAAAGCTGAGAGAGGAAAGCAGAAACCTGGGGAGGCGTCGAACACTCCAACCAGGTGGCTACGGGGTCCGGAGAGCTGATCGCACAAAAGGGGTTGGGAACATCCATGCTCAAGTTCAAACATGGGGTCTTCAGTATTTCACAAAAGAAAAATAACCATGTGGCACTGAGGTGATGTCCCAAGGCTGCAGTATCAGAGCCACTACCAGGGGACAGACATCCGGAAGCCAACTGGACGGCTCAGGGGTTCCAGGTTCCAGTCAGCGCACTTCTAGGAAGTGCATCTGAAAGCCCATCTCTGTGAGCTGGAATTCTGTCTGCCTATCATCATGATCATGTGAGCCATGCTGAGTGTCATCAGCCAAAGTCGAGGCGAAAGGACAAAGGCAGCAAGAACCAAGGCACGTCCTTTACTCGGCAGCTCCCGAGAAGCAGAGGCCATTAGCATAAAGGACAGCTGGAGCCTGATTGAGGCACGACAGAAAGCAGAGGAGGATGAGCCTTGGGGAGGCTTCCGGGGAGGAGTGGCGGTGGACAGCCAGGGTCCCGAAAGCTTGAGGACGCAGCAGAGAGGCTAAGAAAGAAGGCATCAGTCATTTTACAAGGGGGTGTGGCTTGAGCAACAACCCAGGCTGGTCTTGGGAGGGACCTGGTTTGGATGGAGAGCACTGGAAAGGACTGGGAAGCTCTGAATGCCAGGACAGAGGGTTTTTTCCTTTTTAAAATTATGCAAATAATACAGAATGCATTCTTGCAGGAAAGGCGGGGGTGACGTAGAAGAAGCAAATGAGCCCCTCAACACTCTCCTGCACACAGGAGTCCCCTCCAGAGGCAGCACTGTTATGAGCCTGGCAGATGCCCTTCTGGAAGGCCAGAGACTGTTTGCAACAGGCCATGGGAAATCACTGGAGTTTGGGACAAGGACTGTGTCCAAACTGGATATAGTCAGCAGAAGTGAGCAGGTGACTCCTGCAAACCAAGAAATTCAAGGAATGATATGGAAGAGAGTGAATGGCGTGGGAAGAAAACAAGCAAACAAGCTTGACGATGACACTGAGATGGACCGTGGAAACCAAGACTAAGGGAGATCGAATGAAATAGAAAGGAGAATAGATGGCAAGCATTTTGCAGAGAAGGGGAGCCCAGAATTGCAAAGGTAAGGAACAAACCCAACGAAGACGATGGGAATATAGGATTTTCTAAATCAGGGTTAGAGCATCACCCAAGAGGATGAGGGAACTGGCCACAACACTAGATTAGAACTGAGCAGAACCCAGAGGGCTAGTTCAGCACCCCAACGTGGAAAAGAGTCCCTCGGAATGACAGAGGCCACCAAGAGGTGGTGGGGAGAAGGGTCTGTTTGGTATTTTAAAATCTGAGCAGTTATCTACCTCAGTGGCAAAGTAGCTGCTCTCGATTCATAGTAAATACTATGAACTGAAGATTTTCAAACCTAAATTACAAGGACCAAAACAAAACCAAAAAATTGGACATGGAAGACATCATTGGTTTCTTTCCCAACAAATAGTCCCTTCCTCTTCCCTGGGTTATAGGGCTCTTTCCCCACCTCCGCCCACCTCTGGTGCCACCATACTCAGGGAAGGTGGATCTTCTTCCTCCAGCTCCCAAGGAATGAGTCATGATTTGACCAAACCAAGCATGGTAATATCATCTCCTTTTGCTAGTTGTTGGTGTAGGGATGGGCATATGGTTAAGTTGGCTAATGAAGCAAGAGGAAGTCAGCTAGGGGAACTTCGGACAAATATTTTTATCTCTGTCAAAGACAGAGCAGAGGCCTGGCATTTTATTTCTACCAGGAGCTTGACTACTGTAGGACACGATACTTGGAATATGGCAGCCATCTCATACAATGAGGTGATCAGTCTGGGGACTAAGGAGTTGACAAGATAAAGATACCAAAAAGGAAATGCGAAAAGAGGCTGGTTCCTTTAGAACACAGTTCCTGCCCCCAACCTGGAACCAGCTACCTTCAGACGGCTTGTTATGAGAGGTAATTAGTGTCTTTTTCTGTTAGTTGTCTGAAGGCAGGTAAGAAGGAAATGGTGAACGAACCCACACCGGCTTTTACCAAGACCCTGCAATATTTCACCGGGGCTTCACAATTCCTGCTGTATACAGGACTTAGTGAACAAGAGAGGGAAAGGGGGAGAAGCTGGACAGAGGGGAGAACAGTCTTCAACTTCTGGAGCGGCCGCGAAGCAATGCTGCTCGATCAGCTCAGCTCAGTGCAGAACACACAGTGCAACTTAATCCAACTAACAACAAACACTGAGGGTGGATCTTCTGTGTACAAAGCCCTCTGGGGGAACAAAATGGTGAATGTCGCGTGGCCCACTACGGAATCTCTCCTCCTCCTTCCTTTTCACAATTACAGATTGAGTCCCAGGCCCTGCTGCTGGGGCGCTTCTTGGTCTTCTTTGTAGGTTCTGCTTCTTCTCCTGCATTTCCAGTGTAGCTTCTTCCCGGGGCCTCTTAGTTATTTCCTCTTCTTAGTCTCTGTAGCTGCCCTGCACAGCCTTACTGCTACCAATGGCTTCAACCACTCAGTAATCGCTCCCCTATTGATTTTTCATGTCCTTCCTTGTCTCCCACAATTAAATCCATATTTTGGGGTTCCTATTAACAATCTCCACATGGCTCTCCTATAGGAACCTGAAAAACCACATATTGGGGGCAAAGGCCCAGTGGGTGTGCTTCAGCCCAGCCAGGTGACTGTCCAATAGAAACATGATAACACACGCCTTAAACGCAATTTGACATTTCTAACACTCATATATAAAGAGTAAAGGAGAAATATGATATTATTTTAGTAGTAGGTTTTATTTAACCCCATATTCAAAGTGTTATCATTTCAACGTACCATCAATACATAAAAATTATCGGGAGTTTACATTAGACATAGTTACTAAGTCTTCAAAAGATGTAGTTTACATTTATAGTACTTCTTATGAGTCCAGTCACACTTCAAATGCTCAGGAGTCACATCAGCTGGCTAGTGGCTACTGTACTGGACAGAACAGTCCCAGGCCAACCAGCTGATAGCAGTGCATGCCAGAAGACCAGCTTAGACTACCCCTCTGTTTTTGAGCCACCAGATCAGAGCTTTATGAATGACTCGTGGCATGACCATCAGAAGAATCCTGCAACTGAGCACAGCTTAAATTAGTGACCTATAGAATTGTAAATAAACAATACGGTTGTCACTATACTTTGGGGTGGCTTGAGACACAACAATAGAAATTAACTAAAACAGTCCTAGCCAGTGCCACCATTCACTAAAGAACTGGAGCTCTTAAGAGTCAGGAAAGGAAGGGGTTAACTGTTCAAAGAGAGTAAAGAGGGGAAAGGCTACCCTAGCAGAAGCAGCCCATGAATGCATAGCTAGTTATGGGAGCATTCACTTTTATTCAACATCAACAAAGTCCCACATCTTCGACGTCAATTGCCCAACCCTGGGCCCCGTTCTGTCCTTATCTGTTATTTGCTATGGGACTTGTTAATTTACTCAATGAAAAAAAAAAGTCATAGCCTACAATGCACAAGGCACATCCTTGTTACCCAGTAGCAGCAGAGGAGCCCACAGAGTCTTTCCCCCTGGATCAGGGCTAGGTACAGGCTCTATGAAGGACAGGACAGGAGGAGATAATGGATGGCATCAGGTGTCCCTGTGGACTGGCTCAGTTTGGCCAGATGTTGGGCCGCAGCAGGTCAGTGCCACTGTTGTTATTTCCAGCCTGGGCATCTTGCCTTGCCCTGGCCTTACCAGGCATTTGAGCAGGCTTCTAAGCATCCCTAGGATGACCAATAATGCTTTCTGGGCCAACCTGCCCATCCCCACGCTGGGCCCCACATTCTTGATGATATTGAAAGAGAATCTCTTCTGACTCCTGTCCACTGCGGGATGCAGCTGTGTGCTCATGCGCCACTCAGAGCCTCTCAGCCTTGTGTCTCCAGGGCTGTGGGCCCTTTCCTCCAGCCCCAGACCCTGCGGCGGCGGCCAGTTTTGTGCAAGATGCACACTTCACACAGGCATCACCCAACAGTGCCTGGACTTGTGCTCACTTCCTGTACCTCCTGTTTCCAGCCCAAGGGCTTCATTCTGACTGAGGGGCGGGACCAAGCGGGTCCTATTCAGGAAGCCCAGGCATGTGCAACCCAGAAATGCAGAGAAATTGAGGCTCTGTGGATGAACCTTTGACCAAGGGGAAAGGTCGATGGACCATTCTGAGCAATGACCATTTTTACAGCCCTGAAAGCCTCAGCCATGGGTTGGGCTTAGTACCCAGAGGTGACCAGGTCTGTAGTGCATCCTCCGGCGGCTCATCCGCCCTCCCTGCGTCCCTTGCCTCTTACTTCACTCTGTTCTCTGGAACTGTGCTTCCTGAGAGAGCTGCAGCACGTCACCCTGTGCCCGAGGCTCTGCTTTCTAGGGACTCCAGACCAAGATGTCAAGTAACCTGTGACCCAGAAGGGAGCTTTATGCTCTGCCCTCAAAGAGGGCTTTGGGCATCTTAAGTCTAACGGCTTCAGTGGAGACCCAAACTCCTGGTTTCCTATGGAAACGCGACCTTCCCTGCCCATTCCCCTCTCCTGGCCCACCACCAGGGCACCAGACCTGGCAAGGGGGGATGCATGCCATCTTCATGCCCTCTACACCCTACCTAGGACACTGCCCCTTGCTTTCCAGGGACACAGGCATCATTTGGCTCAACTTCCTTTACTTAAGCTACTTAAAATTCTCCCTCTTCTGCCCTGTCCTAATATTTCTTCAAGCTAGCTTAGGAGCAAGAGGTTCGCAGCTCACTTCGCCTCTGAAATGCAGAGGCTGCCTGCTCTAGACCTGCCTTCCACGTGCACAGAGAATAGTCTAGTCTCCTCAGTCATGCTGAGGCCTTGTGAAGGCACACGCTAGGTCTCACACAGCTCTGGACCCCACGCTGCTTCCAGTGCCTGCACACGCTCAGTGAACACTACTTGAATGACTGGTGGGAGGAAGGGGGGGTGTTACCAAGGAGGCACCTGGTGGCCTCCATCCCAGGGGATTGAAAACCATGAGGAACTCTTCCTGTAGGCCTTATCCACACGAGTCAGCCATTTTTCCTAGGTGCTCTGCCTACCCCTGAGCACACATCTGAGGGCAGCTCTCAGAGAGGGGGCTGCACAGGAAGCCCTTGCTGCTCCTATTTGTTGCCTCTTTTACAGCCTCGAGGAAATCAACATCCTCTCATTTTTACACACAGAGCCAGGGGGAAGGGGAAGTCACTGCCAGAGGGGAATTAGCCTTTTAAACAGTAGCAGGATGCCCAGATAAGGTGGGGTCTGGTTACAATGAACAGCAGGCATTGACGTTAATGGATTCTACAAATTTGTTCTCTGAAGACCCGATGACAGCTCCCAGCCCCCAGATAAATATCGCCAATTACCACCGCTACACATGCCTTCCCTGGTTGCTCCTGGGATCTGGGAACCGCTAGAAGCCTCCAGTGTGTCACTGGAGGCAGGAAACCAGGGGTGATGCAGGTGGGGGGCAGGTGCCTGAATGGCCTTCTTCAGGGGAAAATGGCCTGGGAGGAAGAAAAAAAACCAAAGTCCCACATCTTCGACGTCATTTGCCATGTGGGAGGCGGTGTGGGTAAACCTGAATGGTAAACCATCAGACTCTATCCAGAAGGGCAGTACCATCTGCTGCCACAAAATAAAACGATGGAATGCTACTCCAAGCCAACAGAGATTCTGCAGATTAATCACCATATCTGCTGCCTTTGTCCTTTGATATCCTGGGTAAAGCAGCACTTGTACCAGATTGAAAGAATAATTTCTCATGACATCCATAATGGGTATCAGGCTGCCTTAAAAAATGTATACGTATATGCATGCATTAGTATATGTATATAACGCATGCATATATGCATATATATGTGTGTGTGTGTGTGTGTGTGTATACATATATGTGTGTATTTTTATATATATAGAAGCAACTTCTCTACCTGGCTAACAGATCCTGAGAATCAGAGAAAGTGATGATACAAGCTTTCTGGAATTTCTGCGCTTGGTTGCTACTGGCTTAACTTCACTGATAGTGATTTTTGTAAATCAACCAGGAAGAGAATGCTATATAATTATAATTTTCCTTAAATTTAAAAGACAATACTTTAGCTGGATGCGATGGCGCACACCCGTAATCTCAGTGGCTCAGGAGGCTAAGGCAGGAGGATCGTGAGTTCAAAGCCAGCCTCAGCAACCTAGCAAGGCCCTAAGCAGCTCAGTGAGACCCTGTCTCTAAATAAAATACAAAAATAGGGCTGGGGGTGTGGCTCAGTGGTTGAGTGCCCCTGAGTTCAATACCCAGTAACCCTCCCCCCTAAAAAAAACGACAATACTTTTAGTTTTGAAGTTTTACAATATCCCCTGGAGTTGCTCAAGAGACCTTGGGTTTTTGCAGACTTGGGCTGGAACTGTGAGATGACAAATCCAGAGGCTGGTCCCTCTTAGCCTTCACCTTCAATCACCAGTGCTCTGATGAATCCTGGAGTCATGCCCTCAATCTCTGTGAACTCTCAGCCAGACCTGGGTGGATCCCCAGGAGGACATGTGCTCCAAACCTTGAGCTGACGCTCATTCCAAAGCAGAAGTTGCTGGGCTTCCCAATTGTCCCCTCTTATTCTGGGGCAGCCTAAGAATATTTGGAGGTGACATAACCCCAAAGACAGTTGAGTTGTGGTGAAAACCAATCCACCCGATCGGTTATTTTTGCAAAATGTGCAGCCCTAGGCCCCTGCCTGACAGCACCCCCACCCTTTATCTTAGTCATTAATTCTTACTTCTTAATTTCCACCGTATGTGAGGTTCACCACCCACCACCAGCACCACCAGCACCACCACCATCACCACCTGGCATGCAGCTACCACAGATTACAACCATCTTATCTGAAGAAGTTAAGATGCATTAAAGCTTATAGGAAGCTGTTGTTTTGGTATAGCCTCCTACACTAGCCCAGCAGACCGGATCACACAGGATGGAGTCACTTGCATGCACTAAGGTAGAAACGGTTACAAAAAAAAAAAAGAAAAAAGAAAAAAAAAGAAAAAGAAAAATCAATCAATCAATCAATCAATCAGGAGATTCCAGTCAACCTGAGTCAGTGTAACAAGGACATGCCCTCTGTTTTAACCCTGCAAGGACAGTAACTTTGAAACAACCAATCTGCTTTTTGTTCTCTTCTTGCTTTCTTTATAGCCTTTTTCTGCCTAACAGGTTGACCTCCTCTCCTTGGCTCAAGGGGAAACTTGTTCTCTTTTAAAGAATGAAATACTGCCCAAGTCTAACTCCAAATAAAAGCCAATTAGTTCTTGAAACTAAATTCCTTGTCATGTTGTCTTCTGACAGGTGTGACGAGTGGGAGCCCTTGGTGTCCGGCTCTGCTCTGCACCACAGTGAGGAGAGTCCAGAGCCTGGGTAGATTTGGCAGACAGGGGTACAGACAGATAAATGCTGAGGGCAAAGAGGGACACAAATTTGAATGGACACCAGTGAGAGGGAAGTCAGAAGAAAACCCAAGAGACCATTTGCAACCTCTGGTAGTGAACCGTGGATAACGGGGTCACTTGGTCATGAGGCCTGGGGACAGACGACTACCTTCTAACCCTACCTCCAGGTGCATGGGAGCCAGACTCTCCAGGCTGTTTACCCACTAATCTGTTAATAACAGATCCATATTTCCAACCTTAAACTTCCAGAATCAAAAGAAAATTAGGCTCCTCAAAAAAAAAACAAACAAACAAAAATAAAAAAAAAGAGAATTACCATCTGATCCAACAATACCCACTTTTGGATAGACAATCAAGAGACATGTGTGCCTCTGTGTTCAAGGCAGCATTTTTCACATGAGCCCAAAGGTGGGAACAACCCAGATATCCACTGATCGACGAATGGATGAACAAAATATCACATATTCATTACAAGGGAATGTTATTTGGCAATGGAAAGAAATGAAGTAATTATACAGGCTGTGGCATGGATAGATCTTGGAGATACTATGCAAGTGGAATAAACCAGTCACAGGAAGGACACATGCTATAGGACTCCACCTACATGAGGTCCCTGGAGCAGCCAGATTCATAGATGGAAAGGAGAATTGGTAGCCAGGGAGAGAGGGAATTGGGAGTTAGTGTTTCATGAATAGAGTGTCAGTTTGGGAAGTTGAGAAAGTTCTGGAGATGGATCTGGTGGGGATCCTCGTGTAAAGGTGTATGACACTGTCAATGTACTGAGTGCCATGACCTGCACACTTAAGATGGTTCAAGTGGCACATTTTAGATTGTATATATTTTGTCTTTTTATTTTTTTGGTACCAGGGATTGGACCCAGGAGTGCTTAACTACTGAGCCACATCCCCAGCTCTTTTTATTTTGTATTTTGAAACAAGGTCTTACTAAGTTGCTTAGGGCCTTGCTAAGTTGCTGGTGGCTGGCTTCGAATTAACAATCCTCCTGTTTCAGCCTCCTGCATTGCTGGGATGACAGGCATGCACCACTGTGCCCGACTATTTTGCCATAACTTTAAAACAAAGCAAATCAAAGAGAAGCTCTTCCTGTGATGAAAAAATAATCGAAAGGGGGAGGATAACGGGACACATCATTTGGAATCACAAAGGGCCTGCAAACTCTTAAAAACCTCTAGTTGGGGGATGGGGATATAGCTCAGTTGGTAGAGTGCTTGCCTCACATGCACAAGGCCCTGGGTTCAATCCCCAGCACCAAAAATAAATAAATCAATGAATAAATAAATAAATAAAACACTAAAGTCAGGCTAACTAGTCTCCAACAAAGAAATGTCCATTTTATTTATTTATTTAGGACTGAGGGTTGAACCCAAGAGCCTCAACCACTGAGCCACATCCCCAGCCCTGTTTATTTTTATTTTGAGACAGGTTCTCACCAAGTTGCTTAGGGCCTTGCTAAACTGCTGAGGTTGGCCCTGAACTTGTGATCCTCCTGCCTCAGCCTCCCAATTGCTAGAATTACAGATGTGCACCACCACATTTGGCTAAGAAGTGATCATTTTTAGAAGCACACACACCAATCCCTGGGTTCTAGTTCCAGATTTGCGGCTAACTAGTTATATGACACTAAGTAAAGGTGTCACTTCTCTCTGGACCTCAGTTTACTCATCTGTACAAGGGGTTGGACTGATGAACAAAGCCCCTCTCAACTAGCCCAAAATATGGTCCTGAAGCAGCACCTGGGGGGCATATGAAAAATGCAAATGATCGAGCCCCATTCCAGACTTGCTCAATCAGAAACTCTGTGTGTGGGCCAGCAATCTGGCCTTCACAAGTGGAATTCCATGATACAACTGCTGAGATAGAACATTTTATGTTTTTAGAACTAATAGTGATTTGGGTAAGCCACAATCTGAAGAAAATAAATAGTACAAAATCCTAAAAGCATCAAACAAATGCATTAGCAAATGAATAGAAATATGGAAGATCATTACTTTTTAAAAAAATCAGGTGTAAACATAAAGTAGCAAATCAACTTCAAAAAACTCAGAATTAATATTCCCAACTGAGTGCTGTTCTTAGGATTTGTAATAGCCTTCCACCTGTTGTCCTCATGATGCACTTATTGCTCAAAACACTTTTGAAATTCGATCTACCACCTACTTCTGAGTCAGTATCAAGGCTGAATAAAATCAGCTTCATTTGTTTGGAACTAAAGCTCTCTTCTTCCGCTTGATCCTAGACTTACTGTCCTGATTGGGCTTCCAGAAATCAAATTCTCTCTAAAAGGAAGAAGATTGCCCGTCATTGAGGAGATTCAAAGAATGTGCGGCAGGCTCAAAGGCAATTTCCAAAGCACCTCTCAAATGTGTTTTGTATAATGACAAAATTCTATGTGTGACATCTCAGAGGCCCATCTGGAAAGAGGCAGCACTTGCTTCCCTGAGATTCAGAACTGCAGGTCATTCTCAGGGAATAGAAACTAGCTCTTAAATGGGAGAGGAACTGTCTCACCATTCTACAGGTCAAGCAACCAAGGCTGGAGGGACACAGGAATGTGGTTAGGGTTACAGAACTCATACAGGGAGCCAGAAATTCACTTAAAGAATCCTGAGCTGGGCATGAGTGGCACACTCCAGTAATCCCAGACACTCAGGAGGCTGAGGCAGGAGGATGGCAAGTTTAGCGAGGCCCTAAGCAATTTAGTGAGAACCTGTCTCAAAATAAAAAATAAAAAGGACTGGGGTTGTGGCTCAGTGGTTGAGGACTCCTGGGCTCAAATCCCCAGTACAAAAAAAAAAACAAAATCCTGATTCGGCTCACTGCCTTTGAACTGGGAGAGGGGGGACAAGACCAGTAAAAGGCCCCACCCGCCAGGCTGTGATGTCAAGTCAGAAGACATGAGGCTCCCGGCCCTGCCACTTTCTTCATAAAACAAAAGACTCTTTTAAATTTACTGAATATTTTGGCACCAGCCCTGGTCAATTCTTTCTCCTTTGGTGGGTTGAAATATTTCTAGCATCCCACAGAGTCCAGCAAGAGCAAAGAGACTGGAAGATTCTTTCTCTATCAAGCCATGCAGACTTTCTGGTCTTTGGGAAGGAGGTGCCCGGGGGACTGTGCCCAGGGGAAAGAGGCGGGCGAGAGCAAAGGCTTTGTTCTCTGGGCTGCTGGCCACTTGGAACTCCTGGCTGGCCTGGCTGGGGTACTTCCTGATGGCTCCACCGGGTTACTCTAAAGTGTTCGTTTGATAATATATCAAGGTATTTTGCTAATCCCACCCTCACTCCTCTGAAGGCCTTTAAAGTCATTGTCATCACTTTATGGGCTTCTCCCCCAATCCCATAGGGCATGAATCTCCAGGCACACATGAGTTTTCACTGCCTCTCTTTCCTGTATAATTCTCCCTCAAGAATTGAGTGGTAGAGCACTTGCCTAGCACATATGAGGCCCTGGGTTCAATCCTCAATGTCACATAAAAATAAATAAAATAAAGGTATTGTGTCCATCTACAATTATATATATATATAATGTGGGTGTGTATATATATATATATATATATATATATATATTAAAGGATTAAGCCAGGTGTGTTGGTGCACACCTGTAATCCCAGCAGCTTGGGAGGCTGAGGCAGGAGGATGGCAAGTTCAAAGGCAGCCTCAGCAAAAGCGAGGTGCTAAGCAACTCAGTGAGACCCTGTCTCTAAATAAAATACAAAATAGCGCTGGGGATGTGGCTCAGTGGTCAAGTGCCCCTGAGTTCAATCCCCAGTATCCTCTAAAAAAAAAAAAAGAAAAAATAAATAAAAAGGAAAAAAGAATTGAGACTGAGTGTTCAATGATATATGTGACTTCTCTTAATTTTCCATAGCATCCAGCAAAGCACTAGATACAGTGTAGGCATGTAGCTGTCATGTGGTTTCAAGGACAATGATGACATCATCATGTACACCTACTGTGTTCTGGACATTCAGATGAGTGCACAACTGATGTGTGCCACCTCAGTTCAGCTCATATCAGCACTGTGTGCAATTAACTTTATCTTTCAAACTTGAGGCTCAAAAAAGTTAAGTAAAGCTGGGCATAGTGGTGCACACTTATAATCTCAGAGACTTGGGAGACTGAGGCAGGAGGATTACAAGTTTGAGGCCAGCCTCAACAATTTTATGAGACCCTGTCTCAAAATAAAAAGGGCTGGGGATGTGGCTTAGTGATAAAGGACTCTTAGGATCAATAACCCCAGCAAAAAAAAAAAAAAAAAAAAAAGTTGAGTAAAGAGCCTTTTCAAGCAGAAAAGCTCTTAATAGGACAGCTATTAAGTCCCAAAGCAGAGCTCTTAATAGGACTGCTTCTAGTACTGCTCACTCCCAAAGTTAAGAAGTTCAAACACGGATCTTCTGCTGGAGGTGCTCACTCCAGCAGAGAGCAGGATGAATTTATTTCAACCTCCAAAATCAGAGCTTAGCATTTGCAAGTGAGGTGCAGAACAGGAACCCAGCGTGCTGAATATTGTTGCCACATCTCACTGTCACCTGGGTCCTCTCTCCTGGCCAAGAGATGGAGGAAAGAACAGGTTGGGCATCAGCACAGACGGGCTGGGTCCCAGCTTTCCTGTAACTCTCAGCCTTCAGCACCTCATCCCTGCATGGAGGGCTCTCCGTGCCTTATAAAGGGCTTCCCGGCTTCACAGGTCTGCCGCTCTGTGACAGGCTGTGGAAGCTGCTGTGGCAGCAGTCATCACGTGCTGCTGGCACCCGCCAGGCTGCAGACAGTGGAGAGCTGATGCCAGAGATAGGACCTTACCCAGGCCTGCTCCCCAGGAACCTGACCCTGCTCCCCCTCAGCCACCGGCAAGCTCTGACAGTCTTCCATGGAAAACACTGACCTCTGACCTGGTGGGTTCCCAGCTAAACAAAGAACTGCAAGCTGCTGAGCCGGGGACCATCCTCCGGAGGCCTGGGTCATCTTCCACCTGCCAGCTGACTCCCGTACCCACACATGCTCCATGCCCCAGCTGCACAGGCCACAGGAGGGGGGCCGGTGCTCCCTAGAGGAGCCACCATGACTTCAATGAGATGCGATGGCGAAGGGGCCAGAAAGCAGAGTTTATGGGTCACTGCTCCGGTGCACTCCCAGCCCTTTGCAACTGTCACTCAAATTCAGGCTTTCAGGGCATGAAGCGCCCTCAACTTAACTGCTTCACCTTGTTCTCTAAGAGTTCAGCTCCATCTCAACCAGGCACATGCTGCCCCACGGCCCACGAGGGCTTGCCCCATGTGGTTTCCAACTTCACACCAACCAGGCCCTCTGCTCCCCTGTCTTGTGTTAAGCCCCACCCCTCCATCTAACTACTGTTCAAGAACTGCTTCCAGAAAAGCCTCTGGAGACCACCTCCCGAGCGTCCCACTCCAGCCCTTGTGTGTGTGATTGCCAACAGCTCTCTGCTGGTTTCCCAAACTTGACTGACATATAGACATCTTCCAAAAGGAAAAGAAAATCTCCCAAATTCCCATGAGCCTATTTGAGAACCCCCCCAGGGGTAAGATAACCCAGTGTGAGAGACACTGTCTTAAACCCAAATGCATTTCTATGAAAAAATGTCTTTCACTTGCAAATTAGAATTGCAAATGAGCAGTTTTATCTTTATAAAGGGAAAACAACAGAAAAGCAGATTGTAAACATTCTCCCAGAATTCAGTGAGAGGCCGGGGACCACAGAGGTTGTCATTCATTCAACAAATAGCTCTTGGCAGTGGGATTGGGGGTGAAGAAGACATTGTCTCGCACCCCTGGAGCTCACCTTCCAGTTGGGGGAGATGGAGAGTAAATGATAAGTGCAGGCCCTGTGGAAAGTGCTAGAAGAAATACAAAGCCAGAAAAGAGAAGCAAGGCATGCAAGAAGAAAGGGTTGGTTTTAGGTGGGGTGGTTGGGAACAACATCAAAACAGAGACCTGGGTCAGATCAAGGGGTGACCTGGGAGGTCACGGGAAAAACAGCTCCATACAGAGTAGCCAGGGAAGGCCCCAAGGTTGGAATATGGAGGGAAAGGCCAAGGACCAGGGTGGCAGGACAGGGGGAACTTGGAGGAAGAGCATGGGAGATGAGAATAATGAGTGGGAAGGGCTGGGCACACAGTGCCTTGTGCACTATG
The DNA here is from genome assembly GCF_964194105.1 of Spermophilus citellus. Classification (NCBI taxonomy): domain Eukaryota; kingdom Metazoa; phylum Chordata; class Mammalia; order Rodentia; family Sciuridae; genus Spermophilus; species Spermophilus citellus. The sequence continues at coordinate 131,006,053 of NC_138187.1, forward strand.
CGCTTACGTCTGATTTTATGGGAAGCAGGAAGGGAGGCTGTACAGAAGGGAGGCTGTACAGAAGGGAGCCTGAATGGGAGCATGTAAAATGCCAAGGAAAAAAATGACTCAACCCTCCCTGTTAAAGCACAGCAAGACAGATTTCATTCAGGACCACTGTGGTAAGCATGAGACTTTGCAGTGGGAGAGACTGAGCTCAACCTCTCATCAGCCCGGGTTAGGTGGGAATTTATAGTCTAGAGGCAGGGGTGGGGGGCAGTGGATGGAAATTACTAAGGGGCGTTCTCAGGGGTGAGTGAGATCCTGGCTTAAACCCACCTAAGTGGATTTTTGCTGAAGTCTGGCCAAGGTAGTGTGACATCACCCAGGGGATGAGGACCTGGTCAGATATTGGGGGGCAGAAGGGGGGGGGGTCTTGCTGACTCAGCAGGATCTTGCTGACACTGGTTTGTGCACTGGGCTCAGGCGTGCTCGGAGGAGGCCTGGGAGCTGGAGGTCTGGTCACGCCAAGACTGTGTCGGAAGCAGGAAGCAGTGGTTTCCCTTCCCTGGCCTGCCTTGTCTGTGACTTTCAGGTGCCCTGGTTTCCCCATCAGACTGGGAGCTCGTTGAGGGAAGGGCTGTGTCCTCTCTCATACAGCGGCTCCCTGAAGACATGAGCGACATCGCTCTCTACCTTTTGACCCCTTCCTTCAGCATCCAGGACAGGGCCCACTCACAGAACTGGGAGCACCTCCAGCCCAGAGATGAGCTCCCGGGAACTGCTAGCATCAGCTCTGGCAGGCTCCAAAGTCAGAAGAGGACAAGGGTCACTTTTGCCACCACTGGACAAGCTTCCCTATCCTGGATTGCACTGTCCCAACTCAATGCCCAGTGGCTCTGCACAGGTGCGACCTGCACAGGTGCACACACCCCAGGGTGTCTGGACTAAGGAATGGGCTGGTCAACCTGGGGTCCCCAGGACTCAGAGGGAGCACAGGCAAAGCTGGTCTCCGCCCCCACGTTGAGGCTCTGTTGTGGGGAACGTGGGGGATACTCTGACACCAGGCCCCGCATCAATGCAACAAACGGCCTGCTGCCTCCACCCGCAGCCTCCACCCCAACCACTGCCACTGCCCCAGGAGAGCCTCAGTTGCCCGTATCCATAGCAACCAGCATTTGTGCCTTGCTGTCCCAGGAGGCGGGCGGGCGGGAGGGCAGCTCTCTCTGTGTCGGCTCATTCTGTGAAGCGACAGCATCTCTCCAGCTGGTGTGGGAAGCCTGCAATTCCTGAAAGCAGTGTCCTGGTCCACCTTCATCTGTTTCCTCTCTGGGTCAGCAAGGTGCACATGGACATGGGCGTCGATTAAAACACGGGACCTTCTCCTGGCTTCTCTCTGAAGTCAATCTTGCGCAAAAGCTTGCTTTTACGATACCTGGGAACTCAATGCGAGAACCAGCAGGAAAACAACCTGAACCCAAATCTCACAGCTGGGAGGGACCAGAGAGGTTCTGCTGCCCTTTCTGAGCCAGACTGAACCTCACCCCATCTCACTGTGAAAAACTCAAGCTTTTATTTTTGAAATATATTAAAAATTAAAATTAAAAAAAATTAAAATGCCAACAATAAACACTCCTTTTCTTCCACACCTCAGAGAGCCCAGCCACTCCTGGGACTGTCATCCCAAACCTTTTAGCCTGGGTAGGAAGAGCCCGCTAAGTTTAACCCTATGGTCTGCACAGGTATACCTCTTCCATATGAGCAAGGATGAGGGGTGGACTGGGACCAGCTCAGATATTTGCTTTAACAAAAGAGGCTCAGGTGTTTGTTTTAACATAAGTCATTTACTTCCCCTGCTACCGACACACAGCTGGGTCTACTTTCTGACTAGAAAATATGGTCAAACTCACTACCCAGGCCTCCTGCTGGAACTGGGCATGGCACACCTGCTTCCCCCAGAATGAGAAGGACAGCACCCCCTGCTGCTCCCGCCCCATAGAACCCCAAACCATCTGCTCCCTGGACAAGGTCAAACCAGACCAGAAACTGACCCTCCCTTGCACTTGGACACTGCCTCCTTACTGCAGTCCCCTTCTCCCTCGAAGATGCTAAATTTTCCTTGAAATAAACACAGAATCAACAGCTGACCCCCTTCAGCAAGATTCCCTTCTCTCTGTCCCCTTTTGCAGTCTTAGGAAAGAACCTCGAGTCCTTGTCTTCGTTCCTTCTCCCTTCCCAAGTAGCCGCCCTGGGCTGGGGCTGGGGTCAGGGGTAGAGCACTTGCCTCGCACCCATGAGGCCCTGGGTTCCATCCTCAGCACCACACAAAAATAAATAAATAAAGATATTGTGTCCATCTATGACTAAAAGAAGAAGAAGAAGAAGAAGAAGAAGAAGAAGAAGAAGAAGAAGAAGAAGAAGAAGAACCGCCCTATTTGCGAAATAAAAATGGACCCAACAGTCCTCTATAATGTCAAGAGAAAAATGTGCCACTTGGCTGCTCCCAAATGCTGTGAGGAAGCACATCTGCTGGGGGTTTTCCAAAAGCGCATTCCCAAGACTTAAGAGGCTGGCCTGTCACCTCTACCTTCCACCCCTAGGGCCTCTGCCCCACACTTCAGGTTCTGCATAGGCGAGCACAAAGCCAAGGGCCCCCGGTCCTGCTGGCTCTGCAGGGTGCAGAGGGCCCCCCTGAGCCCCAGTTTCCTCATCTGTAGAGTGGGGCTTGCTGTATACCTACCTTACAGATTATTTTGCGGGGTTAATGGGGGGGGGGAGGAGAAGATATACATGAGCCAATGGTCAAATGTACATGAAGTTGGTTGTTATCAGCGATGACTTTTGTGGGCCACAGAGTTTGTAAGAGCAGATACCACCTCGCATTCCCCGCACTCAGTGCCTTGCACACTGTAGATATTTTAAAATTTGATTTAAAAATTAAAAAGTAAATCAATTGATCGAGCTGCAGACCTCAGGCTTGATTCCCACTGGTCTGTACCCGCTTCTGCCCCAAGACCAGCCTGGTGCAGCGAAGCTCCCCGGAGGGGAAGGTTATCCTCACATGACCTCTTTCCACTCCAGAGAATCTCCAATAAAATCAAACTGCAGGAAGAAAATGCTCTAGGAAAGGCAGTCTCCCTGCAGACCACCCCACCAGCACTGGCCAGGCCTTTCCAAAGACCGGTCCCCCTCCCCTCCTCCTGGATGGTATTCAGCAGCCCATAATGAACCCCCAGGGGACTCCAACCCATGGCAATTAACACCCTTCCAGCTGGGAAGGAGTCAGCTCCAGGATGCCCAGACCTGCCATTCCCCTTCCCTCCTCCAGAAAGCACCAACGGCTGCCTGCCACGGGAGTCAGGAGGACCCCAGATCAAAGAGAAGAACCTGAGAAAGGGAACAAGGGTGGCCAAGAAGCTGGGTGATGTGCACAGGGGGATTCATGCTGTTCTGTCAACCTTTGTAGATGCTGAAAAATAAAACCTTAATTATAATTTTACCAGAACTAGGACAAAGGGGCCCAAAGGGTTTTTCTTTTCAAATCAGAGGAAACTCTAGGCTGGATTTCCATCGTAAAAGAAAAATTTGCCTTTGAAGTTTCAGAAGTGAAAGGTAGAGTAGAGAGTGTTGGCCTGTGTGAGCCTGGGCAAGTAACTTAACCTCTCTGAGACTCTGCTCAGTTCTTCTACCCTTAAAACAGGTTCTGGCCCTCCTCACATGGCTTCCATACAAAAGAAGGTGTCTCTTATGGAATTAGCATAATATCTTTAATTTTTTTTTTAGTTGCAGATGGACACAATACCTTTATTTATTTGTTTTCATTTTTATGTGGTGCCAGGGATCGAACCCAGTGCCTTATACATGCTAGGCAAGTGCTCTACCACTGAGCCACAACCTCAGCCCCGAATTAGCATAATATCTTGAACTAACACATAGAAGACGCTTGATAAAATTTCATTTTGTTCCTTTCCTTGGTGAACAAAGATGTTCTATTGTATTTTTGTATTAAAGAGGCTTATTGGAATCAGACTCCGGGAGTCAGCTGCTGGCCAAGAGTAACTAAGACACAATGAAAGAAAAAAAAAAAAAACAATTCTAGAGATAGGCAAACCTCCATTGCCTGGGAAACCGGTTTCCATCCACAGTATCCATCCACAACTGAGGTATTTGGAACACATCATTTGCCACAGAGGCAGGGAGCAGACCAGGAGCAGGAAAGCAAACCCCTCCAGGCCCTTGGGCAACAGCAGGTTTAAGCAGGAGGACCTGCTAGGAGGTGCTGAGCATTTAAATACCACAGTGCCTGAACAGATGCATGTGTGTCACTGTGTATAAGAGGAGCATCACTCACATCACCCCAAGGAGGAAGCAACCCAGATGTCCATCAACCAATATACAGGTACACCAAATGTGCTACAGACATAAAATGGAACATTACTCAGCCTTAAAAGAAATAAACTCCTAATACTTCTTGAAATACGATGAAGCTTGACGACACTATGCCAAGTGAAATAAACCAGGCACAAAAAGACAAGTATCACGTGATTCCGCACTTATCTGAGGTTCTTAAAGTAGTTAAAGTCATGGAGGAAGAATAAAGAATGGTGGTTCTCAGGGGCTGGCAGGAGGGAAGAATGGGGAGTTAGTATTCAATGGGCACAGTTTCAGTTTGGGATGAAAAATTCTGAAAGTAGGTAGTGGTGATAGTTATATGGCAGCATGAATGTACTTAATGTCAAGGAACTGTATGCTTTAAAATGGTTAAAATGAACCAGGTGTGGTGATGTGCAATTGTAATCCCAAAAGTTCAGGACTCTAAAGCAGGAGGATTGCAAGTCTGAGCTCAGCTTGGGCAACTTAGTGAGAACCTATCTCAAAAGAAAAAAAAAAATCAAAGAATTGGGGATGTGTCAGGTGTGGTGGTGCACACCTGTAATACCAGTGGCTCGGGAGACTGAGGCAGAAGGATTACGAGTTCAAAGCCAGCCTTAGCAATTTAGTAAGGTCCTAAGCAACTTAGTGAGACCCTGTATCCAAGTAAAAAATAAAATGGGCTGGAGATGTGGCTCAGTGGTTAAGTGCCCCTGGGTTCAATCTCTGGTAGTACAAAAAAGAAAAAAGAAAAAAGAAAAAATGATTGGGGATGTAGCTCTGTGGTAGAGCACATTTCTCGTATATGCAAGATGCTGAGTTTTGTCCCTAGGACCACAAAAGGAAAACAACACAACAACAACAACAAAAGACGATAGGGGGAGAAAGAAAGAAAGGAAGGAAGGAAGGAAGGAAGGAAGGAAGGAAGGAAGGAAGGAAGGAGGGAAGAAGGGAAGAAGGAAAGAAGTTAAAATGGTAAATCATATGTTGGGTATATTTTATCACAATGAAATAGTAATACTAACAAAAAGAAGAAAATTTAAAACAACATAATGACAACATCTTGGCTTCAATTTACATTCCATTTCCCCAAGAGCTGAGAATACCCTCAAAATATGCTCCCTCATAGCGAGGGGTCAAATAGGTCCTAGAAAGGTTAGGTAGACGGCAGCAAGTCCTTAGTTCCATGTCCTTCTTTACCAAGCTCTTACCTAGGATCACCCTGCCATGTCAGAATCAGTCTTGTCTACTGCCCCTCCCACCCACCCAAGGAGAGGCAGAGCTCCAGACCTGAGCCCCTGGTCTCCATCCAGGACCTGCAACACCCAAGCTCCCTGCTGCATGGCCTCCGACACCTCCCTGCTGGCTAGAACATGCATCTCGCTGTCTCAGGCTGGGTCTGACCAACATGTGAAGAGCTGACCTTTTCAGGGTGCCAGTTAGCTCTGCCACCCCACCCAGGGCTGCTCTCTGGAGTTGAGTTCCTCAATAGGACCACAGAATTCCAAGGTAAACAGTCCCAGGAGAGCAGCTTTCACACCCACCTGGATGCCAAGGATGGCAGCAGCAAGCAACAAAAATCACCTCTCTGCTCCCACAGGGTTTCCCTCCTGAAACCCTACATGCATTTCATGGTTGACAGTGCAATCCGCCATACCTTGAGTCCCTCAACCACAGGCCAACACTTCCTCAATTCTCCTCTTCCTACAGTTTCCCTAGGCTCTTGGCTGAAGTGGGTGGAGGACGGGATCTTTCTCTTGCCACAAATCCAAGGTATACCATGTTTATAGATAAGGGCAGAGAGTGTTCCAAAAGATGCAGAGATGGAGGATCTGCCTGCAGGAGTTATACTGTATGTCCCCCCCAAACTGTTATTCCCCCCTGAAGCTTATCAAACTCTAGAAGTGACACAAAAAACAGACTGCATACTCTATGGTTCCCTTTAGGTGGAAAACCAAATCTACAGAGGCAGAAAGCCCTTCAGAGGTTGCGTGGGTCTAGAGGCTGGCGGGAGGGGGATTGGATGCAAATAGGATGAGAGGACTTTAGGGGGCAGTGGAAATGCAGACTGTCTTCATTGTAGGAGTAGTCACAGGGGTGTATACATTTGCCAAAACTCACCTGACTGCACCCTTAAAATAGGTACTGAATGTAAATTATACCACAATACAGGTTATTTTAGAAGTTAAAAGGAAAACAAACTAACAAACTCCTTAAGAAATGGGACAGGAGAGTCACATGCTAAACCAGTAACTTAAGAGGCAGATATGAAGGGCTCAGGAAGAAGACAACCTATGCCCCCAAGGGCTGGACATTTACCAGGAAACTCTGTGCTGCCTACAAGAGAGCTGCAGACCCCTCTTCCCTCACTTCTTACCAACCCCAGGATTGCAGAGCGAGGCAAACAAAGATTCCATGAGAACCTTCACTCTGATGGATGTCGGAGTCCCAAATGTTCCTTCAAAAATTAGTTAATAACATCCTGTCTTGGCTGGGGATTTGTGGAGGAAGGAACAGGGGGCTGGTACCTACCAGTGGCTCCTGGAAGTGTTTAAACCCATTACCATGTCACAATGTCACAGACAGCATCTTCCCCTACACAGAGGCCCCAGCAGGGGAGCAGAGGGCGTGGGGCTGGGGAGAGCTGGAGAAAGACCAGCCAGAGAAAGGGAGCTTCCTGGCTGCAGCACACAGGTCTTGAGCTCCCAGGCCTCCCTGATGATCTGCAGACATTCTGCAGAATGTTCCCTCACAGCCTGTTTTTAAGGAAAGGGAACACTTTAAATGTCTAATAGTGTGTTACTCAGACACCTCCAGACTCTTTACTCTGTCCTTCCTTCCCTTTCTACCGCTCAGGCACGTGTGAGATCTGGGAGGCAGGGGGCAGTTCCTCACACTCTGGGTCTAAGCTGGGGGCTGAAGCAGCTGAGGCTGTTGTTTCCCTCTTCCCTTCAGGCTCTGCTGTGGGAGAGAGGCCAGGGACACAGGAGGGGGAGTTTGGAAGAAGGAACATGAACCTGAAGCTTGGGTGTGCATACACTCAGAAATCCAGCTGGGGGGTGGGGAGGTGTAGCTCAGTGGTAGGGCTCTTGCCTAGCATGTGGGAGGCCCCAGGTTCCATCCCCAGCACTGCAAGAAAAAAAAAGTGAAAAAAGAGAGAAATCCAGTTCCAGAATAATAGAATTTCAGGTATGTGGTGCACACCTGTAATCTCAGCGGCTCAGGAGGCTGAGGCAGGAGGATGGCAAGTTCAAAGCCATCCTCAGCAACTTAGCAAGGCCCTAAGTAACTCAGCAAGACTCTGCCTCAAAATAAAATACAATACAGGGCTGGGGATGTGGCTCAGTGGTTGAGTTCCCTGAGTTCTATCCCTAGTACAATTAAAAAAAAATTAGGTGTCCAAACCAACACCCCCTGTTCAACCCACTTTCTAAACAGAGACTTGTTCCAGGGAAATATAGGCCACAAATCCTGACTCTTATACTTAAGGGCAAGTCACTTAACCTCTCTGCTTCGCCAGCTATAAAAGGAGGATTGTGGTATCTGCCTCATCAGGTTTTCAAAGGCACTAAATGAGGACATATATCAAAAGAATGGAGCAGTGACTAGGGACAGCCAGCAAGCATCACGGTACCCCCTGGCACCCCACCCTCTCATTCTGACCTAACTCAGTCTAGACCGATGTGGGAAGTTACTTCTCCTTTTCCAGAAGTGATTATAAGTGAGGGGCTGATCCCACCATGAGGACTCCTTTCAGTTTCCTGTACCAGACGGACAGCTTGCTGTGTCCACACCAGAAATCTACCAGAGGATGCTCTGTCTGCACTGAGATGCAAATGTGGGCCCTTAAGTACTTTTAAATGTCAAGAGAAGTTTGCTTGAGACGTGCAAAGGCTGCCAGAATCCCTGAGAATTGCAGACTGCGATGACATTCAGACCAGGGGGGAGGCGGAGGTGGCACTGGGAGAAGGGTGCTGGCAGAGAAAGGGAGGATGCGGGGCAGAGCCGGGGGTGAATCCAGAATGGTGAGCTGGAAGTGCAGGGACTGGGGGCAGTGCCCTGGAGAGCCTGTCACAGAGCAGAGAGGGGGTGCAATAAACCAGGACCCCAGGCAGCTGAGTACTGCTGAGCTGTGACAAAGACAGGGACCAGAACTCTCACCTCTGAAGACCCAAAATGGGATCAAAGGCAGCCCAGGATGCAGCAAAACAGTTCCCTGAGCATGTGGCCCAGCACAGGCACTAAAGGGTGGCAGCAGGAAGTAGGGAGGAGACTGTGGTGCTGCCTCACCTAAGCCCAGCCAAGCTGCGTGTGACAGTGTGGGTGCACAGCAAGAACACCTCCACCCTGGGGGCCTGTGCCCAGTGTGAGAAGGTTTGGGGCTGAGGGAAAGAGAACCCAGTGGCCGCATGGGCCTGGACAGAAGCTCTCCCTCCTCACCCTGCACTAGTGATTTCATGGATTCGTTCAGTGGCTGTCACAAAATTCGAGAGGCAGAAGCTAGTAAGGTCACAACTGATCGATGAGCAACTGGGAGGGCGCTCCGCTGGGCGTGGAACTGGGACAGGAACCCAGGCAGCCCGGGGCACCCCGCATCCGCCTGACTACCATGCTCCGTGACTTCCTGGGTGCTGGTTGCTCTCACTCCTTGCTTCAGATCCTCAGAGGAGGAGAGAAAGTCCCCCAAACACAACCCAGGCCCACCCTTCTCAGGGCCACTGCCATGCTGCAGATCGGGTGGCAGAGGGGGAAGAAGCCCCCAAGCAGCCCAGGTGGCTCACTGGTCCCAGGGAGGGGCTCTTTCTGGGGCCTCCACGGCCTCAGCTTGGAGCTCCCCCAGCAGCTGTCCCTAGCAGACTTCAACTAGAGATGCCTGTGTCTCATGCACACAAGAACAAAGCATACGGAATTCTGGTGAGAAGCCCAGAAACAGACACCCCGGCAGGAGCCAGGGGCTTCTTTCTGGTGAACAGGCATATCTGACTCAAGGGCAGAAGTGACATGTCCACAGGCTACTCCCGAGCTCTCCAGGAGTGTTCGGTCTCTGGGGCCTCGGACCCCGGGGAAACATCCAGCCTTCCTGGCCTTTCTTCAGGACCCCAAATCCCAACCAGGGGTGCCTGGAAGCTGCTGGGGACTGTGCCCCGGTGCTTACTACAGCCTGGCATCTTTCAGTGGATAGGCTGCTGCTGGTCTCGAGTCCAGGAAACAAAGCTGCCATAATCCCACGAAAGTCCCTCAAGTAGTCATCAATCCAGAGTACAGGCTGCCGGACAGCCCTCTGCGGAAGGGCAAGCTCCCTCTCAAAGATCTCTAAGGAAGAATATTCCACACAGACCCTCACCAGCAGCAAGTATTTCCTTGCACCTGACTTCCTATGGCCACTAAAATAATCTACTTTGTCACCTTGTCCTGCAAGGCAGCATAGCCAAAACTCTCCAAGACAGCCAGCTCTTGGGCCTGGGCAGAGACCCAGCCCAGTCGTACGACACCAGACAGCAAGCTAAGTTCTCTGCATCTGCTTCCTCGATTCTAAAACAAGGGTGGCGCAGGTCATTGGGCATCTCTGTGAGGACAAAGCAGACTTGTCATGGTGAAGCCCTCAATGAACAGAGGCCACTGTTGTCACGGCTGTGATGGCATTGCCATCTCGGGGAGGGTCCTCTTACCAATATCCCCTGGTGCCCCAGGAGCATCAGCCTCAGAGAGAGGACTGTGCGCGGACCACAACAACGCGGCCTGCCTCCATGGAGAGGGCCTGTGTCTCGTCCCTGGGATTTCCAGGAACTGCGCACAGCCACTGACAAAGTTTCAACAGAGCTATAGGGTCCCTTGAGAGGTGCGGTGGAGGCAGCCGGGCCCTTCTTCCAGGCCAGGTGTCCTCCAGGATGCCTGCAGCAGGGTTGACCACACACAACCTGCCCCCACTGTGCGGCCCATCCCTGTGTCCTCTCTAGGTGGAAAGCAGTGGCCCCAGGGACCCTGCATCCTGTGCAGAGCCTCCCCGACATCCGATGCACAGAGGCCCGGGCGCTGTGCTCAGGGAGGCCTGGATCTCTGCTCTGTGTGCAGAGAGGTGATGCTCGAAGTTTCAGACACTCTGCCCCCCGGGGGGCGGGGAGAATCAGCCTGTCTTTGAGGAAGTGAACCCTCTAGTCTGAGCCAGGCATGCACTGTTCCTCCAATACCCCCAGGTCAGCCCATTTTGGCCCTAATGCCTTAAATGGGGTCACTGAGTTTCTAACTCAAACAAAACTTTAAAGTCGCTATATCCAAACTCCTGCCTTCGGAAGCTTATGAGATGGACGGAAGAGGCTGTCCCCTCTACTAGTCTCTGGCCCTTTCCCATCTCACAGCCAAAGCAGCACACATCTCCTTAGAGCCAGGCAACCCAGCCTTGGATGGACACTGGCATCACTTTGTCCTGGTTCAGCACTAAGTGACAGGGATCAAAACTCCCCAGAACTAGAACCTGAACCTGCTCTCCATGCCCAGATGCCGGGTGAGGGCGGAAAGGACCATTCTCACCCCCTCCCAACCAGCAGCTTGGGTATTTCTAGTCTGACATTCAAGACTGAGCCAGACAGGCTTGGGGGGAGGAGGGGCCGGTTTGGGATGGGGGAACCCACAGGAAAGGGCTGAAGGAGAGGAACAGAGGAGGTGGCCCAGGAAAGAACAAGGCTCAGGGCCAATAGAATCTCTGTGATCAGATACACAGCCTCGAAGCTCCCTCCAGCAGCGCGCTCTCGGTTTCTCAGATACCCCTTAGACCAAGCTCCCCTGCCACCCACAGCAGGGCTTGGGACACTCCTCCTAAGGTCCCTGATCTGCAGAATATCACTACCTCTCTGCCTTCCAGCCTGCCTGCTGCAGACCCCAGATTCACCCCCAGCGGGCGTGGCAGCTTCTTGCAGACCTCAGACACAATACACCTGCAGTGTGCTCAGGGCACCCTGCACAATCCTGACGCACCGCTTCAGAGCCTCTCAAGGCCAAAGCAGGAGCAGGAAGGGAGGGGTCAGGAGGCAAGAGGCCGACGAGAGCTTAGCATCCTACCTCTCTCTGGAGGCCCAGGGTCTCCTCAGGCGTCATCCTTGGGGACAGGTGGGGATGGAAAACTGGCATTTCTCAGGCCCCAGGTCATCCCAGCAGACAGATGTAGCCCTGAGCACAATTCCAGCCAGAGCCTCTGCCCTGGACGTCACCCCATCGAATAGGCAGCAGCCCTGCCCTGCGTGGATTCAAAACCATCCTTGGTCTCCCTGCGCCTTGGCAGCCCCCACTTGCCACCTCCCCAGCCCTCGGGGGCATAAACAGGGCTTTATTATCTCAAGCCCACCACGTCCTCTGTCCTCTGCAAATGAGTGTGTGAATGGAAGGCCACACAATATGCTGGTTGAGTCATGGCCCCCGTCCCCTCCCTCTGCCTAGCTCTCACTCACCGCTGGGTCCCCCTCATGCATAATGGAGGAGTTGTGTGGCCTGTGACACAGCCAGGCTGTGCTCCTCAGGCTCTGAGGGGATTGATGGAGAGAGGTACCAGGCCGGGCCAGGCTCCCCAAGGCAGGGGTAGGGTGGGGAGCAGACCCCCCAGTTAAGACTCAGAGACGTAATGTTTTGTGGGGGAGCAGAGTGTGGCAGGGGTGGCATCGGCCGTCCCCCACACACATGTCCTGCACGACCCCAAGCCAGGGATGCGGCCGTCCCCCACACACATGTCCTGCACGACCCCAAGCCAGGGACGGCATTTGTCATGGAACAATTATCAACACCCACCCTGTCCTGTCCAGGGCTGTGTGCTGGCTCTGCACAGCTCCACTGGTCCACATCTGCTTGAGGGTCTGGAGACCAGCATCTCCTCCACTCGACAGCCCATCACACATTTGATGATGGCGGGGCACAGCCACCTCTCGCCTGTCCTGATCTAGTGGCAGTGTAGCTCTGTCCCTGACACCGCCTCTCAGAGACCTGCTTCTGTTTGCTCCCGTCCCATCTCCTTTCCGAGAAGCAGACTTCAGTGGCCCTGGGATTCCCTCCTCACTTGCTGGTGGGAGCACAGCTTCCTAACACCAGCCTGGAGAAGTTGGCAAGAACATTTAAATGTCTTAAAAATTTGTATGCCCTCTGTTCCGTAAATTCAGTCTCTAGACGTGGGTCTTCAATAAACAATCAAAGACCCACTTCTAGAAATTGAATTTACAGAACAAAGGGCATACAATCAAAGACAATCAAAATACTTAAGTCACACCAATGTTCATCAGATGGCATAGGTGCCTTGGAATCCATGGGGAATGGCTCCAGGGCCTCCCGAGGATACCAACATCCATGGATGCTCAAGCCTCCCATGTAAAATGGCGCAGCATTTGCAAATGACCTATGTGCACCCTCCTGTAGACTTCAAATTATCTCTAGATTACTTACACTACCTAATAGAAGTATAAGCAAATGCTATGCAAATAGTTATTATACTATATTGTTTAGAGAATGATTACAAGAAAAAGTGTGGACAAGTTCAGAACAAATGTCTTTTTTTTTTCTAAATATTGGTTGAATCTATACAGGCAGAACCCACAGAGATGGAGGGCTAAGTGTATTTTTTCAATAGTAAAAAAAACTAAACATCTATGAGTAGGAGAAATGAAAACAAACTGTGTTATATCCCTGGTTTGACAGAAAACAGACTGGGAATTATGAGTTCTGGAGTCAGAGGACCTAGGGTCAAAATTCGGCTCTGCCTGTTATTGGCTGCATTACCTTGGGCAAGTTACTTAGTCTCTCTGTGCCTCAGTTTCCTTATTTATATGGTTGGGACAATCACAGCATCTGACATTACAAGGACTCAATAAATGACAGTACCTGATACTGTAAATGCTAAAAAAACAAAAAACAAAAACCAGTTTAAATTCTTACTATTATAAGCAATGAAATATAGTTATAAAAATGGTGAAATAATAGAAAAATATTTTAATAAAATGGAAGATTAAAAAAGAAGCAGACTCTTCTATAATCCCAGTGGCTTGGGAGGTTGAGGCAGGAGGATCGCAAGTTCAAAACCAGCCTCAGCAAAAGCGAGGCTCTCAGCAACTCAGTGAGAGACCCTGTCTCTAAATAAAATACAAAATAGGGCTGGGGGATGTGGCTCAGTAGTTGAGTGCCCCTGAGTTCAATTCCCAGTACACCCACCAAAAAGAAAAGCAGACTACAAAAACAGAATGACTGAGTAGTGAAATTATGAATTATTTGCATTTTCTGTTGTGTTTACACTTTCTAAATTTGCTAGGAGTATAAGTTGCTTTTGTTAATAAGAAAATGTGTCTGCAGGGGTCTGTGTACAGGGCAGCAGAGATGGCAGGATGGCTCTTGACTCCAGATGTGGCAGAGCCAAGAGCTCATATGTTGTAGCCTCTCTGTCCACCAAGGCCCACTGTTGGCCCCTGCTGAGCATCAGGTCAACAGCCCAGCACACTGGCCCCAGCTCCCTCCAGCCCCGACTTACCCCCACCCATGGCTCTTGCCTCCAATGGACATGCTAGTGGCCATGTGGGGTCAGCACAGTGAAGAAAGGCACACCAGAGAGCAAGGGTTGGCCCTCAGCTTCAGAGCTTGGACAGAGAGGGCACCCCAGGCTGGGGGCAGAGTCCGGTCCATGCAGAGGCTGCCCCTCCTCCACAGCAGCAGGGCAGAGGGCTAATGGAGAGAATAAGCCCACACTACAGAGGACTAAAAAGAGGTGGGAGTCTGAGAAAACCAGACAGGCATCTGGATGGCCCAGGAGCAGGGGAGACCCAGAGGGCAGCTGCTGCTGCGCTCCCCACTCTGTTCCCGTCTCCTGGAGCTCAGCTCAGTGCATGAGTCCCCTGCTGGGCACTTCCCCTGGCTCCTCTCCTCACAGAGGCAGTGGCTCCGCCCACCTGTAGATGCAGCCTCGGTCTCAACCCAGGGAACCTGACTCTCCAGTGAGGGACCGGAGCAGGCAGAGGTGGCAGCCAGGGTGGGGGAATGTAGCAGGGAAAGAGAGAGCTGTCAGGGCTGGCCTTGATGTGGGTCACATTGGCGGAGGACAGCAGGCGCCAATACAGAATGGCCTTGATGACAGCTGGAGGGCCTGTGGGAGTGCCATCGTCAGGCAGCAGAGTCACGCTCCCTGCCACTCCCCGCAGGATCACACCCCTGCCAGCCAGGCCCCCTTCAGGTCCTTGCCGACCAGGCCTGCTGGGTCAAGTCCAGCCCACCTGCCCTGCCACTCCAGAACACAGCAGCAGTGCAATGACTGCCTCGGGCTGAGCAAGCCAGAGGCCCTCCAGCCAACCATGTTCACTAGCTACTGCTCATGTCGGGGCGAATATCCGTGGGTGCTGCCCAGTGTGGAAGTGAATTTGGTTCCAATAAGGCACTTGCAGTCAGGAAGGAATCTGTCCGAGGTATTTAGCAGAAGCTGGGGGACCCTGTCAGAGCCACAGAGATCGCTGCACTGAGGGGCAGGTGGGCGACAGCCACACAGAGGGCCTGTCCAGGACCAAGACCCAGGCTTGTGCAGCCCGGGCGCAGCTGTCGAGAGTCAAGACATTTGGAAGTAAGCCTTCGAGGACAGATGAAGAGTCCCTAGGGCAGCCAAGGCCAGGGAGGCACCCACCTGGGCCTGTTCCTGCTTTGTTGGGTGTGACTCTGTGTGGATCTGTGGTTATGCCTACGTGTGAGCGTGCAACTGTGAGTCTATGGAAGGCAAGTGTGTGGGTATCTCTGGGGAGGGCCTTTAGTTACTGTGTGTGCCCAGGGAGTGTGAGCCTATTCTGTATGTGTGAAGTATCTCTGGGCACCTGCCTGGCTTGTGGGTGTTGTGTACCTATATCAAGTGCGCAAATCCCCCGCTCAGTGTGTGGAGCTATCTCAGTATGTGGGTCTGTCTGTGTGGGTATGTAGGTGTGTGTACTGTAGGGTTTACAGGTTGATATGGTGTGTGTGTGTGTGTGTGTGTGTGTGTGTGTGTGTGTGTATGTACGTGGTGAGTTCTTACATATAAATGTGTGTTTTGATATTGGGTCTCCTCCTGGTCTCAATGTGTTTTTTTTTTTTTTTTTGTTCTAGTTCATGTATGTACGTCTGTGAGTATACACATCTACCTTTTTTTGAGGGGGTAGGTACCAGGGATTGAACTCAGGGGCACTCAACCACTGAGCCACATCCCCAGCCCTATTTTGTATTTTATTTACAGACAGGTTCTCACTGAGTTGCTTAGTGCCGCGCTTTTGCTGAAAGGCTGGCTTTGAACTTGCGATCCTCCTGTCGCAGCCTAGATTACAGGCATGAGCCACCGTGCCTGGCTGCACCTCTATCTTGATCCATGCACTGTATTTCTGTTTCTGTGTGTGTGTGTGTGTGTGTGTGTGTGTGTGTGTGTGTAGAAGCAGAAGCTGGGGAAGACAGGGCAGTCTTATGGCCTCCCTATTGTCCACTTGGGAGCAATACTGCATGCATCTTCCACAGACCCTGCAGTATCTCCCTAGTTGCAAAGTAAAATCCAGTTCCCCTGTGCCATGCTATTCCTCCAGGAAGCCAGCCACCCAACCCTCCGGCTGGACCTGCCTTCTCCCACCCCTGGCTCCCTAAGCCTATTTGGTATATCCCTCACTAAGCCCAGATTCCGTTCCTTTGTTGCAATAATACATGCAAATATTTCCTACCTACATGCTAGAGTAAGATGCAGAACATAGACTTAGGGACTCATCTTTTGCAGCACCCCAGGTTCCTTGTCTGATGTCTGTACACAGAGGCTTGCAATAAATGCTTACTGACCTATTAGACTTGAGTTTGGCTACACGGCAAGCTGGAAATGGAAAGGGCAACCATTGTCCTGGATCCTTTAGAACTGGCAAGTATAAGACATAGGCTGAGAGATGCCAGCCCTGGTGTGCTGCAGAGCTGGGGAAAGTCTTTTGCCCCTTCTGGACTCAGGATCTGATTCTGAACGAGGCTCCTCAAGGTCAAATAGAACAGCTCCACAGCTTCTCCATCTTCATGAAACTCGGTTACCTGAGAACTGACCTCTCTCAAAAGCTCAGCATGGCTCCAAAGGCCCATCCACAGCAGAATTCACACCCAACTCCTGCCCAGGCTGTGTCCACTTAGCTGTTTTCCTTTAGCAACCCTTGGTCATTCTCTCTGCCACCACTATGCCCATGCTCCATGTCCAAGGTTCTTTTGGGAGGGCTGAGCTTTAGCACCGTGAAGATGCACCTTGTCCTAACTTTAGTACAACCTACCAGAAAGGCTAAGATTTTATAGGAGGGCTACCTACCAAATGATGATAAGGAGGTGGTTCATCACCCTGAACTCTCACAGAGTGCAGGTGAAGGAATGGACCGGCACAATCACTTTGTAAAGCTGACAATGTGAACCAAAGCTGAGCACACCCGAATCCTGTGGCCCTGTAGTTTTGTCCCTGAGTATTTACCCAACAGAAATCAGGGCTTACATTAGTAAAAAGACATGTTTGAGAACAACTGTTCACAAATTCAAGTAAAATTGCAAGCAGCTCAAATAGTCAAAACAGAACAAAGTCAGAAATTCACATTTCCTGATTTCAAAAATTACAAAGCTCTGGAAATTCAAATAGGTGTGGCATAATGATAAACATCTAGACCAATGGAATAGAACAAAGAGTCTATAAACAAACCCACACATCTATTGTTGATTGATTTTTGACAAGACTGCCAAGTCCATTCAATGGAGAGAGAACCGTTTCTTCAACAAATGGTGCTGGGACAACTGGATTTTCACCTGCAAAAAAAAAATGAAGTTGGATCCTACACTACATACCTCACACCGTAAACAAGGTTAAAATGGGTCAATAACCTAAATGTAAGAGCTAAAACAACAAAACTCTTAGGATACAACTAAAGATAAATCTTTATGTCTTTGAGTTTGGTAGGAGATTCTTAAATGTGACACCAAAGCATGCAGTAAGAGAAAAAATAGATGGGATTTCATCAAAATTTACCACTATGGTCAAAAGGTATTATTTAGAAAGAAAAAAGACAACCTACAGAACGGGAGAAAATATTCATAAAGGTCTAATATAAAGAATATATAAGGAGCTCATGAAACTTGGCAACAACACATACACAAATCCAGTTTAAAAATGCACAAAGGACTCAAATAGACATCTCCACTAGGAAGACATACAAATGATCGAGAAACACGAGAAATATGTTCAACATCACTAACTAAATGCAAATCAAAACCACAATGAGCTATCACTTCAAAGCACCTACTAAGATGGCTTTAATCAACAAAACAGAAAATAACAAGTGCTGGCGAGGACGTAGAGAACCATGAGCATGCTCATCCACTTTTCATATCTGGGACAAAAGACCTGAGAAAAACAGCTTAGACGAGGAAAGACTCACTTTGGCTCACAGTTTCCAAGGATCTAGCCCACAGTAGACTGGCTCCAGGGCTTTGGGCCTGAAATGAGGCAGAACTTTGTGGCAGAAGGACATGGAGGAGGAATTGCTCATTTCGTGGCAGGAAGGAGGCAGAGAAAGAACAAGAAGGGCCAATGACAAGATAAACCCTCTACTGGCATACCTCCAGGGACGGACTTCCTTTTAGGTCCCACCTCTTCCAGTTTCTACTACCTCCCACTAATGCCATCCAATTATGAATCCCTCCATGGATCCATCTATTGATGAGGTCGGGGTTCTCATGACCCAAACTTTGGATACCAAGGCTTCAACACAAGAGTCTTTGGGGACACTTCCTATCCAAACCACAACAGGATCCCTCCACACTGTAAATGGGAACGTAAAACAACTCAGCCGCTGTGAAAAAAGTGGGTAGCTCCTTGGAAAGTGATATGCAGAATGACTATATGACTCAGCAATGTCACTCCTAGGGATATACCCCAAAGAATTAAAAACAAAGATTCAGATGCTAATATGCCGACGTTCATTGCAACATTATTCACAATAACGCAAACATGAAAAAACCCAAGCGTCCTTTTCAGATGAGAGATAAACACAATGTTGTATATCCATATGATGGGACATTATTGTCATAAAAAGAAATGGAGTTCTGATACACGCTACAATATAGATGAACAATATAGAGAACTTATGCTAAGTGGAAGAAATTGGGCACAAAGGGACAAAGAACAGGCAAATTCATAGAGGACAGTAGATTAGAGACTACTAAGGGCTGGGAGGGGCAGAGAAAGGGTGGTTATTGCTTACTGGTTTAACAAAGTTAATAGAGTTTCTATTTGGGGTGATGAAAACATTTTGGAAATAGACCAAAGGTGACAGTAAGCACCCCTGCAAATAAAAAATTTAAAAAATTTTTTTAAAAGGCCAAAATTCTTTTATATGTTTATATATATATATATATATATATATATATACATATGTATATACATTATACATATGGTATATATGAAATGTATATACCACTTAAAAATATATAGAGCCAATAATATGTATAAAATATATATGTACTACATATATACCATATATATGCATTATATAGGTTTTTTTTTATGAACACACACACACACACATATGTGCAATAAAAAATTCAAAAAAGCTGCAGCATCATCCCTGCTTTGCTAAGCTGTCAATATCTGACCCTGAATAAATGATTGCCGGGATAAATGAGACAAAGACATGAAACAGTTTCAGAAGTGCCTTTTCCCCTGAGGTCTTCAAACCCTGGAGTGAGTTACGGTGGTGACGGAGTGGAGGGGCATCTATTTTTGGCTCTGAAATTCCCCTGACCTTGTCATCCACTTTCAGGCCTGGTTGTAAAATGGGGACAGTGTCACCAGCCTCCGACATGCCTCTGAAATGTGTTAAGAACCAGAATGAACTTCTCGGGCCCCTTACTTTCCCTGCTCCTCTCTCTAGAGTTCTGTATTTCTACGCCCATCACTGATGACTTTGGTGTTTTGAACGAGAAGGAAAATCACCATCAACCATTGGGTCAAAAATATACCTGGTACTTTGGCCCCGGTGCTCTGCCCAAGGCTTCTTTGCCAGACTTCCAAAGCTCACCAAAATATTTAACCTGAAGCCCTGAGAAGTCCAGGCTATGGCAAGAGACACGCTATTTTGAAATTTTTAAAACTTAAGCTGGTCTGGTGGTGCACACCTGCAGGCCCAGAGACTTGGGAGGCTGAGGCAGGAGGACCACAAGTTCAAGGACAGGTTAGCAACTTAGCAAGGTCCTAAGCAACTTAATGAGGACTTAAGCAACTTTGAGAGATCCTGTCTCAAAATAAAATATAAAAAGGACTGGGGATGTGGCCCAGTAGTTAAGCACCTCTGGGTTCAAACCCTGGTCTCCCCTGCTTCCAAATTAAAACAACTCACCAAGGCGCCACCTATACTTGTCACCAGCCACTCTTCTCCTCACACAGTACCCACAAAGATGGGGATCAGCAAAAACCGTAATGTTCCGTCCATGGTCCCTTCCTCAGTGACCCAAACCTTAGGAAGATGGGGATACTTCTTATACACCCGTGGGCTCTTCACTGACAGGTCCCCTCCAGCAGTTGTGGATGCTATTTTGTGTCAACCATCCTTCCACACTTCCAGGTGATAATTTAGACTTCGTCTTCCTAAAACTCCCAAACTAAAAATCTTTCTTGGATTTCCTGAAGGCATACATAATTCAATAACCATTCACATTGGCATTTCATTGGATGCCTATAAAGCCTTCTGACTGATCTTTTAAATGAACACACCAGAATTTATACATTTAAATGAGCGCTGTCTCGTTCAAAGAGGTCCCCTCGGGAGGCTGTACACACATTCCAACAATGCGCCCGTCCGACTTGGAACATTTCTGCATCTCCTCTTTTCCAACGGCCTTCAAAGCCTGCAGCGTATTCTTTTGATGGGCCCCCATGGTGGCAAATTTTTATTCTATGAAGGTAGATGTGATTTTTTTTTTATTAAGTTGAAAGACAGAACTAAGAACAGGAAAGATGGAGGTGCTGCCGATGGGAATATGGTTAGTGTCAAAAGCAAAGAATGATCATCAAGGAAAGAGCTCTGGGCTCCTCTGAGGGAGGATGAAACAAGGTTCTAAGCACAAGTGTCATCAAAGGAACACATGTGCAGCCTCCAAAGGGTGTGGCTTTGGGAGATAGCACCCATCTGGGTGACATGATAGTGTCACAAAAAAGAATGAGAAATCACCCTGTTGCTATCACTACAGTCCCTTGTTCTGTCCACCCATGTCACTCTGTCTTGATCCGGGACTAAGAACCAGAAACCTCCCTACAGTAGCTGCTTAAGGTCATGAGCCTGGAGTGGGCACAGGGAGCGGGCTGCCCACTCACTCCAAAGAAGGTAGTGACCACACATGAAATAAAGTGGCCCGAATCTGGCAATTCCTCTATACATTCAGGGTTGAATGACCACATGACCCAGCCACGCCATTCCTAGATATATACCCAAAAGAACCGAAAATAGCTATTGGGACAAAAGCTTGTGCACAAAAATGTTCATAGCAGCACTATTCACAATAGCCCTGTAGAAACAGCCCAAGTAGTCCCTCAGCCGATGAATGGATAGACAACCTGTCTGTATAGATAACTGAATGTTGTTCCTCCGTAGAAAGGAATGGAGTGTGGATGCCTACTATCATGTGGCTAAACCTTGAGAACATTATAATAGGTGTAAGAAATCAGACATAAATGGTCACATACTGTAGGATTCCATTGATAGGAATTATCCAGAATAGACAAATCCACAGAGACAGGGCAGATTAGCGGTTGTCAGGGGCTGAGAAAGGAGAATGGGAATGACTGCTTAATTGATAGGGGGTTTCCTTTGGGGGCGATGAATGTGTTCCGGAACTAAACAGTGGTAATGGTTACACATTTAGTACACTAGGAATGTACCGAATACCCCTGAATTGTGCATTTTAAAATAGTTAAGGCTGGGGTGTAGCTCAGTAGTAGAGAATTTGTCTAACATGATCAAATGACCTGAGTTTGACCCTAAGCTCTGCCAAAAAAAAGAAAAAGAAAAAGGATAAAAATGTAGATTCTATGCTATGTGCATTTATTATAAAAAGAAAGAAGGAAGGAAGGAGGAAAGGGGGAGAGGGAGAGAGAGACAGAGGAAGGAAGGAAGGAGACAGAATAAAGAAGTGGACATTAGTCTGTGCTGGCTAGGTGGGGTGGTGCACACCTGTATAATCCCAGGTACTTGGGGAGTCTGAAGCAGGAGGATTGCAAGTTTGAGGCCAGCCTCAGCAACTTAGCAAGACCCTGTGTCAAAGTAAAATAAATAAATAAGCTTATTAAATTAAAAAGATTAGGGATGTAGCTTGGTGGTAGAGAGCTTCTGGGTTAAATCCTCAGTACTAGGGGAGGAAATAATGTATTCTAAATTGTGACAGGAAAGCTTTGGTATGAGGAGGGCAGCAGCTGGCCCTGGTTGGCAGCTCTCAAAGGTAACATCACTGAGACCCTCACAAGTGGCATAGCTGGAGGGCAGTGCTGGGAACCCAGGCCACAGGTCAGTGACAAGCAGCCCATGTGCTCTGGCCCTTTTTGATGAGAATGAGGGAGGCCATGTATGGGAAAAGATCCCTGTGGGAAGAGGCAGGAAAAGGGCCTGGGATGGGCCAGAGGGGGACGTTTCTATTACAGCTGGTGTTCTTTCTGCTCTAGTCCCTGCCTGTAGCACCACAGCCATCGGATCACAGCCACACTGTTGTCTCTTTTAGGCCATCAGGGAGTGAGCCTGTGGGAAGGGACAGGGAAGGAGCGGCCCTTTCCATTCACCAGCAGCTGCTTGTCATGAGGGCCACCCGGCCTCACTCCTCTGCTGGCCATCTCCTCCCTTCTTTCCCCACCTCCCTAGGGATGCTCACAGATGCTCCTGGGCATATCTCCATCCCCAGCTGGAGGCTTTATCAGGAAGTGAACACACCAGGCAGGCAGCTGAGGCTGGTCTAAACCATCAGCCCCTTGGCAGCCTCTAGCTTAGGGGTATGCTTCCTAATCTCTGTGCTTGAGGATTTACCAACTCAGAGAGGAGACAAGACCCACAGCAGCAATTAGAAGACTAATAACATTAAGACTGAAATGGTTATTATAGGTCTATATCCCTTATTGGTTGTGACAGCCAGTGAATCAAGGGAGCAGTTAGTTTTAATGTGGAGGAAAAATAATTTTAAAAATTGAATGGTCTCAATCAGTGCAGCAGTTGGACTAAAGATCCAGCCTCTGCAAAGGGAGACCCCCTGGAGAGAGTTTGCTCCTGACCATTTATTCATTTATTTCACAATGGAGCACAGATATTTCCTGGGCCCCTATTGTGGGACCCTGAGGGCAGACTCCCTGCCCCTGTTGCTCACTATGGTGTGATGGGGGACATGAGCTTTGGATGAGCCACAAGCCCCTAGCATTTTCAGAGCCAGGAGGAAGGAATGAAATACCTATTGCTGCAGCTAGTGGTGGGCAGTCGCAGGGAGGACAAAGGGATGATTTCCTGCTTGAGGGATCCCTCAGAGCTCAGGGGCCCCTGCCAGTGAGCAGAGCATGGTTATAAGTTAATGCCACCAAGTTGTTAAAGGCCATCACCGGACAGGGTGTAAGAAAAAGAAGCATCCTAAATGCTTGTGCTAAGGCAAGAGGCCTGGCAGTTGGAAAGCCAGTGAGAGGACCTCTCACTTAAGACTTCCAAGAAAAAGGAGTCATGGCCCTGGCAATAAAGGAGCTGCTACGGCTCCCTCACCCCCTCCAACAGTCTCTGCACCAAGCAGACACAGTGAGGTCAGGCCAGATGCAGGAAGGCTCAACTCCACGAAATGACTCCTGAGACACACAAGAAAAATGAGGGTGAAGGGAAGTGTCAAATAGAAAGTAAGGAAGGGGGAGAGAGGGAGACGGAGCCAAGCAAGGAGAGGCAGCTCTGAGAGGTAACTGCCAGGCAGACCTGTTGCCATGGCAACGCCCTCCTGCATGGTACCCAGGAATAAATTATTGATCATGGACACTGCTTCTCCTCTTGCCTCCCCGAAGCCCCCAGTGATCTCTTTGCTGCCGTCATTAGTCTCCCCCTCACTCCACCTGTTCAGTATTGGCCTGAAAGAGTGACTCCAAGGCCCAGCAGGAATCCAGCAGAATCACGAGGCCTCCTCCAGGCCCCCCCCCCCCCCAACCTTCATAATTACGCAGGCTTGCTATTCTAGTCACCAAGTACGGGCTGAGTTGTGTCCTCCTCAGACTCATACGTTGAAGTGCTAACCCCCAGGACTTCAGAATGTGGCCGTATTTGGAAATAGGATCTTTAAAAAGATAACCAAGGTAATGAGGCCACCTGGGCGAGCTCAAGTCCAATACAACTCATGTCCTTGTAAGAAGAGATCAGGACACAGATGGGCACAGAGGGAACACAGCTAGCCACAGCCATGGAGACAGGCTTTAGGAGAAACCACCTCTGGTGACACCATGCCCTCACACTTCAGCTTCCAGAAATGTGAGGAAATAAGTTTCTTCTGAAGCCACTGAGTCTATGGCACTCGGTTACAGTGACCCTAGAAAACTGACATACCACCCAAGAAGGTCTCCCATAAAGCCACCTGTCATTCTCACAGGATTGAAAACTGTCTTGGCAGCAGGTGTTTGAGATCCTGTGTGTTCCCCAAATGAACTTCAGGAGCTGGGGCCAGGGGGACAGAGGACACCTAAGAGGCAGAACAGTCTGCCCGGCACCAGCCAGCAGACATGGCACCTAGAAGGCAGGGGCAGGCAGTGAGCAGGCACCCCTGGGTTTCTCTCCTGGGGTGACCATCATGGCAGTCAGTCAACTTCCCGAGGGCCGATACCCTAAGGGAAGAGAGCACAGGCTGACAGATGGCAGAGCAAGCTTGAGAAGCGGAATGACGAGAGTGAGAAGCAGCCCAGGCCCTGGCCCTGGGTGGACTGGCTACAGGGCCTATTTTGAGGAAGACGCAGCTCCTGCTGTATGAGTCTAGTGTGAAGAACTGGGAGGGAGTGACCTTCACTTCACAAGATAAGCAGGATGGGAAGGATGTGGAGAAGGCGGATTCCTGCGCGTTGCCATTGGGAATGTAAAATGGCGCCACCACTGTGGAAAACAGCACATGGACTCCTCCACAAGCTGCACGTGGTTCACCCTGTGGCCCCCAATGCCCTCCTAGGTATGTTCCCACAAGAACCGAAAACGGGCCCTCAAGCAAGTACCTGTGCACACACACTCACAGCAGCCTTGCCCACAACAGCCAAAAGGAAGAACGGCCCAGAAGTCCATCAACAGGTGAGTGAGGAGACAAACTGGTGCATACACACAGCAGATTATAAAAAGGAAGTACTGCACTGGGGATGAGCCTTTCAAATTAAAAGAAAGAAGACAGGCACAGAAGGCTACATATGGTACAATTTCTTTTATTTGAAATACCCGGAATACGCAAATCTTTACAGACAGAAAATAGATGAATGGTTGCAGATCCACAGTGTTTTGGAACTGCTGCCTTGCCTTAGTTTTAAACTTTTCCATCACTGCTCATGCCCATGAACATTGTGGATCTGCAAAACATCACTGAATCCTTCACTTTAAAACTGAACTGCTTAGGTGATGAGAATTTCACCATGGTGAGGGATTATTTTTAAAGTTACGTACCATGCATATGAGGGGTGTTGTTCCTTCTCCATGACCTTTCCATCAGGACTGGCCATCCCCCTGTGTACTCTCACTGACATCTTAAGCCTGGCTTTATCTTGGAAGCTGTATCTGCATCAGCTCGTGGGGACTCTCCTGTCCGTCCTGGCACTCACTTTCCCTGTCTGTTGTCCTCTTAAAGATCTTCTAGGGTTTTTCAGCTCATTCCTCCAACTGGATAGTAAGCCCTCGAAGGCAAAGCCCCATCTTTTCATTCTTATCCCAAGCAGGGTGGCAGTGAGGTACCACAATCGAGAAACAATCAGGTTCCAGACACATACATGTTGCGCATCCCTCATCCCAAATGCCCTGAAGTCTGGGACTTTTTGAGCACTGACCTGATGCACTGCAGCTGTGCTAACGCTGTAGCCCATCAGTGCCCAGAGCACTGTGGCT
This sequence comes from Spermophilus citellus, assembly GCF_964194105.1. Classification (NCBI taxonomy): domain Eukaryota; kingdom Metazoa; phylum Chordata; class Mammalia; order Rodentia; family Sciuridae; genus Spermophilus; species Spermophilus citellus. The sequence continues at coordinate 131,031,495 of NC_138187.1, forward strand.
AGAGTCAGGTGAACTGATTCTATTCGCTATTCTCTGAGCCCTAGTCCTAGGTATCACCATAAGGGCTACCAGTTTGAGTGCCTGATGGTGATGTAAAGAAGCTCAAGTGAGGCTCTCTGCTTGGGTAGAAGAATGTTGTATGAGACAATGTAAGACACTCTTTATAAAGCACACACTGACCAACTGCCTGATGAGCTGTGGCCACGCCTGGTACACTGACCCCTGGTATCTCAGCCTCCCTGAAGGTCTAGAAGAGTAGCTATCAGCCCACCCGGACAGGACTTATTGGAAAACCACTTCTCATCAAGGGAACGACTCCTGCCTGGGCAGAACTGGACCTTGGAGAAGCAAAGACAAGAACCTTGAGCAGAATAGACCCATCTCCTGATGAGAGAGCAGAGCAGAAAGACCCCAGGTCGGGCAGATCTGTACTAAGCTAGGACTTGATGCCTGTGTCCCAGAGATGCAAGCCCAGCGGGGGCTGACCAGCCTGGAAGAACTCCAGGGCAGGTCACGCCCATCTGGGAGGCAAAGTGAAAGGAGAAGCTTTTCCTAAGGAAGAGACAACCAAAGAGTTAATCCCAGAGAGGTACACACCCACCTGTCCAAGGGTCCCCTCCCTCCTCAAACCGCAGCATCTGCTGGGAATCCATATGCTTTCGCTCCCTGCAGGTAATTAGGTCAGCTTAGAGGATTTCCTAGGTCAGGAGGTGGGACAAGGACTCACTGGCTCAGGTGGAGCTCCCAGGTGCAGAGCTGGCCCCTCCCCACAAGATAGGCACTCTCGTATTCAGTATTCAGTTACGTGTCAGCCAAAAATGAAGAGGTCCTGTGTGGCAAAAAATGGAAGTGGGAGATACCTGCAGCCCCCACGTCTACGGCCCCTTGGTGAGCCCACTGCCCCAGGAACAGAACAAAGGAAAGAGTTGGCCCTTGCTGGAGGAAGTGGTCTATGAACAGGTCAGACAGAAAGGATATGGCGTGGAAGTGGGGAACAGGCAACTAACTAATGGCCCTCAGGGAACCATGTCACTGCAAGGTTATTCTAGTGATGGCATTTCAGCTTGTGAGACAAGTCCGAAATCTCTCTGAGAGCCCCGCAGAAGGAAGAACACAAAGATGTCATGTGGAAATCTCTTATGGCCCATCTCTCTCCTGTCTCTCCCTCTCCCCGGGGTGGATTCCCCCTTTGCCAAGAGAGAGCCAGAAGTGCGCCTTGCTGGTCCCCATGGATGGGAGTAGCAGACAAAAAGGGGGTGTTCTGAGAAGCCCAGCTGAGAAACTCATTCACACCCTCACCACAGGGACTCCCTTCTGACTCTCCAAGCTGGAGCAGCCAAGAGTTTCAGAGACTTCTTTCAACTTGTCCTGATAGAGACAGGGCTGGCATAGGTGTGGCATAATATTAAGAGTTACGCAACCGCTGTGTTCAGGACACACAAACATACACACAGCAAAAGTCTCCCTCAAATAGGAGTAGTCACAAAGAACTGGCTCGAGGGTATGAACCTTAAGCTCTCTGGGGCATCACTGCAACTGTACCCCACAATACTAGAGAGCCAGAGACTGCGGCCTAGGAATAAAGGGATGCAGAAAGAAAGCTCTTGGCTGGGCCCTGAGAGGCCACTCAAGTCTAATAGGGGTTATGAGACACACACACACACACACACACACACACACACACACACACACAGGAAATGACCAAAGTCGATGAGGATTAAACATATAAAATATAAACTAATATCATTATAAGAACTTGTTTTAGTCATCTTTTTTACTGCTGTGACTAAAGGACCCAACCAGAACCACTGTAAAGGAAACGTTTATTTGAGGGCTCACAGTTTCAGACTCCATTCCCCCAGGGCTCAAGGTGAGGCAGAACATCATGGCAAAAGAGTGCCGAGGGAAGCAGCTCACGTGGTCATCAGAAAGCACAGAGAGACCCCACTCTCGAGGTACAAAATATATACCCCAGGCCACGCCCCCAATTAATCACTTCCTCCAGCCACACCTCACCTGCCTCCAATCACCACTTCATTAATCCCATCAGGGATTAGCTCAGTGATTAGGTTAAGGCTATAACCCCATCGTTTCTTCTCCAAACTCTCTTGCATTGCCTCACATGTGAGCTTTTGGGGAACACCGCATATCCAAACTATAGCAGAAATAAAAGCAATCCTCAATTATTTGCACTAAATGTCTACATCCAGGCCAGCTTATTTCTGAGCCTGAACACATTCCAGTCTTCTGATATGGACTCCAAGTATATAAAAGCCTTTGCTTTCAGCCTCAACAAAAGAAAAAATAGGAAGGATAATCTATCTATCTACCTATCTATCTATCTATCTATATTTTAAAAATATATCAAGATCATTCCTAGGCCAAATGTGAGCTGAAGATTATCTGGGGTTGGGGCTCCCCATAGCATTGCTTCCCATCTACTAGCATGGCCATAAAGACACCAAGCCAGGCCTGGAGGAAGAAGCATGGGGACAGGGTCTACTGACAGGACCAAAGATGCTCCAGGTGTGTCCTGAATCCAAGTCCACGGGGCTTTCCCCCAGACCAGATCGTCAATCCCTCTTTTAAAGGTCACCATTTTCTCCTCTAAAACAAGTACCTAAAATTCTGATGCCATTGAAGACACCACCAGCAGTATTCCCAGGAGTCCCAGGACCAGGCCTGGAGCTCATCCACCCATGGATCAACCTTGGCCAGGGTTAACTTTAAGCTGGAGGGAAAGGAGAGCAAGAAGTACAATCAATCTGTCTGCACTTGTCTCTGAGCCCCACTGGCAGACACCAGTCATGGTGGCTGAAAGAGCAGGCCACTGTCCTCTATGCGGGGTTATCCAATCTCTGCTTAAACACCTCTGGAGATGCTGAACTAACTTCTCCCTCCACTTTCTATTGGGGGGCCACTTTATTAGGATCAGATCTCTATGTCCCTTCCAGTTCTAAGATCAATGATTTTAATAGTAGAAAGTTCTTGTGTTAACCGTACAGTAAACTGCTCTCTGATTTTGGTTCTGACAAGTGGACTCTCAAAGAACACGTCCAACTCCATTCTCAACAGCAACCCAGGGGGCACCACCCCCACTGTGCTCCTGTACTCTCCCTGACCACCTCAGGGTTCTGGAGCATCCCAGCCACAAGGATGCTTGGAGGCTCTGTTAATGCTTCCCATCAGCCATCCTACAATCAGCCCAAGGAAATTTTAAAATATTTGGTTGATTTTTTTTAGTTAAAAATAATATTCTGCTGCCATATATAATAACAAATTAGAATAAAAATATGCTATTTTAGATCAACTTATACTAACATTTTTATGAGTGCATTGTAAAGTAATACTTCATAATGATTTTTAATTGTATAAGGCAAATCTCAATTTTCCCCCATTAAGCAATGGTACATGCTGTTCAATTTGTCTCAGATTAACTAGATAAGAAAAAGGATGACTTATTAACACATTTTTTAGATGTCATATCATGTCAGACTTGGGGGTCAAATTACATTCTAATAATTTTTATCAAATGTTAAGGCATAATAACTAATAAATGGGAATGATATCAAATTAAAAAGCTTTCTTGCATAGCAGAAAAACAAAATACAAGGGCTGGGGTTGTGGTTCAGTGGTAGAGCGCTCGCCTAGCATGTGTGATGCCCTGGGTTCGATCCTCAGGATAATATATAAATAAATAAAATAAAGTTACTGTGTCCACCTTCAACTAAAAAATATATATATTAAAAAAAATTGAGAGTGTGAAGGAAGAACCGATAGAAGGGACACAATCTCCCAGCTACTCTTCCAACAGAAGATTAATATCCACAATATAAAAAGTACTCAAAAATTTAATATCAGCTGGACATAGGGGCAAATGCCTGTAATCCCAGTGACTCAGGAGGCTGAGGTAGAAGGATAGCAAGTTTAAGATCAGCCTCAGCAATTTAGTGAGGCCCTAAGTAACTTAGCAACCCTGTTTCAAAATAAAAAATAAAAAGGGCTAGGAATGTGGTTCAATGGTTAAGTGCTCCCGGTTCAATCCCTAGAACCCAAAAAACAAACAAAACCCAAATGAGACAACTGATAAGTAGGCCAATGAATTAAACAGATGTTGCTCTAAAGAAGAAATTCAAATGGCCAAAAAAATATATGAAAAAAATGTTCAAAGAGTGTGGGAGGAAAAGGAACACTTCATACACTGTTGGTGGGATTATAAATTAGTACACTGCACAACAGAAATCAATATGGAGGTTCCTTAAAGATGAGGAATGGAAGCACCACATAACCCAGCTATCCCAGTCATCAATAATTTCCCAAAAGAATTAAAGTCAATATACTAGAGTGATACATGCAAACCCATGTTTATAGCAGCACAATTCACGATAGCCAAGTTATAGAAGCAGCCAAGGTATCTGTCAATACATAAATGGATAAAGAAAATGTGGAAATCTACACAATGGAGTTTTATTCAGCCACACAGAAGACTGAAATTATATCATCTGCAGGGAAATGGATGGAACTGGAGAGGGTCATGTTCAACAAAAAAAGTCAGACACAAATGGACACAAAAGTACTGTCTGTTTTCTCTCGAAATTGAAGCTAGGGAAGAAAAAGTAAAACAGGCACCGCATGAAAGTGGAAGGGAGACCAGGAGATAAGAGGAAATGGATAGAAGGGGGAAGGCATGAGGGAGTGAAATGGATTAAATTATATTATGTGCATGGACAAATCTGTAACAATGGATCCCACTATTATGTATGCTCATAATGTACAAAATGATATATATATATATATTTAATTTTAGGTATAAAAATGGTCAGAAGCTGCTGGGTGTGGTGGCTGTAATCCCAGTGACTCAGGAGGCTGAGGTAGGAGGATCACAAATTCAAAGCCAGCCTCAGCAACTTAGCGAGGCCCTAAGAAACTCAGTGAGACTGTCTCAAAATATAAAAAGGGCTGGGGATGAGGCTCAGTGTTTAAATGCCCCTGGCTTCAATCCCTGGTATAAAAATAAAATAAAATAAAAAATTTTTAAAAAAAGTGGTCAGAAGCTGCTCTCATGCCCTGAAGCTGGAAATTCATATATTTGGTACTTTGTATGTTTTAAATTGTGTTTCTGAAGAAGAGAGGCTTTTAGACTGATTAATGTGTACTTCTCTGTTATAGATGTGGATAGTATTATTCTCAGTGAATGAAAATCCAACTTAAATATAATTATCCCTTTTGTGAGTACTAGAAACATCTTGATGTGTTATAATATAAAAATCCTCTTCAAATGAATACAATCTGGTAACCACCGTCTTCAAGCAAATTTGTGGAGCTATTATTATTGTGCTTCTCCTTAACTCCATGAAGTTCCATATGTTTCCTGTCCCCACTAATGGTTCATTATGGATAAAATAAACAATAGATGACTAAGAAAAGCTTACTAGGAGGCCAAAGCCACCACTGCGGTTGGCGCTGCTCATCAGATAACGCACCACCGGAGGATGGAAGCCCGAGAGGCCTCACACTCTTCCAGATCCTCACAGCAGGAGAGTCTGTTTCATATGAATGAGGAAAACAGGGAATAAAGGTATTAACCGATTGATTAAAACAGAAACGAAGTCCATGTCCTTACAAGCCATTTGAGAACCCCCCCAGAGTTTCAAAGTCACAGGCTTGGAAAACAGTCTTCACCATGGGTTCATTCATGGCCTCACTGAAGTTTCTAGAAAACAGTGGAGGCCCACAGAGGAGAATGAGCTACCTGAGGTCACCTGATAAGTCAGAGCAGGGCAAGGGTTAGTATCCTGTCTGCCGGCTGAGTCCTCTATTCTCATGGTGGCCCCTAGGGGAAACGATGGCTTCAAATTCTACTGGAGATGAAGCAGTGTCCTGGGGTCCGACAAGAAGGGTTGGAAAGAGCTGCTGCAGAACACAGGCTTTGTCCTGTGTGCCTGGGTACCCCGCCCAGTGCCAGGGACAGCCCAGTGTGCTGAGGTACCCCTCCCAGTGCCGGGGACAGCATTTTTGCATAGAAGGAACTTAGTGGGTCAAAGTTTGTGGGATTAGTGAAAACGTCCTGGAAGAGAAATGGCAGCAGGTTCAATATTTGGACCCGGACCCCCAGAGCCCTGCTGGGCCTGCTCTTGTCCCCTTTCTAGAGTCACGACAGTTTCAATCTCAGCACCACAGTCTCTCGCCAACCAGCTGCTGGCACTTGCAGGAGGAGAGGTGATGAGAACATCAGCAGGTTAGAGTCTGGACTGGGAATCAGGAAACCTGGGTCTGGCCCCGATTCTGAAACCAGAGGGTAAGCAGACCGTGGCTATGAGGTCCCCCCTAAGGCCTCCCCTGGTAAAGCGAAGGGTTGATCCCTGGCTCTCCGAGTATGGCCCCTGGTTGAGCAGCAAGGGCATCAGCTGGGAACCTGGCAGGGACGCACATTCTGGTGGTGACCCCGGACCCACAGCCTCAGAACGCTGAGACAGGGCCCCAAATCTGCTCTCACAAGCCCTCCAGGTGACTCAGATATAGGCCCCAGGTTGGCAGTCCCACACCTGCCTGTTTTGAAGGCCCCTGTCAGTTCTGACAGTGTCTATCCCCGCCTGCACAGAGAGAGGACCACGACCATGACGATGACGGCGTCAGTGCTGGACACTTGCAGGGTTCCCTCAAGGTGCCAAGCACTGCTCTAACTCTCCTCCAAAAATAACACAACGCCCTGTGGCACCAACTTCAGTAGGGAGACTCCACCACAAAGAGCGGGTGCTGAGGAGCCCAAGAATGGGGCCACTCTTCCCCTCAGGACTCCCGATCTCCCGGCTTCGATCATAAGCCCTGAAGGCAGGCCGGACAAGCAGGCTGGAGGCAAGATGCCAACACGGATGTGTGCTCGCCCACAGCATCTACCCAGGCCAGCTGGTCTCCTTGGGCACATGACTGCCCTCAAGCCCCGGGGGTCTCACCTCAACATGACAAACTTGACTTTTGTATTTTAAACAAAGCATGCTGTTCAATAAATAATGGCATGCACAGTTTCATTGCTGATGATTTGACCCATTCACAGTTGGGGCAGAAGTGACTGTGAACACTTTGCTTGTAAGCTGCAGACCAGAAGCTAGATCCTACATAGCCTGAAAACATCCTGGGAAGGGGCAAGGGACCCTCCACCACCCCTGTACTTAACCTCTACAGACTCCTTGGGTCAGGGATGCAGTGATTCCATGCAATCCCCTTGGTCATTACTGTGTCGCAAATTTTATTGAAATTAAATGTACCTTTTAAAGCATACAGGTTGTTGTTGTTGTTGTTATTATTATTATTATTATTATTATCATTATTTGTGGTGCTGGGGATTGAACCCAGGGCCTTGAGCATACCTATCCACTGAGCTATATCCCCAGCCCCAAATTTTTATTTTTTGAATGTTATTTTTCTGGTTATAAAGATAAAAGTCACTAAAATTTGAGAAGAAACAAGCAAAAAAAAAGGAAATCACTTGGGAGGAATAACCATTAATATTAAATATGTATATTTTCTGCTGGTTTTGTTCTAATTTGAAAGCTGTCGCTATCACAGAATGGATGAATGGATGACGGGGAGGCTGGGTTCTAGTGGCTTGCCTCATTGGACCCCTCTGAGCCTCAGGGTGCCCCTCTAGGAAATGGCAAAATTATCCCTGCTTCCAGTTCAAAGAGTTCTGGGGAAACAAAGGCAGAGTCAGGCGTGAGTTACCCCCACGCCCCCACCCTCTCCTGGCTTTCACATTCTCAGTTCTTGGTAACAGCAGAACTGCGACTGGTGCCCTTGAACTGCTCTGCCCCTGGAGGGATCCTGCAAGCTTTCATCTTGGACAGGGACTAACAGGAGAGCCCACCCCACCCCCAACACACACACTGCCTATAAGAAGCAAATATAAAGCAGCCTGCCTCAGACGAGATGGAGGTACAGCCAACGTAGGGCCAGCAGGGAGTCACAGGTACTCAACTGGGTCTGTGGAATATTCTGGAAAGAAAAGCTGTGGCGGTGTTTGGGGGGGGCGGGGGGCATGGCAGGAAAGAGTCAAGTCCTCTATGATGTGCTGACTTTCCAAGTGCATAGTCAAGGGATGAGGAGATATAAAGGAAAGACGAGGTGGTGGCTGTCTGGGGACAGGGCCAGGAGATTCCTCTCTCTCTCCTGCCAGTTTCAACCCAAGACAAGGAAGCAACCCTGTGACAAAAGGCAAAGTAGGTCTGCCCAGGACCTGGTTCTTTTTCTGGCCACTACCTAAAATATCTCAATAAACCCTTTCGCTTCAGAGAAAATAAATAAATAAAACCACGCCTGGCCCTCCTTCCTCTGATTCTCACATGGGCATCTTGGGGAGGAGCTGGAGGGGTGAGGGCAGCAAGGATTCTGTGAACAGATGAGCCCTGAGCTATGGAGGAGCAGGGTCCTTCCTTGGCCTTCACTTCTTCTCACACAAAACAAAGGACTGGACATAACTGGTTCCAAGTCTTTCCAAGCTCAGGATTCTAAGGGTCCTAGGAGCTTTGGGGGCTTCCTTCTAACCCATTTTTTTAGCCTATTATTACTACTGCTGCTCCTACTGAGGCAATAGCCAAGCATGGGGAAGGTCACAGGCCACTCCCCCCTAGAGCTCATGACCACAGCACAGCCCTGTTTTCCTGCTAGTGGTCAACTTCACATCCGAGTTGTCTCTACCAGCCCTGCAGGGGAGATGGAGATTTCCTGCCTTTTTGGGAGACTTCTCCCTCTTCTCCACACATACACACACACACACACACACACACACACACAGAGGAAAAGTTAGCAGCCTTCCATGAGGACCACTGGGAATTCTACAGATTGGGACAAAGGTTGAGTAAGAGCCAGCTCCCCAGCTGCAGCTGAGTATAAGACTCAGCACAGTCTCTGCAAAACAAAAAGTGAACAAGCTAGCTAGCCCAGAAGCCGCCCTGCCAGCGGTGATGCAAGAAGACAATGGGCTCTTCCCAGGCTGGGCCACTAAGTCCCGTGGTTGTTGAGACCAGGCCTTGGAACCCTGCCAGAGCTGGGAGGGTGCAGTGCTGGTCACGTGATGTTCCCTACCAGAGCTGTGGAACTGGAAGGGTCTTGCACTGGGTGGACTGTTCTCCATCCCCCACCTTCCCGCCTCAGGCCAGACAGCCAGAAATCCACAGGCCAAGGGACAGAACCTCAGCTTGCCTCGTCCCAATACATGCTGCTTTCTTGGCAGGTGACCAGTTCTCTGTGTTCATGTCTCACTTGTACCTCTGTTTTGTTGATCAACCTCCTCGGGTCAGCTAACTCATTCTCTCTGGGCTTCATTTTAAAATCAGAAAGGGATTCCTTCCATCTTGTCCATGCTGGGTGTGGCCAGCGTGAGGGAATTAGAACTTGAGAATAACTGGACTTGTCCATGTCTCCTGAATTTTGGTCTCATCCTCTTGAGAGAGACAACCTGATGGGCTTATTGGAAGGACAGAGGCAGAGCTCCACCTTTCAAAATCCCACTCCAAATCTCCTTGAAGTCATTCCAGGCACCACAGATTAAAATGTTCTTTCTTCTTCTTCCCTTCTTTTACTTTCCTTCTCTTTTCATTCTCATTCTCCCCCCGCCCCCTCTCTCTCTCTTTCTCTCCCACACACACACTTTTGTGTGGGGATTCAGCTCAGGAGTGCTTTACCACTGAGCCACATCCCGACGCCTTCTTTTATTATTGATTTTGAGACAGGGTCACTCTAAGTTGTTGAGGTGGGCCTGGAATTTACAATCCTCCTGCCTCAGCCTCCCGAGTTGCTGGGATTACAAGTGTGCACCACCATAAACAGTTAGCTATTCCCTTCCTTCCAAACTCAGGAGCCCCTGTGGCCTAAGCCATCCATTTGCATTTATCTTTTATTGCCTGTAAAGTGAGCTATCTACTATGCATGAATATCCTGGAAGTTTCCTCAACTACAGTACAAGGTTTATTGAGGCAAAACCTGCTTCTTTGTCTCCTCTGTAATTCTCACAGTGCCTAGCATACAACTGAGCACCCATTTGAGGCTCAAAAACATTTTGAGATTGCCCACCATGGCCTGAAGTGTGGTCAGGTACGGTGGCGCACATCTGTAATCTCAACCACTCCAGAGGTGAAGGAGGCTCACAAGTTTAAGGCTAATCAGAGCAACTCAGTAGATCCTGCCTAAAAAAATAATAATAATCCAGGAGCCCTGCTTGAACGTGACACTACTGTCAGGAGGGGGAGGTGGGAAATAATGACTACAACAAACTTTCAAAAGCACCTCTTTTTCTCAGGCACTATGCCAAGAGGGTTCAAGGGCATTATTTAGTGCAACAACCCCATGCAGGATATTTCACTTCCCAGTTTACAGATGAATGTTAAGGAAGATTTAAGGCCTTTGCAAAAGATCAGTCAGTGCACAGAGAGCCAGAACTGAACCAGGAAGTCGGACCCCAGGGTCCTTGCTCTTGCACGGTCTTCCACTTCCAAGACCAGACGCGCTCACTCAGAGTTTCACACGAACAACAAACTTGGTCAAAAGAGAACAGGAAAAAAGCAAACTATCTGGAGCAAAATCACACAAACAAGTGGGGAAACAAACACAAACTGGGGAAACGGGAGTAAGTGGAGAATGAGATTGATGTCAATATCCTGACTGTGAGCATGTCCTATAGTTATGCAAGATGTGACCGTGGGAACCGTAAAGGTACACGTGCTGAACTACTTCTGGCAAGTGCACATGGGTTAACTAGCTCAGTGAAACTTTCAATAATAATGATAGTAATAAATATCTGGGAGGCCAGGGATATAGCTCAGTTGGTAGAGTACTCGCCTTGCATGTACAAGATTCTGGGTTCTAATCCCCAGCACTCCCCCAACAACACACAAAGATCCATAGTCCCAGCAAGAGCATCTTTAGCCACCAATGAGTAGTCCTTGGCCTGTTTTGACCTGTCCCCAACACAACAGCACATGGGTAGAGCCCAGATGATACCACTAGGCCACTGAGAAACAGCATTCTTAGACTCAGAAGTCCCAGCTGTTATTTTTTATAACGCCATCTAGAGAGTCCCTCTTTCTTTTTCAAGGTTTCAGGTTCAGAGAGGATTTACCCAGTCTCACTCAGAAGGGGGCCAACACTTGGCACAGCTCTGACTCAATCCCAGACAAGCCTTCCAGACCCTTGCAGGAGGGCCCAGCCACATAGCACTCGTAGCTGTTTGCCACTCTCCTTTAACCTCCAGCTTCTCCTGCATCTCCAGCACCAAGCAGGCCCACCTCGCCTGTGCCACCGATTATCAGAGTAGTATGACAACAACCACAACAACCAATGGCCCCATGGCTGAGGACAACAGGATGGAGGAGGAAACGAGGCAGAGTCCTGGGGGCCACCGGTCCAACTCATCCAAGTTCTAGTCGTTCGCAAAACCCATCCAAGTCCCAGCAGCCGGGGAGCCTTCATGCTGGTTCCCACGACACTGGGGAAGGTCATGTTGGAAGAGCTACAGAGCAGCGGGAATGGAAAGATAACCCCGACCTCTCCAGTCAGGTGCGCAATGCAAAGGTGTTGCACAGAATGCCCAGTGGGTGGCCAGGCTTCTGGATGACAAGGGATCCATCTTTAGCCCAGACCTAACTGGAAACCTTTATCCCCATCAGATGTGGAGCATGTCAGAGACACGGGGAAAAAAAGTCAGCGACAAAACTTCAGGGAAACCCACAGAGAAAGAAGTGGGGTGCATAATACAATATGGAATTTATCAGAGACTGTCCTAAAAGCAACACCATGGATCAGCCCTCTGTAATTAAAGTCTGAACAATTCATAAATGAAGCTTAAGAAAGTTCTGGATGTTGTGATAATGGTCCTGATATAGGAAACCAATATCCTAGCGCAGAATTTTATGGAATAAAAAAATTAGGAGAGTGGTCAGTCAAATGAGAAGATAGCAAGAAAACAGATGTGCACCAGATTGGAACAGTGAGTCCCATCTCAGTGAGGAGCAATGGAAGCAGATATCTCAAGCCTACTTTGGGGCATCGTGGTTCCTGTACGGCAAGGCCGGGGTTTCTGGTGTGTCCACTATGCACAGTTCTTTCTCACTGTGGATCCAGTTAGCCTCAGAGAGTACCTGATAAGGTCCTGCGTTCAACAACTATTCCAAGCCCAGATAGATAAGCACCCTATTGAGCCAGACTGTGCAAACTATCCCTCCCTGCCACCTCTTACTGACCAGCTTGGCCACGTTGAGTTCTGTAGGAATGTGGCCTATAATCCTGGCATCTCCATGGAGGCTGGAAGGGTGGGCAGCAGGAGAGCAGACATTAGGACCTTCTCTCCATAATAAACCTGTTGAAGGAGGTGGCTACCCCACCCACCCACCCAAAATGGGGCAACCAACAACAGGTGGTAACAACAGACGCCTGTTGACATCACACCTAGAAGTAAGGTAGACGCAGGGAGGCTCACAGGATGGTCTTCCTTTTATGTCTTCACTTTCATGGGCCCTGCATCGCTCCCTTCCCAGAATGAAAAGTAAACCTAGAAAAACAGATCAGAGCTTGGTTCTGTGGCTTTGTCAAGCAGAGACGGGTCTGTGGGGACACATGATGATTCTTCTTTGGGGAAAGTGCTACAGCCTTAGCCTTGGGCCCCAGGAAGACTGAGAATTGAGTAGTGGCTTGATGGGATGACAATGGCCGGGAACCAGAGAGTTCCATGGCCTCACACCTAACACCCTGCCAGGGACTCCTCACTCATTCTTCACGCAAGCAACCCTTAGACAAGGAAGTTTCTCAAACAAAAGGGCCAAGGGCCTGTGCTGGAACCCCAAACTGCCTGATGGGCCATGAGCCAGGACTATTAGACTGGAATCAGAAAGGCCCAGATCTGATCCCAGCCCTAGCACCTAAAGCTGTGCCACTTTGGGCAAGTTGGTTCCATTCTCAGCTTCCATTTTCTCAGTGTAATGGGACTAACAACATTCAATTCAAGGGTGGTGATGACTCAGTATGATGATGTGCTTATTTAAATAGCCCTCTTAGTGGGGCATTAGTATTCCCATTTCAAACTGAGAAAGTTAAAGCTAAGGAAGGCTAATAGCTTGTCCTAGACACTTTAACCCTAATTGTCACATCCCTAACCAATGCCTGTTCCACTGCCCCACACTGGTGCATAGTCATCCACTCAGTATATATTTACTGAAAGTTTACTAAGTACATAAACCAGGTACCACTGTGAGTTACTGTTCCAAGAGTAGAACTGGCCTGTTCTAGACAACTGCGTTCTTGGATCCAGCATGGCTAATGGTACCTCCACAGAAGCAGGTACCAATAAGGCATTCCCTGCCCTCAGGCCACATACAGTCTCCTGGGTAAGAAAGGCACAGCCAGGTGAAGGCACAGCAGAGGGGGCAGAACCCATCAGGAGAAGCAGGAGTTCTCAGCCAGGGCTGAATGCTACAATTACCTGGGGGCCTTGATCACACGACAGTGCCTTGGCCCTGCCTGCAAAGAAGGCTGTTTATTTGGCGTGGGGTGGGTCTCAGCTGTTGGCATCCCATAAAATCTCCCCAGATGATGCTAGCTAACATGTGGGCAGGACTGAGATCCCACATAGAGGGCCTCATCCATCAAAGTGTGGTTGGATTCCAGTTATATTGGCATCACCTCTGAGCTTGTTAGAAATGTAGATTCTCAGACCCAGCCCAGACCTACTAGTCTGGGTTGAATCTGCATTTCAACATGATCCCAGGTGGATGCAGCGGCCTGAGAAGCACTTTGGGCAGGTCAGTGAGAGGTAGACCCTTCCCTACAGGCCAAGCAGAGAAGTCCTTTCCCAGGTGCACTGGGAGACAAAGCCCACCTGCCCCCCTCCAGGCAGAGAACACCCTAGTGATTAGGGCAGGGGCACTGGTGCCTATGGGGAGCGACGTGGCCAAGTTCTGCTTCTCTTTTCTCCTCCGAGCTGCACCTGGGTCTGCATCATGGGGCTCCATGTCTAGAGCTGCTGGAATCCCAACAAACCCTTCTGTGACTAAGAGGAAATCTGCAGTCACCATTTAAGGAATAAGAAGAAAAAGGAGTTTCCTCCCCTTCCACACAGTCCTCGTCCCCACTGTCCCTTCCCCCTCCTGGAGTGCTCTTCTCACAGAAGAGGCAAGCTAAGGACAGCACTGGCTCGGCATAGCCCCCATGAGAGAGCAGGCTGCCCGGCCACCCATAAAGACGGCACTGTCACTGCAGGCATGGAGGTGGCTGGTACCAGCTAAGCCTAGTGAAGGAGGGAATCCTCGAGAGACAGCCAGACAGAGGCACTCACATCATCTGGCCCCTCCAGCATCTCACACCCCACCCCAGCTCCGATCCCGCTACCACTTCTGTCTTTGTCTCTGTCTATCTGGGGAGTGTGTGTGTGTGTGTGTGTGTGTGTGTGTGTGATTTTTCACACGTGCCTGCCTCTGCGCTCCCATCAGACTGGGAGCAGCCCTCCCCAGCTCCTCCTTTGTCACTGCCCACAGTACTGAGCGCAGACACTTGCACCCAGCAGGGGTCCAATAAATACTATTTGTATTCACGTGCACACATTTCCTAAGGGTCAAACCCGTAGCTCCAGGCTAACAAAGAGCTACTCAGAAGCAGGCATTTATTAAGGATGACTAGCAGCACAGTGAGATTCTACGAGAGAAAAGAAGAAAAAGATAAAGCATTCCTTGAAAAAGCTCATTTCAGACTTACAAAGAGCAAGCCTAAGACCAAGAAAAGCAGGCCCTTCCATGTGGTCAGGCAGGCCTATGGACACTGGCACATGCCAACACAATGCTCCAATCTTTTGGCTTGCTGATGGATTGGCATGAGTCCTCCAGTCTCCTCTAGTCCTCTCGAGTACTTCTTTTTTTTTATTGGTTGTTCAAAACGAGTACTTCTGCCACTCACCCACACCCACGTCCACGCTACCGGGTGCACAGAACGGGAGTGAACACCCAGAGTCAGAAAGTGAGAAGGCTCAAGACAGGAACCTTTCTACACCCGATGCCCTCAGCATCTGACTCAAGAGCACCTCATCGTCCCTCCACTTCGCCCCAGAGTCACCCACACTGCCTGCTTTGTCATTTGAGGCTTCCAAGTATTGGACCTCAGCCAGAATCCAAGGCAGCTTCTCTGTGCCCTTGAACAGAAAACTTTAGGGTGCCATGTAAGGTTGTTCTCATTGTGAAAACAAGAAAAATCCAGACAAAACTCATGGCCAGACAAGGGCTTCAGTCTGGATTCAAAGTGGGGCTTTCTCCAGGAACTTATCAAATCCACCCCCATTCAAAAGGCTACTTCACAGTGTACCGTACAAGTTTAGGTAATGAGGGGTCAGTAAATAAGGGTAAGTGGGCATGGTCAAGGATTCTGAGTATATGCGACTATACAGTCTAATACAGTAGCCACTAGCCACATGTGGCCATTTAAATTAAAAAAAAAATTCTTTTGCAGTGCTGGGATTGAACCTAGGGCCTTACGTATTCGAGGCAAGCACCCTTCCACTGAGCTACATTCCCAGCCCCTTAAATTTAAATTTAACTTAATTTAAATTCAAAATTCAAATCTTCAGTCACATGAGCCACATTTCAAGTGCTTAGTAGCCACATGGAACTAGTGGCTGCCACGTTGGGCAGTGTAGATACAGAACATTTCTCTCTGCACAGAAACTTCTATTGGGCAGCACGAATATCAAGCATTTAGATATTTCAGGTGAAGTAATGAGCAGGGTCTTCTGCTCTCTCCCAGTTTGCTGGAGAGTCTCTCAGTCCCTGAGGAGTGCTGAGCAGAGGAAGGACATGTTCACAATGCATTAAGCAATGGGCTGAGATTCTTCCCCCCCACACAAAGGCCCTGGAGCAAAGCTTGCAGGGCTGCCTACCACTTGAGTCCTCTTAGCATGCATTTGTGTACACACACGGTCTCTCCTTCCTAAGGGGACCCGTCATTTTGCTTTCATCACAGGGACTGTGAAGTCAGATGCTGTAGCCAGTTCCCTGCAAGAAAGGCCACCTGCTGCCTTGTTCTAGCCAGAATCGTGTTCTGGCGCCCTCTGGACAGTTCCAAGAATTTCTCGGCTGTACTTTCTAACCTGGTGTCACTGGGGAGAAAATCTTTCAGAGGACAGGTTAGATCAGCACCCTGGACAGCAACCTCTCAGCACTCCAGAAAGTTTCAACACACCCCTGTTCCTCAAACACACCTTCAGAAGGAACTGTCCCCTCCCAGACCAGTATAGGTGCCTGAGAAGGGTTTCCCACCTACCTCTAACACCTCAACCTTGTCTTCAGAACAGAGGCAGGTCAGCTCAGAAGTTTCAAAGGCTCCTCACCAGCACCAAGACATCCAGCTCCTCAGTTCCAAAGTCAAGGCTCTCTGCAGTCCAGCCCCCGCTGGTCTCTAGTTGCACCTTTGACAGCCTCACGTGCTCAGTGCACCATGTCCCCACCCCAGGTGCTTCCCTCCTCTAAAACCTTTGGCTGTTCTTTTGTCCCACCATTTCCTTACCTTTGCCTATTTGACTCCTTCCCACCAGAGGACAAAGCCAGCCCCCACATCTTTTCCAAACCTCCCCCAAGAACTTTAGTCTATGTTGATTCCCTCCCTCCTCTGATATCCCAAAGCACTTCTAGTTCAGAGCACGCTTTAAGGAACTTCATGACATAGCATCACGTCCAATGACTAGTGTCATAGGTGCATTTTAAAGTTCCAGGTGGGCCAGTATGTGAAAGAAGAACTAGATTTTGCCAGCAACTCGTCACACTAACACAAGTAAAAGTCATGCCACCTTTCAGAGTTTCAGTTTCTTGTTGGGTAAAATAAGGATCTTGGACTAAAATATTTCTAATATTCATGAATTGAGGATTCTCTCAAAACTAGTTTCCACCTAGAGAAGCGCTCTGCATACAATAGGGCCTTGAAAGGGTAACTGCAGATGCAATGATTATTTTATAAAACACGGGCAGAGCCCAGAGCTGGGATCAGCCAGAGAATCCTGGGTTAGTTCCCAATACAAGTTCCAAAGGCTTTAGTTCCACTCTGTGGGTGATGATGATCAGAAAGGGATCAAGTTTCTGTCCCTGCCTATGTCACATAGGAAAACTGGCTGTGGCCTCAGAGGCATTTTCCTTCATAAAGAATGCGTTAACTCCACATGTGGAAAAATACTACACAACAGATTTTCCAACAATGACATGATAACAATGTCTGTCATGCAACTTTCTCTCATTTAGGTCAACTAACACCCGCAGCAGTGTACTCACTTCATTCCTAATTACACATAAGCCCAGAAGAGACTACAGAAAATAACAGGAAGCAAACAATTGGGAGACGCCCCCAAGTAAAACTCGGGCTGGTGTCACAAGTCAAGGCATTCCAGGGGGAAAGTGACTTTGAATCTCAACTCAATAGTAGACTCCCTTGTCAAAAAGATAGTTATGATGCTTCCTCATTTTTAATAATCCTATCCTCAAAGCTTTTGTCTAATGTATCTACACAAATAAGATATAGAGGTGACAATTCCTCTCTTGCATAAGGCGAATTTAAGGCCAGAAATGTTTAATAACTTTTACACTACAAATAAAGATCCAACTATACCACGAATGTCATTGGAATAGTTTCATGGACTTAGGCGACACACACCTAGACACATGTCTATGCACATCAGATGATTCTTACTAATAGAAAGGGAGAACTTATGAAACTTCCCCTAGAACTTTAAGCTTCCATTAAGTACTTTTTTTTTTTTTTTTAATGTTATTGCCAAAGCAAATTGGCTAGCATCGGTATAAAAGGAGGGAACTCTCATCACTGGGGAAAGTCCTTGGAATTCTTCTGCCAGCCATCCACTTTCATTCCAGAAAAATCACAAGATCTGAGAACAAAACTTAGATCTGGCCCCAGCTGGCCAAAGCTGGATCCAGGAACACTAGCTGAAGCCTGAATTCCCCTGTCCTACTGGGGCCTTTCCCCAAGTTGCCCAGTCTACGTGCTGAGAGAGGCAAAGCAGGATACCCCAGCACAAGTACGGCAAAACAAAGACCCCAGCACTCGGGGTGCACCCGCTCTTCCTCCAGCAGCTCGGATCATTGAGTTTTCAAGTGTGGCTATATCAAGTCCATGGCAGGTACTTTCTCTTGCCCAAGCCTTTAATAGATCACCCAAGTCTAATGTCATAGTCCATTGACAGGCAGTACTGTCTGGAATTAGCAAATGTTTCTTATATTTGAAGATACATCTCTCATCACCTGGAAGGCAAAGATGGGGCCTGATAAGCCTCTGTGTTGCTCCAAAAAGACAGAGCACCAAAGAGTAGGTGCTCTGTAAATGCTTGGTGATGATAATAAGAATGATCAGATCTTCTCAAGAAGAACTAGGTAGAAGCTAAGTACCTGGGGCTGTGTGGGGCCCACCTGGAGGACAGCAGACCAGACTTCCTCCAACTCTGGATGCCAAGGACTTTCTTACTCTAGGACTCAAGACAGGCGGCGGAAATCCTCTCTTCCAAGCCCTGAGCTGCTGATCTCAGGCTGTTTATCTCGTTAACTCTGTTTATTGTGATCCTGGTAAGAGGTTCTGAAGCCCTTCAAGCCCCTCTCTAATTAAATTCATTACAACAGATTGGGGCTTTCTTTCTAGATCTTAGAAAAATTAACAACATGATTAGCATCATAATGACTGGGAGAGGGGCTGCCAGGGAGGCCTTTCAGGAGGGGCTGGGCCAGTCAGGGAAGGGAAGATTGAGGAGGAGCAGGTGAAGGAAGAGAGGGCAGATGCTCAGGCAGCTGCTTCCCAGAGGAGGGGATCTGCAGGAGCCAGAGACGGAGGCCGGAGGGGATGACCCCTCCGGGCCCCAAACACTCCAACTTTTTCATAGAGTTGCATTTGGGAGAAAAGAGAAAGGACAAGAAATTAATCAATGACATAAATCCCAGAGATGTGGCTTCTGGGACAAGAACTTAAACCAATCTTCTAATTTTATACAGAGAAACGCATTTAAGTTCTGTTAATAGTGGAGCCAGAAGTATAAGCCCTTTTTAAGATGATTGTCCTGTCCCTGAAAGACAGGCAGGAGCAGGGTGAGGGTAGAGAGCAGACGAGAGGAAGCAGACCACTTCCTCCCTAGAGAACCTGAACCTGCCAAGTTTTTACTAATACATCTGGTGGGTTCCCTCCTCTAGAACACCCTCCTTGTCTAGCAAATTCTATCAATCTGTCCAGGCTCAAGGCCACGGCCCCCTCCTCTGTGAACAGCAGTTACCACTTGAGGAGCATTTGTTCCCCACTGGGTATTGAGCAGGGCCTTCCTATCTTCAGCACATCTAATCCTTATGACAGCTCCATAAGGCTATATTAGTATCTGCATTTTACAGTGAACTTCAGCAGCCCAGAAGCAAGTGGAAGAAGCAGGGCTGGAGCCTAGGGTTGTCTGACCTCAAAGGTCACATCAGCTCAACTCCAACAGCTTGGTCCAGTTGACAGATCACGCCTATCGAGAACGGTTACTGTCCAGGGTCTAAGCAGCCTTCATCACACACCATTGTGTATTGTTCCCAAGGTGCTTTCTGTGCCTTACTTCTCCAATTGGAAGCAGGAACCACATTTCTGTCTTTCACAGGGATATCATAGGTACTCAAAAATTCATTTTAACTGAACCTGTCTAACAGATTTTCCTAAACTGTACATGAGGACAAAATATTCCAGTTCTTTATTTTCCAACAAGCCTGGGAGAGCTCGGTATAATAGATGACAGGGCATGGACTTTGAAGTCAAACAAATGTAGGTTTAAATTCTACCTCTGGCCAGGCACCGTGCTGTATGCCTGTAATCTTAGCAGCTCAGGAGGCTGAGGCAGGAGGATCGCCAGTTCAAAGCCAGCCTCAGCAACTTACAGAGGCTCTAAGCAACTCAGTGAGACCCTGTCTCTAAATAAAATACAAAAAGGGCTGGGAATATGGCTCAGTGGTTGAATGTCTCTGAGTTCAATCGCTGGTACAAAAAAAAAAAAAAAATCTGCCTCTGCAATTACCTGTTTTGTGATCTTAAACAAGTAAGACCCTCTCAAAATTTGTTTCATTATCTGTAAAGCCTGAATCCTAACTAAAACTCTTTTGTCTAGTTAACTCAAAGGATGAAATGAGGTGATTCACATAAAGCCTACAGTAGGATACCCAGCACATAGTAAGCACTCAGTAATGATGACTACTGCTATTAAGCCCTTTACCTGGCCCCCAGCTTGCCTCAAGGCCTAATGAAAGGAGGGTGGCTCCAGGGTTCTCAAGCTGGCTGGACAATCTGACCAATGCCCTGGGTCAGCAAAGCTGCAGAAGTGCCTACAGGAACCCAGCATAGCCCGAGCTCCCAGAACCTTCCCCTGCAGTCCCAGAGACCAGGCCATGGGCATCCAACATCTACCCTGGCAGCGAGGCCTGGATGCTACCTGGACATTTTGAGTCACTGCTCAAATGTTTGCCATCAAGCTGTGTCAGTCGAGGCATGGGGATCTAGCCTCAAAATTAGTTTGGTGGTTACTCCAGGTCCTCTGCTCACTGTGACCCCTCAGCCAAGTACCTACCATGCCAGGAACCCATTCAACCTTTTATAGCATTTCTTGTGCTGTTTTAATTTGTCTTCACTTCTTTCTCTCCAACTCAACTCATTTCTCAGCACCTAGCACAGTCTCGGACCAGGTTTAAAGGCTCGGGACAGATGAATGAAATGAACTCAGTTGGCGTGTGGGAAAGAGAAATGGCCACTCAGACAGATGAAGCCAGGAGTCTCCCGCCTCAGGTTCTTTTCCCAGTTTAGCTAGTCATGGTGACCTGTACTCAAGTATATAACTTCAGAGGGTGTCCCCTGCTTACTATCAGCCCACCCCCATCTGGACTGCTCTGATGACCTCTACCTGACTCTGACCCACTCATAACCCCAAGACCCCTTCATGCGTATCACTATCTCACAGTGCTTTCCTCACCTTGCTTCTGAGCATGACCCTGTGCAGGTACCTGCTATTCCGCCATCAGTTTGGAAGCTCCCTGAGGGCAGAATGGGCCTCCTTCCTCTCTTTGCTCTGGCATTCTAAGCACTTTCAGACCATGCTTTACCTCTAAAATGCAAGTTCTTAGGAGAGTGGAGTAAAGCAGTTGGGACCTTGACCCAAAGTTCCCTGTGGGTGTTTCTGCATGAAGCTGCAGCAGTACCCAGGGGGATTCAGCTACACCCCTCCAGCTGCCCCTCCAGCTGGGGGATCTGATAAGCTGAATTTCACCTCCTCCCCCACCCTTTTCCTGACAGTCAACTTCAGGGTCAGCTCTGCTACCATTCCTAATGACATCAACCAAGCCCTCTTCCCAGCCATCAAAAGGGGGCTGACACCATGAGATTTTGAGATCCTGCTGTCTGATTACCTGTCTCTCTTACTTCCATGATGCTGGGACCTCTGGGACCTCCAAGTCTGCCTTACTTTTCCTCTCTGTAATCTCAGAGCCTAGCAGAGCAGCACAGTGTAGGGCTAACTGGGTATCTGTGAAATGAATAAGTTACAGATCCAGATTTCAGTTCCTCTTGTTTCTTCCCTCCCCCAGCACCCACCCCCAGCTGAACAGGCTGAGAGCTGAACTTCTCTGCCTCCCCCTTTCTCATCTAAAAATGTCTTTTTCTAAAGTCAAAGGTCAGATCCTTACACACCAACTCTTGGATGGTCTTAAGATCTCAGTATACTTCTGGTCTCCCAATCAGCCTGAGGGAGAGGCCTGGTACCAAAGGTAGGAAATAGGTTGCGACAGAGCGATCAGAGCCTTGGAATCCTGACTCACAGTCACTGCAAAAATAGGACCCTCCTCTGATCTGTCCCACTCGGAAATCCAAAGTCAAAACAAAACCCCCAGGTCTAAGCCATCTCCACAATGTGCCCCCGAAAGGACCAGCCCTTGAAACACACAGTCTTGTGCAGCCCACAGGGAGCCCGCAAGGCACAAACTGGCAGGTCTTGCCCCAGCTCTCTGGGGAGCTGGCTTTTCTCTTTGTCCCTTGGTTTAGCTCCCCGTAGCCTTTGTGATGCCAAACAAGAGGACGAGGGGTGAAATTTGTTGGGCAAAACTGGAAAATATGTACGCTGTTATCAGAATCCCCCACTTAACCTGAGCCCCAATCAAGCACTTCAACGTCAGAACCATAATCCAATCAGCTCTCGACAACAGCTGCAGGTGATGCCTCCTCCCCGTACCAGGAAAAGCTGGCAGCCCTGAGCCACTGATGCCAGGGGAAGCTTCCGCCCCACCCCCACCCATGATGGGGAGGGGACAGAGAAGGGTAACAATGCAGGGGGCAGCCAGGGCCCCAGACGCAGGAGCCCTAGGAGGCCCTGCCGGAGGCAGGAGGCAGGTAGAGAGTTGCCACGCATCATCTGAAAGAGTCCAACTGTTCAGATTTCCAAAGTGAGGGAGCCTTGCAGAAAAGGGACAGGATCTGTGGGCAGTTTGCTCTTCACCTTCCAATTTCAGCCTCTGAGTTTCAGCTGAGGTCCCCAAGACAGGAAATGGGCTGTCATTTTCTATTTCACAGTGGCAAACACAAGTTCTGGAGCTAAGTGTTAAGTCTCTTTCCTCCTCGGTATCATTGTCTCTCTCTCTCTCCCTCTCTCTCGCTCTCTCTCCACACACACACATGCCTTCAGCTAAATCCAAAGACTAAGGGGAGAAATTGTTCCCTCAGAAGTGCCAGCTGGGTCAGGGTAAAAGGTAGAATGTATTCCATGGGTAGTAGACCCTCATGTCCTTCGACTCATCCTGCAAGGCCAATCCTCCTCACATCAGAGGGGCACGGACCCCTGCCTGCCCTCCTCTACCAGTCCCACCCCCACAGCTGGTATAGACCCCTCCCCAGGGCTTCCATCTCCAGGCACATTTTCCCTGGGCTTCTACTTATGCTTAAAGTTTTACAGGTTCTGAATGTGCCCATCTCTAGCCCCATCGAAACCATTCAACTCCTGCCCAACCAGTTCTCAAAGCCCTGCGGCCTGCCCTTGCCTTGCTGGAGATTTGACCGGAGCCCAGCAGGGCTCACCACAGTTCCAAGGGTAGATGAGACACACCAGGCCCTCATGCCAGGGAGACAGACAGGCAGAAAAGGGGCATTGTCCACTCCTCCAGACTGAGGGAAGAGGCATCTCTGCCCAGCACACACACACATGCCAAAAACCAAGGAAGGAACCAGAAGCAGACCCTGGCTCAAGGCAGCAGAGGGGCTGCCATGGGGACCAGAGTCTAGGTGATTCAGCACTCTGCCCACTCAGCCCAGCCCATGGGCCACACTCATGACAGCTCCCGGTGCCAAAGTGCTGACTTAGAGGCTGAGGAAGAATCCTTTCTAAAATCCAAAAATTTCTAGCACTCCAGCAGGGGTTCTCACCCAGGCCTTTTACACCCCAAGGCTGAGAACAAGGCCCAGGATGAGCCTACTATCTGTCCCCTTGGACCCTGCACCTCTCCAATCCTAGTTTCCCTGTGCTCAGCACCCCCTCCCGAGTCCATCTAGGAAACAAACCTAAACAGCTTGAGAAGAGGGGTGGCTGGAGAGGAACACAGAGGCCTACTAACCCCCAGTCTCCCTCCTCGTCAGCCGTGGACAGGATCAAACATGCAGAAATGGGTGAAAGTGGGTTGTGTCCACAACAGAAAGTACATTGGGCCTTTGAAGCCGGAGGCCGCCCTAAACAGAGAAGGGGGGCTAGGGCCAGTAAGGAGCTGAGGACAAGCTGTGGGGCTCCAAGAAGCAGTGGGACAGGCAGGTGGAGAAGGTGATGTGGCGGGCCATCTGAGAGCCTAGGGGAGTAGGTGGGGTTCTTGAGAGGGACCATGGTGCAGGAGAGGAAACCAAGAGGCAGCTGGGAAGAGGCTGGGACAGGGTGTGCAGAGATGAACTGGGGGAGGACAGAAAGGGTGAGGGAGCTAGTGGGGAGACAGGCACTCAACTGAGTGACTGGGGGGCAAGGGATGGGGAAGAGATGGGGGAGGGCAAAGAGAGGGGCTGGTATCAGGGCAGGAGAAATAGGAACGAATAGGGTGATAAAAAGTGGGGTGTTGGGGAAAACAGAGGTATAAGGGCCAGCAGGGCTCATAGATGAGATGGGGACAGAGAAGTGAGGGGAAAGGGCGAGGATGCAGGAAGGGGGAGGGGATACTGCCAACGAGATGGAAAAGGTGTTGGGGTGAGGAGAGGGTAGGAGCTGGATGATGTGGGGGTGCGCTGGAAACATACAAGAATTGGATGATTCGGGACAGATGACAATGTGGACAGGAGAAGGCAAAGGGACGCGGACGGAGGGGGATGGGGTCAGGTCGGAGGATGGAGACGGACAGAGGAGGGCGGGAACAAGGGGGTGTCGCTAGATGGGTTTCCATGATCCCCGTTTTACCATTTTACTTCCAGCCCATCTCTCCGGTGTCCGCGCTCCCCTACCTCCAAGGGCTCAGGCTCCGGCCCCGGGCGCAGTCCGAGCTGTCCGCTGCCGGCGCCGCCACTTCCCCCACGTCCCCTGCAGCGCCGCTCGTCGCCAGCCGCCGCATTAGGGCAGAGACTAGCCCGTGCGCGTCCCCGGGCGGCCGGCGCGCCCCCGACGGCCTGCGTGCGCGCCCCCGCGCCCCTCCCTCCGCGCGGCGAGCGCCTGCTGAGCGGGGACCGGAGAACCGAGGAGGAAAGGAGGCTCGGGGCGCGCCCTGCCCTACGCGATGGGGAGTAGTTCGCGCACCTGGACTGCATGAAACCGTCCTTTCTCTTCTCAGCCAGCTCTGAGACCTTTTTGCAGACTGAAAATAATACTCAGTGCACGGTTCCATTCGCTGAGCGCCTACTACGTGCTGACTACCCAGAGTATCTGTCCTGTGTATACCCCTTCACCAGAAGACAGACGGTGGCTCCTTGCGGGCAGGAATTTGTTGGACAGATCGTGTTCCCAGGGTGTAGCACAGAGACTTGCTTAAGGTAGACGCCCCAGGAATGTTTCTTGATTAAGAGTTGCTGCATCTGAATCGGGCGCAATGGCTCACATCTGTAATCCCAGCGGTTGGGAGGTTGAGGCAAGAGGATGGCGAGTTTAAAGCAACTCAGTGAGACCCTATCTCTAATGAAAATGCAAAATAGGGCTGGAGATGTGGCTTAGTGGTCGAGTGCCTCTGAAATCAACTCCCCGTAGCCCTCCAAGAGTTGCTGGATGGGGAGTTGGGGCTGTGACTACTGCTGGTAGTCTTGGAATCTTCTTTTTTAAATGGGAGGTTTTACCCACCCTAGGGAGACTCAGACCCCTGTCCCAGATTTGAGTTAGGATGGAAAAAGCCAAAAGAATCTTTGAAAACCAAAGATTCAGATGTCAGTCCTCTCTCTGTAACTGTCACATGAGCAAGACACTTCTCCTGGATTTCTTCAAAGGAGCCATAAAAAATTGATTGCATGATTGTCCCAGGACGCTTCTAGCTTTGACTTGAAGAATCCATTAGGCCAGGGCTAATGTGCAAGCATAGAGACCCCGGCTTAGAGTTACCACCTGAAACAGTGGAAAGATCCCAACTGGGGAATCAGAATCTTAGTCTTGGAAGAACTTCTAGTTCAGCTCCCCATCCAAACTACTGTCCCATCTGAGGCCCCCTCCAAAGCAGCGCTGCACTCCCCTGCCTCTGTGCTCAAACAGCTCTTATCTAGGGACCACCTGGCTGCCTCTCTGTCTCCTTCTCCAGTTTGTAAATTCTGAATAGAAGAATGCATCTTGTTCTCTATATTATCCCCCTCAGCACATTGTAGATGCTCAGTAAATACTCGCAGAAGGCAAACATGACTACTAATGATAGATGAATCATCCAGGTAACTGACAAAATGTTCTTCTCTTTGATTAGATTATTTGAAACCTACATTGCAGGTATTTGGGCAAAGACTATCGGAAGGGAAGGGGAGGAGGGCTGACATGGCAGGACCTGAAAGCAAAACTGCTTCTGGTATCAGAGACTTTGGGCAAATATTTTCTGCAGCGCGCCTGTCTGTACAATTTGAGTCACTCAAAATCAGCATCTCAGCAGCACCCTCGTACCTGATTTACAATCCTGTGAATGAAACAGTATACCCTGGAGCAGAACAACCCCATTGTATCCATTCTGGAGTTTCTCAAGAAACTGGTCAACCCCAACCAAGGGGGGCAGGAAGGAATGTCCAGGGAATGTCCAAGGAATGAAGGGAAGAATTTGGAAACTGGGGTCACTGTCCAGATGCCACTCCTGGTCCTGGCAGGACCTGGACACTGGAGGATCATTTGGAAAACGTTTAAAAAGACAGAAAGACACTTAAAAGCACCAGGGCACCTCAGGTCTGGATCTAGGGTAGGGCTTCTCCTTACTGAAAGTGGATCCATGGAATAAAGAAAACAAATCTCCCTTCCTAAGCACCTGTTGTAGGTCAGCTGCTTCTAGTGCTAGGAGGAGATCCGTTATAGGTGGTATTGCATGGCGGCTGTGCCATCAACTCCAGAAGTACCCTACAATTCTGTCTCTACCATATCAGATCTGGGTAACCTTGGGCAATTTATTTATTTTCCTTTTATTGCTTTTTAAACTATTATCAAAGCTCTACAAACACATACATGAATCCAGGTCCCATCATTCTACAAGATTTTTTACAAAGTACATTTTCCCCATGTTTTCTCCAGAAGTTATCCCTTTCCATTCTTTTGAGCTGTTTTTATGGCTATGGCCTCCATATCTCTAAATAATATGCTGTATTGCTACTTCTTGCTTTTTCTGTTTGGGAACTGACTCTTGATTTCATCCCATGAAGGACAATCTTTCATCTTTCGCCTTCCCCTTGACCTTACATTAACTCTTTTTTCTTCCCTCTCCTTGCCTCCCAATTTAGTCACATCTTGGTGTTGGTTATATCAGAATTAGTATCTATTATGACCGCTTAAATCCCATTCACAACTGATCATTTAGTTTCCTGAAATCTTTTTGTTTTTCCTGGAGTTAATATTTGCCATTTTTTAATTTGTTTTTATGTACAGTACCTATAGTTTAAGTTTAAGTTGTCCATTGATCGTCTATGACAATACATTCAGATCCATCAGGTATTCTACTGATTTCACTTTCTTGAAGGAGCTCTTCTGAAGCTTTTTGATGTGTTCCAGTTTTCTACTGGTTCTTCCACACCCACTGACCTGATGTTTCAGTTTCTTCATCTGCAAAATGGGGATAATTATAGTACCTTACAGGGCAGTTGTAAGAAAAAATGAAATAATTCATGTAGGACAAGGTTTGCCCTATAACAAGGATAAACTCAATAAATGTTAACCATTGTTATTCTAGATGGGAAAAAAATCAATGCTCAAAAAACCTGCCCAAGTAACAATTTGAAGCCCAGATGTGTCTAAAGTGCCTACTTAAAATTGCTTTGCTATTTTAAGATAGGCCCTAAATTTTTTTTAGATTTACAAATACTAGAATATTCCAATATGGTCAAGTTGAAGGAAAACACGTTTTGCTAGGAAAGTTCTAGCAAACAGTGAACTTGGGCAGCCCGTGTAACTTCTTTTTCTTATCTGTAAAATGAGGTTAAAGTGAGAATCAATGAAATAAGGCACTTTGTAAACAAAAATAGTCTGTTATCAAGTGTTAGTTATTGCCCAGTACCCCTTCCCTTCTTTTATTTTTGTTTTTCAACAGCAAAGAAAAACTGAGGCCCAGAGTAGTGAAAGATCACGTGGTAGTTTGGTGATTGGAACTGAACTGGAACTCAAGTTTCAGGGTCCTGGTGTAAAGAAATTAAATCTGGGCCTGAGAAGAGCAGAAACCCCTCAGAAACCCCCAGGGTGAAGGAACAAGAGCTTCATTGGCCTTGACATCCAGAGTCACAGAACTTTCTGGCTCAGAGGAGGGGGCTGCCTGGTGGGCAAATATGAGTCCTCCTCCAAGTTGTTCTACTCCTGTGTCCGGGACATGGACAGGTATGCTGAATGCTGAGGGGCAGGGCAGGGCCTCAGCAGTGCCTGTTACACCCTCTAAGCCATCTTCTTCCACATGGTCCCCAGGAGGTGCAGGGAGTGAGGCCGACTCATGCATTATAGGCAGAGAGTTAACCTGGTTTGGCCTTTTGGGAGAACAATTTGGCAGAACCATCAAGACTTTTAATGAATCCATAAGCACCACCTCTGAGAATCTGGCCTGCAGACACACAGGTATAAGCCACAGAGATGGGTAAGCACAGGATGCTCAATGCAGCCCATGAAGAGGGCAATGAGTAAATGAATAATCATGCATGCAGTGGAGAAGTATAATGTTTCTTTTTAAAGATGATAATGTACACACAAATCTTTTAAAGAGAAAATGTAATTAAGAGGAACTTAAGGGGTGAGAAAGACCCACCTGAGCATTTGGGTGAAGGTCTTCTGGGTTTTTTAGGGTCAGAAGAATCCTGAAACCATAAATCGCCCACATATGCTTTGAGATATGCTGTCTTTTTTTTTTCTCCCTAGAGGCCATGAAACTACCCTAAAATTGAACCTATTATAGAACAGACCTAAGTCCTACAGTAGCTGAGGCTGCTAGAATTATGTGTGTTTTGGGAAGAACCTTTGACTTGTGAGCTGTCCTATTCAGGATGACTGTATTGCCCATTATGATTTTGAATACATTGGTGGTGTTGTAATGCATCCTGGACCATCAATGGAGCCAGAATTTACAATTCAGATATTGAATTTGCAGAAAAATCTTAGCTGTCATGTTTATGGTATCCAAAGGGGTGACATTATGATTGCAAAAAGCTCAAATGATCCAAAATCAAATATTTGTAAGAGTAATTGCTTTGAAAGGAAACAAAAGCCTCACCACCCAACATTAGATTTTTTTAAAGGCCATGTTAAGTGCAGATCATATTTGGTTGAAATCATCTACAGGATTCTACAGATTCCAGGTAGTATGTGAACCTATTCTATATGGACTAATAAGAGGACGAATCTTCTTTAAGACTTGTCCTCTGAGTGATTTTGGATATCTATATGATAGCCCGAGTCACCACAAATTTTCTGATAGTTAGGAGGCATTTATTCTTTTGACATGATTGTTGTCGCATTCAAGTGAATTTATTACTTCAGTTGAAACTATGTACTTATCAGTAAACTGCTTGCTATTTAAAACCAGAAAATGCAAATTAGTAACAACATGTAGAGTACTTTCCTTTTCTGGGAGACAAAATAAAAGCAAGTTAGGATAAGGGATGGGAAGAAGAAAGAGGGCACAGTGCTCTGAGCTAGTTTAGGAGATGAGACAGAGTAAGGTGAGGAGGGAAAATGGCTGGAAACACACCTGTAATTCCCTTGGAGGCTGAGGCTGGAGGATGGCAAGTTTGAGGCCAATCTGGACAACTTAGTGATACTTTGTCTCAAACAAACAAACAAACAAAAACAAAAACAAAAACAAAAACAAAAACAAAAACAAACAAACAAAAACAAACCAAACAACAACAACAACAACAACAAAAAACAGGGCTGGGGATGTAGTGGTAGATGTGCCCCTGGGTTCAATCCCCAATATGGTAGGAAAACCAAAACAAAACAAAAATGGAGAAAAAGATTAGGAGGGAGATAATTTTTGTTGAACCCTTTCATACACCAGACCCTTCACATATCTTGTGTTACTTGATCCTCACCAAAAAAAAAAGCTACAATGACAAACACCCCACCAGCCAGGTAGGAATTATTGCCCCCAACTTACAGAGGAGGAACTAGGGCAGCCAGTAAGAGTCACAACATTACGCAATGTCATAACATCACACTGCTGGATGTGGGAAAGGATTAACTGAGAAAGTCAGACTTTGGCCCTTGGTTCCTAAGAAGTGACCTCTGAGCCCTTGGAAAGTCCTGCCTGCTAAGAGTGTGTCCACCTGCAGATAGTCAGTGCTAACAATGTGACCCATGATGAGGTTTTTGGGTGCAAATCGGCTCAACCTCCAGAGGGGCCAGAAGCTCAGGTCTGCCCTATGAGTGATCGTCTGTGCCTCCATGACTGACCCCTTGTAAAAACTCTGACACTGAGGCTCAGGAGAGCTTTCCTGGTTGACAATATTCTGGGCATGTCATCACACACTGTCCACAGGATAATTCAGAGATGTCTCTACCGGGAACTCTGTCCATACAGGGAACTCTTCTGGGCTCTGCACACCTTTCTCTCCTCTTGGCTGATGTTAATTGGGATCCTTTTGCTCTAATAAACCATAACCATTGAGCACAGTGAGTTCTGAGTCCCTCCAGCAAATCACTGACCTGAGAGTGGTTTGGGGACTGCTCCCTAACTTTGTAGAAGGTACATGGGGGACTGGGGTTTAAGCGAAGACCTCAGAGGTCCCAGAGTGTGCCTCTTCTCCACTGCACCCCACCCTTCACTGGCCCACTGTGCCACAAGTGCTGAAGGACAGAAGTCCTGGCATCACGAGGAAGAACAGGAACAAAGTGATAGACAGCCAAGCTGAGCTACAGCAGGCGCATGGATGAGGGCAGAGCAAAGGAAGCTGGCAGCATGTTCAGAGGATGCAAATGTTAGAAAGTTCTGGCAATCTAGGTCCCTTGCAATGAAGGAGGCCAGGAAGGCCAAGATTTCCTCCACCAGTTCCCCTGGAAGACTCCCTGGTCTCTCTCCCTCAGTTTTTCATACCCTCTTCTTGGGCCAGGAGGGAAAATCATGTTCCCAAACTTGTACATAGAATTCAGGGAAGGAGGGAGGGAACCAAGAGCCTGGGCTCTGACCCTGCTCTCTTCTAGCCAACCCACAGTTGCTGGAGGCCCAGAGCAATGGCAGGTTGGAGGCCCCTTACCACTTCCCCACCTGGCACATTCTTAAGTACCTAGTCTCTTCGGCCCCACATCCTGGGGAGTACCAAGGGAAAGCAAGGACTCATGTAGTTCCAGGCTGGAGAGTCTCTTTCCAACTGCTTTTTCATTTCCTGCTTTGAAGAGGTGGGTGGGGGAACACTCCTTGGTATTTGCCTCTTGCCCACCACTGCTGAGGGCCAGCCGCAGAGCTGAGTTCATGAGGTTACTTGCCAAACACAAGCCTCTAGCTTCTGGGCAGAGTCCTCCCCAAGGCATGTGGGGTTGGCCTTCCACCACCATCAGGCAAAATGCCATGTCTGGTTGAGACTGGGTGATGAATAAACGGAGAGGGCGCTCTGAACAGCCATTACCCCAGCCTGGACTCTAGGCCCAGGCATCGGCCCCAGCCCTGCCCCGAGAGCAAGGCCCAGGGCAGAACACCCGGTGCTCCTTTCATACAGGGCATAGTTCCACCTTGAGAGACCACACTCAAATTCACCTGCATAAATGTGTTAGAGGAAGTAGGGCTTCTGGAGTCTTTCTCTACCCCAGTGGAAGGTCTATACCAGGTTATTAACAATAGTATTAAGAGTAAACATTTCTCTCTCTCCTCCCTCCAATGAGGCAACCAGCAAGAAGAGAAGCCCAACTGTAAACTTTCTATCTCTGCCTCTTTCCCTCTCTCCCTCTTTCTAAATATATAGAAGTGTGGTTTTCTGGAGGCCTCTGAGGACAGATCACCTCTGCAGGTTGCTTCAGACCCCTGTCCCTCCCCAGATGGGAATCATGGGATTTAGAAAAACAGAAGAGACTTTCCTTTTGCAGTCTGTCTTGCAAACTTGCTTGTGTTAACAGTCTTGAGAGTTCTGTGCACTACCAACCACCAAGACAGCTTTTTACCATAGACCCCTGGTTAAGACCCCTCAATAATCTTTCCTTCTGAGCCCTCTTCACCTACCTTCTCTTTGTGGCATGATTCTAGATCAAGACCCAGATTAAACTCTCTCACGTAAAGAAAGCCTCTCATCTATTAGACCCAGCCCTCCCCCAGGGTAGCAGTGCACACAGTAGGTGCTCTCCCCTTTGCCCTCAGCTCACTGAGTGTCTTGCCTGGAAATTTCCTCACTAGGGAGGGTTGTACTCTGTGTACCCATAGGGCCTAGCACAGTACACTGCTTGTAACTGAAGCTCCATAAATATTTTTTGAGTGGACAAGTGAATGAGAATGGAGTTATTATGGACACAGACCATACAGTCCATTCATGGTGATTTAAATTTACATTAACAAAAATGAGAAATCCAGGTCTTTCAATCACACTAAGCACATTTCAAGTACACAAGAGCCACATGTGCCTCGTGGCTACTGCATTGGATATCCCAGATAGAAGAACATTGCGATCATCACAGAAAGTTCTATAGAACGGCATTGGATGACCTTATAACTGGTATCACCTGGAGTTTTGCAGTGCCCAATCTGCACAACTATTCACAGAGTGAAGTACTTCCTGTGTGCGGTGATGTGCTGGGTGCTGATCAAAGGATTTCGCCAGTATTTGTAGTTTAAGACAGGCATGAGAACATCTAAAAGCATCTTATAAGAAATGCCTCCTTGAGGAATGAATACAGCCTAAATGAAGGAAACAGATTTTGATCAGGTATCACTGAATATATAAATAAATGAACAGATCAAAGGAAAGAAATATAGGAGGTCTGACTGTCCCCAGAGTCTGAAAATGAATGTCTTTCTTTTTTCCTTCTTATGGGTAAAATGGACGTGACTTTGCTAGAATTATTTCCTAGAGAAATAAACATATAAGACAGAATTAATCTGCCCGCTATTGAAATACAGCCAAATGAAATAGTTGCCTTCCTGTAGCAACCACAGATTTCTAACATGGCAGCCACTGATTTTCTGGGTGAGGCGAGATTTACGATGGCCTTTCTTATTGTTTTCCATAAACCACTGAAATGTCCCATCCATTGCAACATTTCTGCCTCCAAATGGTCTTGCTGACGCTTTCCCTTACACAAGAGCAAATGTGTAAACTCCTTTGTCAGACCCTGTATCTTGGTGCGCTAGCAAAAAATGTGAATCCTGTTTTTCTGAGAGTCCTTTCTACCTCCTGTGTGTGACGATCTCACTCTGCCAAGAAAACTGTAGGTCCAAATAGGTGAGGAGGTTCCCTTCTTCTGCACTGGATGGAGACCCATCAGGATGGAGAAAGGAGAGGGGGTCTTCACCTCCACTTTATGGCCCTGTGCTGCAGGCCTGGGACCCTGAACCCCAGGTTCTTGTCTTTCTAGTCTGTCCTACCCCCAACGCCTGCCCTTAATTCCTGCTGGCCATCGGGATCAGCAGGAGTTGGGCCGGAAGCCAAGAGGCAGCAGCTGAGAACTCGGCCTGTGATTCAGGACACCCCCAATTAGTTTATCTTATTAATGCCAATTGATTGGCACAGAACCCCTGGGAAGTGGGCAAGGGGGAGAGGCCTATTTAAAAATCAGCTTCTACACCGCCTGTCTCTAAGCTCCGCACCTGGGCTCAGTGGCTAGGTGGGTGGCAGGAGGCAGGAGGACCAGGGGAGTGGACTGATGCCCAGCAGATGGGATGGTGTCTGCTTTTAAATATATGGAGATTTGTTGCAATTTCACAGGGTTTATGCAGGCTACCTTTTAAGCCTGTAAGGCCAAGAGTAAATTAGCCACAAAGAATTTCTCTATTAAGTCATCGTTCATTTATTCCTTCTCGGGGCTCCAAATGGTCTGGGGTTTGTTGGTGTTTAATATCTGGTTCCCTGGGGGGAAGGAGCCCTGAAGTATGGTTTTTCCATTTCTGTGGTTTGAGTTCTCAATTTCACAGTCCCACCATAACGTCAGAGCTTCGAGTAGGCAATCTGCCACAGCACACCATTGTATGGCTTTGGCACCCCACAGATTCCATGGACCTAATGACCCCCCAGGTCACAGAAGATATGAACTAGAGTAAAGAAACTAGGAAAAGATGGGTTTTGGATTGTTTCTACTTTTGTTTTGGAATGCAATTATGTGTCCATGGATATATTTTAATTTTTAATACCGGCATGTGTGGAATTCACAACTGAGTTGCCAAGCTCCCGAACATTCACAGTCAGCTCCCGTATGCTGACGAGCTGGCTCTGGCACATTATTGACTGGGAGCTGCTTAGTCACGTGTGTGTCCCTGCGATTGCTACTTTCAGTTTAGAATTTCATGTCATGGTTTCCCCCAACAACCTCCATGAGCTTAGAGTTCGATGCACGTTTTAAAGAAGTATGTGTGTGTGTGTGTGTGGGGGGGGAATAAAGACGTGGAAACCAGATGGAGCAGGCATTGCTGGGCACACACTATTAAGGTTTGGATGTGAAGTGTCCCCCAAAAGTTCCTGGGTTGATGTGCAGGAATGTTTGGAGGCGAATTGATTGAATTGTGAGAGCTGTGATCTAACCAGCCCATCCTAGTTTGAATGGACTAACTGGGTGGTAACTGTAGGCAGGTGGGACTTGGTTGAAGGAGGTGGGTCACTGGGGGTGTGCCCTAGGAGGGTGCCTCTTCCCTGCAGCTCCTTCTTCCCTCCTCTCTCTCTCTTTCTCTCTCTCTCTCTGCTTCCTGGCCACTTTTTCCTGATCAGCTTCCCTCTGCCACCCCTTTGTGCCATGGTGTACTGTCAAACCTTAGGCCTAGAGCAACGGACTTGGCTGACCATGGACTGAACCTGTGAACCGTGAGCCCAAATAAACTTACCCTCCTGTAACGTGTTCTTACCAGGTATTTTGGTCACAGTGATGCAAAGCTGACTGATACACCCACCAACCCCCACCTTGGTGGTGGCTGATGTCACCCGTCAGCTCCTGTGAATGGCGAAGGGCTCACACCTATGTCCTTCTCTGCACCCAGGCTCTGGCAGAGATGCCTGGAGGTCACAGTGACCAGTGACAACTCACACAGAGTAGAAATCTAGGCCCCTTGCCTTAAGGGCTATTTTGGGCAGGGAGTTCCACACAGAGCATCTGTGGACCTGGCAGAGTCTTTATCTCGACACATCTTGGCTTCCCAACTGCCTCTTTCTCCTGCTTCCCACATTCCTCTTCTCAACCAGTGTTCACCAAGTCGAATTAAACACGGACAAAGAGCACCAAGGTTGACAGACCTGTGCTTAAGAGCAGTGTGAGATGGTGACGGAAGCCAGTGGTCAAGCAAGGAGGAGCTGGGCTTTGGGGCAGACAAAGGGGTTTTGGCAACAAGGAAGAAAAAAAAATGGGTCTGGTAGGCAACAAAGACCCTGATCCGAAGATTTGCATTGGAGTCACTGTGGGCTCAACTTATTTCTTCTTCCAGGCTTTTCATCATGGGGTCATCAGCACTGTGTCCAGGGTTCTAGAATGACATAGCTTTGTGGATCGTCAGATTTGCTCAGATTTTCTAGGGCCAGGGATGGGATGGGGGAAAGTTTCATAATCTACTTCGTAAATAACTATATATTTTATCCTAAAATAATGATAGTTAACACAAGCGGCAATTACTTTGTACCTGTCTCTGGTCTAAGAACATGATATAGGAAATAAATTGAGTCATTCCATCAATGCCATGAGGTAACCAAACCAAAGTCAGGTTAAATACTTAGCCCAAGGTCAAGTTGGCAAACTGGAGAGCTGGATTTGAACCCCTGTGGCATGGCTCTAGAATCTGTGTCTTTAACCAAAAACATTGTATGTCTTAAAGAAAAAGGCAGATTTACTTGAGAGTAGAAAATAAAGTTTAGGGGAAATCTTTAGGTTTTTAGCTTCTGGTGGATTGCTTCTTTTCCCAGGAGTAGGTGGCAGTGGTGGGGACTTGGTCACGGCTATGACCTTCATGAAAAGGTTTCTTCATCCCTCTGGTCTTTCTTTAGTCTTCTCGGGGGAGCAAAGCAGGCAACAGAGGGCAGAGGGATTGAGGATGTCCTGGGAGGGCAAGGGCAGATCCCAGTCTTGGGGAGGCCATCTGCATATTCACAGTTACTTTTCCTGCTCTCCAGCTTGTTGGGAAGGATCCGGCTGTCACTTGCTGGGGTCAGCAGGGTAATGACCCTGCTCTCACCGCCTGGACTGCCCAGGTGGGAACGCTCTATCCCTGAGGGTGTAGGTGCTATGCAGGGACTGGCTGGGACAACCAGGACAGCTTCCAGGATGAAGTGGGAGAGAGATGGGAGCCCAGTAGAAGTGCACCCAATGCCAAGGCTAACTGTCACTAGTGGAAAAGAGAAGGTACTAATGTGAACATGTGAAGAAAGGAATGTTTTCCTATGTTCTAGTCCATTAAAAATACATGTTTAAAGAAATAGGGGCATGAGTGAAGTGTATTCCCCTGCCCTAAATTCTGTTTTTGAAATTTTCTTGAAGGTCATTATTTTAGATTGCTCTGTAATAAAAGAAAATATCTTCTAAGAAAAATGGAGATGAAGAAGAAAGAAAGAAAGAAGAAAGAAAGAAAGAAAGAGAGAAAGAAAGAAAGAAAGAAAGAAAGAAAGAAAAGTGGAGATGTAGGAAACAGACAAAAATTGGACTTTTATCCAAAGAGGGTCAGCGCAGAACCTTCTGCGTTCTTTCTAAAAATGTTCTTTCTGGAAGTTTGAAGATCACTCTGCAGTTTGAAAAAAAAACGTAACAGGCACTATAATTAGTCTTGGCAAGCTACGGAGCAGAGAGGACAGGTATTATTGCCCCCATTTTATAGGTAGGAAACCAAAGACTGGAGACTAGAAAGAATTATCTGAAGGTCTCACTGTGACTATGAGCCTTCTCCATGCCGTGGGTTCAGGGCAAGTTATTTATATAGAATCTCCTTTTTAAAAATATTTTTATTAGTTATTGATGGACTTTATTTATTTGTTTGTTTTATATGTGGTGCTGAGAATCGAACCCAGTGCCTCACACATGCTAGGCAAGTGCTCTCCCTCTGAGCTACAACACCAGCCCATATATAGGATCTCTTAAAATCATTGCTAATAAACCATTATGCCCAAATCCTACGTTTAGAACCCTAACTGGACTTGGGGAGTAGCCCATCAGAGTGTGAGGGAGGGTGACAATGGAAGAGTACACTCTGTCTGGAGCAGCTAGAAGGCTGAAGGGGTTGTTCCGACCCCCACTGGCCCTAATCCTGGGGATGGAGAGAGGCTGGCAGCCACGGCACACTGATCTGCAGAGGGACTGCACTGTCCGCTCAGGTCCCTGAGATGGGGAGAGTTGGGGGAATAAGAATAGTACTAAAGGGCTTGGTGTTGGGGGTCCACTGGGATCTGTTCGAGGGAGGGAGGGGGGACTGTACACTGAGAGGTCACAAGCCCTCCTGCAGGTCCCACAATTTACTACAAGGACTCACAGATCTCAGTAGAGCTATCGTGCTCATAGGGCTGGGCCTGAGAGGGACCAGATGTCCTTTCCCAAGGAGGACATGTGGACAGTGCTTCCATCTCCCAGAAAAGGCATGTAAGAGTACCCACCGTGTGGCCAGCCCACAGAGCTCCCCCCAAGCCTTGGAGCCTAGAGATTCTTACTGGGGGCTAATCACAGAGGCGTGGTTGATGGCCCACATGGCTGACCTTAGTCTCTGGCTCCTCCAGGGACCAAGCTGATATGGTTTGAGCCAAGGGTCCCGCCATTCATCACACTGTCAGCATGTCAGACTATCTGACCCAAGACCTTCAGGCAAAACAAAGACAGCTATCAGGCAGAATATTCTAAGGGCTTAGAGGTCACATCCCAGGAGCCAGATAAGAACCAAATCTTTGGGAAAGGTTAATCCTCTACTTCCCAGGGATCTACCCAAGTCACCATGGCATCTAGGACTGAATGAATTCCTAATTTCTCTTCCTATTGGAACTTGATCTGCAATGCCAGGTACTACATTCCATAGAAGGAACCATTCTAGAATCTAGTCCATGTCCAGTCTCAGGGGCCAAACTAGACCCAAGCAGGGAGAGACTTAGTGTATAACTAACTCAGCATCAGGAGGACATGCTTTTGAAAAAGCCCAGCTTTGTTCCTGAGATCCAGTCCTCCCTGCCTTAATCCCAGGCAGGAATGGATCTTCTGTGCTGTGTCCACAGACCAGCTCTTGTCTGGGCAGCCTTTCAGATTGAGGCCTTGCTGACTCTTGCCTGGCCCATCTCTGAGACTGCAGGCCTGTACAGAGCCCACTGTCTGGGGTTGGGCCTGGACTCTTGGACAGGGTTCTGTGTGTCCTTCACCCCTGGATTTCCTGTGTCTGGGTTGACCCCAGCTGCTAGGAGAATTTCTCCATCCTGCAAGACCTCAACGTGACTGCAACATTGACTACCAGACAGAGGCTCAGAGTCCTATTCAGTACCTGCAAAGAGGGCCACCCTGCCTTTGTGGGTCAGCTCAGTCCCAGTTGTCCCCTTTGACCACCATTATCAAAATTAGTCATCCTAGGCTGTGGCATGATTCTTTGGAGGGTTCCCAGCCAAGCGTAGTCTGGTGTTCTCTAACAGGGACAGCTCAAAGGGACATAGTGTGGCTCACCCATAAAGAAATGCTGTAGCTCTTACATTTGTATCTCAGTTGCCAACCAGGGGCTCTCTGTGGAGATTGGTGGTTTGTACAGTGGCCATGAACTTCAAACCTCTGGAATTCCTCCTGTACAAAGGGACTGAAAGAAATGCAAGTATACAATCTTTTGTGAGAAATCCTTGGACCAAGTATATTTTAGAATTTGGAATTTTTCAGAATTCAGAAAGATAATTTCATAGAGAGATTGTACATTATGTGACAACCTTGGTAAGCACTGTGTAAATCAAACACTTTCATATTTCTGCAGTGAACCGTATCATATGCACAAAGTGAGACGAATAAGGCCATCATTCTTTGTCTTATGTCAACTCAGTTCAGCTTTAGCTACCAAATAATTTCAGGTTTAGCCGTGTGTGGCTACCCTGTAAATTATAGAAAAAAAAAATCAATTTATGGAATTTTTTGAGTAGGTTAAATGTTTTCCACATATCCTTCATTATGCTTTGAAACATCTCAAGATGCTTATGAAGGAATTGAGTCTCATTCATCTTTTTATTTCTAATGCCTGCCCTGATTCTGGCATATACGAGGTGCTTCGTCCATATGCTGAAGGAATGGTTTACTGGATTATTTTCTCACGGGCAGCCCAGAGGTGAGCAAGCCTTGCTGGAATGAGTCACCAGGTCTGCTGAGGGCCATTGCCAAGTAGGAATGACGCATCGACTACAAGGTGTGTGGTGGCTCGTGATTCTGTGCCCAGCCAAGACTGCGGCACAGGTCCTCATTGGTGATCATGGTCAAGGGCCTCCATCTTTCTCCTCAGGTCTTCAAGTAGGATGACTAGTCTATGAAGCACTTTCTTCCCCTCCTAATCCTTTCTGAGAAGAAGGCAGAGGCCCAAAGAAGAAAGCAGACAGGCCACACAGAAGTCTCATGGGCCACACAGCAGAGCCTGCAGGGAAGAGAACTGGGAAGGCAGTTATTGTTTGTTCCCTGGGAACATCAGACTTGCCTCTGATTCTGGCTCTTTACCTCACCCTGTGTCCACTAGGGGTAACTCTGCTATAGCCTCACTATGAGAGTTCCTGCTATTCTCAGTGTCCAACAGAACTTTGTCAGTGAAATCGCTGATATTTATCAGTGAAATGAAGTGTTGAGATAATCCAGCAAACTAAAATAATTTATGTTATTTTAAAATTGTTTTATTTAAAATTTAACTCTTAAATTTATTTTCAAGGGGATATAAATTTTTTACTGGGTTATAGATGGTGAAGTAGATTTAAAATTTTTTTTGTATTTGTAGATGGACAGCATGCCTTTATTTTATTTGTTTATTTTTATGCGGTGCTGAGGATTGAACCCAGTGCCTCACATGTGCAAGGCAAGCACTTTGCCACTGAGTTACAGCCCCAGCCCAGTGAAGTAGATTTTTTTACCCCTTGGTTTCTGTCAGTCAACTAACCCTTTATGATCTTTTGCCTTTAGTTATTTCCCTTGGTGAATACTAACCATTTAACTGGATATTCAATGCAGATATCCTACAGGAATTATAAAAATTTTCAGAAGTTTTGAAAAACCTTAAATTTTTTTTTATTATTATTCTGCTTGTCTGGGTTTGAGTATTGTGAGCTACTGTTTTTTTGCCAATCACTATCAAATAGGCAACTTCTCTCTTTTTCCTCCAAATATTTGGACCATGGGAGGCTTTTGCAGAATGTTGCAGAATATCTGAAACATCTTTGGGAAACAAATGGATCTCTGGTGCAGGTGGAAAAAAAATAACCAGAAAATCTGCTTTCTCTGTTAAGAGGGTACATTCTAGCTAGTAGAGAAGTTACAGGATTATCTTAGTAGTCAATTATTTTGTTTCCTTTATATGAGTGATACATAGAATAAATGCTTTCCTCTGTGACTAAAACTAGGTTTATGAAAATGTTTTCTTTCCTTACAGAATTAGTCACAAATAAAAGCATTTTCCTTTTTTTGAGGAAGAACATTTATTTTTCTTGTACAATGAGCAGAACAATCCTTATTTGCAAATGAAGAAAACAAAGGCCCATGAAAATTATTTAGTGAGTCTGCAGGTCTTTCAAAGAAAAAAAGAGAGGGGGAGAGAAAGACATTTAAGACAGGAAGGAAGGAAGAAAGGAAGGAAAGAACAAATGATGGTAGGAAGGGAGAAAAGATAGTAGGGAAGGTAAAATAAAGGAAGAGAAAAAGAAGGAAGGAAACGTATAAGTAGCTAATTTTCCATAAAATGGAGTTTTTGAGAGACATTCAGAATAGGATTAAGCTAAAAACTGCATGCAAATATGTAATCTCTTGCCAGTCTGTTATTTTTATGTTTTCAGGTATCAAATGTTAAGTGAGAATAATTTTAGTGAATGTAAAGCAGAAGGATGGACAAATGATATTCCTATATGTAAAGGTAATATAAAATAAGTTTATAATCTCTCAAGACAGCCAAACTATTTAAGCTTTTTCAAAATGTTTGGCATCAAAACATCCTTACGTTTATAATTAAATATTTTTTATTTAAATTATTTTTCTGGTTTATAATACAGTACAGTTCCTTCCTTTGCTAAATACTAACCTAACTGGGTATCCAATGTGGATATCTAGTTTTATTATCCTACAGGTAGGTGGCTTTAAGAAACTTTTGAAAAATCTGAAAAAGTTGTTCTTTCTGCATTCTGCTTGTCCAGTGCAGCAATGTATCTAGTTATTTTATTTTAAATTTTATTTTTAAATTTATTTTTGGTGCCAGGGAATGAACTCAGGGGTGCTCAATCATTGAGCCACATTTTCAGTCTTTTTTTGGATTTTATTAACAGGCAGGGTCTTGCAAAATTGCTTAGGGCCTCACTAAGTTTCTGAGGCTGGCTTTGAATTTGTGATCCTCCTGCCTCAGGCTACCAAGTCATTGGGATTACATATGTGTACCAAACATGCCTGACAAGTCATTTTATTATTACATATTTTGTGTTTTGATACATCAAATATAGGAGTTGAGGTTATAGCTCAGTGGTAGTGTTCATTAAGCATGCATGAGGACCTGGGTTCTAGTTCCACTACCACAAAAATAAATAAATAGATAAGAGAGAGAGAGAGAGAGAGAGAGAGAGAGAGAGAGAGAGAGAGAGAATAAATAAAGAGATAAATCAAAATCCCTTGGGATCCTTGTTAAAACTGATATTTGGGTTACTAAAAAAAGGCCTATTGAATCATTAGCTTTGGGGTGAGAAAGAAGCACTCTTAGAATTTTCATTATAACAAGAATCCAGGGTCCTTCTACGGTAAAAAGGGTTGACTTCTACAACCTTGGATATTTGAAAATATTAAGTAAAATTAAAATAAATACTCAAGTTATTTTGAACACTGAGGTGGAAGAGGAAGGAAATTTAAGAACAATTTTTGTATTGAAATAAATATTATGAAGTTTACTTTTATATCTTTTAGAATGCTGGTTTATATTATTTGGGGGCATAAATGGAAATTTTGTATTTAGTCATTCTAAAGTTATATTTGTTAATAATTTGAGCTACTTGTCACCATGAAAATGCAAACTACCATTCAAAGTAGTAGTTGTTTGTTCACTTCCACAGAAAAGAATCAGAGATAAACAGTAATTTTAATGTTACCTAGCTTTTATCTTTTGCAAACAGGTATATCAAATGCTTCTAAAAACATTTAAGTAATTTCCTCTATTTTACCTTGCTGATGATTTTACACACACACACACACACACACACACACACACACACACAAACAATTTCATTATAAAGTTTTCACATTCTACTAGAAAAAATTATTTTTGTTTTTTCAGTTGTTAAGTGTTTGCCAGTGACAGAACCAGAGAATTATCAGTAGTGCGATAGAACCAGATGAGGAATATTATTTTAGACAAGTCGTGCAGTTTGAGTGTAATTCAGGCTTCAAACTTGAAGGACACAAAGAAATATATTGTTCAGAAAATGGTCATTGGAGTAATGAAAAACCAAGATGTGTGGGTAAGATGTACTTAACTGCTTGCTTGATTGTTCTTAGTTTTTCTTATGAAAATATATATTTAAAAACATTATACACAATAATGAATATAAATAATTCTTAAAAAGCTAATGTTTATTAAGCATGTACAACATCCCTGAGTTGATCTTAGTTTTCTATATAAGTCATTTTACTTTCTACCTACAAAAGAGTTATATGATTTATGTACTAGTATCATCTCTATAATTGAAGAAATTTTGGTGCAAAATTGTTTTAGTCAGCTACTTGGCTGCTTGATTAAAAAAAAACTAACAAGAACAATTAGAGGAGGAAAAGTTTATTTGAGGTCTCTCAGTTTCAGAGGTCTCGGTCCATGGATAGCCAGCTCCATTCCCTGGGGCTCAAGGGACATGATGGTGAAATAATGAAGCAATGGAAAGTGGCTCAGGACATGATGATCAGGAATGAGAGAGAGAGAGAGAGAGAGAGAGAGAGAGAGAGAGACTCTCCTCACAACATACAAAATGTATACCCCAAAGGTACACCCTTGATGACCCACCTCTTCCAGCCACACCCTACCTACTTTCAGTTACCACTCAGTCAATTTCTATCAGAGGATTAACTGGGTTAAGGCTCTCATAACCCAATCATTTCACCTCTAAATCTTGGTGGATTGTCTCACATATGAGCTTTTGGGTGTTACTTCCCTGTTAACAAAAATCAAATCATGCAGCCTAGATTACCACAGCATAGGGAGTCTAGATTTAAACCTAGGTTATTATCTGACATCAACATCCATACTCTAACCACAAACATATTGTTGTTGGCTCTTTTTTCAGGGTGATGAGTTCCAGGGATTGAAATCAGGAGCACTCAACGCTAGCCATTTTTTGTATTTATTTAGAGACAGAGTTTGAGTTGCTTAGTGTCATGGAGTTGCTTAATGTCTTGCTGTTCCTGAGGCTGGCTTTGAACTTGAAATTCTGCCTCAGCCTATGCTGCTGGGATTACAGCGTGTAACACCACTCCTGGCTATCCTTGGCTCTTACAGGTTGAAAGAGAATGTTCAGCCTTTCAGTGCTGATCTCCAGAAAAGTCTATTTTTAATTCTGGATGCCAGATATTTATTATTTGTTTCCACTGATGCATCATGATGGCATTATATTTTTGAATAACTCATCTTTGATAACTTATTTCTAGGAAATGATTCTTTCATATTTATGCTGAAAGTTAACTATGAACTGCTGAACATAATTGAATCCACCAAATAAATAATTTTATTTTAGAAAAATTTCTAAGTCAATTGTAAGCCATGGGGAGAGCAACATGGCAGCGGGTGCAGAGAGATCAAGTCCCTGACCTCTTCAGCTGTGCAGGCATAGGGAGTCGTAAACAACCTAAATCTGTTTGCTCAGGATTACTAGGCAATGCTGAGCTGACGTGGATCTGGGGTGAACAGTCTGGGCCTCTCAGAACACACACTGAGCCCGGATCAGCTGAATTCAAGCTCCCGTTCGCCTGCTTCCCGTAGACAAACAGCTGTGACTCAGCACTAATCCATCCGGCTGAAACAACTGGTCAGCCCTTCTGATCCTACGGAGGTAAATGCCTACCGAGCCTTCATAGGTAGTGGCCACAGGTTTGAAACGGGGCTTGGGAGAGACAGTAAGGACCCACCCGTTCCATTGGTCGCCCGGCAAAGGGAAACGAACTGTCGCCATTTGCAAGAGACACCACCATGGCAGAGAACTGACATCATCAGACTGCGGCGGAGGAGATAACTTCATTGAAACCTGCGGCTACAGGTGTGTAATTCCCTAGCCTTCCCTCTCCACACATCGGGGAAACCTTAAGGGCCCCTCCCAGCTCTCCCGTGAGCGCGATAGCCAGCCCGAGGGAATAAGAGGTGGCGCGGGACCCACGGCGCGGAACTACTGCTCCCACCAGGGCTGACAGCTGAGGTCTCTTGCACCAGCTACTGGGGGCGGGGCTACCGGAGGGCAAGTAAAATTCGCTGAGGAATCTCAGCCCCAAGCTCTACAAACTTAGGGTCTGAGGGAATGGCAAACTGGAAGAGTGTGCCCAGTCGTTCATGAAAACAGGGCTCCCGGGAGCAGCAGACCTGGCGTGTAGCCAGTATTGTGGTGAGCGGCACCCGTGAGAGGGGCCTGGCTAGAGGAAAAGTGGGAAGTGACTAGACACAAGAGGAGGCCCTAGGTACTCAGGATTGGAGACTCGCCCCGTCTGGGAGGAGCTGCTGCACAGTGATTGGTTCCTGCGTATTGACAGGAGAAACTTGGCCTGGTGGGCACAGCGCCACCTACTGGAAGAGAAGTTAATCAAACTCTAAGACTGCATTTATTAGTTTTTTTTCTTTTTTTCTTTTCTCTCTTTTTTTTTTTGATTTGGGTTTTTCTTTCATTTTCATTTTTCTTTCTTGTTTTTTTAAATTTTTTTTATACTTTTTAAAAATTT
This sequence comes from Spermophilus citellus, assembly GCF_964194105.1. Classification (NCBI taxonomy): domain Eukaryota; kingdom Metazoa; phylum Chordata; class Mammalia; order Rodentia; family Sciuridae; genus Spermophilus; species Spermophilus citellus. The sequence goes on from NC_138187.1 coordinate 131,076,349, forward strand.
TTTTTCTTCTAATTTTAATTTTAAATTTTTTTATTATTTTTAAAAAAAAATTTTTTCTTTTTTTATTTCCTATTTTTTTCTTCTTTTGTCTTTTCATTTCTTTTCAATTATCTTATCCCCCCTTCCTTGAATTCTACCTGCTTACTCTTATTCTCTTTAGTGACTTCTTCTCTTCCCTTCTAATACCTTTCCTCCCAAGCATCTAATACATTTATAGGAGTAAACAGTAATTCATCAGTCAAACAGAACAAGAAGTAACATGAGCAGCTTCAAAAAGCAAGGAAGAAAAGGAGTACAAACAATGCAGGACAGCCTAAATATTCAGGAGGACCTAGAGTCATCAGAAAAATGGTCATATAAAGAACTCAAGGAACACCTTAGACAGATGGAATGGAACCTTAAAGAGGATACAAGACAACAAATTCAAGCAGCGAAAGAACACATTGAGAATGAATTACATAAACAGATAAAAGAAGAAGTTAAGCATCTTTATCAGGAGATAGAGATTATAAAAAATAATGAAACAATAATTCTAGAAATGAAGGAAACGATAAACCAAATTAAAAACTCAATTGAGAGTATCACTAACAGAGTGGAGCAAGTAGAAGCCAGAACATCAGATAATGAAGACAAAATATATCATCTTGAAAAGAGTCTAGCCAACTCAGAAAGGCTGGTAAAAAATCACGAGAAAAACATCCAAGAGTTATGGGATAACATAAAAAAAACAAACTTACGAGTCATCGGGATAGAAGAAGGTACAGAGATTCAAACCAAGGGAATGAGTAACCTGCTGAATGAAATAATTTCAGAAAACTTTCCAGAAATAAAAAAGGAAACAGATATACAAATTGAAGATGCATACAGGACACCGAGCACACAAAATCACAGTAGACCAACGCCAAGACACATTGTTATGAAGATATCCAATATACAGAACAAAGAGAAAATATTAAAAGCTACAAGAGAAAGGAGACAGATTACATTCAGGGGTAAACCAATAAGGTTAACAACGGATTTTTCATCACAGACACTGAAAGCAAGAAGGTCATGGAACAATGTATTTCAAACACTGAAAGACAATGGATGCCAACCAAGAATATTGTATCCAGCAAAATTAAGCTTCAGGTATGACAATGAAATAAAAATATTTCATGATAAACAAAAGTTAAAAGAATTTGCAGCCAGAAAACCAGCATTGGAAAGCATTTTGAGCAAAACACTACACCAGGAGGAAATGAAAAACAATAACCAAAACTATCAGTGGGAAGTGCCTCAGTAAAGACAGAGGGTGAAGGGAAAGATAATCATGGAGAAACAAACTAAATTTTTTTAAAAAAAGGATAAATAATCAAACATGGATGGAAGTACAAACCATATATCAATAGTAACTCTGAATGTTAATGGCTTAAACTCTCCAATAAAGCGACATAGGCTGGTATCATGGATGAAAAAAACAAATCCAACAATATGCTGCCTCCAGGAGACACATCTGATTGGAAAAGACATACACAGGCTGAAGGTGAAAGGATGGGAAAAAATATACCACGCACACGGTCCTCGTAAGCAAGCAGGGGTGGGAATCCTCATATCGAATAAAATCGACTTCAAGACTAAGTTAATCAAAAGGGATAAAGAAGGACATTATATACTGTTAAAAGGAACCATTCACCAACAAGACATAACAATTATCAATATTTATGCACCAAATAATGATGCTGCGACATTCATAAAACAAATTCTCCTCAAGTTCAAGAATCAAATAGACCATAACACAATAATTATGGGTGACTTCAACACACCTCTCTCACCATTGGACAGATCCTCCAAACAAAAGTTGAATAAAGAAACTATAGAACTCCATATCACAATCAATAACCTAGACTTAACTGACATATATAGAATATATCAACCATCATCAAATGGATATACTTTTTTTCTCAGCAGCACATGGATCCTTCTCAAAAATAGACCATATATTATGCCATAGGGCAACCCTCAGTAAATATAAAGGGGTGGAGATAATACCATGCATTTTATCTGATCATAATGGAATTAAACTGGAAATCAATGATAAAAGAAGGAAGGAAAAATCCTACATCACATGGAAAATGAACAATAATTCTAGAAATGAAGGAAACGATATGTTAATGAATGATCAATGGGTTACAGAAGACATAAAGGAGGAAATCAAAAAATTCTTAGAGATAAATGAAAATACAGACACAACATATCGGAATTTATGGGACACAATGAAAGCAGTTTTAAGAGGAAAATTCATCGCCTGGTGGTCATTCCTCAAAAAAAGAAAAAACCAACAAATAAATGAGCTCACACTTCATCTCAAAGCCCTAGAAAAGGAAGAGCAAAACAACAGCAAATGTAGCAGAAGGCAAGAAATAATTAAAATGAGGGCGGAAATCAATGAAATTGAAACAAAGGAAACTATTGAAAAAATTAACAAAACTAAAAGTTGGTTCTTTGAAAAAATAAATAACATCGACAGACCTTTAGCCATGCTAACGAAGAGAAGAAGAGAGAGAACTCAAATTACTAACATACGGGATGAAAAAGGCAATATCACAACAGATGCTACAGAAATACAGAAGACAATTAGAAATTATTTTGAAAACCTATATTCCAAGAAAATAGAAGATAGTGAAGACATTGATAAATTTCTTAAGTCATATGATTTGCCCAGACTGAGTCAGGAGGATACACACAATTTGAACAGACCAATATCTATGGATGAAATTGAAGAAGCCATCAAAAGACTACCAACCAAGAAAAGCACAGGACCGGATGGGTATACAGCGGAGTTTTACAAAACCTTTAAAGAAGAATTAATACAAATACTTTTCAAGTTATTTCAGGAAATAGAAAAAGAGGGAGCTCTTCCAAATTCATTCTAATAGGCCAACATCACCCTGATTCCAAAACCAGACAAAGACACCTCAAAGAAAGGAAACTACAGACCAATATCTCTAATGAACCTAGATGCAAAAATCCTCAATAAAATTCTGGCGAATCGAATACAAAAACACATCAAAAAAATTGTGCACCATGATCAAGTAGGATTCATCCCTGGGATGCAAGGATGGTTCAATATACGGAAATCAATAAATGTTATTCACCACATCAATAGACTTAAAGATAAGAACCATATGATCATCTCCATAGACACAGAGAAAGCATTCGACAAAGTACAGCATCCCTTTATGTTCAAAACATTAGAAAAACTAGGGATAACAGGAACTTACCTTGACATTATAAAAGCTATCTATGCTAAGCCTCAGGCTAGCATCATTCTGAATGGACAAAAGTTAAAGGCATTCCCTCTAAAATCTGGAACAAGACAGGGATGCCCTCTATCACCACTTCTATTCAATATAGTTCTCGAAACACTGGCCAGAGCAATTAGACAGACGAAAGAAATTAAAGGCATAAAAATAGGAAAAGAAGAACTTAAATTATCACTATTTGCAGATGACATGATTCTATACCCAGAAGACCCAAAAGGGTCTACAAAGAAACTACTAGAACTAATAAATGAATTCAGCAAAGTGGCAGGATATAAAATCAACACACATAAATCAAAGGCATTTCTGTAAATCAGCAACAAAACTTCTGAAACGGAAATGAGGAAAAACACTCCATTCACAATATCCTAAAAAAAAAAAAATACTTGGGAATCAACCTAACAAAAGAGGTGAAAGATTTATACAATGAAAACTACAGAACCCTAAAGAGAGAAGTAGAAGAAGATCTTAGAAGATGGAAAAATATAACCTGTTCATGGATAAGCAGAACTAACATTATCAAAATGGCGATATTACCAAAAGTTCTCTATAGGTTTAATGCAATGCCAATCAAAATCCCAATGGCATTTCTTGTAGAAACAGAGAAAGCAATCATGAAATTCATATGGAAAATTAAAAGACCCAGAATAGCAAAAGCAATTCTAAGCAGGAAGTGTGAATCAGGCGGTATAGCGATACCAGATTTCAAACTATATTACAGAGCAGTAGTGACAAATACAGCATGGTACTGGTACCAAAACAGGCGGGTGGACCAATGGTATAGAATAGAGGACACAGAGACTAATCCTCAAAGTTACAACTATCTTATATTTGATAAAGGGGCTAAAAGCATGCAATGGAGGAAAGATAGCATCTTCAACAAATGGTGTTGGGAAAACTGGAAATGCATATGCAACAAAATGAAACTAAATCCCTTTCTCTCACCATGCACAAAAGTTAACTCAAAATGGATCAAGGAGCTTGATATCAAATCAGAGACTCTGCGTCTGATAGAAGAAAAAGTTGGCTCCGATCTACATATTGTGGGGTCGGGCTCCAAATTCCTTAATAGGACACCCATAGCACAAGAGTTAATAACAAGAATCAACAAATGGGACTTTCTTAAACTAAAAAGTTTTTTCTCAGCAAGAGAAACAATAAGAGAGGTAAATAGGGAGCCTACATCCTGGGAACAAATTTTTACTCCTCACACTTCAGATAGAGCCCTAATATCCAGAGTATACAAAGAACTCAAAAAATTAGACAATAAGATAACAAACAACCCAATCAACAAATGGGCCAAGGACCTGAACAGACACTTCTCAGAGGAGGATATACAATCAGTCAACAAGTACATGAAAAAATGCTCACCATCTCTAGCAGTCAGAGAAATGCAAATCAAAACCACCCTAAGATACCATCTCACTCCAGTAAGATTGGCAGCCACTATGAAGTCAAACAACAACAAGTGCTGGCGAGGATGTGGAGAAAAGGGTACACTTGTACATTGCTGGTGGGACTGCAAATTGGTGCGGCCAATTTGGAAAGCAGTTTGGAGATTCCTGGGAAAGCTGGGAATGGAACCACCATTTGACCCTGCTATTGCCCTTCTCGGACTATTCCCTGAAGACCTTAAAAGAGCATGCTACAGGGATACTGCCACATTGATGTTCATAGCAGCACAATTCACAATAGATAGACTGTGGAACCAACCCAGATGCCCTTCAATAGATGAATGGATAAAAAAAATGTGGCATCTATACACAATGGAGTACTATGCAGCAATAAAAAATGACAAAATCATAGAATTTTCAGGGCAATGGATGGCACTAGAGCAGATTATGCTTAGTGAAGCTAGCCAATCCCTAAAAAACAAATACCAAATGTCTTCTTTGATATAATGAGAGCAACTATGAACAGAGCAGGGTGGAAGAGCAGGAAGAAAAGAGTAACATTAAACAGAGACATTAGATGGGAGGGAAAGGGAGAGAAAAGGGAAATTGCATGGAAATGAAAGGAGACCCTCATTGCTATACAAAATTACATATAAGAGGTTGTGAGGGGAATGGGAAAATAAACAAGGAGAGAAATGAATTACAGTAGATGGGGTAGAGAGAGAAGATGGGAGGGGAGGGGAGGGGGGATAGTAGGGGATAGGAAAGGTAGCAGAATACAATTACTAATAGGGCATTATGTAAAATTGTGGATGTGTAACCGACGTGATTCTGCAATCTGCATTTGGGGTAAAATTGGGGGTTCATAACCCACTTCAATCTAATGTATTAAATATGATATGTCAAGAGCTTTGTAATTTTGTGAACAACCAACAAAAAAATTGTAAGCCATGATTTCTTCAATTTAATTTGTCATGATACAGCTGATTTATATATCTTGATTCATCAATAATTTTGGCTTTTAAGTTAAACATTATGACCAATTAATTTAATAGTACCATACTTCATTTAACCTATTCTTGTTGGGAAGAAGTTTCTGCCATATTTATTTATTTATTGTCTAAAACCTCTGATTTATTCATATTTTTTTATCTAGTCTACCTTACAGTAAAAAAATAAAAAATAAAAAGTTTCTTAAGAATTCTAACAGAAATAGTTCTCTGTGATAATAATGTTAAGTTAAATACTTTAGAGGTTCATATAGGGATTTCTATGGTCACAGCTAGATGTCATGACTAGCAGAACCTTCCTGAAATTGCAGATGCTTAAGGAATGTCTTACAGGAAGAGAGGGCTATTTTTAGGTGACCATGAAGAAGGGAAAAGCATGCCAGTCCCAGGAAGGTCAGAAGAGGAACATAGAAAGGCAGTGAGGTTTCAATAAGTGTGAAGTCCTATTGTTCCTTGTCCACTGTCCACAGGGGCCTTGTGTAGGATGCAGTCAGGTGATAATCAGTGATGAACTGAAGACAGGCCAGTACAAGGTACTGAGAAGCTAATGCACCATTCTTAAGAACTTAGCTTTAATGAAGACTGATTTGGGAACTGGTGAAGGATTTCAAGTGGAGGAATAAGGTGACCATTTGGAAGTTTTTGTAGTTAAACCCAAGAAAAAGAGATTAGGAAGATGGAAGAAGAGGATTTGGGAAAACAGTTATCACTGTCACTATCTCAGGGAAAAGTGTTTGAGAGAAGTGGTGTCAAAGATGATGGGCAGTTTTCTGTTGTTATTGTTAGTGTGTTTGTTTTGTTGTGTTTTTGCTTTTGACAGAAAACCTGTATAGACGGTGAAGACACAAAAGCAGAATCTCAGTTACTTCCAAAGATGTAATGAAAAATGAGTTGAATAAATTTCCTTGAGAAAGTTTTCTGTTGAATAAGTACTCTAATCAATAATGAGAAAATGTTTTATTTTTATAGGTCACTTGGAGAAAATACTTATCACAGTAAATCTATATTCAATATCACATATACATTTGATGAGTATTACTATCAATTACTGCCAAAGGACTAATTTACCCTTAAACTAATGTTGAAATATAATTTTACTCAGAAATTTAGCTTCTGGAAAAAATGAAGAGCAACAGATGATAACAACTGATGTTAAGAATAACAGATAAATCAGACAGTCAAGCCAAAAGAGAACTTTTGTTTGGTTGGCTGATTTACCTAATGGAAACAAAATTTCTATTTTTATATAAACACAACTTGGTTATAGTCTTTTAGTTCATAATAACATTTTAGAATTTAATCCCTTGTATTTAGAAATTTCCAGCATATCACCAGAAATTAGAAATGGGTATTCTGTATCTCCAAAGAAAATTTATAAGGAGAATGAAATATTTCAATATAAATGTAATCAAGGTTTTGAAAACAATGAAAGAGGCAATGCTACATGCACTAGTTCAGGATGGAGTCCAAGTCCCTCATGTGAAGGTAAGGTTACTTTTATTTTCTGTTTCTTTTGTTAAAATTTTGTCAGGCCTGGTGTGGTGGTGTACGTCTGTAATCCCTGGGCTTGTGACGCTGAGGCAGGTGCATCACAAATTCAAAGCCAGCCTCAGTGACAGTGAAGTACTAAGGAACTCATTGAGACCCTGTATCTCAATAAAATACAAAAGGGGGCTGGGGATGTGGCTCAGTGATCAAGTGCCCTTGAGTTCAATCCTTGGTGCCCCACTCCAAAAGAATTTTATTGTTTATTTATTTATTTATTATTTATTTTTTTGGTATGTGGGATTGGGCCCAGGACCTTCTGTATACTAGGCAAGGATTCAACCATTCACTGAGCTACAGCCCCAACCCCAATTATTTTAATTAATATAATCATTTTATGTAAGCAATCTATTTTTCTCAAAAATAGAGTATTAGATTTGTAAGAATTAAGTGTGCAAAGTCCCTTTTGACACTAATTTGATATTCTCTCAAGATAAAAATAAATAGGACCAGAGGCTTAAATATACTATTAAGTAGCTAGTTCATGGTGATAAAATGCCGCAGTCTGGCTGGGCACAATTCAGGAGCCACTTGTCAAAAGAAACTAACTTTATTTTTAGAACTACAAACGCCAAACAAAACCGCTCCTCAGGGAAAAACCCTCAGAGCCCAACTGCCACCACCGGCTTCCCACAAGCCTCTCACAAGCCTCTCACCCCCACACAACCCTCACCACCTCCCACAATCCTCCTGTTCTTGAGGCCGATTGGCTGGGTTGCGTGGGCGGAGCCAAAGAAGTCCCCCAATGAGCAGCTCCGTGGAGGAGCCAATCAGCTAGATGTTGCTGGGGCCGCTGTGAGCCAATCATCAGCTGGCAGTCTGAAGGGCAGGGAAACAGCCCAATGAACATCACCGCAGAGGAGCCAATCAGCTAGATGTTGCTGGGGCCGCTGTGAACCCATCATCAGCTGGCAGTCTGAAGGGCGGGGAAACAGCCCAATGAACATCACCGCAGAGGAGCCAATCAGCTAGATGTTGCTGGGGCTGCTGTGAGCCAATCATCAGCCGGCAGCTGGAAGTTTGCTGGCAGCTGGAAATTTGCTGGGGCCCCTTTGGCTGTGGCTCTCAACATCTCCCCCTCTCTGTTTAAACAACAAGCATGTGGCTTGGGGACCGTGCCTGCCTTAGGTTGTCCAATACTACATATGGTCCTTACCCGTCTTCGGATGAGCTGACCTCAGGGCGTCAGCCTCCTGTCTTAGGTTGGTACCATTGTAATTGGATCTTACCCGTCATTGACTACCGGTCCAGTATACAGCCACACCTGTGGAGAGGTCTTTGTCATGACAAGCAGAAGGGAGGAAGATACACCAAGGCAATTGACGGCTCTTGTTGGAAAAATTGTACAACCGATGACATCATCAGCAAAAATACCCCAACACTACCACAAGTTGCTGCACCAACAGATAGTTCACAATGCATAGTCTAGGCAAGTCTAGGCAGGTTCTGCAAGTTCTGCACACAGTTTAGGCAAGTTCTGCAAGCAGTTCAGTGATGGCTATTGCAGAAACTGTAGATTAGTTTTATCTTTGTCTTCACTGGCACTGGGATGAAGATAGGAATTCTAGCAATAATGGCTAAAGAAAAAATTATGTAACATTCCAGAAGGCACTAAAAGAAAACAATTTTCTTAACAATTTACATTATCTTGAAGAGAAAAGAAAACAATTTTCTTAACAATTTACATTATCTTGAAGAGAATTATTAAATATAATGAAAAGGAAAGGTGAAAGTAAACAAACAGATTTGTTAACCTTCTTTTTTGTTTACATATTAAAACAATTCTTAACAGTTATTTACCCAATTTAAATTAAACCATTTAAATCACGTGAATAAAAAAATATTTGGATCCATTTTTTCATGAGCGCTCATCATATATGATATATGGACATACGTACATTCAAACATATAACACAAAACACAAGTGTGCACACATAATATAATACATATAACACATAACATAATAGTAAAGGCCTTATAACTTTTTACAGGTGAAATCTCCATTGCAATGTTTAAAAACTCTATAGTCAAAAAAAAATAGAACTGATCAGCAAAACATTAACTTAGGTCTGTATGAGCTCAAAAACCAAAATAGAACTTCATGATATGGGAAGAGACAATAATAAAATAGATATTGAAAAAAGCATCCTGGTTCTGTCGCAGATGTAAGGATAGCCAAATTGGAGTTTTGGATATCAGCTGTTATGGATTTGAGCCAAATCATCTTCTTTTTGGTCTGTAGAAATCGCTTTAGTTAATCTCTCTGGAATCCAAATCAGCTGCTGTTCTCCCTGTGGAAATACACAAACAGGCCCCCGACTCCAGACAATCACTGGGTCAGGACTTTAGTTAATCTCTCCGGAATCCAAATTGGCTGCTGTTCTTCCTGTGGAAACACACAAACAGACCCCCGACTCCAGACAATTACTGGGTCAGGACCTTTCCATTGTCCTGTTAGAATATCTTTCCAAAGTACCTTGGGCTTATGTACATTTTTTTGGACACATATGCCTTTCTGCAGCACTAAGTCCTGATGAATCCAAATTTAAAAAGTTTAGAGTAAAAAGGGTTATTTTAAGTTTATCTTTGGGGAATATATATCCCTTCCCAATGCCATCTTTTTGCTTTAATAAGTACATTTTAATAGTTTGATGAGCTCTTTCAACTATGCCTTGTCCCTGTGGATTGTATGGGATTCCTGTTATATGAGTAATGCCAAATGATGAGCAAAATTGTTTAAAAGAGGTAGAAGTATAACCAGGGGCATTATCTGTTTTTAACTGTTTTGGAATGCCCACAGTGGCAAAATTTTGTAAGCAATGAGCTATAACATCTTTAGTTTTTTCTCCAGCATGAAGGGAGCCCATCAAAAATCCAGAAGAAGAGGGAGGAAAGATGGCGGCCGGCGAGGAAACAGCACGTTCAGTATCTCTACAGTAACGGGATCAAAAAGATCCATTAATACACCCAGATTCTACCTACTGATGAACTTCGAGCAAAACTCCGCTGAAAAGAGACCTGCCGGAAATTAGTAAGTTGATTAGAGGTGACAGTTTGTCCCAGAGGAGTGAATCTTGGCCACGCGGTGCAGAGGACTAGTCCCACTGCCAGCCGCCGCCAAACGGCAGCCGGCGCTGCCCGCCTGGTTCTGCAAACGGCCCCCGGAGGCGGGACCTGGTACGGCGGGAAGGGTCCCCGCTGCCTGCCCGTTCTGCAAACGGCCCCTGGCCACAGGACCTGGCGTGGCGAGAAGGGTCTCCGCCCGCTCATCAAACAGCCCCCAGCCCGCCCAGCCCAGGAGGCGACGTGAAGGGAATCTAACCAAGCCTCTATGAAATAGCGAACTGGGCTGCGTACAGGGGTGGCTGAAGTGCTGAGCCTGGAGCTCAGAGCAGAGGCTTTAATCGAGACTTTGCGCAGCTTGTTAGAGCTCCTTTCACCATTAGTCTGTAGTGGACCACCAGGCCAAGCAGCAAAAAAAACAAAAAGATTGAAAAAGAGACGCTTGGCTCCCTGACGCTTTTCTCCTCAGAGCCACGGGCGCTTTGCGCCCATCTGCTTCCTCTTCCACTTCGCTCCCCGCAGAGAAGCTGAATGGGTAATCAGCAGTGGATCCTAAGTACCTGAGGCTAAGAAAGCTCAGTACACCCCGCCCTTTTTTTTTTTTTTTTTTTAATATTGTCTATACAGGGAGAATTAGTGGACTGAAATTGTTGGCTGGGCTGGGGTTTCGGGGCCGAAAATCCACTCCGCGGGAGCCGCCATTTGCTTCCGGCATGCTGCCTTGAGGGCCCTGTCTACTCGGTCTAGCTGCAGCAGCTAGAGACTAAAACGGGGCGGCGTGCCGAGCCCTGTCCTCCGAAGGCTGGGTCATTCGGCATCCCCCTGCGAGAGGACCCGTGCTCCGGAGGAGGCGGTTGGAGAGCCGCGGCGGCAGCCGCTTGGGCCCCGGGAGCTAGGCACCAGGCCGAGGAACAGCGGAGGCTGCGGCGGCGCTGCTATCTAAAGCCTATTTGCTCAGGATCACTAGGCAATGCTGAGCTGACGTGGAGCTAGGGCGTACACTTTGGGCCCCTCAGAAAACGCACACTGAGCACGTATCTGCGGCGTTTAAGCCCCGGATCGCCTGCTTCTCGTGACTCAGCACTAATGACCCAGCTGAAATAACTAGTCGGCCCACATGATCTCACAGAGGTAAAAAAAAAAAAAAAAAAAAAACAGAGCACCATAGCTAGACCCAGGGAATCGGGAGTGATGTGGGACTAGCGGCACAGAATTCCCGGCTATCGCCCCCACCAGGGCTGACAACAGAGGTCCCTTGCACCACCTACCAGGGGAGTTGCTACCTGAGGGCAAACAAATTCGCTGGGGGTCCTCAGCCCCAAACCCTACAAACTTAGGGCCTGAGGGAGGCAAACAGAAAGGGTGTGCCCAGACATCCATGAAAACAGGGCTCCCAGGAGCAGCAGACCCGACGTGTAGACAGTAATGCGATAAGCACCACAGGCGAGTGGGGCCCGGATTGAGGAACCACAAGAAAAGGACCCAGGCATTCAGGACTGGAGACCCGCACAGTCTGGGAAGAAGAGCTGAGGCACAGTGATTGGCTCCCACCTATCAAGAGGAGAAGCCTGGCCCAGTGGGCATAGCTCCACCCACTGGAAGAGAACTCAATCGAGCTTTATGACTGCATTTATTATTAGTAATTTTTTTTTTATTTTTTTAAAGATTATTATTAGTATTTTTTTTTTATTCTCACTTTTTGTAGTTGACGTTGTTGTGTTCTTTAACTTTCTTACTAATGGTTTCAATTTTTTTTTGTTAATTTTTCTTATTCTATTATTATTACTATTATTTTTTAAACTTCAAGTTCCATTTTTTATTACCATTATAATTTTTTTTCGTTTGTTTTAAATTTCTATTTTTTCATTTTTTCTCTCTTTCTTCTCACTTTTTTTTTCTTTTGTCTTTTCATTTCTTTTCAACTTTCTTATTCCCCCTCTCTTGAACTCCACCTGCCTACACTTGCTCTCTTTAGTGACTTCTTCCCTTCCCTTCTAATACCTCTCCTCCCAAGCATCAAATAAACTTATAAGAGTAAACAGTAACTCAACAGTCAAACAGAACAAGAAGTATCATGAGCATAAAAAAGCATGGAAGAAAAGGAATACAAACAATGAAAGACAGCCTAAATATTCAGGAGGACCTGGAGCCATCAGAAAAATGGCCATATAAGGAACTCAAGGAACACCTTAGACAGATGGAAAGGAACCTTAAAGATCACATTGAAAATGAATTACAAAAACAGATAAAAGAGGAAGTTAAGCATCTTTATCAGGAGATAGAAATTATAAAAAAAAATCAAACAATAATTCTAGAAATGAAGGAAACGATAAACCAAATTAAAAACTCAATCGAGAGTATCACTAACAGAGTGGAGCAAGTAGAAGCCAGAATGTCAGATAATGAAGACAAAATATATCACCTTGAAAAGAGTCTAGCCAACTCAGATAGGCTGGTGAAAAACCACGAGAAAAACATCCAAGAGGTTTGGGATAACATAAAAAAACCAAACTTACGAGTCATCGGGATAGAGGAGGGCACAGAGATTCATGCCAAGGGAATGGGTAACTTACTGAAGGAAATAATTACAGAAAACTTTCCAGAAATAAAAAAGGATACAGATATACAAATTGTAGATGCATACAGGACACCGAGCACACAAAATCACAATAGACCAACGCCAAGACACATTGTTATGAAGCTATCCAATATACAGAACAAAGAGAAAATATTAAAAGCTACAAGAGAAAAGAGGCAGATTACATTTAGGGGTAATCCAATAAGGTTGACAACGGATTTTTCATCACAGACGCTGAAAGCGAGAAGATCCTGGAACAATGTATTTCAAACACTGAAAGACAATGGATGCCAACCAAGAATCCTGTATCCAGCAAAATTAAGCTTCAGATACGACAACGAAATAAAAATCTTCCATGATAAACAAAAGCTAAAAGAATTTGTAGCCAGAAAACCAGCATTGCAAAGCGTCTTGAGCAAAACTCTACACGAGGAAGAAATGGAAAACAATAACCAAAACCATCAGCGGGAAGTGCCTCAGTAAAGACAGAGGATGGGAGGAAAGCTAATCAAGGAGAAACAAACTAAATTAGGGAAAAAAAAAGAGATAAATAATCAAACATGGCAGGAAGTACAAACCATATATCAATAGTAACTCTAAATGTTAATGGCTTAAACTCTCCAATAAAGCGACATAGGCTGGTAACATGGATTAAAAAAACAAATCCAACGATATGCTGCCTCCAGGAGACACATCTGACTGGAAAAGACATACACAGGCTCAAGGTAAAAGGTTGGGAAAAAATATACCAAGCACACGGTCCTCGTAAGCAAGCAGGCGTGGCCATTCTCATATCGAATAAAATCGACTTCAAGACTAAGTTAATCAAAAGGGATAAGGAAGGACATTATATACTGTTAAAAGGAACCATTCACCAACAAGACATAACAATTATCAATATTTATGCACCAAATAATGGTGCTGCGACGTTCATAAAACAAACTCTCCTCAAGTTCAAGAATCAAATAGACCACAACACAATAATCACGGGTGACTTCAACACACCTCTCTCACCATTGGACAGATCCTCCAAACAAAAGTTGAATAAAGAAACTATTGACCTCAATATCACAATCAATAACTTAGACTTAACTGACATATATAGAATATATCAACCATCATCAAGTGGATATACTTTTTTCTCAGCAGCACATGGAACCTTCTCAAAAATAGATCATATATTATGCCATAGGGCAACCCTAAGTAAATATAAAGGGGTTGAGATAATACCATGCACTTTATCAGATCATAATGGAATGAAACTGGAAATCAATGATAAGAGAAGGAAGGAAAAATCCTACATCACATGGACAATGAACAATACGTTACTAAATGATCAATGGGTTATAGAAGACATAAAGGAGGAAATCAAAAAATTCTTAGAGATAAATGAAAATACAGACACAACATATCAGAATCTATGGGACACAATGAAAGCAGTTTTAAGAGGGAAATTCATCGCCTGGAGGTCATTCCTCAAAAAAAGGAAAAACCAACAAATAAATGAGCTCACACTTCATCTCAAAGCCCTAGAAAAGGAAGAGCAAAACAATAGCAAATGTAGCAGAAGGCAAGAAATAATTAAAATCAGAGCAGAAATCAATGAAATTGAAACAAAAGAAACTATTGAAAAAATTAACAAAACAAAAAGTTGGTTCTTTGAAAAAATAAATAAGATCGACAGACCCCTAGCCATACTAACAAAGAGAAGAAGAGAGAGAACTCAAATCACTAACATACGGGATGAAAAAGGCAATGTTACAACAGACGCTTCAGAAATACAGAAAACAATTAGAAATTATTTTGAAAACCTATATTCCAATAAAATAGAAGAAAGTGAAGACATCGATAAATTCCTTAAGTCATATGATTTGCCCAGACTGAGTCAGGAGGAAACTCACAACCTAAACAGACCAATATCAATAGATGAAATAGAAGAAGCAATTAAAAAACTTCCAACCAAGAAAAGCCCAGGACCGGATGGGTATACAGCGGAGTTCTACAAAACCTTTAAAGAAGAATTAATACCAGTACTTTTCAAGTTATTTCAGGAAATAGAAAAGGAGGGAGCTCTTCCAAATTCATTCTATGAGGCCAACATCACCCTGATTCCGAAACCAGACAAAGACGCCTCAAAGAAAGAAAACTACAGACCAATATCTCTAATGAACCTAGATGCAAAAATCCTCAATAAAATTCTGGCGAATCGGATACAAAGGCATATCAAAAAAATTGTGCACCATGATCAAGTAGGATTCATCCCTGGGATGCAAGGATGGTTCAATATACGGAAATCAATAAATGTTATTCACCACATCAATAGGCTTAAAGAGAAGAACCATATGATCATCTCAATAGACGCAGAAAAAGCATTTGACAAAGTACAGCATCCCTTTATGTTCAAAACGTTAGAAAAAATAGGGATAACAGGAACTTACCTCGACATTGTAAAAGCTATCTATGCCAAGCCTCAGGCTAGCATCATTCTGAATGGAGAAAAATTGAAGGCATTCCCTCTAAAATCTGGAACACGACAGGGATGCCCCCTATCACCACTTCTATTCAATATAGTTCTGGAAACACTGGCCAGAGCAATTAGACAAACGAAAGAAATTAAAGGCATAAAAATAGGAAAAGAAGAACTTAAATTATCACTATTTGCGGATGACATGATTCTATACCTAGAAGACCCAAAAGGGTCTACAAGAAAACTACTAGAACTAATAAATGAATTCAGTAATGTGGCAGGATATAAAATCAACACACATAAATCAAAGGCATTTCTGTATATCAGCGACAAAACTTCTGAAATGGAAATGAGGAAAAACACTCCATTCACAATATCCTCAAAAAAAATAAAGTACTTGGGAATCAACCTAACAAAAGAGGTGAAGGATCTATACAATGAAAACTACAGAACCCTAAAGAAAGAAATAGAAGAGGATCTTAGAAGATGGAAAAATATACCCTGTTCATGGTTAGGCAGAATTAACATCATCAAAATGGCGATATTACCAAAAGTTCTCTATAGGTTCAATGCAATGCCAATCAAAATCCCAATGGCATTTCTTGTAGAAATAGATAAAGCAATCATGAAATTCATATGGAAAAACAAAAGACCCAGAATAGCAAAAACAATTCTAAGCAGGAAGTGTGAATCAGGTGGTATAGCGATACCAGACTTCAAACTATACTACAGAGCAATAGTAATAAAAACAGCATGGTACTGGTACCAGAACAGGCGGGTGGACCAATGGTACAGGATAGAGGACACAGAGACTAATCCACAAAGCTACAACTATCTTATATTTGATAAAGGAGCTAAAAACATGCAATGGAGAAAGGATAGTACCTTCAACAAATGGTGTTGGGAAAATTGGAAATCCATATGCAACAAAATGAAACTAAATCCCCTCCTCTCGCCACGCACAAAAGTCAACTCAAAGTGGATAAAGGAGCTAGATATCAAACCAGAGACTCTACGTCTGATAGAAGAAAAAGTTGGTTCCGATCTACAGATTGTGGGGACAGGCTCCAAATTCCTTAATAGGACACCCATAGCACAAGAGTTAATAACAAGAATCAACAAATGGGACTTTCTTAAACTGAAAAGTTTTTTCTCAGCAAGAGAAACAATAAGAGAGGTAAATAGGGAGCCTACATCCTGGGAACAAATTTTTACTCCTCACACTTCAGATAGAGCCCTAATATCCAGAGTATACAAAGAACTCAAAAAATTAGACAATAAGAAAACAAACAACCCAATCAACAAATGGGCCAAGGACCTGAACAGACACTTCTCAGAGGAGGACATACAATCAATCAACAAGTACATGAAAAAATGCTCACCATCTCTAGCAGTCAAGGAAATGCAAATCAAAACCACCCTAAGATACCACCTCACCCCAGTAAGATTGGCAGCCATGATGAAGTCAAACAACAACAAGTGCTGGCGAGGATGTGGGGAAAAGGGTACTCTTGTACACTGCTGGTGGGACTGCAAAGGGGTGCGGCCAATTTGGAAAGCAGTATGGAGATTCCTGGGAAAGCTGGGAATGGAACCACCATTTGACCCAGCTATTGCCCTACTCGGACTATTTCCTGAAGACCTTAAAAGAGCACACTACAGGGATACTGCCACATCGATGTTCATAGCACCACAATTCACAATAGCTAGAATGTGGAATCAACCCAGATGCCCTTCAATAGATAAATGGATAAAAAAAATGTGGCATTTATATACCATGGAATATTACGCAGCACTAAAAAATGACAAAAATCACGGAATTTGCAGGGAAATGGATGGCACTAGAGCAGATTATGCTTAGTGAAGCTAGCCAATCCCTAAAAAACAAATACCAAATGTCTTCTTTGATATAATGAGAGCAACTAAGAGCAGAACAGTGAGGCTGAGCAGGAAGAAAAGACTAGCATTAAACAGAGACATGAGGCGGGAGGGAAAGGGAGAAAAAAAAAGGGAAATCACATGGAAATGGAGGGAGACTCTCATTGTAATACAAAATTATATATAAGAGTTTACGAGGGGAATGGGATAACAAACATGGAGGGAAATGAATTTCAATAGATGGGGTAGAGAGAGAAGATGGGAGGGAAGGGGAGGGGGGATTTTAGAGGATAGTAAAGGTAGCAGAATACAACAGTCACTAATATGGCAGTATGTAAAAATGTGATGTGTAGCCGATGTGATTCTGCAATCTGTATTTGGGGTAAAAATGGGAGTTCATAACCCAATTGATTCTAATCTATGAAATATGATTTGTCATGAGTTTTGTAATGTTGTGAACATCCAATAAAAAAAATCCAGAAGAAGTATCAACTGTAACATGCAAATATTTTAATTTTCCAAATTCTGGTGTGTGACGTCCATCTGCCAAATATGGTTAGGTATCAATCCTCTAGGATTGACTCCAAGATTTACTTGTGGTAAAAAGGTCACACAATTTTGACATTGTTTTATTATTTGTCTAGCTTGTTCCTTAGTTATTTTAAAATGCTTTTGTAAAGTATTAGCATTGACATGGAACCTTTTATGAAAATTTATAGCTTCTTCTAGTGTAGAGAAAATATGTATGTCATGTGTAGTTTTATCTGCTAAATCATTGCCCAAACTAAGGGCTCCAGGCAATCCTGTATGTGCCCTGATATGTCCTATAAAGAATGGATCTTTTCTGTCCCAGATTAAACTTTGTATAGTGGAAAACAAAGAGAAAACAGTAGAAGAAGGGGAAATCCTACCAGCATCTTCAAGGGATACTATAGCGTTAACTATATACTGACTATCAGAAAATAAATTAAATACAGAATCTTTAAACATCACAAAAGCTTGTAATACTGCATTAAGCTCTACCTTTTGAGCTGATTGTTTGGGTACTAAAAATGTAAAAGTTTGATCAGGTGTAACTATTGCTGCTGTACCATTATTTGACCCATCAGTGAATATATTTGGAGCATTGATGATAGGTGTTTTTCTTGTCATTTTTGGAAAAATTACAGGATGCAATGACCAAAAAGACAATAAAGGATTAGATGGTAAGTGGTTATCAAATGAAACATTAGAGTTGCACATGATTATTGCCCAAGTATTTAACTCGTTAGCTAATTCATCAATTTGATTCATAGTATATGGAGTAATAATTTTATTGGGAGAAATTCCAAATACTCCCTTTGCTGTTTTTATTCCTTTGAGTATTAATTGTCCTACAGCCTCAGGATACCTAGTAAGAATAGTGTTAGGAGAATAAGATAAATGTATCCATAATAATAGACCTTCTTGCCAAAATACTCCTGTAGGAATATTTTTTGTTGGTAGTACAATAAATAATAAAGGCAAACTTATATCAATTCTATCCAGATGCATATTTTCCATATATGTTTCAATGATTTTTAATGCCTTTCTTGCTTCAGGCGTTAACATTCGGGGTGAATTTGGATCTGATGGACCTTTTAGGATATCAAATAAAGGTCCTAATTCTCCTGTTGGAATACCTAGATAAGGCCTTATCCAGTTTATGTCTCCTAATAACTTTTGAAAGTCATTAAGTGATTTGAGTTCATCTACTCGTATTTGAATTTTTGGTGGACGGACCATGGTTGAGGGTAATAGAACTCCTAAATAATTAATTGGAAGATTTAATTGTACTTTATCTATTGCTATCTCTAGATTATAATTTTTTAATAAATTTGTAAGTGTGGCATAACATTCTAGCAATGTGTTTTTAGCTTTGTGTGCTAATAATACATCATCCATATAGTGAAATATTTGTAGTTCAGGATTTTGATTTCTAAGTGGCTGGATTACTTTGTTAACATAAATTTGACACATAGTTGGGCTGTTAGCCATCCCTTGAGGGAGTACTTTCCATTCATATCTCTGATCAGGACCTTCATGATTTAGTGCAGGGATAGTAAATGCAAAACGTGGACTATCCTCAGGATGAATTGGAATTGAAAAAAAACAATCTTTAATATCTATAACTAAAACATACCAAGTTTTTGGCAAAGCAGACAATTGAGGAATCCCCGATTGAGCAGGTCCCATAATGACCATTTCATTATTAATGGCTCTTAAGTCTTGCAATAATCTCCATTTACCAGATTTCTTTTTGATGACAAAAATGGGAGTATTATGGG
Source organism: Spermophilus citellus (assembly GCF_964194105.1). Taxonomy (NCBI): domain Eukaryota; kingdom Metazoa; phylum Chordata; class Mammalia; order Rodentia; family Sciuridae; genus Spermophilus; species Spermophilus citellus. The sequence continues at coordinate 131,095,889 of NC_138187.1, forward strand.
GAGATACAGAAGGTTGTATATGTCCTTCCGCTAATTGTTGTTTGACCAGATCATGGGCTACTTGTATCTTTTCTTTAGTCAAGGGCCACTGAGGAACCCATACTGGTCTTTCTGATTTCCATGTAATTTTTATTGTCTCAGTGGCCCTTTGTGAAAATCCAACCCATGTCTGTTTGTTCCTTGATCTATTTGTATTGGTGTTGCTATACCTTGTTCTTGTTTTTCTAATCTTTTTCCTTTCCTAAAACCTTGTCTAGCCATAATAGTGGGTGCATTTTGATTGATGTTATTTGTTAATGTCAAACCTAATTGATCTAAGACATCTCGTCCCCATAAATTTACGGGAAGATGATCCAATACATATGGCTGTATAGTTCCTTCACATCCTTCAGGATCCTTCCAATCTAATACCATCGCGCTTCTATTGGGATTAGTCGCCACTCCTAGGCCTCGAAGCGTTTGAGTGGCTTGTTGTAATGGCCAATGTTTTGGCCATTCTTGACGAGAGATGATGCTAAGGTCTGCACCTGTATCCAGTAGCCCATTAAATTCATGTCCTTGAATATTTAGTTTTAGCATGGGGCGAGAATCTAAATTTAAAGAAAGCATAGCCCAATCTACACCTGTGGAGCCTAATCCCTTGGAACCTCTTTCTACAGCATGACTGGAAAATTTATCATGTAGGCTTGGTATTATTAGTAACTGTGCTATTCTATCTCCTGGTGAAATTACTGATATACCCTTTGGAGAACTGGCTATAATTTTTATTTCACCTTCATAATCGGGATCAATTACCCCAGGACTTATCAAAAGTCCTTTTAGAGTAGAAGAGCTGCGTCCCAATAATAAGCCTACTGTTCCTTTGGGAAGAGGTCCTTTTACCCCTGTGGGAATGATTTGAACTCCCATATCTGGAGTTAGTACTGATCTGGGTGAGGTGCAGATGTCCAACCCTGTGCTCCCTCTGGTTTGTCTGATGAGGGATCTGATGGACAATGTGTCCTGGTCACTACCCTGATGGGGTTGCTGGGTTCCTCCAGTGCTCCGTATATTTGTGGTTTGGGGCCCCGGAGCATTGGGGCCCCCTGTCCATTTTTTGGCAATGGAGCCCGATGCCTTTCTCCACGATATCGTGGATAAACACCTTGTCCTTGTTCGTTTTTTGATAATGGAGTACCCTCTATGGTGGTTTGAGAACGGCATTCATTAGCCCAATGTAATGGAGTACCCTCTATGGTGGTTTGAGAACGGCATTCATTAGCCCAATGTCTCCCTCTACGGCATCGTGGGCAAATACCCGGTATTCTACTCCTTTGATACCTAGTTTTGTTAAACCCTCCTCCTATGGGGCAATTCCTTTTAAAATGTCCTGTTTGTTGACAATTTTAGCATGTTCTTGGCCTGGTATATAAAGCCTGTTTTACTGCAGCTGCCATGACTTTCTCTTGTTCATTAATGTCTCTACATAATTTATGTGTTTAAATCTTCCCGTTTCTATGGTCTAATGATATCTCTGCACCAACGATTCGCTTGGTCATAAGCCAGTTGTTTTATTAGTGGCATTGCTTGTTCTGTATTCCCAAAAATTCTGGTAGCTGTTTGAATAAGCCTATGTACAAATTCAGCATAATGTTCATTAGCTCCTTGTATTATCTTAGATAATTGACCTTGTAAACCTCCATGTCCTTGTAAAGTCTTCCATGCCTTAACTGCATCTACAGCAATTTGTGAGTATACGCCAGGATCATATGCAATTTGTTGCTGCGGATCCTCAAAAGGTCCCTTTCCTAACAACATATCGAGATTTCTCTGAGGATAACCAGCTGCTGCATTTTGCTTAGCCGTCTCCTTGCAAAATTCCTCATTGGCAACCTTCCATAACAGGTATTGACCTCCATTTAGCACAGCTTTACACATATTAGCCCAATCTGCTGGCACCATGTTCAAGTTGTTAATGGATTCGACCAAGCTTACAGTGAAGGGTGCTTGAGGACCATAGGTTGTTACAGCCTCTTTTAGCTCCTTCACTGTTTTGAAATTTAAACCCTGGTAAATTCGCTGCCCTCCTACCTCAAATACAGGGCATACTTGAGATCCTGTCTCGGGATCCCAACTATCAACTGCGGGTGTTGGGAGCCTCCTAGCATATGGAGGTGGTGCTGTTGATTGGACACTTATGCCCTCTGATGATAGAATGCTGTTAGTAGTAGTCTCCTGTAGAGGTGGTGCTGTTTGTTGGACATTTACGCTGTCTGATAGAAAGGTGTTATTAGCAGTCTCCTGTTGTAACTTTTCCCCTGATGGCTTTTTCTGCTCTAACCTTCCTTCCTCTGTCTCACTAGCTCGAAAGACCTTCTCTTTTACTGGAATCTTTTCCTCTTTCTGACTTATTTGAGAGACCTTCTCTTTTACTTGAACCAATATGTCTTCTCCTTCCTCTACCTTTGTCTGAATTGAAGGCTTTGAACTAAGCAAACCAGATACGAATGTCCACAATGTCAATGTGCCAACTGGCAGAGTCCCTGGATTGTTCTTTTCTATTCTTTTTAAATCTTCACCATGATGGTCCCACTGTGATATATTTAACAACTCCTCCTTAAAAAGCTATGGGCTACATTTTTGTATTGTATCAACGTATTCCCTGACTGTTCTTGATTTTACTGAGATGCCTCCTTCCTCTAAGAATTTACTTAACAGTCTTACTAATTGCTGATCCCGTATTTCTGCTATAATACAACCCAACAAGATGACGCCAAACAAAACCAAGACAGAGTGAAATAAAAATGGAACCACACAAAATCATTATATCAGCCTTTCTATCCTCCTGAAATGTGCATCCGTCCTTTCTCCCTATCTGTTCCTCAGACGCAAATAGTTTTTCCTCAGATGTGAGCGGTTTTTCTTCCGTCTCACTCATCTCCAGGGACAGGCAAGTTAAAACAAAAATGAAGCAAAAGAAAAGAGGAAACTGAGAATGGCTATTCATCCTCTCGCCCTGCACTCAGGGGCGAGCAGTTTACTTACCCTCAGTTGCTCCCCGTGCGAACCACCAAATGCCGCAGTCTAGCTGGGCACAATTCAGGAGCCACTTGTCAAAAGAAACGAACTTTATTTTTAGAACTACAAATACCAAACAAAACAGCTCCTCAGGGAAAAACCCTCAGAGCCCAACTGCCACCACCGGCTTCCCACAAGCCTCTCACCCCCACACAAACCTCACCACCTCCCACAATCCTCCTGCTCTTGAGGCTGATTGGCTGGGTCGTGTGGGCGGAGCCAAAGAAGTCCCACAATGAGCAGCTCCGTGGAGGAGCCAATCAGCCAGATGTTGCTGGGGCCGCTGTGAACCAATCATCAGCTGGCAGTCTGAAGGGCAGGGAAACAGCCCAATGAACATCACCGCAAAGGAGCCAATCAGCAGATGTTGCTGGGGCCGCTGTGAACAAATCATCAGCTGGCAGTCTGAAAGGCCGGGAAACAGCCCAATGAAATTCACCACAGAGGAGCCAATCAGCTAGATGTGGCTGGGGCCGCTGTGAGCCAATCATCAGCCAAAGCTGGAAGTTTGCTGGCAGCTGGAAGTTTGCTGGGGCCCCTTTGGCTGTGGCTCTCAACACTGGATCACTTTGCATAGTTGAAACCACTGCCTTGGGGGTTCCAGGGTTCCTGGAGAGGGAGGTGTCTCAGAAATTCTGGGGGAAATGTGGACCAAGGCACGCTTGTTCTCAGCCCCGTTGGAGTGAAGAAGCTGGAACCTGGTGTCTTAGGGGACAGGGCATTGTGTGAGGGTGCGGTGATGTGAGTGAAGGGCCACCACATTAGGACACCAACCTCCCTGAGGCGGGAGACAAAGGAGGGTGGAGGTGCTATGGACCGAAGGCCAAAGGAGCTGCGGGTGTTGGGACCAGACACACCAGGGCCATTGGAGCCCACTACAGGTTTTGGTAGGTGCGCGAGACACTGTGGGTGGGCAGGACGCACCTCTCCTTCAGCTTGTGGACTTTGATCTTCGCATCATGACCAGTGCCAGGTCCTGGGGGCCAGAACCCCCAGGGAGAGGAGCACCATGGGCCAGGCAGGGCGCACAGGGCCATTTGTGGCCGTGACCTCACAAGGGGCGATTGTGAGGGCATTCCACGGGGCGTTATGAAAGGCAGCGGTGACAGCTGGGCTTCGTCCATTGGGCAGGAAGCTCCTGCTGGTGACCTGTCGGACTCCCAGCTATTTAGTGCGTTTGGTGGTTGGTGGTTGGTGGTTTGGCGGTTCTGGTGGGTGTCTCTGTTCTTTGATTTGGGGGGGTGTTGTGCTGTTTTGTTGTTTTAGCCTTGCTTTCTTTGTTGGTTTTGTTTGTTGTGTTGTTTTAAGGTAGCGTCCTCAGGTGGCGTGGCCGCTCCTGATGGCTAGACAGAGTAGTGAGAGTCAGAGTAGGGCGCCCAGGAGCCCCCAGCGGGGCCTGGAGGCCAGCTCGTCCTCGGAGGATGCCCTGATGGGCCAATATGAGGTGCTGAGGTGCATCGGGCAGGGCAGCTTTGGCACGGTGAGGCTGGCCCGCCACATCCTGACGGGGGCGGAGGTGGCGGTGAAAACCATGTGCAAGGGCGAGCTGGACCCGGCCTTCCTTCAGGCCGAGGTGGCCATCATGAAGGCTGTAGAGCACCCCAGCGTGGTGCAGCAGTTCCAGGTGATGGAGACGGATGACCACGTGTACCTGTTGATGGAGTACGCTGGTTGGGGCCAGCTGCTGCAGTACCTCCCAGAGGGGGTGGGCCTGCGGGAGCGGGAGGCGCAGGGACTGTTCGAGCAGGTGGCCAGCGCCCTGCTCACGTGCCATGCCCAGGGCATCGCGCACAGGGACGTGAAGGCGGAGAACATCCTGCTGGACGCGCGAGGCCTCGTCAAGCTGTGCGACTTCGGCCTGGGCTGCCAGTTCAGGCGGGGAGAGCTGCTGGACACGGTGTGCGGGCACAGTCACCCACTGGGCCCCGGACATGTTCCTTGAGCAGTCGGACCACGGGCCCGCGGTGGACGTGTGGAGCCTGGGTATGGTCCTCTACTTGATGCTGACGGGGCACCTGCCCTTTGAAGGGGACACCCTCGAGGAGCTGAGGGACCAGGTGCTGCACCGCTCCTGCGTCTTACGTGTCCCTCCACGCTCAGGACCTTGTGGCGGAGATTCTGACCCTGGACCCCATGGAGAGGCCCAGCATGGCCGATGTCACGAGGCACTCGTGGCTGAAATGGGCTCGGTGGCCTTTTGTGATTGCTGCCAGGAAGTCCCGCCGCCGCTTCTGCCCAGATCCCTCCACAGTGAAGGTCATGCTTGACCTGGGTTTCCACCTCACTGACACCTGGATGTCCCTGAAGGGCCCAAAGTTTGATGAAGCCCTGGCGACATACCTCCTGCTCAGGCACCAGCACACGCAGGGGGTGGGCTTCATGGTCCAGAGGAGGTCTGTGCACTCGGGGCTCCAGCCCAGGTCCTCTGCGGGTTCTCTCCCAGCCACCCTGCCCTGCCAGAGGAGCGCCAGCAAGCCCACCTCTCACTCCAGGCGGGTCTTGCCAGCTGTACAGCAGCCGCATGGGGAGCACCTGTGGCCCCGCAGCTGGACCCGGGTGTCTTAGGGGACAGGGCATTGTGTGAGGGTGCGGTGATGTGAGTGAAGGGCCACCACCTTAGGACACCAACCTCCCTGAGGCGGCAGACAAAGGAGGGTGGAGGTGCTATGGACCGAAGGCCAAAGGAGCTGCGGGTGTTGGGACCAGACACACCAGGGCCACTGGAGCCCACTACAGGTTTTGGTAGGTGCGCGAGACACTGTGGGTGGGCAGGACGCACCTCTCCTTCAGCTTGTGGACTTTGATCTTCGCATCATGACCAGTGCCAGGTCCTGGGGGCCAGAACCCCCAGGGAGAGGAGCACCATGGGCCAGGCAGGGCGCACGGGGCCATTTGTGGCCGTGACCTCACAAGGGGCGATTGTGAGGGCATTCCACGGGGCGTTATAAAAGGCAGCGGCGACAGCTGCGCTTCGTCCATTGTGCAGGAAGCTCCTGCTGGTGACCTGTCGGACTCCCAGCTATTTAGTGCGTTTGGTGGTTGGTGGTTGGTGGTTTGGCGGTTCTGGTGTGTGTCTCTGTTCTTTGATTTGGGGTGTTGTTGTGTTGTTTTGTTGTTTTAGTCTTGCTTTGTTTGTTGGTTTTGTTTGTTGTGTTGTTTTAAGGTAGCGTCCTCGGGTGGCGTGGCCGCTCCTGATGGCTAGACAGAGTAGGGAGAGTCAGAGTAGGGCGCCCAGGAGCCCCCAGCGGGGCCTGGAGGCCAGCTCGTCCTCGGAGGATGCCCTGACGGGCCAGTATGAGGTGCTGAGGTGCATCGGGCAGGGCAGCTTTGGCACGGTGAGGCTGGCCCGCCACATCCTGACGGGGGCGGAGGTGGCGGTGAAAACCGTGCGCAAGGGCGAGCTGGGCCCGGCCTTCCTTCAGGCCGAGGTGGCCATCATGAAGGCCGTGGAGCACCCCAGCCTGGTGCAGCAGTTCCAGGTGATGGAGACGGATGACTGCATGTACCTGGTGATGGAGTACGCTGGTTGGGGCCAGCTGCTGCAGTACATCCCAGAGGGGGTGGGCCTGCGGGAGCGGGAGGTGCAGGGACTGTTCGAGCAGGTGGCCAGCGCCCTGCGCGCGTGCCACGCCCAGGGCATCGCGCACAGGGACGTGAAGGCGGAGAACATCCTGCTGGACGCGCGAGGCCTCGTCAAGCTGTGCGACTTCGGCCTGGGCTGCCAGTTCAGGCGGGGAGAGCTGCTGGACACGGTGTGCGGCACGGTCACCCACTGGGCCCCGGACATGTTCCTTGAGCAGTCGGACCACGGGCCCGCGGTGGACGCGTGGGTTTGGTCCTCTGCTTGATGCTGACGGGGCACCTGCCCTTTGAAGGGGACACCCTCGAGGAGCTGAGGGACCAGGTGCTGCACCGCTCCTGCGTCTTACGTGTCCCTCCACGCTCAGGACCTTGTGGCGGAGATTCTGACCCTGGACCCCATGGAGAGGCCCAGCATGGCCGATGTCACGAGGCACTCGTGGCTGAAATGGGCTCGGTGGCCTTTTGTGATTGCTGCCAGGAAGTCCCGCCGCCGCTTCTGCCCAGATCCCTCCACAGTGAAGGTCATGCTTGACCTGGGTTTCCACCTCACTGACACCTGGATGTCCCTGAAGGGCCCAAAGTTTGATGAAGCCCTGGCGACATACCTCCTGCTCAGGCACCAGCACACGCAGGGGGTGGGCTTCATGGTCCAGAGGAGGTCTGTGCACTCGGGGCTCCAGCCCAGGTCCTCTGCGGGTTCTCTCCCAGCCACCCTGCCCTGCCAGAGGAGCGCCAGCAAGCCCACCTCTCACTCCAGGCGGGTCTTGCCAGCTGTACAGCAGCCGCATGGGGAGCACCTGTGGCCCCGCAGCTGGACCCGGGTGTCTTAGGGGACAGGGCATTGTGTGAGGGTGCGGTGATGTGAGTGAAGGGCCACCACCTTAGGACACCAACCTCCCTGAGGCGGCAGACAAAGGAGGGTGGAGGTGCTATGGACCGAAGGCCAAAGGAGCTGCGGGTGTTGGGACCAGACACACCAGGGCCACTGGAGCCCACTACAGGTTTTGGTAGGTGCGCGAGACACTGTGGGTGGGCAGGACGCACCTCTCCTTCAGCTTGTGGACTTTGATCTTCGCATCATGACCAGTGCCAGGTCCTGGGGGCCAGAACCCCCAGGGAGAGGAGCACCATGGGCCAGGCAGGGCGCACGGGGCCATTTGTGGCCGTGACCTCACAAGGGGCGATTGTGAGGGCATTCCACGGGGCGTTATAAAAGGCAGCGGCGACAGCTGCGCTTCGTCCATTGTGCAGGAAGCTCCTGCTGGTGACCTGTCGGACTCCCAGCTATTTAGTGCGTTTGGTGGTTGGTGGTTGGTGGTTTGGTGGTTCTGGTGTGTGTCTCTGTTCTTTGATTTGGGGTGTTGTTGTGTTGTTTTGTTGTTTTAGTCTTGCTTTGTTTGTTGGTTTTGTTTGTTGTGTTGTTTTAAGGTAGCGTCCTCGGGTGGCGTGGCCGCTCCTGATGGCTAGACAGAGTAGGGAGAGTCAGAGTAGGGCGCCCAGGAGCCCCCAGCGGGGCCTGGAGGCCAGCTCGTCCTCGGAGGATGCCCTGACGGGCCAGTATGAGGTGCTGAGGTGCATCGGGCAGGGCAGCTTTGGCACGGTGAGGCTGGCCCGCCACATCCTGACGGGGGCGGAGGTGGCGGTGAAAACCGTGCGCAAGGGCGAGCTGGGCCCGGCCTTCCTTCAGGCCGAGGTGGCCATCATGAAGGCCGTGGAGCACCCCAGCCTGGTGCAGCAGTTCCAGGTGATGGAGACGGATGACTGCATGTACCTGGTGATGGAGTACGCTGGTTGGGGCCAGCTGCTGCAGTACATCCCAGAGGGGGTGGGCCTGCGGGAGCGGGAGGTGCAGGGACTGTTCGAGCAGGTGGCCAGCGCCCTGCGCGCGTGCCACGCCCAGGGCATCGCGCACAGGGACGTGAAGGCGGAGAACATCCTGCTGGACGCGCGAGGCCTCGTCAAGCTGTGCGACTTCGGCCTGGGCTGCCAGTTCAGGCGGGGAGAGCTGCTGGACACGGTGTGCGGCACGGTCACCCACTGGGCCCCGGACATGTTCCTTGAGCAGTCGTACCACGGGCCCGCGGTGGACGCGTGGGTTTGGTCCTCTGCTTGATGCTGACGGGGCACCTGCCCTTTGAAGGGGACACCCTCGAGGAGCTGAGGGACCAGGTGCTGCACCGCTCCTGCGTCTTACGTGTCCCTCCATGCTCAGGACCTTGTGGCGGAGATTCTGACCCTGGACCCCATGGAGAGGCCCAGCATGGCCGATGTCACGAGGCACTCGTGGCTGAAATGGGCTCGGTGGCCTTTTGTGATTGCTGCCAGGAAGTCCCGCCGCCGCTTCTGCCCAGATCCCTCCACAGTGAAGGTCATGCTTGACCTGGGTTTCCACCTCACTGACACCTGGATGTCCCTGAAGGGCCCAAAGTTTGATGAAGCCCTGGCGACATACCTCCTGCTCAGGCACCAGCACACGCAGGGGGTGGGCTTCATGGTCCAGAGGAGGTCTGTGCACTCGGGGCTCCAGCCCAGGTCCTCTGCGGGTTCTCTCCCAGCCACCCTGCCCTGCCAGAGGAGCGCCAGCAAGCCCACCTCTCACTCCAGGCGGGTCTTGCCAGCTGTACAGCAGCCGCATGGGGAGCACCTGTGGCCCCGCAGCTGGACCCGGGTGTCTTAGGGGACAGGGCATTGTGTGAGGGTGCGGTGATGTGAGTGAAGGGCCACCACCTTAGGACACCAACCTCCCTGAGGCGGCAGACAAAGGAGGGTGGAGGTGCTATGGACCGAAGGCCAAAGGAGCTGCGGGTGTTGGGACCAGACACACCAGGGCCACTGGAGCCCACTACAGGTTTTGGTAGGTGCGCGAGACACTGTGGGTGGGCAGGACGCACCTCTCCTTCAGCTTGTGGACTTTGATCTTCGCATCATGACCAGTGCCAGGTCCTGGGGGCCAGAACCCCCAGGGAGAGGAGCACCATGGGCCAGGCAGGGCGCACGGGGCCATTTGTGGCCGTGACCTCACAAGGGGCGATTGTGAGGGCATTCCACGGGGCGTTATAAAAGGCAGCGGCGACAGCTGCGCTTCGTCCATTGTGCAGGAAGCTCCTGCTGGTGACCTGTCGGACTCCCAGCTATTTAGTGCGTTTGGTGGTTGGTGGTTGGTGGTTTGGCGGTTCTGGTGTGTGTCTCTGTTCTTTGATTTGGGGTGTTGTTGTGTTGTTTTGTTGTTTTAGTCTTGCTTTGTTTGTTGGTTTTGTTTGTTGTGTTGTTTTAAGGTAGCGTCCTCGGGTGGCGTGGCCGCTCCTGATGGCTAGACAGAGTACGGAGAGTCAGAGTAGGGCGCCCAGGAGCCCCCAGCGGGGCCTGGAGGCCAGCTCGTCCTCGGAGGATGCCCTGACGGGCCAGTATGAGGTGCTGAGGTGCATCGGGCAGGGCAGCTTTGGCACGGTGAGGCTGGCCCGCCACATCCTGACGGGGGCGGAGGTGGCGGTGAAAACCGTGCGCAAGGGCGAGCTGGGCCCGGCCTTCCTTCAGGCCGAGGTGGCCATCATGAAGGCCGTGGAGCACCCCAGCCTGGTGCAGCAGTTCCAGGTGATGGAGACGGATGACTGCATGTACCTGGTGATGGAGTACGCTGGTTGGGGCCAGCTGCTGCAGTACATCCCAGAGGGGGTGGGCCTGCGGGAGCGGGAGGTGCAGGGACTGTTCGAGCAGGTGGCCAGCGCCCTGCGCGCGTGCCACGCCCAGGGCATCGCGCACAGGGACGTGAAGGCGGAGAACATCCTGCTGGACGCGCGAGGCCTCGTCAAGCTGTGCGACTTCGGCCTGGGCTGCCAGTTCAGGCGGGGAGAGCTGCTGGACACGGTGTGCGGCACGGTCACCCACTGGGCCCCGGACATGTTCCTTGAGCAGTCGGACCACGGGCCCGCGGTGGACGCGTGGGTTTGGTCCTCTGCTTGATGCTGACGGGGCACCTGCCCTTTGAAGGGGACACCCTCGAGGAGCTGAGGGACCAGGTGCTGCACCGCTCCTGCGTCTTACGTGTCCCTCCACGCTCAGGACCTTGTGGCGGAGATTCTGACCCTGGACCCCATGGAGAGGCCCAGCATGGCCGATGTCACGAGGCACTCGTGGCTGAAATGGGCTCGGTGGCCTTTTGTGATTGCTGCCAGGAAGTCCCGCCGCCGCTTCTGCCCAGATCCCTCCACAGTGAAGGTCATGCTTGACCTGGGTTTCCACCTCACTGACACCTGGATGTCCCTGAAGGGCCCAAAGTTTGATGAAGCCCTGGCGACATACCTCCTGCTCAGGCACCAGCACACGCAGGGGGTGGGCTTCATGGTCCAGAGGAGGTCTGTGCACTCGGGGCTCCAGCCCAGGTCCTCTGCGGGTTCTCTCCCAGCCACCCTGCCCTGCCAGAGGAGCGCCAGCAAGCCCACCTCTCACTCCAGGCGGGTCTTGCCAGCTGTACAGCAGCCGCATGGGGAGCACCTGTGGCCCCGCAGCTGGACCCGGGTGTCTTAGGGGACAGGGCATTGTGTGAGGGTGCGGTGATGTGAGTGAAGGGCCACCACCTTAGGACACCAACCTCCCTGAGGCGGCAGACAAAGGAGGGTGGAGGTGCTATGGACCGAAGGCCAAAGGAGCTGCGGGTGTTGGGACCAGACACACCAGGGCCACTGGAGCCCACTACAGGTTTTGGTAGGTGCGCGAGACACTGTGGGTGGGCAGGACGCACCTCTCCTTCAGCTTGTGGACTTTGATCTTCGCATCATGACCAGTGCCAGGTCCTGGGGGCCAGAACCCCCAGGGAGAGGAGCACCATGGGCCAGGCAGGGCGCACGGGGCCATTTGTGGCCGTGACCTCACAAGGGGCGATTGTGAGGGCATTCCACGGGGCGTTATAAAAGGCAGCGGCGACAGCTGCGCTTCGTCCATTGTGCAGGAAGCTCCTGCTGGTGACCTGTCGGACTCCCAGCTATTTAGTGCGTTTGGTGGTTGGTGGTTGGTGGTTTGGCGGTTCTGGTGTGTGTCTCTGTTCTTTGATTTGGGGTGTTGTTGTGTTGTTTTGTTGTTTTAGTCTTGCTTTGTTTGTTGGTTTTGTTTGTTGTGTTGTTTTAAGGTAGCGTCCTCGGGTGGCGTGGCCGCTCCTGATGGCTAGACAGAGTAGGGAGAGTCAGAGTAGGGCGCCCAGGAGCCCCCAGCGGGGCCTGGAGGCCAGCTCGTCCTCGGAGGATGCCCTGACGGGCCAGTATGAGGTGCTGAGGTGCATCGGGCAGGGCAGCTTTGGCACGGTGAGGCTGGCCCGCCACATCCTGACGGGGGCGGAGGTGGCGGTGAAAACCGTGCGCAAGGGCGAGCTGGGCCCGGCCTTCCTTCAGGCCGAGGTGGCCATCATGAAGGCCGTGGAGCACCCCAGCCTGGTGCAGCAGTTCCAGGTGATGGAGACGGATGACTGCATGTACCTGGTGATGGAGTACGCTGGTTGGGGCCAGCTGCTGCAGTACATCCCAGAGGGGGTGGGCCTGCGGGAGCGGGAGGTGCAGGGACTGTTCGAGCAGGTGGCCAGCGCCCTGCGCGCGTGCCACGCCCAGGGCATCGCGCACAGGGACGTGAAGGCGGAGAACATCCTGCTGGACGCGCGAGGCCTCGTCAAGCTGTGCGACTTCGGCCTGGGCTGCCAGTTCAGGCGGGGAGAGCTGCTGGACACGGTGTGCGGCACGGTCACCCACTGGGCCCCGGACATGTTCCTTGAGCAGTCGGACCACGGGCCCGCGGTGGACGCGTGGGTTTGGTCCTCTGCTTGATGCTGACGGGGCACCTGCCCTTTGAAGGGGACACCCTCGAGGAGCTGAGGGACCAGGTGCTGCACCGCTCCTGCGTCTTACGTGTCCCTCCACGCTCAGGACCTTGTGGCGGAGATTCTGACCCTGGACCCCATGGAGAGGCCCAGCATGGCCGATGTCTCGAGGCACTCGTGGCTGAAATGGGCTCGGTGGCCTTTTGTGATTGCTGCCAGGAAGTCCCGCCGCCGCTTCTGCCCAGATCCCTCCACAGTGAAGGTCATGCTTGACCTGGGTTTCCACCTCACTGACACCTGGATGTCCCTGAAGGGCCCAAAGTTTGATGAAGCCCTGGCGACATACCTCCTGCTCAGGCACCAGCACACGCAGGGGGTGGGCTTCATGGTCCAGAGGAGGTCTGTGCACTCGGGGCTCCAGCCCAGGTCCTCTGCGGGTTCTCTCCCAGCCACCCTGCCCTGCCAGAGGAGCGCCAGCAAGCCCACCTCTCACTCCAGGCGGGTCTTGCCAGCTGTACAGCAGCCGCATGGGGAGCACCTGTGGCCCCGCAGCTGGACCCGGGTGTCTTAGGGGACAGGGCATTGTGTGAGGGTGCGGTGATGTGAGTGAAGGGCCACCACCTTAGGACACCAACCTCCCTGAGGCGGCAGACAAAGGAGGGTGGAGGTGCTATGGACCGAAGGCCAAAGGAGCTGCGGGTGTTGGGACCAGACACACCAGGGCCACTGGAGCCCACTACAGGTTTTGGTAGGTGCGCGAGACACTGTGGGTGGGCAGGACGCACCTCTCCTTCAGCTTGTGGACTTTGATCTTCGCATCATGACCAGTGCCAGGTCCTGGGGGCCAGAACCCCCAGGGAGAGGAGCACCATGGGCCAGGCAGGGCGCACGGGGCCATTTGTGGCCGTGACCTCACAAGGGGCGATTGTGAGGGCATTCCACGGGGCGTTATAAAAGGCAGCGGCGACAGCTGCGCTTCGTCCATTGTGCAGGAAGCTCCTGCTGGTGACCTGTCGGACTCCCAGCTATTTAGTGCGTTTGGTGGTTGGTGGTTGGTGGTTTGGCGGTTCTGGTGTGTGTCTCTGTTCTTTGATTTGGGGTGTTGTTGTGTTGTTTTGTTGTTTTAGTCTTGCTTTGTTTGTTGGTTTTGTTTGTTGTGTTGTTTTAAGGTAGCGTCCTCGGGTGGCGTGGCCGCTCCTGATGGCTAGACAGAGTAGGGAGAGTCAGAGTAGGGCGCCCAGGAGCCCCCAGCGGGGCCTGGAGGCCAGCTCGTCCTCGGAGGATGCCCTGACGGGCCAGTATGAGGTGCTGAGGTGCATCGGGCAGGGCAGCTTTGGCACGGTGAGGCTGGCCCGCCACATCCTGACGGGGGCGGAGGTGGCGGTGAAAACCGTGCGCAAGGGCGAGCTGGGCCCGGCCTTCCTTCAGGCCGAGGTGGCCATCATGAAGGCCGTGGAGCACCCCAGCCTGGTGCAGCAGTTCCAGGTGATGGAGACGGATGACTGCATGTACCTGGTGATGGAGTACGCTGGTTGGGGCCAGCTGCTGCAGTACATCCCAGAGGGGGTGGGCCTGCGGGAGCGGGAGGTGCAGGGACTGTTCCAGCAGGTGGCCAGCGCCCTGCGCGCGTGCCACGCCCAGGGCATCGCGCACAGGGACGTGAAGGCGGAGAACATCCTGCTGGACGCGCGAGGCCTCGTCAAGCTGTGCGACTTCGGCCTGGGCTGCCAGTTCAGGCGGGGAGAGCTGCTGGACACGGTGTGCGGCACGGTCACCCACTGGGCCCCGGAGATGTTCCTCGAGCAGCCGTACCAAGGGCCCGCTGTGGACGTGTGGAGCCTGGGTGTGGTCCTCTACTTGATGCTGACGGGGCACCTGCCCTTTGAAGGGGACACCCTCGAGGAGCTGAGGGACCAGGTGCTGCACCGCTCCTGCGTCTTACCATCCCATGTGTCCCTCCACGCTCAGGACCTGCTGGCGGACATGCTGACCTTGGACCCCATGGAGAGGCCCAGCATGGCGGATGTAACGAGACACTCGTGGCTGAAATGGGCTCGGTGGCCTTTTGTGATTGCTGCCAGGAAGTCCCGCCACCGCTTCTGCCCAGATCCCTCCATAGTGAAGGTCATGCTTGACCTGGGTTTCCACCTCACTGACACCTGGATGTCCCTGAAGGGCCCAAAGTTTGATGAAGCCATGGTGACATACCTCCTGCTCAAGCACCAGCACTAGCAATGGGTGGGCCTCAGGGTCCAGAGGAGGTCTGTGCACTAGGGGCTCCAGCCCAGGTCCTCTGCGGGTTCTCTCCCAGCCACCCTGCCCTGCCAGAGGAGTGCCAGCAAGCCCACCTCTCACTCCAGGCGGGTCTTGCCAGCTGTACAGCAGCCGCGTGGGGAGCATCTGTGGCCCCGGCAGAGGCAGAGGGGCAGCAAGGGAGGCAGCCTGCCTGCCCTGGTCCTCCCCAGCCTGCAGGCCCAGAGCCCAGCTGCCCCTGGCAGGGCCCCTCAGCAGGACCTTGCCGCCCTGCCTCCTGGCCCTGGGTCTGGAGGCCACAGGTCACAGGTGGAGGGCAGCATTAGCCCCCAGGGAGTGTCACGAGGAGAGCAGGCCCTCCCCAGGCAGCAAGCCCAAGGAGGGACAGCAGGCTCCTCCCAGGAAGGCACCAAGGCCTGGAGGAGGGTGGCCAGGAGGATCCTCACCTGCCTCACATGAATGTGCTGTTGCTGCGTGGCTGCCCCCAGGACAGGACCTAGGCAGGAAAACGGGGTGTCTCGGACCCCAGAAGGGCGGACATGCAGATTGGGAAACAAAGTAGTTCCTTAGATGCTGGCCAGTTGAGATGGAGGCGCAGCCAAGCAGGTGAGTGGGTGTAGCCTGATGCGGCCCTTGTGCCATCCCTGATGGCCTTCCCCAGGACATAACCCGCTGTTTCTGGGTGGTACTGAGAAGGGGGCGTGATGCACTCACGCTCAGGCCAGTCCCTGTCTTTCCCCTCAGGCAGTTGGCAAGGATCTGATCAGCATGGCATAGGTGCTCCATAGAGGCGTGCCACCTGCAGGCACCTCCCTCCTAAGAGTTCCAGTCCAGAGGGCCTGCTGGGGACAGGATGCCTGGAGACAAGTGCTCTCCCACCAATCCCCTCCCTGGTCTGCAAGAAAGACTAGGGAATGCTTTTCCTGGGACTCCCCTCCCCCCCCCCCCCCCCCGTTTCTGGCATGGCAGACATGGCTGGTTCTTAATAAATTTCTCTTCCTCACAGATCTCCTCACTTGGAGACCAGGGAGATTTGTCTGGGTTGCATCCTGATCTGAGTTGGGGCTGGGCCACCATCCATTTGAGCGAAGGGGTGGTTCTGTAGTACTGGGAATAGAGCAAGGCAAGAGGGACTCCTGGGTCCTGTGGAGGTCCCCTGGGCAAACAAGGACTCTCAAGTGCTTGGGAAGGTGGGAGGCTCTTGAGCTGCCTGGGGGCCAGCAATGCAGACCCTGTGGGGCACCTTCTGACCCTGCTGGTCCCTGATGAAGAGAGTGGAGAAGGGGGAGGTGCCCTTGACAAAACATGCGCCCAGAGATCATGTCCTCAGTGACCTATCTCCTCCTGCTGGTCCCACGTCCTAATATCTCTACCATTTACCCCTAGCCCACCAAGATACACAATCACCAATGTCTCCATCCATTCCTGAACTCACAGCGCCTTTGATCCATTCACCTACCCCAGGACTCCAACACAGAGCACTGCTCCCCTGAGGTTCAAGCCTTCAAGGCATGAGCTCTCTGGGGACTGGGAAGAGTCAGAGCAGAACAGGAGGGGTGTAGACTGTGCTTAGAATGTGGATTCAAGGCCGACCATGGGGTCAGAAGACTCAATTCAGATCCGTTCTCTTCCACTGACCCTCTGAGTTACTTGGACATGTCATGGAACTGTGCAAGCCTTAGAGTTCTTGTTTATTCCAGAGGCCTTATTGAGCACCTACTGTGTGTGTGTGTGTGTGTGTGTGTGTGTGTGTGTTCACGCATGCTTGTCTTTGCGATTCGCCCCAGGATCCTCCCACTCATGAAAGCATATTTGTGCCCTGTGACAAAACAGGACCCACACTTTAACCTCATGAACAGTGAAGCACAGACACGAGGCGGATCATTGGAGAGAGCGTGACACATCCAAGGGTCTGTATACTACATCTCCTCCTGCTTTCCTTCTCCCTGAAAGGAGTCTCCAGAAACAGAGGGTCTGAGGTCCAAGGCCGAGTCTTGAATAGGATCCACTAGTCCTGGGATGTGGAGGGCTCCCTTCCGGTTCTCTTGGGGAGCTTGCTTCTGTCCACTTGATTGAATTTCCTATTTTCTTTTTTCCAAAATTAGATCACCACTGATCTATCTTTGATCATGTCGGTAAAGCAGCACTTAAAAAAGTGGTAATGATAGTTGGTTCCTGAATCTCTAGATTTTGTCAAGCTGCGTTTTGAAATGCCTACCAGATTAGACCTTTATGTGTGACAGCACTTCTAATATTGTATGTCTTTTAAGCAACTGAACTGATTCATTTTTTTCATCTTCTGTAAAGCAACTAAGTTTTTACAGTGTACACAGGCCAAAAGCTAGGAGTTTATAGGGTTGGGGAAGGTCACTTGGCCTTTAGTCTTCTATTCATTCTGTATCCTCTGAGATTCCTTTGTTCTAAATGTCTTATTGCTCATTTAAGTTATTTGGTTGTTTTGCATCGTGTGGTGTTTTATTTTGTTTCAGTCTCAGAACATAGTTCCAATTCAGAATCTTTATAGCTGACATATTCACCCAAAGACTTCTAGGGAATCAAACCCATAAGTCATCTTTCTTGATGGCTTATTGTGAAGTAAGAAGAACATGAATTCTTTGATACTCATCACATCAAGAAGTGGTTGAAAAAGTAACTCTTTTTATCTGGACAGTCTCTTTAACTGTTTTGACCCATAGCATATGGTAGAAGCTGTATCATGTGGATTTCTGGGCCCGGGTAGTAAGTTTGTGGCTACCTCCACTTGCTGTCTCTTGGAATACTTACTTTGTAAGAAAGTCCAAACATTTCTGTTTAAAAGCCCTCCTGGAGTAGAACTAAAATCCCAAGTCTACAGTCTCAGTCTCCAAGTAACAGCCAGCATCATTGTGCTACCCATCATGTGCTACCCATGAGTCAGCCATCTTGGAAGCGGATATTCCATTTCTAGTCAAGTCCTCTCTAATGAAATTCAGGTGACTAGAGAAGCACCATCCTGTCAATTCCTGAATAGACTGCAATTTTGTCGGCACAATTTTTTTTTGAGCCAAAGAATTTGCAGTGGTTTCTTATATAGAGATAGCATACCGTGAAATATTTTATTAAAAACATTTTATTAAAAATGTGTATTGAATACTGCCCTGTAATATTATGCTTATTTGGCACAAAAGCATCTGTAGCTATTATCTTATTAAGACATGTTTACCCTTAGGACTATGAAATTCATAACAATAAAACATAGGGCCAATTACCACCTAATACAATTACCAACTCTATAATATTTTTTTCTTTTTAATCCTGAGGATTTGGGTGCTAAGAGGTGCTCTGTCATTGAGTTACATCGCCCACCTTTTTAATACTTTTTATTTTGAGACAGGTTCTCACTAAATTGCTGAGGCTGGCCTCAAACTGTGACCCCTCCTGCCTCAGCACTCTGAGTCTCCGTGATTACAGGTATGCACCATCACACTGGATTTTGTAGGCTCATGTGGAAGCTCAACATTCCTGCAATTCCAGCCCACCTCTCTAAAGTTAAGCCCCAGGGACTGGGAAGGCTGAGGTAGGAAGATCGCACGTTTCAGGCCAGCTGGGAAATTTAGAATCTTAGCAACACTGTAAGACCCTGTTTCAAAATAAAATATAAAAGCTGAGCGAGGTGACACACTCCTGTAATCCCAGCATCTCAGGAGGCTGAGGCAGAAGGATGAGGAGTTCCAAGCCAGCCTCAGCAAAAGCGAGGCACTAAGCAACTCAGTCAGACCCTGTCCATAAATACAAAATAGGGCTGGGATGTGGCTCAGTGGCTGAGTGCCCCTGAGTTCAATCCCTAGCAACAACAACCAAAAAAAAAAAAAAAAAAAAAAAAAAAAAAAAAAAAAAAAAGAAAGAAAGAAAGAAAAAAGAAAAAAATGCAGAGGATGTAGCTTAGTGTAAAACACCTATGGGTTCAATCCCCAGTACTAAACAAAGAAACAAAAAAAAAGGAAAAACAAAAAATTTAAAAACCTGCAGATGGGCCTTCAAAGGAAAGCTTAAAGGCAAGAAATCAAAAATAGCCTGGAGTCATGCTCATACTTAAGGCTGGAAGGAGAAGAGACTCAAATGGTGGCACTGTCCAATATCATAGCCATTGTCCACATGTAGCCATTTATAGTTACATTTTTTTTTCCATTTCTTAGCTTTTTTTAAAATTTTATTTTTTTATTCTGACTTGTTTTATATGACAACAGAATGCATTACAAATCATGTTACATACATAGAGACCAAGTTTTCATATCTCTGGTTGTAAACAAAGTATATCCACACCATTCCTGTCTTCATACATGTACTTTGGATAATCATGTCCATCATATTCCACCATTATTTCTAACCCCATGTTCCCTCCCTTCCCCTCCCACTCTATCTAGATTTTTTCTATTTCTCCCCCTTCCTACCTGACTATGAAACAGCTTGATGCTGGTTGTTTTAATGAATCATAATAATAGTCATTATTTTTCAGGTCATTAGTGTGTGCCCAAAACTGTTAAAACACTTCATAAACTAGATTTATTTTTAAAGTCTTGTTTGTTGAGATATAATTTATATATGATACAATTTACCCCATTTAGTTTATAGCTATATGTACTTTGATAACAAACATATAAAAAGTGACAACACGTATATATGGATATATGGTACTACCTTCAAGATACAGAATGTTACCTTGTTCTCCTTTACTTCTTTTTTTAAACAAATAGAGAAATTTTAATATATTTCATTTAACCCAATGGATAACCAATATCATTTGCAAAGAAAATAATTGTTAGCAAGATATTTCATGTTCATTTTCTTAGTCCTAGTAATTCTTTGGAATCTAATGTCTATTTAACACATAGCACACCTCAATTCAGACTATACACATTTCAAATACCCAGTGGCCTCCTGTAACCAATGGCTGTCATATTGGCTCCTTTATCCGTCTTTCACCTTTGTATGAGACACATGCTGTAGGCTGCATGATAAGTCTCCTTGTTATGTGGTTTCTTGTTGCATTCTATCAGAAAGGGACACCAAAGAGATGAACTTAATATATACAAGAGTAGAGCAAGGGGTTTTATTCCTGCCTATAAGACTCTATTATAGACTGTGAGTTGGTTTCTACATGCTTTTAGTGGGAATAACTTCAGTTAGGTCACCTTCCACTACAAGATTTTCATAATGGCTCTCTCTTACTTCACCTCCTACCTCTACAGGTTTACAGAAGGAAAGGTGCTTCACAAAATTTATTAGTTACCTTCAACCTTGCCCTTATCTTTATAAGTACCTTAGTAAACAATTTTTCCTCTGATTGATCTTTTTCATCCTTGAATCTTCAATAATGGCTTTTTAATTATAAGAGAGTAAAGTATCCCTCATCTCATATCACAGGCAATGTATATACACATACTAGATTAATTATATATTAAAATATAACATATAAAATGCTAACACTTTTAAAGAACATATTTATATAACTTTGTGAGGAGAAATGGAAAACAAAAAAAATATGAAATAAACAAAAATCTGAAAAATATTGTAGTTTAAATTTTTATGTGTAAAAATTTATCAAAAAGAGTTGACATATCCAGATTAAGTTGTTCAGGAAGAGAGATTAAGAAGCCAAGCAGCTGAAAACCAAAGGAGAATGTTAATTACATAGTGTTGGAACATTTTAGGGAACAAGGAACCTAATAATTATCCCAGATTTGGTTGATACTGCAGAAAGGCTCCCATTTGAGTGAAGGTGAATCAAAGCTAGATTGGTACATACAAACATTACATGCCAACCTGGAATAAGTACGGTCCCCAAATACATTGAGACGATTTGTTCCCGCTCCAGCAACCCATCAGACAAATGTACACTGAAGGAAGCCATGAATTTTCATAAGAGATGTCTGGCAAAAACAATCGAGATTTTAGAAGACAACAATAACACTATGCGTTTAAGTTATTAGAAATTGACAGCTAGGAACTTGATTATTCAATGGTAGAATAGGTATTTAACATGCATGAGGTCCTGAGGTTAATCTCTAGCACAAAAAAAATAAAAAGAGTTTGTAAGAGTTGTACTGAATATACCAATATGATATATAGCAAGATCAATAATTCCACCAGAAAATTGGAATCTAGATATAAAAATACGATTAAAAATTACATATTAGAAAATTGAAATAATTAAAATTGAGAACTTGAATGGATCAAGTGGATTGGGGATAGCTGAAGAAATGGATCAATGAATGAGAAATAATACAGAGAAAATTACAGACTTTCAAGCATGGCAGCATTCAGGGTAGAAAATACCATGTTGCAGGTGTGGAACATGAATATCAGGTGGGAAGTTAGTCCTGAATTTCATGGCACTCCTCAAAGAGGAGCAGAGAGGAGAGCCATCCTGGCCTGGACAGGCCGGCCTGGTCACCAGAGTGTTCACTGACTCCATGTCATATATGATGAGGCCTTTTCTTTCTCCTTTCTTTCCCTTGCTCCCTTCTCCCTCCTCTTTCTTTTTTTCTTTTTCTTTTTTTTTTCATCATTTTATTAGCTTCAAGTTGTCTTTTTGTATGTCTGATGTCCTTCCATTTTGATTTATACTTTCCTAAACTGTGGGTCTCTTTTTCAAGTTTTCTATTCTTTTAAAAGTATCTTAGTCCCAATTGTGTGTGTGTGTGTGGGGGGGTATGTGTGTGTGTGCACGTGTAAGTGTGCACTTGCTCTTTTATTTAAATTGGTTAATTTTGGGCTTGCTTAACTTCCTAGATTCAACTAAATTCTTTTCATGTTGTTGCTTATTTTTTTGTACATGTAATCAAATCATTCCGTTATTTAAAAAAATCATTGCAGTGTTAAATGATATATTCATATGTTCAATGTGCCACACATTGAAGTTCCCTTAGACTTGAAATCCATTAAAGAAGAATATGAACAAAAACACATATTGCATGATGAAAATTTATTAGGCTCCAGAAACTATAATAATGTGGTGTATAATTTGTCAAAGGAGACATTACCTGCTCTTGGTATCCAATTTTATCTCTTTTTTTCCCCAATAACACTTTCCTAATATCTAAATTTAGTGAGAAGCATTTACCTTAAGGAAATTATATTTCCATTGTTTCATAAATTAAAAATATTAAAATTCCCTCAATGCAGACAGCCTTAAATAAATGAAATTAAAAATCCTGTACTATGACTTTGTATTCATACCAACTAAAGTGCAAAAATTTTGCATAAAAAAGATTTAGAAAAGTGGCACTTTAATTAGACTAGTTGAGTTACTGTGGCATGTTGATAATTTAGGCATCACTAGATAAAAAGCAAACAATTTTTTGTGAATTTTAATAGCTTTGTTTTATTTTTATACACCTGCCGAAATGATTTTCATTACCATATGAGTACAGTTATTGCTGTTTGTTGCTTTAAAAGTAGGAATTGGTCAAATTTTGCAGCTTCATAAGCAATGGTAAAATTTGTAAATTAAAATTGGCAAAAAGATCTCCAAAACTCTTTTCATTTTATCTAAATCATCAGTCACATGGATAAATTTTTAATGTGTTTGATGTTATTAGATAAAACAATTTTATCCACACTCATAGAGATATATTTGAAAGATGTAAGAAGCATATTCATCCCGATATTGCTTTATTATTTGACATCTGTCCATCACCTGTGCCCACTCAGAAACACATCCATTGATTCAGGAAAGAGCCAGGGAGAAACATGAAGCTTCATTCCTAAGAGATGTTCAAACACAACCATAACACATGGGTAATTTCTACCCCCTCATCTGTACAGACACTTCAGTCTTCAACTTTATTTTTTAATTGACAACAATGATATATATTTATTGGGTAAGATTTGATCCCTTATTACATGTGTGCACTGTGGAAGGATTGAATCAGGAAAATACCCAGAGGATGAAAAATGAGGATGGAGGTTTTCAAGTTTAAATAAAGTAATATTTGACATATTTGATTATAACAAATATGTCAAACTCCGTTCCCCATTTTCACTCAGAGGTAATGATTTTCCTTCTTATCTTATTGAACTTCCAGGACTCTACCCTATCTTGCTTTTCTCCTTGATGTCTGGCCACTCCTCTTCACTTTAATTTGCCTGTTCCTGTTACATGCTGACCTTTATTAAGGAGTCTCAGGTACATTACGTGTTATCATTTCTATCAATTTGTTTGTTTCTACTTTTATGGATCTAAGTCTTATATGATAATGAGCTAACATTAGCATCCCTATATTGAACTTTTCCTTGACATACAAACATTATAGGTAAGAAACTTCTTGATTTCTCTAGGAGGATGATCAAATGACATCTCAATATAGTGCTTGCATGTCTAAGCCCTTGGTCATTTCTTGCATACTTTTTTTTCCCCGTAGTCTTCCTCATGCCAATTTAAATCCTTTCTTGCCACTGTTTAAGCCCAAAAGCTCATGTCATCTATATTACCTCTCAGTCTCTCAAAAACCTGGTTAATGATGTCAGTATAGCCTTCAATATGTATCTAGAACTTATTTTGCATTACACTGTGAGTCAGAGTGCACTGTAGAAAAATCTCAGCAGGTGCACAAGGAGACAGACTTGCAACATGTCATGAGGATGATGGTGACCATCAGAAGAATCATCAAATCTCCATAGAAACCCTGTAGGTAAAGTGCCTGGGATAGATATGCATATGTTTATTACACATATATTATGCGAGGACAGAAGAATGATGCATTTTTCAAAATATTTTTATTGAGCTCAAATTGTGTTTCAATCACAATTATTAATAAGCAGATGATGAGGAAACAATGCAAATTAAAGACTAAGCATACTAAATATATTAATTATATGATATGTTAAAGGATTATAAAAGCAATGAGAAAATGAAAAACAATATATGGATGAGAAATTGGAAGGGAAGCTTTCAGATTTAAATCAGGCGATCCACAAATCTTAACACACTGGAACACCTGTAGCAGAACAAAGGCTATCATTCACAAATAAAATTTTCATATCTTAGATATTTAATACACTAAGATAAATAATCAATATATATCATGATATCATAACCAAAAGTTCAATAGAAACATGCAATATATAATATATATACATATACATATTATATATTGCATGTATATATAATAAATATGATGATCTTTGTATTAATTAGCTTGTCATTGCTATGTAAAAAATACCTGGCAATGGCAACTTAAAGGAGGACAGGTTTATTTTGGTTCATGGCTTCAGAGTTTTTAGTCCATGCTTGGCTCACTCCATTGTTCTGGGTATGAAGGAGGAGAACTTCATGGCAAATGGGCTCATGGCAGCCAGAAAGCAGAGAAAGCAAGGGGTGGGGGGAGAATGAGGGGGGGGGGGTGAGGGATAGTTCAAAATAATGCCTTTTCAAGGAAAACCAATAGTGACCTACTTCCTTCAGCTACATCCTACCTCCTCCTATAATTTTCATCACCTCCTTTTAGCCTATTCTAATTATCCATCCATGAACTAGATTAATCCACTGATGAGGTTAGGGCCCTCATTGTCCAATTATTTCCTAAGTGCACACCTCTTAACACTGCTGCATTGGAGACCAAGTCTTAAACACAAGAGTCTTTGGAGAATACTTCATAACCAAACTGTAACAATATCTATTATAAATAAGTATGTATTGTAAAACTGTATAGAAAACAAAATGAAAAACAACATTTTGGTTGGTAAAAGAGTTAGGAATTGCCAGCAAAAATCAGTCAATGCTTTCTTAATTTGTGTATAAATTAATGTATGTTGATCTTATAATTTTTCAGAAATTTAAAAGTACATGATTGTTTATATCAAATATTTTACTTTTAAAATATAAAAAATAGGTTTCATGATAATCGGAAAAATGTTATATCAGCCCCTTACAAACTAAAGAAAGTATATTGTCATAAACATGCCTAAGGGTAAAGACAAAAAAACCTAGAAATGGGTAATTTCAAATTGTCAAGATTCCATTGTCTGGGTGGATTTTAGGTCACCTGGAACTGACAAACATTTTTGCCAAAAATGTATTTTTTTAAAATAATAGTGTTGAGACATTTGTAGTAAGAAAGAAGCAACAGTCATAAGAAAGTTATATTGCTTTATAATTAGAAGCAGATTCTGAATAGACCCTTCATGACTTTAGATAAACATAGCAGAGTGGTACTCAGTTCTTACATTGATGACAGGAAGTCTTCCACACTCAGCTTGCTTCCTGTAGCAAGTACAGTAACATCCCACTCATTATCAACCCCCACCCCCAGCTGCTCCTCCAATGTGCCAAGGGTGTTTCCACCTCAGAGACAGCATTTGTAATGCTGATGTTAAGCTGTTGGAATGCTCTTTTCCTGGGTATTCACATGGCTCAGCCTCTCTAGTTTTCCAAGTGTTTTTGAGTGATCAGCTTACTTTGGTTGATTTCCGGCGTCCACTTGACTGGATTAGAGGATACTCAGACAGCTGGTAAATCAGTTTTTTCTCAGCCCATCTCTGTTCTGCTGAAACAGAAATTCAGCTGCTTTGCTTTTGGTTAGAATGACTGGTCTTCCCTAAGTGTGTCTGTGAAGGTGTTCTGTAGTAGACTGATGAGTGAGTGAGTCAGTGGAATGAGTTGTTAAGACACATGCACACCCATCTCGGAGAGGGTGGCGCGTCCAGTCAGCTGGAGACACACATGGAACATGAAGGTGAGGAAGAGCAAACTCTTACTTTGTGTTTTGAAGACAAGAAACCATTTTCTTCTTGCTCTGAGGAATCACAACTACAGTTTCTCTGTTCTTTGGACTCTGGGCTCTCCCTCTCCTACCTTTCCCAGGTCTCAAGCCTTTGGCCTCACAATAAGAGCTTCCCTGGATCTGAGGCCTTTAGGCATGGAATGAACCCTGCTAGCAGATTCCCTGGGTCTCCAAGTTGCAAGTAATTTGTTGTGGGAGTTTTTAGCCTCTATAATTGAGGGAGCAAATTTTCTTCATAAACTTCCTCTTCTTTCTCTGTCTTTTTTTTTTCATCAGATAATCTCTATGGAGAACCCTAAACATAGGCCATCTACTGTATCTGAATTGCCTGATAATGGAACTGCAAGTTGGTACTGTTTGTGGAGGACACTTGGCAATTCCTTTCATATATACCCAGATTTTTTCTACACATTAATATGATTGCAGTTTTCATTGGAACATTGTTTATAGCAGGAAAAAAAAAAAAAAAACGGGAACAAAGTAGCATCTGCAAATAAGGCTGTTGAGAGTAGTATATTTTTGGCTGGGCCCATGTGTATGCCAAGTCCACAATGCATAGAATAAGGAATTTTTCTGCTAGTTTGCACAAAATATAGACCATCCCAATATAAATTTTGTATATTGAGTCTTGAACCTTACTCTGTTTTGTATATCAGCACAAATAAACTGTTCCATGATTTAAGACTCTGAAATGCAAAACCTATGAAAACAGAAGAAGTATGATGATTTTATTTAAATAATTCTCAAAGTTTTTATCATTTCACAGGTATACATCAATAATGGTAATATCCAGGTTTTAGAGAATAGGGGATTTTCTGTACATTTGGTACTATTATTAATACTGAGCTTCTACTATAGCTATATAAGAATATTTTTGTACTAAAATTCAAAGTTTTATAAATAGCTTTTTTTCATTTTCTTTTCATAATTAATTTGATTTCACTTTTTGACTTATTTTTGCATGTTTTCATGGATTATTTTATCAATGAATTTTTTTCAGGCTACAAAATGGTGTTGCAATTTTTTTTTGTTTAAATTACACCATATCACAGGGAAAATAAATGTCTTATCATTTGTTCCTCAGATATCAGTGATTGACTTTTTTGCAAACATCAGCACCATCAGAAGGGACATTAGAAGAGTGCAGTCTCAGGGCTCACCCACAAACCTGCCCACTCCAAACCTGCCTGCATACAACAGCACACAGGTGTTCCAGCACTATTCTAATCCATCCATTTCCCTCCTCTTCCCTACTGAGTAGTTTCATGCTTTATATTTCAATAAGGATTTTACTCCCTTCACATCAAAACTGTTTTATGTCCTCTATTGAGGTCCCTTAACTTTGCTATTCTTCACTTTTCCTTCAGATATCTGCTAAACTATATCTTCTTTAAGAAAATGTTTTTTTTTTTTTAAATTTATTATTTTTATCTGATATTTTATTCAAAAAGATGACATGTTTCTAAATTGTATTCTTTTCTTACTGACAGACCAGATATACTAATGGGTAATGACAACCACATATTGTGACAATAAAACTTGGCCATGGTCTTCACAGTAAGCACTTGAGAAGCCAGGAAGGTAAGAAACTTGATTAGTGACTGACAACTTCCTAAATTTTTGTCTCTGTTTCTTACTCAGAACGCTCTAGAGAAAGCCAAGGATGCTCCCTGCCCAGCCACAGAGAGTGCCCTATTCTGACTAGTCCTCCTCCAGCTCCCTCACCATCCTCTCAGAGCCCACCTAGACTTGTCCCTTTGGCTCATTAGGAAGACCCCTTCCTCTCTCCCTCTGAGTTCCTTCTAAAGGCAGGTGGTTTGGGTCCCCTCTCCTGTAGAGCAAACTTTCTGCATCTCCTTTACTTTATTTTGGGTGTTTTGTTTTTCCCTCATTTGGGTCATCTTTGCTTATTTCTAGATTATTAACTTAATGATTTGAAAACCATTTCTTTATTTTTGGTAAAA
This sequence comes from Spermophilus citellus, assembly GCF_964194105.1. Classification (NCBI taxonomy): domain Eukaryota; kingdom Metazoa; phylum Chordata; class Mammalia; order Rodentia; family Sciuridae; genus Spermophilus; species Spermophilus citellus. The sequence goes on from NC_138187.1 coordinate 131,123,308, forward strand.
TTCATGCAATGGGGGTTGAAATAACCACTGAAGTAATAAAAAGGAGATGTTATTTTTCTTCCAACCTTTCCCCCCAAAGTAACCTCCCACTCCAGAATTAGACTGTCTTTAAGCATCTGATGAATTTTTGTATGTGGCCAGAAGCATGGATACATCAACATAATATTATGTTAAATACATTTTAAAATTAAGGAAGATATAATTTCTTCTTATTATTCCAGCATTATTCTTTTTTTTCCATATTTGAAAATGTATTGTCTTTGCTTATACAACTAGATTGTTGAATACTAATAAACAAAAAAGACTATTTCTAACCCGGGGGAAGTCATTTCTAATAAATTAATTTTAAAATAGTATGCTTGGGCTGGGGATGTGGCTCAAGCGGTAGCGTGCTCGCCTGGCATGCGTGCAGCCCGGGTTCGATCCTCAGCACCACATACCAACAAAGATGTTGTGTCCGCCGAGAACTAAAAAATAAATATTAAAAAAAATTCTCTCTCTCTCTCTCTCTCTCTCTCTCTCTCTCTCTCTCTCTCTCTCTCCTCTCTCTCCTCTCTCACTCTCTCTAAAAAAAAAAAAAAATAGTATGCTACTGCCTTGTATTTGTGTGCAAGCCATTTTCATAGGAAACTGTATCCCAGTACGTTTGACAGAGTTAAATAATGCAATTATGGAATGCAATGATAGAAGTGGAAGAAAAAGATATGGTTTTAGATGAGATTTGAAATGGCAGCTCCAATAATGCAGAAAGATAGATAAAGTATGTTCCAGATGTCAGTCAGTGCTGCAGAGAGGACTGGGAGCAATAATTCTGTGTGAAGTAACATAGAAGAGATAAATGGATTCCATGTATTTTGATGCATCAATTTTTATTATGCAATTTCAAGCTATAAACTAAAGATTGAGAAAAATAACTTTTTATATCTTTGAAATAGAATACACGTGGATTTATTGTGAACTGATATATATGTGAGCCTACTGTGTGCTACATAGTGTACTAACATTTGTTAATATATTAATATCATGAAATGATAGTGAACTGCAAGTGTAAAATTTTTTAAAAAGTTGCCTGTGAGTGAAATCAAGCATAAGACACCAGAGTGCAGAGCACTTGTTATAATTGTACTTACAAAAGGATCAATTCTAAATCATATTTTTTTAAAAAATTGAAAAAATTCTGATTATAAGAATAATATTTTTATAATAAACATATACCCCAAACAGAAAAATATGAAGATAATGGTACTAGTTACCTATAGTTCCAATGCCCAGGGCTAACCACAATTAATATTTTTCACAAAACTCACAAATTTTGTTTATACACTTACACACTTAAAACATGTGAGCACATCAAACCAATAAGTTTACATACACATGTTTACAAATGCGAATATAGTATTCATATTATGTGATATTTTAAATATTGCAGTTACATCACCTTGGGACGCCACTCAATTTACAATCTCCCATTTGAAAGGAGGAACATGATTTTAGATGATTCCTGTGGGCTCATTGTGCAGTTTGGAGGAGTACAGGTTGAGTAAACCAAAGAGCTAACCTCCTCCTGGTGTCCCACCCCCACATGCTGAGTCCTACCTGTCTGGTTCCATCTGGGGCCCACTGTCCTGATAGGCTATGCTAACTCATTTACATTGCTTCTGCACAGTCTGCTGCTTTATGCAGACCCAAAGGTCCTTCATTACTGCAAAATCTGGCCACACATGCACTCTGGAAAAGCCAAGATTTTCCAGTGCCTTAACAGCCAGGGCACTTTCCAGAGGCGGTCTCCTCTGCTTCCCCTTCTTCTGGATGAAAACTCCTAGACTGTGTGGAGGCTTCAGGACTCTGGCTTTGTACTAGGATATCTGGTTTCTTTCACTCTGGCTTTCCTGGGCTTCCCTCCACCCTATTATCATATCACTATAGTAATATACACTTCGGTTTCTTATAATCAATCTTAGTATTTTTCCATCATTCCAAATTCCATCAAATCCCACATCTTCCATGGAGGATAATGACCATCCAAGAACTTCTCTTAATTCATCTGCACAACTGGGGATATTTTCCCCTTTATCACTTACACAAGAATAGTATAATGACAATTAATCTCTACTTTAACTAGGTCTCTAATTAACACATAACAACCGTAACAGGCTCTCTATCTTTATCGGACCATTTTACAGGGTTACTTATACAGCGATGTGCTAATCAGGATTTCCTTCCCACGTGACCAAAATCCAACAAGGACAAGATTAAGTTAATTATTTTGTTCACAAGGGAAGGACCCAATGTATTTAGCTTTGGTTGGGGACAGAAAGAATTGTCTTTACATCACCTCTGTTTCTGTGGTCATGGACCCCTGTTTCCTTTTGTTGTGTAAAGCCTTGAGTGGGTTTTTGTGAGGATGAAAGTGTGTGCAAATACTATCACAGACAATATTTCTAAATTACCACCTTACATCAACATTGCCAGAAAATAATCCCCCCCCCCCCAACAAGGGACTAAAGCTAGAAAATCCTGAAAAAGGAATCGACTCCCAGATGTCTAATCCTAGGTATATTTCAAAGTGATGGTTAGGAAATGCAATTATTGTTAGCTACTTTGCATAATTTTTCTATCTCAGTAACCCTAAAGTATGAGCCCATGATTCACATCTTTCCTAAGAGCTGTGTTATCTGCTTATAGTCAAACGGTTTACAAAGGTAGTGCTGTATATTTTCCTGATTATGAGGAAATGTGTTACCCAAAGTGATTATAAATCCCATCTTTATTAAGTGCTAATAAATTATTGTTGCTTTTTGTAAAGCTAAAAGTACATTATAAAAAAAAATCTTCAGCAGAGTGTGGTGGCCCACACCTGTAATAGGGAGGCTAAGGTAGGTGGATTACAAGTTCAGGACCAATCTCAGGAAAAATAAAGCGGAGCCCCAGTCTGGAAAAATAAAGCAGTCTGGGAATGTAGCTCAAGGATAAAATGTCCCAGATCCAATATCCAATACCAATAAAACAAGAACAAAAACAAATGCTTTCTGTGTTAAGAAAGAGGCATACAAAGGCAATGGGAAACATGGCTTTGGAAAGGAAGAAAGTGAAGACAACACAGTAGTTGTTAAATGTGGCTTAGCTGGGGAACATTTTACTCAGAAAATAATTTTCATCAGGTGCTGGTTATTTCAAAAATTTTCTCTATTACGTTTTTAATGAATCATACTTAATAATTCCCTGTATGGGCCCTGTTATACACAATACCAAATAAATAAACCCAATATAAAATTAGCAATCATATGACTCCAAAATTAAAATCCTTAAAAATGTTTAACTATCAACTATGTCCAGTATAGCAACAAATCTTTTAAGAAGGTTACAGTGGTAATCAACAATCTCTTTTTTCATATAATGACAATTTTGTCCAGAGATTTCAGTAATATGTTCAACCACTTATATTTAGAGATTTTTTTTTTTTACTTCTGTATGAAATCCAAATCTCACTGTTTGGTATACAACTGCAATTATTTTTAAATAATTCTACATGCAATGTTTATAAGCACTAAAATTTGCATGACATTTGTAGGATTAATCATACAAATTCACTTAATTAAACGCTAATCTTATTTGTTGAAGTAAACAATATATATTCTAGTAAAATTTATTAGACTATTATATTACAGAATGTATAAAAAATATATCTTGTACAATATTCATGAAACACAAAATATTAATTCCATTTTATAGAGGAGAAAATTTGAGTTTCAAAGGTCTTGTAAGCTACATGTTGTCTTAAAAGAGACTCAGGGAAGAGACACCAGCTTTAGCATTCAGAACTCTCCTAGCTGCTATCTCCTGGCCTGTCAGGGCATGCTGGTGCTTGCACATGGCTCATTTTAACGTTGCCCTGTGGCTAAGCTGCTTTTTGTGGCAGCCAGTCAAGCGTCATGAAAACTCTTTCCATATATACTAACAATTTATTTTAATGCTGAAACAATGATGGGCAGTAGGAAATAGCTACTCAGACACTACATGTTTCAAGAGATTTGATCTCAGTGGAATCTCACTGTTTTCTGATAATAATGTATTTCAACCTAATTATGACATATCTGTTATTTTACCCAGTTTCTTATGGCTGTTACCTGTTTTTCCATTCTCTTTTTATGATCCTGGAATAATCTTTTTATATATATATATATGTATATTTTTTTTAAGTTATAGATGGACAAAATACCTTTATTTTATTTATTTATTTTTTACACAGAAATTGCACAATCATTTCTTTAAATATGAAAAATATATAATTTTGATTTTTTGAAAGCTTATTAAATGCAATATAAATGCTATTCCTTTTTTAGAGTTTATTTTTTTTAAACTTCCTTACTGCCACTAATATTTTTTTACACCACTTTTCCCAATTACCTTTCTTCTCATGATACTTCTAATTTGAATAACATTTTTAGAAGCTATTTGGATCATACCATATATATGCATATAAAGTATACTCATGTATATCCATGAGAAGATAGGAAAGAAATTTGATGCAAAATATTTGCTTTTTTCCATTTTCATTTTGTTCACTTGCTTTATTTTTTTCTAAATTGATTTTGTAGTTTGGGTTTTTAGTATATTCTACCATAATCTAAGTTAAGAAGTAGGCTATTTAAAAATATCTCCTACTCTACTCTTTTTTCTCCAAAAAAAGTGATTTTAGAAAAATAGAGCAAATGTACAAAAAAAGTAAACATTTAAGTAAAGTTTTCTGAATCCCACTATTATCTATAATCATAATGGGACAATTAAAAAAACTCAAAGATACAAAGAAAATAATACATTCTCTTAAATTTGAAAGTAAATAAAAGGTAAATGATGATTAAATGACAATAAATTCATAGGGTGAAACATTTGTTGTTTAAATCCAAACAAATACTTGGATATAAGAACACTGACTTTACTTACTAATCTATAATTGGAAGCATAACATGGAAACTTTTAAAACTTTTAAGATAAGTCAAACATGAAAAAACATTTTCACACTTTGAAAAATATTTTTATGCTGCCTGTTTAATAAGTCCCTATTCAATTTTCTTTAAGAACTGCCAATTTAATTCAAGAAAATTTTGTACATACATGTTGATGGTTTGATTATTTGGAGCAAAATAACTTATTGCTTTCTTAGAAATTTTTGAGAATGTTTTTTATTAAGCTTGAACCTGTAGCTTTTTTGTTAATTCAGGCAAATAAACATCCTAACATAAGAAATGCTTAACTATTGTTATAACTCAATATGGTGAATTATTACTTGAACTATTTTTGCTATGACATAGTTGGTAATAAAAATTCCATGTATTGGGGATTACAACAAAAATAGTCAAGATGTACTTGAAGAGAGAAGATATTAAATATTATTGAAAATTATTCTACCATACAGAGACAGTCCTCAATTTCAGTTAGCTTATACTTTGAGAGTGATAGGCTGAATTATAAACTAAGATATGGGGCTGGAGATGTGGCTCAAGTGGTAGCACACTCGCCTGGCATGCACAAGGCACTGGGTTCGATCCTCAACACCATATAAAGACAAAATAAAGATACTGTGTCCACCTAAAACTAAAAAATAAATATAAAAAACTAAGATATGAAGGAAACAAGGGCCAAAGGAAAGGACTTGGGGTGGAACTGTGTTGTGACATTAGATGAGCTAGACTTGGGAATCAACTAGTAAAAACTGGATGGCTTTGAGCAAGCAGCATTTGAATAGAGATCTGAAAAATGAAGGAAAGCCAGTCATCAAAAATCTCTAGTACAAATATTCTAGAGGAAGAAACAACTAGAGAAAAAAATCTTCAAAAAAAAAAAAAAAAAAAGAAAGAAAAAAAACTAGAGAGAGACAAGTTTTGAAATGCTTAACAAATTATAAACAAACCAGGGTAGAGTGGTCCCAGTTAATAAGTGGGACACATATGAGAAGAGATTGGAGAAAATGGCAAGATCCAGATTATATGTTTCTGTCCAGGTGGAGATAAGGAATGAAGACTCCTTAGTAAAAAGGAGATGTCTTAGAAGAGGAGTGATGTGATCAGATTTGCAAAAATCACTTGTGGTTTTGTACAGAATGGTCTGAAGAATAGAAGAGTTGAGGCCTAGAGTCAAGTTAGGCTGGTCAGTAACAGAATGTGGGGAAATGGAGAAGGGATGATACTTTCTTTTCTTACAAAATCCAGTGATGCCACTTAAAATTGTGAAAGAAAGCACTAGAGTGTTAAAAATTATTTGTGGTTAAAAAAAAAAAAAAGAAAGAAAAGGTAATCGTATGAGAATTACTTAGGTCTGATAAACACCTATACACAGAGTAAGATTGTGAGGAGCTGGTAGGAAGAGATATGGCCTTATACTTTATTTCTTGTTAAAAGTAACTAAATTTGAAAGATCAAGAATTAGAAGTATAAACATATTGTTTGAAATTGGAATAGTAAGCAGAAAAAATTATTGGCCTCTGGGCCAAACTCTTTGCAGATGAACTACATTTTGGGTAGAGGTATTTCTTTAATAAAAGTGATTTTAATCAAATAAATTGATAGGAAACTTTGCATCTCTTTGTTCCAAAAACTTAATAAAGGCAAAGGAACTGGATTTATCAAAATTTTAAGGTCGTGGAAAGTAGTCTCTACTTACAATGTTGGGAACTACATTTGATATTTAACTAATGTATTTTCCCAGTAATTGGGACACCACAAAATTGAAAGTTAAAGACCCACAGTCCAACCTATAACTAAAGAGAAATTCTCCATGTAGCAACCTAGATGTGAAATTTCAATATCAAAACAAAAACATCAGGCTTTTTGGTAGTGGCGAAGGGTGGAGAGTGGTGGTGTTTTGTAACAGGATATTGGCACCACCTAGTGGAGAAGATTTTATTTGTTTAAATTATTAAAATCAAAGCTCTAATGAGGAAGCTCAAGTTAACCAACTTCACTAACACTAATGTTAAAATACTTTGCAAAATCTTCAGAGGAAAATCAATGAATATTACAGCCTACACAGATATTTTATTTTTTCACAAAATTCAACTTCACAGGAGTGTTTTTGTTTGTTTTTATGAAATGTAAACCTTTTTTTGCTGAATATGTAGGACAGTTATGTTATTTTTCCCCTTACTTTTTTAAAAAAATATTTTTAGTGGTAGATTAACTTATTTATTTATTTATTTTTATGTGGTGCTGAGGATCGAACCCAGTGCCTTACTCCAGGCAAGTGCTCTACCACTGAGCCCCAACCCCAGCCACTTTCCCCTTACTTTTTAAAAAGAAATTCCAAAACAGAATGCTAAATAATTGCCATTATTATAAAACCAAGTAATAAAAGAAGTTTGAGAATTAAAATAATAATCTAACAAATATGTGTGATAATAAATATCTTCAAATTTATCATTTTTAAAAACTAAGATGCAATCTTTCTAATATCACTGTTATTGTATCTTAAACAGCATACAGTCTTAAAAGCATTAACAATTAAAATCAATAACCAGCATATTTATTTTTTCATTTTATTTTCTTTTCTTTTGTTTGTTCTAGTTAGCTATACATGACAGTAGAATGCACCCTTACACATCACACATAATGGAGTATAATTTCTCATCCTTCTAGTTGTACATGATGTAGAATCCCACTGGTCATATAGTCATATGTGTACATAGGGCAATAATGTCTGATTCATTCTACTATCCTTCCTACCCCCATGCCCCCGTATTTATTAACTTTGCTTTTATTTTGTATATCATATAATTAATATTACAAATAAAAATAATATGTAGATTTTTCTTTCATATTTTATTGTAAAATATAATACATATAAGTAAATAAAATATGAACATAATTTATTACAAATAATTCTAATCATTCTGTTTTATTCCTAATGATGATTATTTGTGCCCCCTCCCTTTACTCTTGATTAATCTTGTCAGGATTGCATTAATTTTGTTTTGTCCCCAAACTAGCTTTTAGTTTCTTTAATGCTTTATATATTGTGTACTTTTTTCATTTTATTATTTCTGCTCTTTTTACTATTATCACTAATTTCTTTCTACACAGCTATTTTTCTAGTTTTTTGAGAATTCTCACTTCCTTAAGTTTTACCTCCTGTATTTTCATTTATTTTACTAAATGTTTGTGTACAATTTTGATTATTATTCACTTCAAAATATTTTCTAATTCTCATTGATTTTCTCATTGACCTATAGAAGACTTGATGTATTTGTAAACCAATTTTTGTTTATTGCTATTTTCTTGTTTTTCTTTTTTCTTATAACATGGGGGAACAAGAATATATTCTGATTTTGATAGTTTGAAATTTATCAGAACTTGCATTATCATCTAATGTAATTTATTTTCATAGATATTTTATGTGTTTTTTAAAAATATTGTTGGGTACAGTGTTCTTTGTACATAAAGTAAGTCTTTTGTAAGTTTTTCAAAATATCCTTAAGAATTTTTCTTGCTTTGTTCTCATCAATTATTAAAGATGTACACTCTGTCTCCAACAGTAATTTTGAAACATATACACTCTAAGATTTTATATATATATACATATATATACACACACACACATATATACACACACACATATACACGTACACATACACATACACACACACACATGTACACACACATATAGACTTTTTACTAGGTACTTCACATTTTATTTTAGTTTTTTTTTTTTTTGTACTGGGGACTGATACCGGGGCATTTAACCACTGAACCACATCCCCAGCCCTTTTTTATATTTTAGAGGCAGGGTCTCGCTGAGTTGCTTAGGGCCTTGCTAAATTGCTCAGGCTGGTTTTGAACTTGAGATTCTCCTGTCTCAGTCTCCTGATTTTAAAATCTCTGGGATTTTAGCATGCGCCACTGCTCTCAGCATTATTAGTATTCTTGATGACTGCCATTCTGACTGGTGTAGATGAAATCTCAGTGTAGTTTTGATTTGCATTTCCTTGATTGTTAATAATGTAGAATATTTTTTTCATATGTATTTGTATTTCTTCTTTTGAGAAATTTGTGTTTAATTTGTTTGCCCTTTTAGTAATTGAGTTATTTGATTTTTTTGGTGTGAAGTTTTTTGAGTTCTTTATATATCCAAGATATCAACCTATGTCAGAAGAGTAATTAGTAAGATTTTCTCCCATTCTTTGGGTTCTCTCTTCACATTCTTAATTGTTTCCTTTGCTGTGCAGAAGATTTTTAATTTGATACCATCCCATTTACTAACTGTTGGCATTATTTCCTGAGTGTTAGGTAGTCTGTTGAGTTGGAGTGATGATCCTACATTTTATTCTAGGAGTTGCACAGTTTCTGGTCTAATCCCTAGGTCTTTGATCCATTTTGAGTTGATTTTTGTGCAGAGTGAGAGATAAAAGTCTAGTTTCATCCTTCTTCATATGGATAGCCAGTTTCCCCATTTAACCGGAACATTCAATCCATTTCTGTGTCATAAAATTATTGATGTGTTGCAGTTAAGATCTAACCCTTTAGCTTAATCCCTTTTACTGTATTTGATTCCTCTTTACAATCTTGCTGCCTTCTGAATTGGTTAATTTTCATGATTTAATCTTTCCCTTCAAGTAGGTTAAAAATTTCATCTCAATCTGCTTCTATAACTTTGGCAATTAATCTAGGAATTAAAACTAGTTGTCTTAATTCATTTGGACTGCTATCACACACCATCATTAACTGGGCAGTTTATAAAAATATCAGATGTTTATTTTTGACAGTGCTAAGGGCTGGGAAGTGTGAGAAGGTGCCAGCAGAGGATCAACTGAGGGCACCTTCTGGTTCATAGACAGCACCTTCTACTTGTGTCCTCACACAGTGAAATGGAAAGGGCAGCCTCCTTTGTAAAACCACTCTAAAGCTTCTTTTAACATAGCTCTAATCCCCTTCATGAGAGCTCCACTTACATAATCTAATTACCTCCCCAAACCCCACCTCCTAATACCAACACATTGGTGATTAGGTTTAAACATGAATGTTGGGGAAGCAACAAACATGGATATCATAGCACGAGCCTTCTTAACAATATCTGATGCCAATTTATCACTCAGACAGCAGAAGAAAAGTCTAATCAGCAGAAGATTATCTAAATGTCAATCAGTTGATCAATATACCCATTTATCTATCTTGCTCTTAAAAATGATTCTTCCTAGTTGCTTAGGAAATTGTGGGAACAATCTAAGTCTGAAATCTACATGGTGGGAAGTCAGAAAGAGAAGGTCACAAACAGACTGGAACTCACAGGGAAGGCAACTTCTGTCCACAGTAAAATTCCTTCCAGAATTTTTACCTTGAATAATCACCTGGATTAAAGTCAATAGATTTATTGCATGCCCTCCTAGCAGCACATAGAGTAGTGTTTGATGGAATACCAAAAGATGGAGGCCCAGCCATTTTCATCTATCAATTATTACACCTATGTATGAGTATGAGTGCACGAATGGTGTAACCCTACATCATGTACAACCAGAGAAATGGAAAGTTGTGCTCCATTTGTGTAAAACATAAAATACAAATTATTAAAATAAAAAGAAAACTATCACAGCTAGTTAATACCTTTCCACTCTTCTCAACACTGAGAGCTTATAAGACATCAATTCTCTTTTCTCAGTTTATACACCATTGTCATGTAGTTTATATATGTGTGTGTGTGCACACTTGTGTATTTAAACAGCATAAGATTACATATATTCATATATTATATATATTTGTTTTGTAGTCAATGTTAATTTCAATTTACTCCTGTGTATATCACTTTCTTGGCTCTTCATTTCTTCTTTTATCATAGACCCTATATCCAAGGGCATTTTCCTTTTTCTGAAGTATAGTTCATTTGTTTTTGTTTTATTAATGTGAATTTATGGAGGCAATTTTCTCAAATTTTATTGATCAAATTTTCATTCTTGAAAAATTATTTGTGTATGTAGAATTCTAGATTGGTAATTACAGCTTTCTCCAAATTAAAAAGATCTTTTAACATCTTCTAGCTTGTCACCGCTATTGAGAAGTCTGCTGTAAGTCTAACCATTAATTGCCATTAAATGAATCTGACTTTTTCTTTGGCCAGGTTAAGATTTCACTCTTTGGTTTTCTGTGTATTCTTTAAAATGAAGCGAGGCATTCATACCAGTGATACCACCAGTTACTGGAGAGGAATCCTGCTTCCTCACATGTTGAAGTATAACATTAGAGAAGCACACCGAGGCAAGCATATAAAGCAGGGTTTATTTAGAAAGGGGTAACATAGACTTCTCCCAGGAGGAAGAAGGGGGCCATGGCTGGTATCCTGGTATCTTAAGAAGTGAGGGTATTCTGTCTTTTTTTTTTTTTAATGTCTTAGGCTTCCTTTGTTCTCCTGCTCTCTTCCCCTTATCTCTCTTCTTCCTGTGTATGTGACTAGGCCCAGGAGATGCTCAGGTGGAATGACCAAAAGGTGAGAAGCAGATGGACAGGGGGATTGGCCAGATGAAGCAGCCCAGGACACATTAATTAACAGCTTTTACAACTCCCTGTAAGGAGGGACAATTCCTGGGGCAGATTATGTTAGCAACAGGTTGGAACAGGGCAGGTTATCATGATAAGGGTGGAGGAAGGGCTGTGAAGTCCCTGGGGGGCAGACTCCAATTTTCTGGACTTACTCAAATTGGCCTCCTTGATCCAACCTGACTCGATTTACCTATCTATGTTGACTGCCTGGCTAATTCTGGCTTCACCAGCGTGAATCCATTCAGGGTCCCTAATTGGACTTTTATTATTTTTGCCTAATAAACCTAACAAGTAAAGGTCATGTTAATGACTGTTCTTAAGATAATGAATATATATATTTTCTTCATTTTAACAATTGATTTTTGGTAGTATTAGTGCTTTTCTTACTGGAAAGAAGAATGTAATTTTTCAGTTGTTTAATTTTGCATAGGTTTTTTTTTAATTTTAAAATACTTTAATATATATGTTGTTTTTGAAATTTTTTATTCATTAAACTTTATATTTTTGATATTTAATCATAGTGTTTAAAACATTAAGTTTTCATTGTATATAGGGTAAGTATCAATTATGATATGTACTGTGTATTTCAAGAGCTGGAGAAAGGATTTTGAATGTTCTAACTGCAAAGAAATAAATGTTTGAAGAGGAAGATATTTGCCCTGATTTGGACATTGTGCAAAGTATACATGTATTAAAACATCATAAAGACCCCATAAATATGTGCAAATAATTATCAATTAAAAAGATGTTTTCACCATGAAAAATGATAGATCATTGAGAAGACAGATGTTTAGCTTGACTTAAACATTACACAGACTATACAAATACCACATAGTAAACTGTCATTAGGTATAATTTTTGTTTTAATCTATCATTTTTTTTTTCAAAAAATTAAATAAAAAATTAAAATATTGATAAAATAAGCAAATATGATAGTAGATTAATGGCACAAAATAGTAGTGAGTTAACAACTGACAGTGTCAAATATAGTGGATGGTTAAAGAAGATTTAAGAGAATATGTGTTCTTTTAACATAGATTGTGGTGAGATGTGAATCCCTTTTTTGTGGCCCCACCCCTTTGGCCTTGTGTGCTGCATCCAACATGGCTTCTCTCTTGGATGGCTCTACCCATTGCTTCCTACAGCTTTCCTTGGCAGATGTTCCATGTTACTAGAATCTCTTAATTCCTGAGGTCTCCACTGCAGCTTTAGTTTCATTCTCACATTTTTATGCATTTCTGTTTCAGGGGCTACCTGAAGGGATTCTGGCCCTCCTGCACTTTTCCTGGCCTCCCAGGACTTCCTTTGAAATCTCAGTGGAGGCCTCCATGATCCCCAACTCCAGAATCCTACACTTTGAACAACTGGCACCACATGGATGATGCCAACTCCTGCTGCCAGCTCAAGGAATAGCTGGGCTCCTTGACTATGGTTGCAGGGGCCCTTGAGTCTAGACAACTGAACATTATTTAAGGACCCACGAGGAAGGAACTTCATAGGTCCCTCTTATGGAGGCAGGGTGCTCCTATGATCTCTTTTCAAATGAATTTTTATTTTACACCCTTAAGACTTCTATGGGTGTAATTTTCTGAGATGCCCTCAAGGAACCTTTCCTTGTATCTCTGTATACAACACTTAGCTTCTCTTTAGTGGTGGTAATCACTTCAGCAACCACATCTTCTTGGCCCCAATTTTACATTTACTTCTTTGGCCAAACTGAAAGCCTTTTGAATCTTTCTTGGGTTTCCTTTTGCTTCTGATTATCATAGTAAACTTGGATTAATAACCACCAGCAATACCCATGCAACTTTCTGAATTTGTGCTGCCTTGAAATTTACTCCCCAGATTAATTAGTCCATCAACTATAGATTGAGACTCAAAGTTTCAGGTCATGGGCAAATTGCAGACAAATTCTTTGCTGTCATGTGACTGTATCTAACGTGACTTGTCTCTAATCCAATTCCTAAGAGTCTTCATTACATTCTGAAACCTCATGAGCATCGTCTTTTTACTGTTCATATTGTTATCAACATTCTGGTCTTCTCCGCTCCCATCAGAATTACCTAAAAAACTTTGCTTTTAACATTCTAAGTTTTCTCCAGCCTGCATCTCCAAACTTGTCCAAACTCCTGCCACAAACCAGTTCAAAAGGCTTATGAACCACATGGTCAGGTTACTCACAGCAACAACCCTACTTTTCAGTATCAATTTATATGTTAGTCAGCTTTTCATCGCTGTGACCAAAGTACCTGATAACAGTAACTTAGCAAAGAAATAATTTATTCTCAGTTCATAGTTTTAAGGATTAAACCTCTGACTTAGTGAGCCCAAAATAAGATTTTCTTTACGAATTCTTGGTTGATATATAATTTTAAGCACCTAACTAATTTTAGAAATGAAATTTTAAGCATCTAATTTTAGAAATGTAAGACAACAATTTCATGCTTCAACATTTAGTATTATAGACTCAGTTGTTATTTTGGTGTTTTCAAAATAAATTTTTTTTCTGTATGTGTTTAAGGTTTTTTGCTTATGTTTTTTAATTTTTTATTTTGTTTTAGCAGAGCCTAAATATAGGTTTCCTTTGTGTATATACTCGGGGGAGTTTGCCAAGATTTACATTTGTGTTTTGATTTCTCTAATCAATTTTAGGTACCTTTGAGCTATTAATTTTTCAGTTATTACTTCTGTCAATTTTCCCTCCTTCGAAACTCCAGTTATTCATATGTTCTGTTACTTGACACTGCATGACACATTTTTTTTACTCTGTTTGATTTGTTCTTATTTATGCACTTTAGCCTTTCTGTATTTCATTTGTGGCATTTCTACATTAGACTTTCTTCAAGTTTAATATATTTCCCTCTGTGTCCATATGACTCATGAGACATTATTTCACATATTTATTCTGTACTTTCAGAATAATACATGATTTTTACAGTCACTTTGTTTTGGGTATCTTTTTATTTTTACTTATTTACATCTTCTTTATATAGTTTCTTTAACATACTTAAAAGAGTTATTCTAAAGATATTGATAGCATTGTAGCTTCAGGAGCTAAGTGTCTGCTATTTACTAACTTTATTTTCTCTTCCTGGACAGACTTTTTCTCCTTTCATGTGTGCTTTAATTTTCATTTGAGTCCATACATTTTGTATGAGATGGAATGTTATGACTTAAGTTTATATAATTCCTCCCACCAATGAGTGTTTGCTTTCTTTTGATCTAATTAAACTCATTTGGGCCTGGGTTACATTTTAGTTTGTGTCAGACCACTTCTGGTATGAAAAGATGCAAAGAGAGGACTGTGTGTGTGTGTGTGTGTGTGTGTGTGTGTGTGTGCGCGTGTGTGTACAGGTACGCTCATATGTTTTCAATTGAGAACCTGGTTAGAATCTTGTTCCTCTATCCCAAAAGACTGATAAATTTACTTGCTTCTTTGATGCTTTAACTCCTGTTTTAGAATTTGATCCTGAGTGATTTTCAAATATAGCAAATATGTTCAATAAAGATACTGTTTACTTAAAGCAGGCCACTTTTCCTATTGGGACATTTTGTCTGAGAATATGGGAAATTTCAGTCCAAAACCTCAGTAGTGCCTCGTGCATGCTAGGTGAGCACTCTACCAAGTTTCAGAAAATTTTATGCTAAATGTAATCTCTCAAAGTTCATCTGGTTCTTCCTTTCTTCATTACCATTCCTCTATTTATTCAAATTCAGATCATCAATCCATATCCAGAGCTGGCAGTCCTAACCAGGTAAGAAATAGCCAGACCATATGTTTGCATGAAATAGGGCTTTCTCACTTGGATTTAATTAATTTAATCCTCTCAATCCCACAATTTACTTTTAAACACACACACACTGTTTTACATGCACACTGTTCTAGTCAGCTTTCTGTTGGTGTGATTAAAAGATCTGACCAGAACAATTGTAGAGGAGGAAAAGTTTATCTGAGGGCTCACAGTTTCAGAACTCTCAGTTCATAGATAGGCAGCTCCATTCCTCAGGGTTTGAGGTGAGGCACAACATCAGCAGGGAAGAGTGTGGCAGAGGGAAGCTGCTCACATGATGATCAGGAGGCAGAGAGAGAGAGGCTCCACTGGCCAGATACAAAATGACCAAATACTCTAATGACCCATCTCTTCCAGCCACACCCTACTCACCTTCATTTACCACTCTGTTAATCCCCATCCCCCCATCAATAGATACATTCATTGATTGGGTTAAAGCTCTCATAACCCATTCATTTCTCTTCTAAACCTTCTTGCATTATCTTATAAGTGAGCTTTTGGGGACACATCGAAACCAACCCATGACACTCATTCCCACAAGGGATGGATCAGTAACCACATAGGTATTTTTAAAAGCAAAGCCAACCCCAACATATCATATGTTTTCTTTTATTATTTGCAGATTGCCAAGGACCTCCTCCAATAGGAGATACAGAAATTCTGTTAGGTTCCTGGCCTGACCAGCCTTATCCAGAGGGTACTCAGGCTACCTACAAATGCCACCCTGGCTATAGAACACTTGGTACCATCAAAAGGGCATGCAGAAATGGAGAATGGGTGGCTCTTAATCCAGGAAGGATATGTCAGAGTAAGTACTTCACTTTTTTAAACAATACTTATTCTTAAGTTTTAGGTGGACACAATATCTTTATTTTACATTTATGTGGTGCTGAGGATTGAACCCAGTGCCTCTTGCATGCTAGGTGAGCACTCTACCACTGAGCCACTACCCCAGCCCCGAGTACTTCATTTTTTTGTGTGAAACTTATGAAATCTTTTAGTTGTGAAAATGCTTAATACTTGATATTATAACAATAATGGTTGAATTATATCATTCTTATCATTTTAATACAAAACAATACATGATTATTTTAAAAAAGAGGACAGTAATCCGACAAAATTCAAAAACACATTCAATTATAAAATAATAGGATAACTTTAGAGAGAAGATGGCGGCGGGAAGTGAGTAAGCCGCTCTGTGCCCTGCACCGCCGCGTCTGAAAAGATGTGGTAAAGATAATTAAAGGAGGTCTGTCGACAAAAACCCAGCACCGTGTCAAGAAAGGGGCCTAGGTGGAGTGAATCCGCCACTAATCCAGCCAAGGTGAAGGGAGTCCAGCACGACTTCAGCGCGAGCAGTAAGGCCGCAGCCCGAGCTGCCCGGCTCCTTCGGCCCCTTCTCCTTCTCCTCTCCGCCTCTCCGCCTTGCTTCTTTCTCCCCAGCTGTCTCCCCTCCCAAGCTCAGTCTCTAAATTTAGATCTCAATTTCTTTCCCCCACCCGCCCGCTCTCCTGCGTGTCCGGTACCCGGACCGCGCGGCCCTGAGGTGCCGCCTCCCCTCCCCCAACCCGCACCCCCTCCCCGGGGGTCCCGAAGGCCGCCGCCGCCGCCGCATCCCGCGGAACACCATAGAGTAGACTCTTCACCTTGCGAATGAGCTGCCGAATTATATGAAACAGCTGATAAGATGAGTGACAATTTAAAATCCAAGTGATCCGAGAACACGCACTGAGCTCTGACCCGCTGAATTCAAACTCCCGGTCACCTGCTTCCCGCAGACAAACAGCTATGACTCGGCATTAATTCAGCCGGCTGAAACAACTGGTCAGCCCTTCTCATCATACGAATGTAAATGCCTACCGAGCCTTCATAAGTAGTGGCCACAGGTTTGAAACGGGGCTTGGGAGAGGAGGACCCACCCGTTGAATTGGTCACCCGGCAAAGGGAAACGATGTCATCAGACTGCTGCAGAGGAGATAACTTCGTTGAAACAGGTGTGTGATCCCATAGCCTTGCCTCTCCACACATCGGGAAAACCTTAGGGCCCCTCCCAGCTCTCCCGTAAGAGCCCCTCCCAGCTCTCCCGTGAGTGCTACAGCCAGCCCGAGGGAATCAGAGGTGGTGCGGGTCCCGCGGAGCGGAACCACCACTCCCACCAGGGCTGACAGCTGAGGTTTCTTGCACCATCTACTGGGGGCGTGGCTACTGGAGGGCAAGTAAAATACGCTGAGGATTCCCAGCCCCAAACTCTACAAGCTTAGGGTCTGAGGGAATGGCAAACTGGAAGAGTGTGCCCAGTCGTTCATGAAAACAGGGCTCCTGGGAGCAGCAGACTTGGCGTGTAGCCAGTATTGTGAGAGGGGGCCTGGCTAGAGAAAAAGTGGGAAGTGACTAGACACAAGAGGAGGCCCTAGACACTCAGGATTGGAGACTCGCCCAGTCTGGGAGGAGCTACTGCACAGTGATTGGTTCCCGCGTATTGACAGGAGTAACTTGACCTGGTGGGCACAGCGCCATCTCCTGGAAGAGAAGTTAATCAAACTCTAAGACTGCATTTATTAGGTTTTTTTTTTTTTGATCTGGGTTTTTCTTTCATTTTCATTTTTTCTTTCTTGTTGTTTTATTAATTTTTTTTCTTACAAAATATTTTTTTTTAATTTTTTTTCTACTAATTTTAATTTAAATTTTTTAAAATTATTATTATTACTTTATTTTATTTTATTTTTTTTTAATTTTTTTCTTTTTTAGTTCCTATTCTTTTTCTTCTTTAGTCTTTTCATTTTTCTTATCCCCCCTTTTTTCTTGAATTCTACCTGCCTATTCTCATTCTCTTTAGAGACTTCTTACCTTCCCTTCAAATACCTTTCCTCCCAAACATCAAATTAATTTATAGGAGTAAACAGTAACTCAGCAGTCAAACAGAACAAGAAGCAACATGAGCAGCTTCAAAAAACAAGGAAGAAAAGGAGTACAAACAATGCAGGAGAGCCTAAATATTCAGGAGGACCTAGAGTCATCAGATAAATGGTCATATAAAGAACTCAAGGAACACCTAAGACAGATGGAATGGAACCTTAAAGAGGATACAAGACAGCAAATTCAAGCAGCGAAAGAACACATTGAGAATGCATTTCATAAACAGATAAAAGAAGAAGTTAAGCATCTTTATCAGGAGATAGAGGTTATAAAAATAATCAAACAATAATTCTAGAAATGAAGGAAACGATAAACCAAATTAAAAACTCAATTGAGAGTATCACTAACAGAGTGGAGCAGGTAGAAGCCAGAACGTCAGATAATGAAGACAAAATATACCATCTTGAAAAGAGTCTAGCCAACTCAGAAAGGCTGGTAAAATATCACGAGAAAAACCTCCAAGAATTATGGGATAACATGAAGAAACCAAACTTACGAGTCATCGGGATAGAAGAAGGTACAGAGATTCAAACCAAGGGAATGAGAAGCTTGCTGAATGAAATAATTACAGAAAACTTTCCAGAAATAAAAAAGGAAACAGATATACAAATTGAAGATGCATACAGGACACCGAGCACACAAAATCACAGTAGACCAACGCCAAGACACATTGTTATGAAGATATCCAATATACAGAACAAAGAGAAAATATTAAAAGCTACAAGAGAAAGGAGACAGATTACATTTAGGGGTAAACCAATACGGTTAACCACGGATTTTTCATCACAGACACTGAAAGCAAGAAGGTCATGGAACAATGTATTTCAAACATTGAAAGACAATGGATGCCAACCAAGAATTCTGTATCCAGCAAAATTAAGCTTCAGGTATGACAATGAAATAAAAATATTTCATGATAAACAAAAGTTAAAAGAATTTGCAGCCAGAAAACCAGCATTGGAAAGCATTTTGAGCAAAACACTACACCAGGAGGAAATGAAAAACAATAACCAAAACTATCAGTGGGAAGTGCCTCAGTAAAGACAGAGGGTGAAGGGAAAGATAATCATGGAGAAACAAACTAATTTTTTTTTTAAAAAAGGATAAATAATCAAACATGGATGGAAGTACAAACCATATATCAATAGTAACTCTGAATGTTAATGGCTTAAACTCTCCAATAAAGCGACATAGGCTGGTATCATGGATGAAAAAAACAAATCCAACAATATGCTGCCTCCAGGAGACACATCTGATTGGAAAAGACATACACAGGCTGAAGGTGAAAGGATGGGAAAAAATATACCACGCACACAGTTCTCGTAAGCAAGCAGGAGTGGCCATCCTCATATCGAATAAAATCGACTTCAAGACTAAGTTAATCAAAAGGGATAAAGAAGGTCATTATATACTGTTAAAAGGATCCATTCACCAACAAGACATAACAATTATCAATATTTATGCACCAAACAATGGTGCTGCGACATTCATAAAACAAACTCTCCTCAAGTTCAAGAATCAAATAGACCACAACACAATAATTATGGGTGACTTCAACACTCCTCTTTCACCGTTGGACAGATCCTCCAAACAAAAATTGAATAAAGAAACTATAGAACTCAATATCACAATCAACAACCTAGACTTAACTGACATATATAGAATATATCAACCATCATCAAATGGATATACCTTTTTCTCAGCAGCACATGGATCCTTCTCAAAAATAGACCATATATTATGCCATAGGGCAACCCTCAGTAAATATAAAGGGGTGGAGATAATACCATGCATTTTATCTGATCATAATGGAATGAAACTGGAAATCAATGATAAAAGAAGGAAGGAAAAATCCTACATCACATGGAAAATGAACAATATGTTACTGAATGATCAATGGGTTACAGAAGACATAAAGGAGGAAATTAAAAAATTCTTAGAGATAAATGAAAATACAGACACAACATATCGGAATCTATGGGACACAATGAAAGCAGTTTTAAGAGGAAAATTCATCGCCTGGTGGTCATCCCTCAAAAAAAGAAAAAACCAACAAATAAATGAGCTCACACTTCATCTCAAAGCCCTAGAAAAGGAAGAGCAAAACAACAGCAAATGTAGCAGAAGACTAGAAATAATTAAAATTAGAGCGGAAATCAATGAAATTGAAACAAAAGAAACTATTGAAAAAATTAACAAAACTAAAAGTTGGTTCTTCGAAAAAATAAATAAGATCGACAGACCTTTAGCCATGCTAACGAAGAGAAGAAGAGAGAGAACTCAAATTACTAACATACGGGATGAAAAAGGAAATATTACAACAGATCCTACAGAAATACAGAAGACAATTAGAAATTATTTTGAAAACCTATATTCCAACAAAATAGAAGATAGTGATGACATCGATAAATTTCTTAAGTCATATGATTTGCCCAGACTGAGTCAGGAGGATACACACAATTTGAATAGACCAATATCAATGGATGAAATTGAAGAAGCCATCAAAAGACTACCAACCAAGAAAAGCCCAGGACCGGATGGGTATACAGCGGAGTTTTACAAAACCTTTAAAGAAGAATTAAAACCAATACTTTTCAAGTTATTTCAGGAAATAGAAAAAGAGGGAGCTCTTCCAAATTCATTCTATGAGGCCAACATCACCCTGATTCCGAAACCAGACAAAGACACCTCAAAGAAAGAAAACTACCATGTTCCAGGTCAAAATGTAAGTCTAGGCAAATACAAAAAGAAAACTGATGTAATCCCATGCATCCTATTAGAACATAATGAAATGAAACTAGAAATCAAAAGCAAGAAAAATAACAGAAACCACACAAACATGTAGAGATTAAACAATATTCTTTTAAATAAAGAATGGATCCAAGAATAATTGAGGGAAGAAATAAAAATATTTAGAAACAAATGAAACCCAAGATATATTAACTCTCTGAGATAGTATGAAAGCAGTACTAAGAGTAAATTTTATGTCATTGAGTATCTACCGTAAAAATATAGAGAGAGCCCAAATAAATAAGCTTATGTTGCACTTCAAGGCCTTAATTACAAAATCAGTGGAAGGTCGGAAATAATAAAGATCAGAGCCAAAATTAGAAGAAAACACAGGATCAACATTCCATCATATCCATTCAGGCACTGACTTTCTGAACGAGACCTCTAAAGCTCACAAAAAGACTTTTGGATATGGATTTGTTCGACTATCTCTAAGTGTTTCATATGCCTGTACTTGTCCACTGGACTGAAAATAGAAGGAAATGAGGAGGGAAGGTTCAAGGACAAAATGGTCATATTAGAAGATACCTCATATTTAACCATTGCTACACGTGCAATTTTATTTACCAGTGCTGTGTGAATAGTAGACAGGGTCTTATGTGGAATATCTAGTCCTATGAATTTCAACAAAAAATGAAAAAATGTTCTAATTTTACTAACTACTTGGCCATACACTGGCAACCTCTTTAACATCTAGAGACTAGAAAGTTGCAAAATTGGGACTTATTTGTCCATTATATACACTATATACACAGCAAAAACAAAATGCACAAAACATAGAAAACTGATGTCTGAAAATGTCCAAATATGAACACACAAACCTTTTGCAATTGTTTCCCTCCCACCTCCTCCACATCACTGAGCAAATACAGACAGTACTATACCACTCACAGAGGTGGTTTAATAGTTCCATTCCCAAAAGACTACTTCATATGAATTTTAGCAAAAAGATATTTACAAAGTGATATTTTACTACCTCTGCGTTTAACGTACATCAGGCACTTCTAAACATCTAGACAAGACTAGATGTTTCAAGTAAGGACTCAATTTGTCCACTATGTACATGACAGTCTTGAATATACTGCACACATGTAACAATAGTTCTAATTTGAAAATGTCTTCAAAATATGAGCATTCTGGCCCTTCACCGACCCAGTGGGCTATAATGCTCAAATTTTCAGAAGACAATCTTTCCTAGGAATTTTAACACAAAACATACAAAACTGGTTTACTAATTCTACTTTTGTCATACACTGGCAACCTCTTTAATATCTAGAAAGACTAGATGTAGATTAGGAGGACTCATTTGTCCTTTATATACATTATGTACACAGCAAAGTAAAACAAAACCCATAGACAACTCTTGGCTCTCGGTAAGCACACTGGCACTGTGCTCCCCAGGACCAGCACACAACTGAACAATTCAACAGGGGTTTGGCTATTGCACCCCCCCAAAAAGAAACCATTTCATAAGAATTTTAACAAAAGAAATTTACAAAATGTGTCATATATTTTACCACTTCTACTTTTAACATATATCAGGCACTTTAGAACATCTAGAAAACCTAGATACTTAAAAAAAAAGTATTTAGCATTTTCAAGTATATATATACACTAATGAGGAGGAATAAAACGCACACGCAAAAACAATGGCACAGGACCTCCTTCTCATGGTCAGTCTTCTCCATGTCCAACAACCCACTGAACAAACATGGACAAGTGTCGCTCCTAGAGGTGGTCTAACACATTCATTTCAAAGTCACTTCCAGAAGGCATTTCTGATTTTTTTCAAACAAATGGACATTTACAAGAAGTTATTTTCTAACTCTATCATACCTCAGGCATCCTCTTTACATTTAGAATGTCCAGATGCAGCACAAGACAGGTTGGGGGCAAGTTGAGAGCAGCTTTTGCATATTATATACACATGCCTTTTACAAAGGGCCAGGAAATCTCCCCAAAGGGTGGCGGGGTTTCCAACTGGGTAGATGCGGCTTGTGACTCGACTCTACCCTTTCTCTCTTTGGTAGAAGGACACCAACCGCCCGAGGCCGCTAACCCTTCCACCCTTCCTCCTCTCTGGGGCTTCGCTCACCTTCCAGGACGGTCCGGTCTTCGTTGGCGGAGACAAGGTGCGGTCTCCGGAGCCGGCACTGAGCGCTCACCGAGGGCCCTGGTCTGTGCGGCTCCGCCGTCCAACGCGTGGCCGAGCTTTCAGGTGTCCATCCTCCTTCTTGGGACCTTGAAGCCCCTGCCGGCCTCCGCGGACGGCCGCCCTACTCCTCGCGGTGGCGGCTTCAGCTGGGACGGGCGGGATTGAACTCGGAGACCCCGCAGCCCTCGGGGTTGGGATCCGACAGTCCCTGCCGCCATCAGGACATCCATCCTGGGTGGCAGGCTCACCGGTCCTGCACAGCCAGGGCCAGACAGTGGGCACTGGTAGCAGGAGCTCGGGGGTCTGCAGGAGAGGCCCCTTCTTGTCCTCAGGCCCCAACTCACCCGCCGGCCTGGGGCCAGGGACCCCAGAGGGCCCCGAGGAGCAGGCTGCAGGCACTCCCATTTCTCACCACCGCAAATTAACATTTTTAAGAGTAGAAGCTTCTTGAAAATGGTCTGTAATCAAACATAAAGGAAAGTGGAAAAATATTAATTAGAAGTTGTACAATATTTATTGTATGTGTGTATACATGAAGGCGATGGGGGGGGATTCTTTATAACATATAACGGAATCATATTGCATGGAAAATATTAATACTATTTGGATATTAAAAGGACTAGGTTTTCTCTAAACAATCTCATGAAAGAGTACTTTTTCAAGAAAATACAAATAAACCTAACAATAAAATAAATAATAGCACTTAAATTTGTGTTAAATTATTTCATACATAAGAATAACTTACTAAAATATAATTATACCTCATTGACAAACATTTTAGCACATTAAAAACATCCCACTTCCCAACTGAAATTAGAAGAAAACTATTGTTTATTATAATCTTATCTATTTTGATATTAACATATTTCTAGTTGATTTCTCTGGTGACTGAAAGATATAATTTGACTTCACTAACGAAGACCTCACAGAACATAATCATCTGATTTCTGTGACTTTTCTTGTCCTGTAAACCTTGTAATTATGTTATAATAAGACATAATTCATTACTTAAATGGTTTATTTCTGATATGTTGCTCAATAAAATAAAATATTATTTATCCTATTTTTTTTTTTATCACAAGTGAAACCTTGTGATTTTCCAGAAATAAAACATGGAAGTCTATCTTATGAAGAAAGATATAGACCATACTTTCCTGTACCTATGAGAAAACAATATCTCTATCAATGTGATGACAATTTTGTGTCTCCTTCAAAATCATACTGGGGTTTCATTCCTTGCACAAAAGAAGGGTGGCTGCCAGAAGTACCATGCATCAGTAAGTAAATGTCTTTACAATGATACATGTGTCTTTCAATGAGGGAAGAAAAAAGCACATATGTATTTACAGTTAAGTCTTGCATGACAAATTAGGGCCAAGGGAAAAATTGTGTGCACAAAAAGACCCAATTAGTTTTTTTCTTTTATAAGAAGCTCTTCATAAAAATCACACAAAAACCAAAGATACAAGAAAACCTGTATCATTTATACACGTTTTAGTTACAAAACTAAAGATGAATTCAATGTTATTGATTTTTATTTTTTAGTAAACATTTGGTTAGTTTTGGGTTTTTCTTAATTGCACATTTTTTGGGTGCTTATGCATTCTCTAAATATTATAAAGGTAATATTTAGTCAGATATTTTGTTCAAATTAATGTTTTCACTTTTATCACTTTATGCTCCTTAGGACAATGCATTTTCAATTAATTATGTGGAAAATGGATATTACCCATGTGGAACAAGACATTTACTGCATGAATCTGTTAAAGTTGACTGTTATCCTGGCCATAGTCTTTCAAATGGTCAAAACACAGCTACATGTACAGAGAATGAATGGCTGGTCCCCTCCTCTTAAATGCATTCGGATTAGTAAGTAAAATGCTCTGATATATACTCATGATTTTTTAAAGACCCATCTTCATTAAACTGGGGCAAAATATTTATAACAATTTGTTTTCATGTTTCAACTGTGTAAAAGTGGAAATCAAAATTCACTGATAAGTATGTAGCAAAATAAGTGCACCTTAGTAAACAGTATTCAAGAATATAGTAAAGAATTGGAATACAGGGGCTGGGGCTGTAGCTCAGTAGTGGCGCACCTGCCTTATGTGTGTGAAGTGCTGGGTTCGATCCTTAGCACCATATAAAGATATATAAATAAAGGTATTGTGTCTATCTACAACCAAAAAATTTTTTTTAAAAATTTGAATACAATATTTTTTGGTTTAATTAAGTCATATGCATATACATTGAAATTAATCATTTGACTCAAAATTATTATAAAATTATGATATAAATAAAAGATAAATACAATGAGAGTAAAAGATGTCAGTCAAGAAGTGATGGGACATTTTTGCAGTTCTGCCCTTTGTCTCTGAGTATTTCTGGGACATGTAACAGAAAGGGGTCTTCTGGGACATTGTACATATTTGGTTTTAGGTTTTCTGTAGTGCTTGTACTAATATACATTCTGGTCAATGCCCCAAAGAAAACCTGACCGACCCCCGCCCCAGCTCCCGCCGCTATCCTGCCGGGCGACCCCTGGCGCCCAGCTCAGCGCTGTGTGTGTTCCTACATCAGTGCACTCTGTCTTGTTTACTGCTGTGCGTGCGGGTCCTCCACCTTGGTTCTAAGTGTAGTAGAAAAACTAAGGGCCTCCTTAAAGATGTCTACGTTCTCATTCGTGGAATATGAAATACGTTACTTTAAATGATAAAACGGACTTTAGAGATGTTACTGTGACCTTGAACTAAGGAGAGTATTCTGGATCATGTGGGTGAAATCAAGATAATGTGTGGAAAGAAAGAGAGAAGGAGGGAGAGAAAGAGAAGGAGCTATGTTACTGTGGAAAAGGGTCAGACAGAAGTTCAATGTTTCTGACTTTGAAAACGGAGGAAGGGGACATAAGCCAAACAAAGGGGAACGTCTCTGGAAATGGAAATGACAGGAAAATTGATTCTTCCCTCAACCTTCCAGAAAGGGATGCACCTCTTACAACATCTTAATCTTATCTTAGTATATACACGACATATTTTTGATATTTGGAATTTTAAGATAAAAACTTAGTGTTGTTTGAATTTATAATAGAATTCTTTTTACAGAAGCAATAAAATACAAATACATTATTTTTAAAAATGATTTTGCCTTGTCTAGCTGTTTTCCATTTTATTTTACTTTTGATATCACCTTGTTGATTTCTATAAAAATTCTGCTGGGATTTGATTGAGACTGAGTGTAATATGTACATAATTGGGAGATTCGTATCATAAAAATATTAATTCTTCCCTTTCATGAACATGATATGTCTATTTATTTATTTACATCTTCTTTAATCTGTTTAGTAATGTTTTTTAACTTTTAAAAGGTGGGTTGTGTACATAGATTGTTAAATATTTTCTTAGGTAGCAGGAGATTTTTAAAAATAATATTGCATATTATATTTATTTTTTCCAATTTTATTAAATCTCATAGGATTCCAATGTTTTTCTTGTATATTAGGATCTTATTAAATTTACCATTGGTTTTGCAGTATATATCCCTCTGATTACATTCTTAAAGCTTGTTGGTATAACTAATTATACTATAAATCTATGTATTCTTAGGTAATTTAGATAAGCTTCTAAAGGGTGTCTCCAGGGGAGTTTTGAACTTTCAATAGAAAATTATTAATCACTACATACTGTAACTCATGCTTATCTTGGTCAAGGTTTAACACTGGAATTCCTAACATCTTTGGAGATAACCACAGAAGATATTATTTCTCTATCAAAGAAATCCTGTCCTGACAGTTTATCTTCCTGTTTATTGGTCAACTTTTCTTAGTTAAAAATATCTCATTGTCATTCTTTTTCATGCATTTTTAATAATACGTATCGAATTGAAAAAGCAAAAAGAGAAGAGCTATTGGTATGTAGGTATTGCTTTCCAGAAACATTAGAGTTTTAATAAATATTTCCGAATAAATTTAACTATAAAATGTGTTACTACCTTTGATTGTCTACTCCATGAATATAATATGAATATGTACCTTATGTTTTGTTTTTCATTTGGAATGCCTCCCAAAGGCATGTGCGATAAATGCTTGATCCCTAGCTGATAGCACTATTAGGAGATGGTAGAAATTTCAGGAGGTGGAGCCTGGTTGGAAGAAGAAGACTACTGGCAGATGTGTCTTTGAAGAGTTTATTTTGTCTCCAGCCTCTGTCTCTGTCTCTGTCTCCCCTCCCACTTTCTCTGTTTCATCACAGGCCCATAGCAATGGAGGCAGCCACCATGGACTAAAACCTTGAAACTTTGAGCTAAAATAAATCTTTCCCACTTATGTTTTTTTTGGGGGGGGGCGGGGGGAGTATTTTGTCATCATGATGGAAAGCTGACTAACATATTTTGTTACTAAATTATAGGCTTTTCCATATAGTTTTATAAAGGTGGTATTTACCTGACATATACATTAGTTCGAATATTCCAAAGGCAGGTACCCTTGGCAAGCACTAAGCTTGTTAATAGTTGGTATGGAAGGCATAGTGACACTCTTATTCTGAATTGGACAGTCATCCACAAAATAAAGAATTCTCCATCCACAAAGATATCATCTACAGCATTGACAAGTCAATAAAGGACTGACAATAAATATTTGGGGTTTTTCAGCCACACATTTTTGTTGCTGTTGAATTCAACTGGCATTTTAGCATGAACGTTGTCTTAATGTAAAAATCATTAATGTAGCTGTATTCTAACAACCTTTATTCACAAAAAGAGACAGGGGCCAAAATTTAGTCTACTGGCAATTTTTTTCCCCCAAATCATGGTCCAGATGCATTGTAATACATGATAATATGACTAATTAGACATTCCACAGATATTTTTGTTTTCATCTAGGTTATTAGTTATATGGTGTTCTCAAGACCTGTTTTTGAACAATGACCTCATGTGTTTCAGGGAGTTAATATTTCCCACAATTCACTTCCCAAAATAAGTCCTGTCATACAAATAGCCTGTCAAAATGAAACAAACAAACAAACAAAAACAGACAATATTAAGTCTCTTCCAGGTGTTTACCTTCAAGGTACTATTAGCCTCTTTGTAAAGCACTATGTGCATCCATTCATTTGTTTCAACCCCCTGGTACCTATTCTATACCTTCACCTGCAAAAAAAAAAAAAAAAAAAAAAAACAAAACAGGGAGGATTTCTATAGGCAAAACAGCTATGATTTTGAATATTTGTAAATACTGTCATAAAGTTACTGTACATTCTTTTGATCTCAACTTTTCACATGGTATCAAGGCAATAGTAACTTTTCCTTTCTGCATTTCTTTTTGGTCAACAATATTCCCCCTCTGTTTCATTTAGCATTGATTTTTTTCTTTAGTTTCATGTCAGTGCATCCAAATGTAGGATCACTAGGTTCAGCAGAGAATTGAGTCATAAGATGGTAGCAATATCCATCTGGCTAATATTTCTCCTTGTGTTCCCCATTACATGGAGCAAGGGTGAATATATATAAGGTTACAAATCTCTCATCCACTCTGTAGAAAAGAAGTAGAAATCTTAATTCTAGTTTAAACAGTGGAAGAAGGAGCAATCCATGCCTTAACCTTTCTGAATTTCATCTGCAGCAACTAGAAATATTGCCATGATATCATATTTAGCAATTGATCCTTTCTCTAAACCTGAAAAGACAGCCTAGGTCCCAGCTATATAATCAGACAAAATAAAATTAAAAAGTCTTAGAAACAGTGAACATTTTTGAAATTCCAGGTATCATGCCTTACTTGTCTTCCCTATCTTTCCCAGGGTATTTCAAATATCTCTCCAATGGTGATTCTGTTTTACATCCATCAATGTTGAGATGTAACACACATTTACTCATGCAAACTATCCTTTTATTTTCTAAAATGCTACCTACTCTACACACACACACACACACACACACACACACAAATTATTAAGTAGTAATATTCTCATTCCAATTTTTGTTCAGTCAACTACATTTTAGGTCATGAGGACTTTAGTTCATTACATATTATGCTTCTCAGTCCTCTGTTATATTGCACCTGCAGTAAAATAACTGCATTCCTTGATCAGATAATATACAATCCGTGGGTCTAATTTAAGTGCAGTCCTTAAATTGCAACCCTTACCTATCTACTCTGCACTATTGTAGAGAGATTTGTTTCAGTTACCAGATATGGAAATCCATATCCAAAATTACATTATGGCTAAAGCCATCTGAAATTGGAGGAAACCAAATTTTACCAGATTTCTTCCAAGGTAAGGAATAGATATATTTTATTACTTTTTTTTTGGTCTTGTAAATGAAAAAAATAACAGAGCCTAATAATATTTCTTGATTTGACATGAAATATTTTTATTCTTTTTAATTACGTATAACATTAGGATACATTTTGACATAATCACAAAAGCATGGAATATAATTTGCTCTAATTCAGTCCCCAGCACTTCTTTTCTCCTCTATTTCTGCCTCCCCTGCTCCCCTCTCTCTCTACTCCACTGATCTTTCTGTACTTTATCTATACTTCTTAAAAAATCGTGTGTTATGGATATACTTGGTGTTGTTATTCACTCTGCTATATTCATGCTATATTTTAATCCAATTCATTCCACTGTTCTTCCCTTTTCCCGTCCTTCCATCCTCCGCCTCCATCCCTTCCATCTACTCAACTGATCTTTCCTTTATTTTGATGAAATTCCTTCTCTCCTTCCCCCCCCCCCCCGCTCTCTCTCTTTCTTTTTTATTTCCCCCTTATTTTGGATTAGCCTTCACATATTTGACCTTTGACTTTTGGGGACTGGCTTATTTTGCTTAGAAGGATAGTCTCCTGTTTCATCCATTTACTGGCAAATGCCACAATTTCATTCTTCTTTATGGCTGAGAAATACTCCACTGTGTATATATACCACATTTTCTTTATTCATTCACCTGTTGAAAGGCATCTAGGTTGGTTCCATAGCTTGTCTATTTGTGAATTATGTTGCTGTAAACATTGATGTGGCTGTATCTCTGTAGAATGCTGATTTTAAATCTTTGGATATATACCAAAGAGTAGGACAGCTGAGTCATATAGTGCTTCCATTCTTAGTGTTTTAAAGAATCTTCTTACTGTTTTCCAGAATAGCTGCACTATTTTGTGGTCCCACCAAAAATCTATGAGGATACCTTTTCCCCCACATCCGTGCTAGCATTTATTTTTAAATTTATTATTATTATTATTATTATTATTATTATTATTATTTGTATTGGGGATAGAACCCAGAAGTGCTTAACCACTGAGCAACTTCCCCAGACTTTTTTAATATTTCATTTTGAGGCAGGGTCTTGCTAAGTTGCTTAGGGCCTCACTAAGTTGCTGAGACTTTGAATTCCTGATTTTCCTGCCTCAGCCTCATAAGCTGCTAGGATGAGGCATGAGCCAATGCACCTGGAAGCACTTATTTTTCTTTGTATTCTTGATGATTGCCATTCTGACTAGAGAGAAATCTCAATGCAGCTTTGATTTGCAATTCCTTAATTGCTAGAGTTGGTGAAGTTTATTTTCTTATATTTGTTGACCATTTGTATTTCTTCTTTTGTGAAGTGTCTATTTAGTTCTTTTGGCCATTTATTGATTTTTTTTTTAGTGTTAAGTTTTTTAAAAAAATCTTTGTATGTTCTGGATATTAATGCCCATCTGAGGAGCAGGTGACAAAGATCCCCCATTCTGTAGAATCTCTCTTCACACTCTTTGTTTCCATTGTTGTGCAGAAGCTTTTTCATTTGATGTCATCTGACTTACTGATTTTTTAATTTTACTTCTTACACGTTAAGAGTCTTTTAAAGGAAATTAGTTGCTGTACTGACATGTTGGACTGTTGGGCCTACACTTCCTTTTATCAGCTGCAGGGTTTCTGGTCTAAAAATTCCTAGGCTTTCAATCCATATTAAGTTGACTTTTGTGCAGCATGAGAGACAGGTTAAATTTCACTCTTCCACTATGCATTTTTAGTTTTCCCAGATCCTTTTGTTAAAAAGGCTATCTTTTCTATAACATATGTTTTGGGCATATTTGTCTATTGTCAGATAACTGTATTTATGTGAATTTGTCTCTGTGTCTTCTATTGGGTTCTACTGGTCTTCATGACTGTTTTGGTGCCAGTACCAAAACATGTGCCTTTGTTACTGTAGCTTTTCAGTGTAGTTTGCGTGATGTTATTTTGTTGCCTCCAGCTTTAACATGCTTTCAGTTGAAGTTAATAATCCCCTTTTCTTTATGTAAATGAAAAAGATGAGGACATTTTCTCTTTCTCTATATATTACACTTGATCCTAAAACTGTAAGTTATGATCTAGGTACATAATCCAGTCACCATCTTTCATTTCTATCAACAAAATTGGACAACTCTTTGGGATGTTATGTAACTAGCAGACAAATTCCTCTTTATGAATATTTTTCATATAATAAAATAGACACAAATCAAGGGAGATATTGGGCAAGAGCATAGCATAAAGTGATGACAGACTTAAATAGTATTTGATTTTAGTTTTAATTTAAACATTTTATTTATGTTTGACCCTTTGATTTCTGTTTTTCATACAGAAAAACTTTCATGTTCTCAACCACCTGACATAGACTATGGAAGAATTAGTCCATCTAAATCTTCAGAAGAAAGGAAAGAAGCAATTGAATCCAGACAGTATGCACATGGCACTAAATTGAATTATAGTTGTGAAGATGGTTTCATAACCTCTGAAGAAGGTGAGATAACATGCTACATGGGCAAATGGAGTCCTCCACCTCAGTGTGTAGGTGAGGACTGCATGAAAACTCGAATTCTGATTTGAGAATACAAATATTTAAATAATTGAGAGTACAAATAATTGAATATAATATGCTTTTGTCAAAGTCAGGGTATAGAATAATATAGATTATCATATGTATATAATCATTTAAATATTTTACCATTAAAATACTATTGCGTTATTGAATCAATCCTATTTTTATTAATTTTATTGGATAATTACAGAGTCACTTTTTAATTTGGCATTTCTTTTTTAAAGTATACAACATGTAGTAAGTTTAAATTTCTGTAAGTTGTAGTGTTTGCTTTGCAAACAAGATTTTAAATATTTTAAAAATGTTTTTCTTACAGTGTTCCTTCTGATGTCTTACAATACTTGATAAATCCATCTCATCAATTTATTTAATGTTATTTTAAAAAAAATATTTATTTTTTAGGTGTAGATGGACACAACACAATGCCTTTAATTTTACGTGGTGCTGAGGATTGAACTCGGGTCCTGCCCTTTCGAGGCGAATGCTCTACCGCTGAGCCACAATCCCAGCCCCAATTCAATGTTATTAATTCTGAGTATGTTTCTGTTTATTACTCATGGTTGATTAGAGAAGATCTGGTGATCTCTTAAAAGCATCAACATTTTTTATTTCAATTTCTTGCTCATGTATTTACATGTTTATGAGATGGACATACATGAGAAAGGTGGACTTAAGAAGCCTTTATGCACATTCTCTGTGACTTCATAATAGCTTATTTATTATTATTTCTTTTCAAAAACCGTGAAGTATCAAAATTGACCTATACAATTGAATTTATGAGTTGTGAAACATGGATTCATTCTTTCATTATTTTATTTTTTAGGACTTCCTTGTGAACCTCCACCTTCCATTCCTAATGGTGTTGTGTCTCATGAGTTAGACAGTTACCCATATGAACAAGAAGTTATTTACAATAGTTTTGAAGGTTTTGGAATTGATGGACCTGCATTTATAAAATGTTTAGGAGGAAAATGGTCTTCCCCACCAGAATGCATAAGTATAGTGTATTTAATTTTATTATATGTGTGATAGATTCCCTCATTCAAAGTATAAGTGGTACAAATAAGAAAGTAAGCTGTAATTCTAGAATTTTACAAGGTACCTGAAGTTTCTTGAGTCTGGCAGAGAATTATAGCCTAGTAATTAAAAAAAAATTGAAAATATGAGGCAAATTGCTTCACTTTCACATCATTTTCTGTGAACATTTAGCATCCTCTAATGTCCATTCTCAGAATTCTTATCTCTCTCTGTTTCTAGAGAAACTGTCCCTTATTCATCCAACTCATGCTCAGTTTATCACCAATCTCACTACAAAATACATATTTCATAAAACTTTGATCTAAATTGCAAGTAATTCACATTTGCAGAAGCCCAAAGTAGAAATACATAATACATGTGGCAAGTGTGGGCAAAAAATAATTTGAATGTAAAAATCTGACCTAAAGCATTAGAACTACTAATATTTCTTCAAGCATCATACCTATCTTATATGTTTGATAAATTTAGAACACTTCAATTAAAATCAGAACATCATATTTTGCAAAGTTGTCAGAAGTATATTAAACATTATTCATTGGTTCTATAGGTAGCTTAAGTATTATTTTAGAATATTACTATTAAATATTACATATATTATAATTTACTGAACAATACATATTTTTTTTCTTTCAAGAACAGATTGTTTTAATTTACCCAACTTTGATGATGCCACGCTTTCAGGAGAGAGGAAAGAATCATATAAGTCAGGAGATCAAGTGACTTACAGATGTCCAAAATTTTACCAAGTGGATGGGTCCAATACTATAATATGTATTAATGGCAAATGGATAGGAAAGCCAATGTGCAAAGGTATGTTGATGGCATTATAAATTTATGTATAGTGTCTTATGAAATATTAAATTTTCTATAACATTCTTAAAAATGAGTATAGGTTAATTTTCAGGCCAAAACAAAGTAAGTTTAAAGTTAGAAATAAAAAGTTGGAATTAAATATATAGTGGTTAAGCTCACAGCCCAATGGTTCTCAGAATGTGGTCCCTAGACCAACAGCATAAAATTTTTGAACAGATTTTATGAATTCGAATGAAAATTCCTGAGCTCATCTTAGACCTACTGGAAAAAATAATCTTGAGGTGTGACCTTGAAATTATTCATCAAGTTCCCCAAAGGATTTTACATACTCCTCAATTTGGGAACCATTGCTATAGTCTTTTATTACTATCCATGCACCTAAAATTCTCTGAGGAATTACACAGTTTATCATAGTATCCAAAAGCATTTATAAATAAATTTAAAAAGCTATGTTTCTATAAATAAAGTTGTACTTTTCTGTTACTTTCCCATATCTTTAGTTTTTTAATTGATAATCTTCTTTTTTTAAAGTTTTACTTAACTTTTTTTTGCTTTATTGGTGCATTACAGTTGTACATAACATCTTTGAACTGTGTTTTAAGAATAACAAATTATTCTTCAAACTGTGTTCTTAATTCTTGACTTATTCTCTAAAGAGATACCTCTTTCAGTTTTTAAGAGGCTAAAATGTTAATTAATGAGCAAAATAATTGTATACCAAAGAGTGATGCTATATAATCTTGTTACTTTTGTTGCATTTTAAAATTCATGTTACACTTATGGAACTTGTAATATTTGTTGTCCTCAACCCAAGGGGAAATATTTCATTCTCAGTGGTTTCAACTGTTCTAGCAAAGGATAGAGAACATATCTAAAGGCATGAAAGGTTAGCTCTGCCAAAAAAATGTTGCTACATCTTCTTTTCCTTGTATTACATGTAAATTTATTAAAAATCAGAAAAGTTCTTCATGACAAAGTATCTATTATTTTTAATCCTGCTTAAAATGTATTCGGAATCTGATTCATTGATTAGCTACTCAAAATGAACACTAGGTGGAGATACTTTCTTTTCTTTCTATTCAGATATTTCCTGTGTGAATCCACCTAAAGTGGAAAATGCTAATATAATATCAAAACAGATGCTTAAGTATCCATCTCGTGAGAGAGTACGTTAAGAATGTATCAAACCTTTTGAAATATTTGGGGAAGTAGAAGTGATGTGTCTAAATGGAATTTGGACAGAGCCACCTCAGTGCAAAGGTAGAAGATCATATTTCCTAACTTTTCTTTACTGGAGGACATAATGTGAGTAAAATATGTTGATAAAAATAAAGTCAAGTCATTCTTATGGATTATATTTTCCAAATGCAAATAATGTGATATTTCTAAAGATTTATTATTTGGCAAAATGAACTAAGAAATATAGTATAACTTTTTCAAAACACATTTAAGCAGATTAATAGAACAGTTACAATCTGAGAAAATTCCTCATCTTAAATGTTAAAACACTCAGTACATTTTGACAACTCCAAGACATATCCACTTTGAGAAACAAAAAATAGGTCATTGAAAACTGATCATAGAGTATAAATATACATTTGGGCATCTTCAGTATATAGAGTATATTTGAAAATATGTGACTGAGTCTAGCCAGGGAATCACTATATTTTAAAAATAAGTCTGGATATTTGGTCATCAGCATTCTAATATTTAAAATTCAGGAAATGAATAATGGAGATATTATATCATCCTTTTCCATTTTAAAAAATTAATTTTTCCTAATGTATTTTCTATTACTTTAATTTGAATCTACCTTTGGCTAATGGTGAAGTCAGTTTTATGTAAACCACAGAATTAGGTCTCATTTATGAATCTATCTTGCTCTTTCACCTAGTATATTTAGATCATTTATATTTTAAAAAGGTAGCAGAATACAACAGTCACTAATATGCCATTATGTAATAATGTGAGTATGTAACAGTTGTGATTCTGCAATCTGTATTTGGGGTAAAAATGGGAGTTCAAAACCCAATTGAGTCTAATGTATGAAAGATGATATATCATGAGCTCTGGAATGTTTTGAACAATCAATAAAAAAAAAATAAAATAAAATAAAAAATAAATAAATAAATATTGGGCTTTTTGTTTCTTGTTTTATTTGTTTATTTTCTCTATTTCTCATTCTTGTTTCTTTTCAGGGAACATATTAAAAGAATTTCATTTTGATTTATCTTCCTGTTTTTGAGTGTATCTCTATGATAGCTTCCCCCACCACCTTTCTTTTTAAAATTGTTGCTTTAGGAATTGCAATATATACATAATATATTTGCAACTTACCACTCTACTATAGTAATGGCACTTTATTTTCGGTCAAAACATGGGAACCTTACTTCCATTTAAATCCATTTACTCTTTAGTATTTCCTGTTCATACACTAAACATTGTTCACACATTGAACATTCCTGTTCATACATGGAACATTGAACATTTGGTAAAATGCTATAATTTTTTTCAAGCATCAAACATAAATTAACAAAATGAGGAGAAAAAATTCTACTATATTAGACAGTCTTTGTTTTAGCAATTACAAGAGCGAGAAAATGACAATGTAATTGATAAAAGGAAGAATATCTAATAGAATAGATTTTTTTCCTCCTTACTCTGTTCATTTGTTTGATAGCTCAATTATCCTTTCCCCTCTTTCTGGGCCTCCAACATTTTCTTTTCCTCTAAAAGTCTCTGAAGTTTGATTGATTCATTGATTGATTTTCAGTCTATTTTTACACTGGATAATTTATGTTGTTATATCTTGAAGTGCATGGATTTATCCTTTGGACATCCTCAAACGGTTCAGTCTGTCCAGTGAGACATTTTGTTTTGTGTTTAACTTGTTATATTTATCTGTTCTAAACCCTACTGAGCTTTTAAGAAACATTGACTATCAATATATTTATCACATCAGTATTCTCTTTTATTATCTTTCTTGTTGACTGTTTATTTAGCTGTGCAGAAGGTTTTCAATTTAATATATCAACTTTGTCAATTTTTGCTTTTGTTTCTTGGGCTTTTGTGGTTCTATCCAGAAAATTGTTGCTTGAACCAGTTTCTTAATTCTCCATATTTTCTTCTAGTAGTTTTAGAGTTTTCAGGTTTTACATTTAAGCCTGTGTACATTTTGAATTTAATTTTGTACATGGAAAGAGGAGTCAAGATTCAATCATCTGTATGTGGATATCCATTTTTAGCATCATTTATTGAAGAGGTGGTCCTTTATCCAGTGTTTTCTTTTTTGGAAACTTTTTTGGAAACTTTGTTAGGAATCAGCAGATATAGATGCATGGATATATCTATATGTATGTATGTATCTATCTATAAATACACATATTTATGGAGAGAGAGAGAGAGAGAGAGAGAGAGAGAGAGAGAGAGAGGGAGGGAGGGAGGAGGGGGGGAGAGGGAATGAGAGTGTGTCTGTATTCTGTACCATTAGTCATTGCATCTGTTCTTATGCAAATACTATCTCTTTTGGTTGCTATGGTACTGAAGTATGTCTTGAAACCAGTTATTGTGATTCTTACAACCTTTGTGTATTTATTTTTTTCTCAAGATTTCATTAGCTCTTCAGGGTCTTTTGTGCTTCCATATGAATTTTAGAATTTTCTTCTGTAGTTCTGTGATGAATATCATTCATATTTTAATGGGAATGGCTTTTAATCTGTAAATTGCTTAAGGTATTATTGCTGAAGGAATATATGTTTAAAGTATTATTACTAACACTAATTCTTCCAATCCATGAGCATGGGGAGTTTCTTATTTATTTTTTATCTTCTTCAATTTCTTTAATCAGTGTGTGGTAGATGTCTTTTGTTCTTTGCGATTTTGTTTGCTTGTTGTAAAGATTCATGAATGGGATTGTTTTTATTATTTGGTTCTCAGCACATTCATTATTGGTATATAAAACTCTCACTAATTTTTGTATATTGATTTTGTATCTTGCTACCTTAATGACTTTATCCATTCTAATAGTCTTTTGGTGGAGTCTTTGGGTTTTTCTATATATTTAAACATATCATCTGCAGAAACAAATAATTTGACTTCTCTCCTTCCAATTTGTATGCCCTTTATGTCCTTATTTCGCTGTTCTGACTAAAATTTCTAGTACTCTACTGAATAAGAGCAGGGAGAATAGATACCCTTGTTCCTGATCCTAGAGGAAATGTTTTCAACTTTTCTCATTTCAGTATATTGCCTGTGGCTATGTCTTGTATGGCCTTTATGATGCTGAGGTACGATCTTCCCAAACCTTATTTGCTCAGGACTTTTATCAGGAAGTCATGCTGAAATTTTTCAAATGAATTTTCCATATCTACTAATCGCATGATTTTTATCCTTCCTTCTATTAATGGGATGTATTATGCTTATTGATCTGAATATGTTGAACCATCCTTGCATCTCTGGGATGGAACCAATTTGATTGTGGTGAATAATCTTTATGATTCTCTGTTGAATCACATTCAGATTTGCTCATATTTTATTGAGAAATTTTACATCGATGTCCACCAGTGTTATTAGTCTACAGTTTCTTTTATCTTGTATTCTTGTTGCTATGGTACTAGGGTAATGCTAGCCTCAGAGAATGGGTTGGAATGATTCTCTTTCAAATCTTTGCAACAAATTTAAAAGAAATGGAATTAGTTCTTTAAAGATTTCGAAAAAATAATCAGTAAAAGCGTCTAGTCATGGGCTTTCCTCAACTTTTTATTACAGATTCAATCTCATTCACTCTCTTTTGGACTGCATGTTTTCATGGTTTAATTTTGGCAGAACGTATGTGTCTAATAATTTATAAATTTCTTCTAGGTTCTCTAATTTATTAGCATACATTTTCTCATAGTAATCCCTAATGACTCTTTGTATTTCTGAGGTATTGGTTGTAATGTCTTTTATTTTTTTTTCATCTCTTTTTTGTTTGAGTCATCTTTTTCTCAGTCTTATTAAAGTTGTGTTCATTGTTCTTACCTTTTATGATAACCGACTTGTTTCATTAGTCTTTTCTATTGCTTATGCATGTGACACCCTCTCTATCTTATACATTTTATAACTGAAAATTTATCGCATTTGACCAATATTTCTTTTCTCTCTCTCTTTTTTTTTTGTGAGGCTGGAGGTGAAAACCAGGGCTGGTGCATGCAAGGCAAGAACTCTACCAACTGAGCTATATCTCTAGCCTTTTGACCAATATTTTAATTAAAGAAAAACCAGCCAGTCATGGTAGTGCACTCTTGTAATCCCAGAAACATGGGATCCTGAGGCAGGATGATCACAGGTTTAAGGCAAGTCTCAATAATTTAGTGAGACCTTGTCTCAAAATAATAATAATAAAAGAAAGGAATGCAGATGTAGTTCAGGGATAAAGTGTCCTTGGGTTCAATTTCCAGTCCAAAAAAAGAAAAACAAAATCAGCCATGATACCATAATGGTTTTACACTCTAAAATGCCAAGCTCTTAATATGATAAATGATCTTAAGAATTGGTAATAAAATATAATTATCACACATTAACCACCTAATTCTTACATAATTTACTATTTTAACTTTATTTTAATCTATATGTTATTCATACAGAATTTGTTCAGCAAGAGTTTTCAGGAAGAATTTTCTGAAATATTAAAAACATTCTACTTGAAAACCCCAAAGTCTTGGTAAAAGACTCATTTCTAACTTAGTATTATACTCATTTATTTTTTTCAGATGCATGTGTAATATCAGAAAAAATCATGGAAGATACCACATAACCTTAAGGTGGAAAGGATAGTAAAAGCTTTATGCTTCATCAGAGGACACAGTTGAATGTGTGTGTAAATATGAATATTCTCCATCAACGTGATGTCAATCATTTTGTACAAGGTGCATTTCGTACAAGGTGTATCGATGGTCACCTGGAATATTCTTTTTGTATTAAGAGCTACTCTTAATCTCATTAAAATGTGCACTTAAACTATCATAACTGTTACTATATAACTATGGAAAAAATGATTGGCAGAAAATGCAATAAAATCTGTAAAAACTATAATTGTGCTTAGAGGTAGGATTGACTTGTTTAATTCCTTTAAAGAGACAGTCTCTAAATTATGGTGGTTTAATTTGTGATTTTTTTTTTTTACTTTAAAGTAGTATGAAAGTGATATGTATTCAGCAGAAATTATACTTTAATCTGTTTCTGCGACTAGAAGTACATGGTAGACAACTTTTATGGTATTGAGTAACAGCAGTTAACAGCATCCAATTGGCCTTGTGATCAACAAAGTGAGCAATCACTATACTACAGGGTACTGTTCTGCTAAGCTATGATATATGATAGGTTGGTATATTAAATGCATGTTAAACTTAAAATAATTTTAATTTATCATGAGCTAATCAGGATGTAACATTCTAAATTGAGTATCAGCATTTATATTATATTGTACAATTTTTAAACCTTTAATATACTCAGTTTTGAACTTTGAGAATAAGTCATTTTGAATGACAATAATGCCTAAAAACCAAGGTGATCATGTGGAGAAATATAAACACCTTATTGGTAATGATCTCAAGGTCAAATAATTCTTTAATGAGTTTTTTTGTTGTAGATTTCTTTTTTCTGTTTTTAAAATTTCAGTAACAACATCTTGAAGTGTAATTTTATATCTTTGCATCAGACAGCACTATTTAGTTAAAATCACTTTGTCTTGTTTACTGCTGTGCGTGCGGGTCCTCCACCTTGGTTCTAAGTGTAGTAGAAAAACTAAGGGCCTCCTTAAAGATGTCTACGTTCTCATTCGTGGAATATGAAATACGTTACTTTAAATGATAAAATGGACTTTAGAGATGTTACTGTGACCTTGAACTAAGGAGAGTATTCTGGATCATGTGGGTGAAATCAAGATAATGTGTGGAAAGAAAGAGAGAAGGAGGGAGAGAAAGAGTAAGAGCTATGTTACTGTTGAAAAGGGTCAGACAGAAGTTCAATGTTTCTGACTTTGAAAACGGAGGAAGGGGACATAAGCCAAACAAAGGGGAAAGTCTCTGGCACGGTGAGGCTGGCCCGCCACATCCTGACAGGGGCGGAGGTGGCAGTGAAAACCGTGTGCAAGGGTAAGATGGACCCGGCCTTCCTTCAGGCCGAGGTGGCCATCATGAGGGCCATGGAGCACCCCAGCGTGGTGCAGCTGTTCCAGGTGATGGAGACCGATGACCGCGTGTACCTGGTGATGGAGTACGCTGGTTGGGGCCAGCTGCTGCAGTACATCCCAGAGGGGGTGGGCCTGCCAGAGCGGGAGGCGCAGGGATTGTTCGAGCAGGTGGCCAGCGCCCTGCGCGCGTGCCACGCCCAGGGCATCGCGCACAGGGACGTGAAGGCGGAGAACATCCTGCTGGACCCGCGAGGCCTTGTCAAGCTGTGCGACTTCGGCCTGGGCTGCCAGTTCAGGCGGGGAGAGCTGCTGGAAGCAGTGTGCGGCAGGGTCACCCACTGGGCCCCGGAGATGTTCCTCGAGCAGCCATACCACGGGCCCACGGTGGACGTGTGGAGCCTGGGTGTGGTCCTCTACTTGATGCTGACGGGGCACCTGCCCTTTGAAGGGGACACCCTCGAGGAGCTGAGGGACCAGGTGCTGCACCGCTCCTACGTCTTAGGGTCCCACGTGTCCCTCCACGCTCAGGACCTGCTGGCGGAGATGCTGACCCTGGACCCCATGGAGAGGCCCAGCATGGCCGATGTCACGAGGCACTCGTGGCTGAAATGGGCTTGGTGGCCTTTTGTGATTGATGCCAGGAAGTCCCGCCGCTGCTTCTGCCCAGATCCCTCCACAGTGAAGGTCATGCTTGACCTGGGTTTCCACCTCACTGACACCTGGACATCCCTGAAGGGCCGAAAGTTTGTCGAAGCCATGGCGACATACCTCCTGCTCAGGCATCAGCACACGCAGGGGGTGGGCCTCACGGTCCAGAGGAGGTCTGTGCACTCGGGGCTCCAGCCCAGGTCCTCTGTGGGTTCTCTCCCAGCCACCCTGCCCCGCCAGAGGAGCGCCAGCAAGCCCACCTCTCCCTCCAGGCAGGTCGTGCCAGCTGTACAGCAGCCGCGTGGGGAGCACCTGTGGCCCCAGCAGAGGCAGAGGGGCAGCAAGGGAGGCAGTCTGCCTGCCCTGGCCCTCCCCAGCCTGCAGGCCCAGAGCCCAGCTGCCCCTGGCAGGGCCCCGCAGCAGGACCTTGCCGCCCTGCCTCCTGGCCCTGGGTCTGGAGGCCACAGGTCACAGGTGGAGGGCAGCATTAGCCCCCAGGGAGTGTCACCAGGAGAGCAGGCCCTCCCCAGGCAGCAAGCCCAAGGAGGGACAGCGGGCTCCTCCCAGGAAGGCACCAAGGCCTGGCGGAGGGTGGCCAGGAGGATCCTCACCTGCTTCACACGAATGTGCTGTTGCTGCGTGGCTGCCCCCAGGACAGGACCCAGGCAGGAAAACGGGGTGGCTCGGACCCCAGAAGGGTGGGCACGCAGATGGCCAAACAAACTGGTTCCTGAGATGGTGGCCAGTTGAGATGGAGGTGAAGCCAAGCAGGTGGGTGTGTGCAGCCTGATGCGGCCCTTGCGCCATCCCTGATGGCCTTCACCAGGACATAACCCGCTGTCCCTGGGTGGGTACCAAGAAGGGGGCGTGATGCGCTCACGCTCAGGCCAGTCCCTGTCTTTCCCCTCAGGCAGCTGGCAAGGATCTGATCAGCATGGCGCAGGTGCTCCATAGAGGCGTGCCACCTGCAGGCACCTCCTTCCTATGAGTTCCAGTCCAGAGGGCCTGCTGGGGACAGGATGCCTGGAGACAAGTGCTCTCCCACCAACCCCCTCCCTGGTCTGCAAGAAAGACTGGGGAATCCTTTTCCCAGGACTCCCCTCCCCCCGCCGTGCTCTCCTCTGTCCCCTGTTTCTGGCATGGCAGACATGGCTGGTTCTTAATAAATTTCTCTTCCTCACAGATCTCCTCACTTGGATGCTTTCAGGGGGACCAGGGAGATTTGTCTGGGTTGCATCCTGCTCTGAGTTGGGGCTGGGCCACCATCCGTTTGAGCGAAGGGGTGGTTTTGTAGTACTGGGAATAGAGCAAGGCAAGAGAGGGACTCCTGGGTCCTGTGGAGGTCCCCTGGGCAAACAAGGACTCTCAAGTGCTTGGGAAGGTGGGAGGCTCCTGAGCTGCCTGGGGGCCAGCAATGCAGACCCTGTGGGGCACCTTCTGACCCTGCTGGTCCCTGATGAAGAGAGTGGAGAAGGGGAGGTGCCCTGGACAAAACATGCGCCCAGAGATCATGTCCTCAGTGACCTATCTCCTCCTGCTGGGCACACGTCCTAATATCTCTACCATTTACCCCTAGCCCACCAAGATACACAATCACCAATGTCTCCATCCATTCCTGAACTCACAGCACCTTTGATCCATTCACCTACCCCAGGACTCCAACACAGAGCACTGCTCCCCTGAGGTTCAAGCCTTCAAGGCATGAGCTCTCTGGGGACTGGGGAGAGTCAGAGCAGAACAGGAGGGGTGTAGACTTTTTTTTTTTTTTTTTGCTTAGAATGTGGATTCAAGGCCGACCATGGGGTCAGAAGACTCAATTCAGATCCGTTCTCTTCCACTGACCCTCTGAGTTACTATGGACAATGTCACGGAACTCTGCAAGCCTTAGAGTTCTTGTTTATTCCAGAGGCCTTATTGAGCACCTACTGTGTGTGTGTGTGTGTGTGGGGGGTGTTCACTCATGCTTGTCTTTGGGATTCGCCCCAGGATCCCCCCGCCCATGAAAGCATATTTGTGCCCTATGACAAAAACAGGACCCGCACTTTAGCCTCATGAACAGTGAAGCACAGACACGAGGCGGATCATAGGAGAGAGCGTGACACCTCCAAGGGTCTGTGTATATCTCCTCCTGCTTTCCTTCTCCCTGAAAGGAGTCTCCAGAAACAGAGGGTCAATATCTATATCCTCCAACCTTGAGCACATTCTCAAGTTCTTACCTCCAAATAACCCCTTGAGTGATGGATCCACTAGCATTCTTATAATCTATTTGTGAGTTCAGAGCCCTTTATGATCCTATCTTCTGCTCAAGGCCTAATCTCTGAGCTCACCTGCATGGGGACCAAGTCTTTAACACATGGGCTTAATGAGGACATGTAAGATCCAAAACATAACATTGTGCCCACAGCTCCCAGAACTGTTGTCTGTGAGACAATGTGAATTGCATTTCATTAATCTCCAAGAGTTCCTGTAGTCAATAGTTCCAAT
Organism: Spermophilus citellus; assembly: GCF_964194105.1. Lineage (NCBI taxonomy): Eukaryota > Metazoa > Chordata > Mammalia > Rodentia > Sciuridae > Spermophilus > Spermophilus citellus. The sequence goes on from NC_138187.1 coordinate 131,167,465, forward strand.
ATGGCTCAAACATCCAAGTTCAAAGTCTTCTCTCAAGACTCAAGGATAAATATTTGATGTGAACCACTGTAAAAATCAAACCAACAGTTGCACATTCCCAAGACACACACACAGGATAAATGTCCCCATTACCAAAGGAAAGGAGTAGGGAAATGACAAAGAGGAATGATTCAAAGCAAGACCAGATCCTTCCAGGGCAAACATCAATTCCTGTAGGTCCATATTCAACATCTATGTCACAGTGTGGTATGATGTGAGCACCAAAAGGCTTGTGCAAAAACTCAACTGAAAGTGGATCAAGGACCTAAGCAATGGACCAGAGACCCTGCCATAACTAGAAGAAAAAGTTGGCCCAACGCTGTATCATCTTGGCTTTAGGAGTCAAGAAGACTCCTGGAGTGTAAGAAGTAAAACCAAGAATCAATACATGGGATGATAGCAAACTAAAAAGCTTCTTCACAGCTTAGGAAACAAGAGTGTAAAGAGACATCCTACAGAAGGGGACATCTTTACCACCAGCACCTCAGATAGAGCATTACTCTCCAGTATATATAAAGAACTGAAAAAAACTTTAACACCAACAGAACAAAACAAAAACAATCAAGAAAAAAACCCACCCAAATAACTCAATCATTAAATGGGAAAAGGAACTGAAAAGGTATTTCACAGAAGAAGAAATACTATTGTTCAAAGGCTGTGAAAAAATGTTCAACATCCCTAGCAATTAGAGCAATGTAAATTAAAACTAACTCAAATTTTATCTCACTCTAGAGTTAGGCCATTATAAAAAATACGAATAACAACCAATATTGGCAAGGATGTAGGGGAAAGTTTCACTAAATACATTGCTGGTGGGACTGCAAATTGATGCAACAACTCTGTATGGAGATTCATAGAAAACTTGGAATGGAAAAACCATTTGACACAGCGATCCCACACCTTGGTTTATACCCAAAGGACTTAAAATCAGCCTACTACATTGATACAGCCACATCAATGTTTAGAGCAGCTCAGTTCACAAAAACTAAGCTATGGAACAAACCTAGGTGCCCTTCAACAGATGTATGGATAAAGAAACCGTGGCATATATACACAATGGCCTATTTTCAGCCTTAAGGAAGAAATTATGGCATTTTCTGGTACACTCGGGGAGCAGGCACAGACTCTAGATAGCTCCCCAATATCACATGTGCCCAATATCACTTGTGCCCATGCATTCACTCACACACGCTCACACACACACACACACACACACACACACACACACACACACGCAGACACCATTATGAAGCCTGGTAAGATGGTGCCCACTTGAAATGCCTTCAAAGGTTGAGACTGAGGACTTGGGAGCACCATTTTGAAGTTCATCTGGGGAACAGTGTAGAGCTAAGGGGTCAAGTTCTTGTGTGGTATATTAGTCTCTGGTGTCCACAACTAGTTTGATGAAAAAAAAAAGAAGGTGGTAGTAGGAAAGCTGGGGAAAGGAGGAGGTAGAGTTGAGTTTACTCCTTCCTCCTCTCCACCTCTTGAGGACAAAGCAAGGAAGCCAAGTGAGGGAGAAGGAAGCTAGTTCTGTGCACACATCAAATCTCCTGGCCACCTGACCTTGGACTCATCAGACCCGGGGAAACCCAGAACTTGAACGCATGGATTTATTGTGATGAGCTAGCCTAAGATGGCGAGGGGCAGGAGTGTGACAGGGCAAGGCCTCTGGGCACACCTGTGTTTCTCTGTGCCACGGCAGGACCCATTTGTGGAGTCTAGGATTGGTGGCCTACAGGTGTGTCCTGGATCGCTTTGCATAGTTGAAACCACTGCCTTGGGGGTTTCAGGGTTCCTGGAGAGGGAGGTGTCTCAGAAATTCTGGGGGAAATGTGGACCAAGGCACGTTTGTTCTCAGCCCCGTTGGAGTGAAGAAGCTGGACCCGGGTGTCTTAGGGGACAGGGCATTGTGTGAGGTGCGGTGATGTGAGTGAAGGGCCACCACATTAGGACACCAACCTCTCTGAGGCGGCAGACAAAGGAGGGTGGAGGTGCTATGGACCGAAGGCCAAAGGAGCTGCGGGTGTTGGGACCAGACACACCAGGGCCATTGGAGCCCACTACAGGTTTTGGTAGGTGTGCGAGACACTGGGTGGGCAGGACGCACCTATCCTTGAGCTTGTGGACTTTGATCTTCGCATCATGACCAGTGCCAGGTCCTGGGGGCCAGAACCCCCAGGGAGAGGAGCACCATGGGCCAGGCAGGGCGCACAGGGCCATTTGTGGCCGTGACCTCACAAGGGGTGATTGTGAGGGCATTCCATGGGGCGTTATAAAAGGCAGGGGCGACAGCTGGGCTTCGTCCATTGTGCAGGAAGCTCCTGCTGGTGACCTGTTGGACTCTCAGCTATTCAGTGCATTTGGTGGTTGGTGGTTGGTGGTTTGGCGGTTCTGGTGAGTGTCTTTGTTCTTTGATTTGGGGTGTTGTTGTGTTGTTTTGTTGTTTTAGTCTTGCTTTGCTTGTTGTGTTATTTTACTGTAGTGTCCTCGGGTGGTGTGGCCGCTGATGGCGAGACATAGCGAGAGTCAGAGTAAGGTGCCCAGGAGCCCCCAGCGGGGCCTGGAGGCCAGCTCGTCCTCGGAGGATGCCCTGACGGGCCAGTATGAGGTGCTGAGGTGCATCGGGCAGGGCAACTTTGGCACGGTGAGGCTGGCCCGCCACATCCTGACAGGGGCGGAGGTGGCAGTGAAAACCGTGCGCAAGGGCGAGCTGGACCCGGCCTTCCTTCAGGCCGAGGTGGCCATCATGAAGACCGTTGAACACCCCAGTGTGGTGCAGCTCTTCCAGGTGATGGAGACCGATGACCGCGTGTACATGGTCATGGAATACGCTGGTTGGGGCCACCTGCTGCAGTACATCCCCGAGGGGGTGGGCCTGCCAGAGCGGGAGGCGCAGGGACTGTTCGAGCAGGTGGCCAGCGCCCTGCGCGCGTGCCACGCCCAGGGCATCGCGCACAGGGACGTGAAGGCAGAGAACATCCTGCTGGACGCGCGAGGCCTCGTCAAGCTGTGTGACTTCGGCCTGGGCTGCCAGTTCAGGCGGGGAGAGCTGCTGGACACGGTGTGCGGCACGGTCACCCACTGGGCCCCGGAGATGTTCCTGGAACAGCCATACTACGGGCCCGCGGTGGACGTGTGGAGCCTGGGTGTGGTCCTGTATATGATGCTGACGGGGCACCTGCCCTTTGAAGGGGACACCCTGGAGGAGCTGAGGGACCAGGTGCTGCACCGCTCCTACGTCTTACCATCCCACGTGTCCTTCCAAGCTGAGGACCTGCTGGCGGACATGCTTACCTTGGACCCCATGGATAGGCCCACCATGGCCGATGTCACCAGGCACTCGTGGCTGAAATGGGGTCAGTGGCCTTTTATCATCGCTGCTAGGAAGTCCCGCCGCCGCTTCCGCCCAGATCCCTCCACAGTGAAGGTCATGCTTGACCTGGGTTTCCACCTCACTGACACCTGGATGTCCCTGAAGGGCCGAAAGTATGACGAAGCCATGGCGACATACCTCCTGCTCAAGCACCAGCACTCGCAGGGGGTGGGCTTCACGGTCCAGAGGAGGTCTGTGCACTCGGGGCTCCAGCCCAGGTCCTCTGCGGGTTCTCTCCCAGCCACCCTGCCCCGCCAGAGGAGTGCCAGCAAGCCCACCTCTCACTCCAGGCGGGTCGTGCCAGCTGTACAGCAGCCGCGTGGGGAGCACCTATGGCCCCGGCAGAGGCAGAGGGGCAGCAAGGGAGGCAGCCTGCCTGCCCTGGCCCTCCCCAGCCTGCAGGCCCAGAGCCCAGCTGCCCCTGGCAGGGCCCCGCAGCAGGACCTTGCCACCCTGCCTCCTGGCCCTGGGTCTGGAGGCCACAGGTCACAGGTGGAGGGCAGCATTAGCCCCCAGGGAGTGTCACCAGGAGAGCAGGCCCTCCCCAGGCAGCAAGCCCAAGGAGGGACAGCGGGCTCCTCCCAGGAAGGCACCAAGGCCTGGCGGAGGGTGGCCAGGAGGATCCTCACCTGCCTCACACGAATGTGCTGTTGCTGCGTGGCTGCCCCCAGGACAGGACCCAGGCAGGAAAACGGGGTGGCTCGGACCCCAGAAGGGCGGACACGCAGATTGTGAAACAAAGTTGTTCCTGAGATGGTGGCCAGTTGAGATGGAGGCGCAGCCAAGCAGGTGAGTGGGTGCAGCCTGATGCGGCCCTTGCGCCATCCCTGATGGCCTCCTTCCCCAGGACATAACCCGCTGTTTCTGGGTGAGTACCGAGAAGGGGGCGTGCTGCGCTCATGCTCAGGCCAGTCCCTCTCTTTCCCCTCAGGCAGTTGGCAAGGATCTGATCAGCATGGCATAGGTGCTCCATAGAGTCAGCCATCTTGGAAGCGGATATTCCATTTCTAGTCAAGTCCTCTCTAATGAAATTCAGGTGACTAGAGAAGCACCATCCTGTCAATTCCTGACTAGACTGCATTTTTGTCGGCACAATTATTTTTGAGCCAAAGAATTTGCAGTGGTTTCTTATATAGAGATAGCATACCATGAAATATTTTATTAAAAATGTGTATTGAATACTGCCCTGTAATATTATGCTTATTTGGCACAAAAGCATGTGTAGCTATTATCTTATTAAGACATGTTTACCCTTAGGACTATGAAATTCATAACAATAAAACATAGCAGGGCCAATTACCACCTAATACAATTACCAACTCTATAATATTTTTTTCTTTTTAATCCTGAGGATTTGGGTGCTAAGAGGTGCTCTGTCATTGAGTTACATCGCCCACCTTTTTAATACTTTTTATTTTGAGACAGGTTCTCACTAAATTACTGAGGCTGGCCTCAAACTGTGACCCCAACTCCTGCTGCCAGCTCAAGGAATAGCTGGGCTCCTTGACTATGGTTGCAGGGGCCCTTGAGTCTAGACAACTGAACATTATTTAAGGACCCATGAGGCAGGGTGCTCCTATGATCTCTTTTCAAATGAATTTTTATTTTACACCCTTAAGACTTCTATGGGTGTAATTTTCTGAGATGCCCTCAAGGAACCTTTCCTTGTATCTCTGTATACAACACTTAGCTTCTCTTTAGTGGTGGTAATCACTTCAGCAACCACATCTTCTTGGCCCCAATTTTACATTTACTTCTTTGGCCAAACTGAAAGCCTTTTGAATCTTTCTTGGGTTTCCTTTTGCTTCTGATTATCATAGTAAACTTGGATTAATAACCACCAGCAATACCCATGCAACTTTCTGAATTTGTGCTGCCTTGAAATTTACTCCCCAGATTAATTAGTCCATCAACTATAGATTGAGACTCAAAGTTTCAGGTCATGGGCAAATTGCAGACAAATTCTTTGCTGTCATGTGACTGTATCTAACGTGACTTGTCTCTAATCCAATTCCTAAGAGTCTTCATTACATTCTGAAACCTCATGAGCATCGTCTTTTTACTGTTCATATTGTTATCAACATTCTGGTCTTCTCCGCTCCCATCAGAATTACCTAAAAAACTTTGCTTTTAACATTCTAAGTTTTCTCCAGCCTGCATCTCCAAACTTGTCCAAACTCCTGCCACAAACCAGTTCAAAAGGCTTATGAACCACATGGTCAGGTTACTCACAGCAACAACCCTACTTTTCAGTATCAATTTATATGTTAGTCAGCTTTTCATCGCTGTGACCAAAGTACCTGATAACAGTAACTTAGCAAAGAAATAATTTATTCTCAGTTCATAGTTTTAAGGATTAAACCTCTGACTTAGTGAGCCCAAAATAAGATTTTCTTTACGAATTCTCGGTTGATATATAATTTTAAGCACCTAACTAATTTTAGAAATGAAATTTTAAGCATCTAATTTTAGAAATGTAAGACAACAATTTCATGCTTCAACATTTAGTATTATAGACTCAGTTGTTATTTTGGTGTTTTCAAAATAAATTTTTTTTTCTGTATGTGTTTAAGGTTTTTTGCTTATGTTTTTTAATTTTTTATTTTGTTTTAGCAGAGCCTAAATATAGGTTTCCTTTGTGTATATACTCGGGGGAGTTTGCCAAGATTTACATTTGTGTTTTGATTTCTCTAATCAATTTTAGGTACCTTTGAGCTATTAATTTTTCAGTTATTACTTCTGTCAATTTTCCCTCCTTCGAAACTCCAGTTATTCATATGTTCTGTTACTTGACACTGCATGACACATTTTTTTACTCTGTTTGATTTGTTCTTATTTATGCACTTTAGCCTTTCTGTATTTCATTTGTGGCATTTCTACATTAGACTTTCTTCAAGTTTAATATATTTCCCTCTGTGTCCATATGACTCATGAGACATTATTTCACATATTTATTCTGTACTTTCAGAATAATACATGATTTTTACAGTCACTTTGTTTTGGGTATCTTTTTATTTTTACTTATTTACATCTTCTTTATATAGTTTCTTTAACATACTTAAAAGAGTTATTCTAAAGATATTGATAGCATTGTAGCTTCAGGAGCTAAGTGTCTGCTATTTACTAACTTTATTTTCTCTTCCTGGACAGACTTTTTCTCCTTTCATGTGTGCTTTAATTTTCATTTGAGTCCATACATTTTGTATGAGATGGAATGTTATGACTTAAGTTTATATAACTCCTCCCACCAATGAGTGTTTGCTTTCTTTTGATATAATTAAACTCATTTGGGCCTGGGTTACATTTTAGTTTGTGTCAGACCACTTCTGGTATGAAAAGATGCAAAGAGAGGACTGTGTGTGTGTGTGTGTGTGTGTGTGTGTGTGTGTGCGCGCGCGCGCGTGTGTACAGGTACGCTCATATGTTTTCAATTGAGAACCTGGTTAGAATCTTGTTCCTCTATCCCAAAAGACTGATAAATTTACTTGCTTCTTTGATGCTTTAACTCCTGTTTTAGAATTTGATCCTGAGTGATTTTCAAATATAGCAAATATGTTCAATAAAGATACTGTTTACTTAAAGCAGGCCACTTTTCCTATTGGGACATTTTGTCTGAGAATATGGGAAATTTCAGTCCAAAACCTCAGTAGTGCCTCGTGCATGCTAGGTGAGCACTCTACCAAGTTTCAGAAAATTTTATGCTAAATGTAATCTCTCAAAGTTCATCTGGTTCTTCCTTTCTTCATTACCATTCCTCTATTTATTCAAATTCAGATCATCAATCCATATCCAGAGCTGGCAGTCCTAACCAGGTAAGAAATAGCCAGACCATATGTTTGCATGAAATAGGGCTTTCTCACTTGGATTTAATTAATTTAATCCTCTCAATCCCACAATTTACTTTTAAACACACACACACTGTTTTACATGCACACTGTTCTAGTCAGCTTTCTGTTGGTGTGATTAAAAGATCTGACCAGAACAATTGTAGAGGAGGAAAAGTTTATCTGAGGGCTCACAGTTTCAGAACTCTCAGTTCATAGATAGGCAGCTCCATTCCTCAGGGTTTGAGGTGAGGCACAACATCAGCAGGGAAGAGTGTGGCAGAGGGAAGCTGCTCACATGATGATCAGGAGGCAGAGAGAGAGAGGCTCCACTGGCCAGATACAAAATGACCAAATACTCTAATGACCCATCTCTTCCAGCCACACCCTACTCACCTTCATTTACCACTCTGTTAATCCCCATCCCCCCATCAATAGATACATTCATTGATTGGGTTAAAGCTCTCATAACCCATTCATTTCTCTTCTAAACCTTCTTGCATTATCTTATAAGTGAGCTTTTGGGGACACATCGAAACCAACCCATGACACTCATTCCCACAAGGGATGGATCAGTAACCACATAGGTATTTTTAAAAGCAAAGCCAACCCCAACATATCATATGTTTTCTTTTATTATTTGCAGATTGCCAAGGACCTCCTCCAATAGGAGATACAGAAATTCTGTTAGGTTCCTGGCCTGACCAGCCTTACCCAGAGGGTACTCAGGCTACCTACAAATGCCACCCTGGCTATAGAACACTTGGTACCATCAAAAGGGCATGCAGAAATGGAGAATGGGTGGCTCTTAATCCAGGAAGGATATGTCAGAGTAAGTACTTCACTTTTTTAAACAATACTTATTCTTAAGTTTTAGGTGGACACAATATCTTTATTTTACATTTATGTGGTGCTGAGGATTGAACCCAGTGCCTCTTGCATGCTAGGTGAGCACTCTACCACTGAGCCACTACCCCAGCCCCGAGTACTTCATTTTTTTGTGTGAAACTTATGAAATCTTTTAGTTGTGAAAATGCTTAATACTTGATATTATAACAATAATGGTTGAATTATATCATTCTTATCATTTTAATACAAAACAATACATGATTATTTTAAAAAAGAGGACAGTAATCCGACAAAATTCAAAAACACATTCAATTATAAAATAATAGCTTTGCTATTTTCAATTTTCCTTATATTCAATGTTGTCCTCTAATTAAATGCCAAATATCTTTGTCCACCAACTCCTACATAAAATGTGTTCCCTGTATAACATACTAATACATATACATATATTATTTTTATTTTAGAGAAGCCCTGTGGACATCCTGGGGATATTCCATTTGGTTCTTTTCATCTTGAAGTAGGAAATAAATTTGAATATGGTGCAAAAGTTGTTTATAAATGTGATGAGGGGTATGTAGTCAATATTGAAAAGGTTTATAACTCAAATACTAAAGAGGAACTGTACTAATTTATATACACAAATAACTTTAAAATTAAGGTACAATATAAATTATTATATATGTATATCATACTCTTAACATTAAGAAATTCAAGCTGTATTAAATAAGTATATGGAAAAACAGTTCACATGTAAGTAAATGTTCACCCAAGGAATCTTTTTTACATTGTACTATTTGCAGGGTATTTTGGGTTATTTATGTTGGGGATAATTGGACATATAATAAAATTATAAATTTATAAAATTTAGGAAGAAGCAATTCTTTGGTTGTAAGTTTTACTTATAAATGCTATTATTGAAATTTCCATGTTATACAAATTCTTTTTCTCATTCATATCAAAAATGCTACTCTTTCGGAATCATTGATTTTATGCCTTCTAACCAGCCAGTCAGGTTTCCTGACTGATCTCATCACGGTACCTCCTTAGTATTTGTTCTTCTCTATTATTCCTCTCTAGGTAAAAAACTTATTTTGCAGAAAATTGTGTACATTAGAAAGCCATGATCTGATCACTGTAATTTTATACTAAACAAGAAGAATCAAGAGATTATAAATTGAATCATTATTCTCCCTTCAAACATTTCTTGATTTGGAGCAAGAAAATGTGATAGTTTAAAGGTCAGGCTGGACACTAAATCCATGTTGCAAACCTTCAACTCTCAGTATCTGTGTGTATAAATAGGTCTTCACTTGAATTTTGCTCTCTTTTTAAAGTGAACACATATCATGTGCATCATGGGATTAGTGAGAGAAAGAAATAAGATCCATGCTTGAAGCCCTTAAAAGATATCCTGGAATATTTCAAATGCCCAATAAGTTTTAGTTCTTAATAGTTTGGCCTCTTCAAAGGAAGTTTTTCAAACACATTTTCAGTCCAACTCTCAGTCATTACTACTGTCTTCTTCATATGTAACCACGTAGGTTAAGCCAATCTGGGCCTGAACTTTTTGATTTGCTCTATTTTTGAAATCTCCCTGTATTTCTAGAAAAGTCTTCCCTTTAGGTTCCAACAATGACTTGGAAAGGAATCAAAATCCATAAATTTCTTTTACTTGATTTCCTCAATTTTAACAATTCATATTTATAACTTGTTAAAGAAATTAGCTACAGACTTGCCTCTGATTCTGGCTCTCTTTACCTCACCCTGTGTCCACTAGGGGTAACTCTGCTATAGCTTCACTATGAGAGTTCCGGCTATTCTCAGTGTCCAACAGAACTTTGTCAGTGAAATCACTGATATTTATCAGTGAAATGAAGTGTCGAGATCATCCAGCAAACTAAAATAATTTATGTTATTTTAAAATTGTTTTATTTAAAGTAAATTTAACTCTTAAATTTATTTTCAAGGGGATATAAATCTTTTGACTGGGTTATAGATGTTGAAGTAGATTTAATTTTTTTTTTTTATATTTGTAGATGGACAGCATACCTTTATTTTATTTGTTTATTTTTATGTGGTGCTGAGGATTGAACCCAGTGCCTAACATGTGCAAGGCAAGCACTTTGCCACTGAGCTACAGCCCCAGCCCAGTGAAGAGATTTTTTTATTCTTTGTTTTTTGTCAACTAACCCTTTTTGATCTTTTGCCTTTAGTTATTTCCCTTGCGGAATACTAACCATTTAACTGGATATTCAATTCAGATATCCAGTTTTATAATCCTACAGGAATTATAAAATTTTTGAGAAGTTTCAAAAAACCTTAATTTTTTTTTTTTTATTATTCTGCTTGTCTGGGTTTGAGTATTGTGAGCTACTGTTTTTTGCCAATAACTATCAAATAGGCAACTTCATTTTTTTAAATTTAAATATTTATTTCTTTAGTTTTTAGGTGGACACAGTATTTTTATTTCACATTTATGTGGTGCTGAGAACCGAACCCAGTGCCTCACACACTCTAGGCGAGAGTGCTACCAATTGAGCCACATCCCGAGCCCCGCAACTTCATTCTTTTTCCTCCCCTCTCCCCTCCAAATATTTGGACCATGGGAGGCTTTTGCAGAATGTTTCAGAATATCTGAAAAATCTTTGGGAAATAAATGGATCTCTGGTGCAGGTGGAAAAAAAATAACCAGAAAATCTGCTTTCTCTGTTAAGAGGGTACATTCTAGCTAGTAGAGAAGTTACAGGATTATCTTAGTAGTCAATTATTTTGTTTCCTTTACATGAGTGATACATAGAATAAATGCTTGGCTCTGTGACTAAAACTAGGTTTATGAAAATGTTTTCTTTCCTTACAGAATTAGTCACAAATAAAAGCATTTTCCTTTTTTTGAGGAAGAACATTTATTTTACTTGTACAATGAGCAGAACAATCCTTATTTGCAAATGAACAAAGGCCCATGAAAATTATTTAGTGAGTCTGCAGGTCTTTCAAAGAAAAAAAGAGAGGGGGAGAGAAAGACATTTAAGACAGGAAGGAAGGAAGAAAGAAAGGAAAGAACAAATGATGGTAGGAAGGGAGAAAGGATAGTCGGGAAGGTAAAATAAAGGAAGAGAAAAAGAAGGAGGAAACGTATAAGTAGCTAATTTTCCATAAAATGGAGTTTTTGAGAGACATTCAGAATAGGATTAAGCTAAAAACTGCATGCAAATATGTAATCTCTTGCCAGTCTGTTATTTTTGTGTTTTCAGGTATCGAATGTTAAGCGAGAATAATTTCCGTGAATGTAAAGCAGAAGGATGGACAAATGATATTCCTATATGGAAAGGTAATATAAAATAAGTTTACAATCTGTCAAGACAGCTACACTATTTAAGCTTTTTCAAAATGTTTGGCATCAAAACATCCTTAAGTTTATAATTAAATATTTTTATTTAAATTATTTTTCTGGTTTATAATACAGTACAGTTCCTTCCCTTGCTGAATACTAACCACTTAACTGGATATTCAATGTGGATATCTAGTTTTATTATCCTACAGGTAGGTGGCTTTAAGAAACTTTTGAAAAATCTGAAAAAGTTGTTCTTTCTGCATTCTGCTTGTCCAGTGCAGCAATGTATCTAGTTATTTTGTTTTATTTTTTATTTTTAAATTTATTTTTGGTACTAGGGAATGAACTCAGGGGTGCTCAATCACTGAGCCACAGTTCTAGTCTTTTTTGGATTTTATTAAGAGACAGGGTCTTGCAAAATTGCTTAGGGCCTCACTAAGTTTCTGAGGCTGGCTTTGAATTTGTGATCCTCCTGCCTCAGGCTACCAAGTCATTGGAATTACAGATATGTACCAAACATGCCTGACAAGTCATTTTATTACTACATATTTTGTGTTTCGATATATCAAGTATAGGAGTTGAGGTTATAGCTCAGTGGTAGTGTGTTTATTAGCCATGCACGAGGAACTGGGTTTTATTTCCACTACCACAAAAATAAATACATAGGTAAATAAGAGAGAGAGAGAACAAATAAACAGGTAAATCAAAATCCCTTGGGATCCTTGTTAAAACTGAGATTTGGGTTACTAAAAAAAAAGGCCTACTGAATCAGTATCTTTGGGGTGAGAGAGAAGCACTCCTAGAATTTTCATTATAACAAGAATCCAGGGTCCTTCTACAGTAAAAAGGGCTGACTTCTACAACCTTGGATATTTGAAAATATTAAGTAAAATCAAAATAAGTACTCAAGTTATTTTGAACACTGAGGTAGAAGAGGAAGAAAATATAAGAACAATTTTTCTATTGAAATAAATATTATGAAGTTTACTTTTATATCTTTTAGAATGCTGGTTTATATTATTTGGGGGCATAAATGGAAATTTTGTATTTAGTCATTCTAAACATATATTTCTTAATAATTTGAGCTACTTGTTACCATAAAAATGCAAACTACCATTCAAAGTAGTTGTTTGTTCACTTCCACAGAAAAGAATCAGAGATAAACAGTAATTTTAATGTTACCAAGCCTTTATCTTTTGCAAACAGGTGTATCAAATGCTTCTAAAAATATTTAAGTAATTTTCTCTATTTTATCTTTCTGATGATTTTACACACACACACACACACACACACACACACACTTACACAATTTCATTATAAAGTTTTCAAATTCTACTAGAAAAATTTTATTTTTGTTTTTTTAGTTGTTAAGTGTTTTCCCGTGACAGAACCAGAGAATGGGAGAATTATCAGTAGTGCAACAGAACCAGATGAGGAATATTATTCTGGACAAGTCATGCAGTTTGAGTGTAATTCAGGCTTCAAACGTGAAGGACACAAAGAAATATATTGTTCAGAAAATGGTCATTGGAGTAATGAGAAACCAAGATGTGTGGGTGAGATATATTTAACTGCTTGCTTGATTGTTCTTAGTTTTTCTTATGAAAATATATATTTAAAAACATTGTACACAATAATGAATATCAATAATTATTAAAAAGCTAATGTTTATTAAGCATGTATAATATCCCTGTAGTTGATCTTAGTTTTCTATATGTCATCTATTTTCTACCTACAAAACAGTTTTATGATTTGTATGTACTAGTATCATCTCTATAATTTAAGAAAGTTTGGTGCAAAATTGTTGGCTGATTGATCAAAAAACTAACAAGAACAATTAGAGGAGGAAAAGTTTATTTGAGGTCTCTCAGTTTCAGAGGTCTCGGTCCATGGATAGCCAGCTCCATTCCCTGGGGCTCAAGGGACATGATGGTGAAATAATGAAGCAATGGAAAGTAGCTCAGGACATGATGATCAAAAATGAGAAAGAGAGAGAGAGAGAGAGAGAGAGAGAGAGAGAGAGAGAGAGAGAGACTCTCTCCTCACAACATACAAAATGCATACCCCAAAGATATACCCTTAATGACCCACCTCTTCCAGCCACACCCTACTTACTTTCAGTTACCACTCAGTCAATTTCTATCAGAGGATTAATGCACTGATAGGGTTAAGGCTCTCCTAATCAAATCATTTCACCTCTAAATCTTCTTGAATTGTCTCACACATGAGCTTTTGGGTGTTACTTCACATGTAAACCACAACAAAAATCAAATCATGCAGCCTAGATCCACAGCATAGGGAGTCTAGATTTAAACCTAGGTTATTATCTGACATCAACATCCATACTCTAACCATAAATATATTGTTGTTGGCTCTTTTTTCAGGGTGGTGGGTACAAGGGATTGAACTCAGGGGAAATCAACCATTGATCCATATCCCTAGCCCTTTTTTGTATTTCTTTAGAAACAAGGTTTGAGTTGCTTAGTGTCATGGAGTTGCTTAATGTCTTGCTGTTCCTGAGTCTGGCTTTGAACTTGAAATTCTGCCTCAGCCTATGCTGCTGGGATTACAGCATATAATACCACTCCTGGCTGTAGTTGGCTCTTACAGGTTGAAAGAGAATGCTCAGCCTTTCTGTGCTGATCTCCAGAAAAGTCTATTTTTAATTCTGGATGCCAAATATTTATTATTTGTTTCCACTGATGCATCATGATGGCATTATATTTTTGAATAACTCATCTTTGATAACTTATTTCTAGGAAATGATTCTCTTTCATATTTATGCTGAAAGTTAACAATGAACTGCTGAACATAATTGAATCCATCAAATAAATAATTTATTTTAGAAAAATTTCTAAGTGTAAGCCATGATTTCTTCAGTTTATTTTGTCATGAAACAGCTGATTTGTATATCTTGATTCATCAATAATTTTGGCTTTTAAGTTAAACATTATGACCAATTAATTTAATATTTACCATACTTCATTTAACCTATTCTTGTTGGGAAGAAGTTTCTGCCATATTTATTTATTTATTGTCTAAAACCTCTGATTTATTCATATTTTTTTATCTAGTCTACATTACAGTAAAAAAATAAAAAATAAAAAGTTTCTTAAGAATTCTAATAGAAATAGTTCTTTGTGATAATAATGTTAAGTTAAATACTTTAGAGGTTCATATATGGGATTTCTATGGTCACAGCTAGATGTCATGACTAGCAGAACCTTCCTGGAATTACAGATGCTTAAGGAAAGTCTTACAGGAAGAGAGGACTATTTTTAGGTGACCATGAAGAAGGGAAAAGCATGCCAGTCCCAGGAAGGTCAGAAGAGGAACATAGAAAGGCAGTGAGGCTTCAATAAGTGTGAAGTCCTATTGTTCCTTGTCCACTGTCCACAGGGGCCTTGCGTAGGATGCAGTCAGGTGATAATCAGTGATGAACTGAAGACAGGCCAGTACAAGGTACTGAGAAGCTAATGCACCATTCTTAAGAACTTAGCTTTAATGAAGACTGATTTGGGAACTGGTGAAGGATTTCAAGTGGAGGAATAAGGTGACCATTTGGAAGTTTTTGTAGTTAAACCCAAGAAAAAGAGATTAGGAAGATGGAAGAAGAGGATTTCGGAAAACAGTTATCATTGTCACTATCTCAGGGAAAAGTGTTTGAGAGAAGTGGTGTCAAAGATGATGGGCAGTTTTCTGTTGTTATTGTTTGTGTGTTTGTTTTGTTGTGTTTTTTGTTTTTGACAGAAAACCTGTATAGATGGTGAAGACAAAAGCAGAATCTCAGTTACTTCCAAAGATGTAATGAAAAATGAGTTGAATAAATTTCCTTGAGAAAGTTTTCTGTTGAATAAGTACTCTAATCAATAACGAGAAAATGTTTTATTTTTATAGGTCACTTGGAGAAAATACTTATCACAGTAAATCTATATTCAATATCACATATACATTTGATGAGTATTACTATCAATTACTGCCAAAGGACTAATTTACCCTTAAACTAATGTTGAAATATAATTTTACTCAGAAATTTAGCTTCTGGCAAAAATAAAGAGCAACAGATGATAGCAACTGATGTTAAGAATAACAGATAAATCAGACAGTCAAGCCAAAAGAGAACTTTTGTTTGGTTGGCTGATTTACCTAATTTCTATTTTTATTTTTTTATTTTATTTTATTTTTTTTAAATTATTTTATTGTTGGTTGTTCAAAACATTACATAGTTCTTATTATACCATATTTCACAGATTGATTCAAGTGGGTTATGAACTCCCATTTTTACCCCGTATACAGATTGCTGTGTCACATCAGTTACATTTCCATTGATTTACAAATTGCCTTTCTAGTGACTGATGTATTCTGCTGTCTATCCCATTCTCCACTGTCTATTTTTATATAAACACAACTTGGTCATAGTCCTTTAGTTCATAATAAACATTTTAGAATTTAATCCCTTGTATTTAGAAATTTCCTGCACATCGCCAGAAATTAGAAATGGCTATTCTGTATCTCCAACGAAAATTTATAAGGAGAATGAAATATTTCAATATAAATGTAATCAAGGTTTTGAAAACAATGAAAGAGGCAATGCTACGAGTCCAAGTCCCTCATGTGAAGGTAAGGTTATTTTTATTTTCTGTCTCTTGTTAAAAATTTTATCAGGCCTGGTGCGATGGTGCATGTCTGTAATCCCAGGGCTTGGGAGGCTGAGACAGGTGCATCACAAATTCAAAGCCAGCCTCAGTGACAGCAAAGTACTAAGGAACTCATTGAGACCCTTTATCTCAATACAATACAAAAGAGGGCTGGGGTTGTGGCTCAGTGGTCAAGTGCCCTTGAGTTCATTCCTTGGTACCCTACACCAAAAGAATTTTATTGGTTATTTATTTATTTATTATTTATTTTTGTGGTACGTGGGATTGGGCCCTGGACCTTCTGTATACTAGGCAAGGATTCTACCATTCACTGAGCTACAGCCCCAACCCCAATTATTTTAATTAATATAATCATTTTATGTAAGCAATCTATTTTTCTCAAAAAAAGAGTATTAAATTTGTAAGAATTAATTGTGCAAAGTCCTTTCGATACTTATTTGTATGACATATTCTCTCAAGATAAAAATAAATAGAACCAGAGGCTTAAATATACTATTAAGTAGCTAGTTCATGGTGATAAAACATTCCAGGAGCAGACTCAGGACTGTCATAGGCTTTCCAAGTTAAATAATCTGCAATTCTCAAATACATAGATTGCTCTTCTAAAGCCTAGAATTTGGCTCTAAAGAGTAAATTATGTTAACATCAGATGAGGTAAATCTCTATTTAGATAATGGAATTAAAGGGATCCAGAAAGTGGAGATTTTCATGAGCAATGGGTCTAATTTGGAACAACAGTGATGATGGTGCTGAAAAAGAAATCCTAACTCCCAGCTTCTTCATGGAAGGATGTCATGCAGAGAGGCAGAGCGCTTTTCCCCACAAGAAGTATATCTGAATATTGTGTTCTTTTTTGCCTACCTCCTTTTAAAGGGATGTCTTCCAACGATCATGACTTAGAAGAGAGAATATAGATGATTGAAGAGTTTAAGAAATCATAACCATAAAAAAATAGCAAGAAGACATAGCTATATTGTAGTAATTCCTGTCCTCAGATATTTGCAGGCATCTGTAAAGAAATGTTGTATTGGAGCACAACAATGTCCATTTATTTATGTATTGGGTATGGTTACTTTTATATTACATTGCCAGACCTAAGTAGTTGCAAAAGAGACCCTTTACAAAAAAGGTTTTCCAAAAAATAGATCGCAGTATATCAATATCTTAACAAACTACACTTTGTTTCTGGTTTGTGCTCACTTCTAATATAGTTCAGAATGGCCCCTGCACAGTATTTCACTGAAAAATCATTGCAGATTTTCTGCATTTTTTTTTGCCCAAAAGTGAAGTGCTACTAAATGTTTCACATATGAAAAATTTTTTAAAGTTGTGCAGGTATTACTTGAAATTCTTCATTACTTAACTGTCTTGGTCCAAGATTAGAATGCATGGAATACTCATGAACATATATTTATGCAGTGGTATGGTAGGGACTTTCTCAGAACAAAGAAAACATGGCACCATCAAAATCACCATGCACATTCCACAACTCTATTGTAACACTGTTGCAAATCTATAGTATAGAAATATAATGCCCAATTAGAATGTATATTACCTTATATGGGAGACAAAGAGCTAGCAGATAAAGAGGAGCTAACAAGATGTATATAAGGCAACACCTCCTGCTTTGGGGCCTGGGCCTTTGGATATAAATCCACTGGAGCAGTGCCAACACTAATATACTCTGCTTCCTGTTGAATGCCCTCCTTTCTGGTCTCTCTGTGGAAGAATCCTGTAACAGTGGCAATGATAATGCAGTGAAATATGGTAAACTAGTTCTAAGAATCAGGTGAAAAAGGCATCATCTTTCCAATGTTCTTCTTCAGTTATTGCAGATGTGGGGGTGAGAACATGAAAATTCACACAACGTCTTTTAAAAATCTCTTCTGTTTTAATTTTCATTACATTGAATTATCTATGTCATATGACCACATTTAATTCAAAGAAGGGATGTGATATCCTACCAGTTGTGTGGAAAGAAGAAGAGTCTATGTATATTCGTAACAATCCTTATGAGAGCAACAGTGCCCAAAGAAATAGAAGAAAGTGGAAGATATATTTGAAGTTATAAATGATGAAGTCATTGCCAGACATGGAGTATCATGAAGTATGTGATGGCTTTGGACAAAGAGGGATTTACAGTTCAGGAGAAACAAATATATTGGTGAAAACCACAGTAAGTTAAACAGGAGTTATATATGAGGATATATATATAGTCATATGTGAGGATATGTTTATTTTAATGTCATGTTGTGCTCCTCTAGGGACAAATAAATATCACTTATAGTCTTACTTTGATATACTTAATTTTAATGAGTACTGATTTCCACACTATTCACACATCCTATTTTTTTTTCCAGAAGGAACATGTAATCCTCCTTATATTCCAAATGGTGTTTACTCACCTGAAAGGATTAAGCACAGAACTGAAGATGAAATCAGATATGAATGTAAAAGTGGTTTTTATCCTGCAACCAGGGGAAATACTGCAAAATGTACAAGTAGTGGCTGGATACCTCCTCCAAGATGTAGCTGTAAGTTTCATTTATATCTTGACCTATTTTATAATTCTGAATTGATTTTTTTCTCCTACACACACACACACACACACACACACACACACACACACACACACACTGACAAGACCAAATAGTTGTCTATGTTTATGTACATGATATGTACATAGAGCCTTTAAAAGCATTCTTTACTTTTCTTAGTATGAAAATCTCATTTTAGTAAACTAAAAACAGTTTCTTGCAACTCAAAAAATATATGTATGTATATAAATGTGTTTCTCTAATTAATAAAATTCTTCCAATATGTGAATAAAACATTGGGTAAAAATACTACCTTCTAACACATAATATGTTGGTTATTTGTTTCATTAAAACAAATATCCCCCCAAACATATTTGTTTAATACCAAACATTTGTTGTCTCACAGTGTCTGTGGGTGAGAAATTTGGGAATGACTTCCCTGGGTAGTTCTGAGTCAGTTTCTTCTTGTGGTGCAGTCAGTACATCAGAGTAATAGACTGTTCTGCAGGATCAGCTTCCCACATGTTTCCTGCACATAGATTTTGGCAGGAGGCCTCAGCTCCTGACCACATGGGCCTCTCCTTAGGTTACCTGAATGACAGCTAACTTTCTCCAGAGCTACTGATATGAGTGAGTGGAGGCCCGAATACCACTTAGAATCTACTCTTGCTACCACCACATCTAGTCTTCAGAAATGAGACACTAAGTCCAACATGCCCCCAAAAGGAGAAAAATAAAGCTCCCCTATTGTGATGGAGGAGTTTGTAGTTTCCTACAAATCTTACATGTGGCAAAATTCCACTCAGGTCAAGACTATTTTATTTATGGAATGCTTTCTTGGCCCTCTTCAAGTTTTAGTGTGTCTCCACAGTCATATTCCTTTTCTTTCTATCTAGCAGTACATTTTAAGGGTGTATCATACTTAAACAAAAATGTGATGATACAAATGATTGGTCAATGAATTCAATGTTAGTTCTAGACAAAATTCCAGTCAGTAACAGAGAAAGCTTTTATAACTGTGAAACAAATTTCAAAAAGTGCATAAGAACCATAAGGTCAATGTTTAGTGATTTTATAGTTGACCTTTGACAATATAGATTTGCTCAAATATATCTGAACCTGCCTTTCACAGGTTCTTATGGATAAGACAATGAAATTGACTAGGTAGGTGGTTTATATCTTTGCAATTTCATTAATAATCTCATCTGATAATCAACCAAGAGAACTTTCTTCTCAGAATAACTCCATTACTCATTGGTGACATCAAATTATTCAATGGCTCAGGGAAAATGTAGTATAAATTCACAACTTGAAAGACACAAAGGATGATGTTAGTGAATCTTCATTAAGACATATCATTCAAAGAAAATCCTACATGTCAAATTGAATCAAATAGGATAAACTTCTGCAATGGTAACTATAAAATCCTGGGCTTGAGTCAAAGAAATAAACTTCCCTAGGACAGATGGATTAGTAACAGTCATGAAAATTAGTGAATATTCAATTCAGTTTGACTCATCACTACGATGGAACAACTATAGCTGGTAATGAGACTATGAGCTACATTTAGTGAAAGTATAAGCAGGTGGATTCTCTAAGTAGTAGAATGAGGCTTTTGTGAGAACCACCCATCTCTGCTGATCAGTCCCTAGTGGAATATTATATTTGCTTTAAGGAATACCCTTTTAATGAGGTTTAGATGTGCACACATGAGTGTGAAGAATATAGCCAAGTGCCTCTGGCCTATCATAATAATTATACCTGTCAATTCTCTGCTTTTTGTGTACTTTGAAAAGACATCAGAGTGAACTAATTTATTTTATTGATATTCCATGAAACAGCATAAGGAGGTGAATAAACATCTGTTCTGCAACAACCAGTTTTAAATCTCTTATCTACAAATGGGAAATTTAATTGATTAATCTTAAAAATCTCATTTCTTGCAACTCAAAAGACTCAAGCATGCCCAAGACACAGTTCTTGTTGAATAACACAGGTTTGGACAGATCATGATGTAATTTCTAAAATCCATGGGTTAATATAAGATATTCAAAATCTTTTAAATAGCATTACAGGGGAAAGAGTGAATGTTACCTAAAAGGAACAAGACTAAATGCTAAAAAGCATTTTAATATCAACACTGGAAGCTTCATAAAGGTAAAGATGTATTCGTCAATGATAAGAGATATGGACTGTAGTCCAAGAAAGTATACTTAGAAGAAATTGTTTTCTCACCTTTGTTAAAAAAAAGACATCTACATTGAGCAAGAATTCAAAATACATAATCCAAAATCCAAATAATATGTCCATAATAACACTGAATGTAAATGGTCTCAACTTCCTCATTAAAAGACATAGACTAGCAGAATGGACCCCAAAACAAGATCCAACCAAATTCTGTTTGCAAGAGACTCCTTTCATAGGTAAAGACACTTGCAGACTGAAGGCAGAAAGATTGAATAAAACTTTCTTCATGCAAATGGACTCCTAAAACAAAATGGAGTAGCCATTTTTCAAACCTGACAAAGCAGATTTCAAGCAAGAATTAATCACAAGAGAAAAAGAGAGCCATTACATCCTAGTAAAAGAAACAATCCAACAAGAAGAAATAATGATAGTTAATATATATATATATATATGCCCCAAATGTCAACATATTAAATTAAAAAATACTTTTTAAGGGTCTGTGGCTGTGGTTCAGCAATTGTGCACTTGCCTGTCATGCGAGAGGTACTGGGTTCGATTTTCAACACCTCATATAAATAAATAAAATAAAGGTCAATCAACAACTAAAAAAAAATTTAAAAAATACTTCTTGACATTAAATCCTAGATAGATCCCAATACAGTATTACTGGAAGATTTCAATACATCCTTATCACTAATAGACAGGTCATCAAAACATAAAATAAATAAGGATATATCCAAGCAGAAATGTATTCAAACTTTTTCTCAGCAGTTCATGGAAACTTCTTCAAAATAGACCATGTTCCAGGTCAAAATGTAAGTCTAGGCAAATACAAAAAGAAAACTGATGTAATCCCATGCATCCTATTAGAACATAATGAAATGAAACTAGAAATCAAAAGCAAGAAAAATAACAGAAACCACACAAACATGTAGAGATTAAACAATATTCTTTTAAATAAAGAATGGATCCAAGAATAATTGAGGGAAGAAATAAAAATATTTAGAAACAAATGAAACCCAAGATATATTAACTCTCTGAGATAGTATGAAAGCAGTACTAAGAGTAAATTTTATGTCATTGAGTATCTACCGTAAAAATATAGAGAGAGCCCAAATAAATAAGCTTATGTTGCACTTCAAGGCCTTAATTACAAAATCAGTGGAAGGTCGGAAATAATAAAGATCAGAGCCAAAATTAGAAGAAAACACAGGATCAACATTCCATCATATCCATTCAGGCACTGACTTTCTGAACGAGACCTCTAAAGCTCACAAAAAGACTTTTGGATATGGATTTGTTCGACTATCTCTAAGTGTTTCATATGCCTGTACTTGTCCACTGGACTGAAAATAGAAGGAAATGAGGAGGGAAG
Source organism: Spermophilus citellus (assembly GCF_964194105.1). Taxonomy (NCBI): domain Eukaryota; kingdom Metazoa; phylum Chordata; class Mammalia; order Rodentia; family Sciuridae; genus Spermophilus; species Spermophilus citellus. The sequence goes on from NC_138187.1 coordinate 131,189,641, forward strand.
GTTCAAGGACAAAATGGTCATATTAGAAGATACCTCATATTTAACCATTGCTACACGTGCAATTTTATTTACCAGTGCTGTGTGAATAGTAGACAGGGTCTTATGTGGAATATCTAGTCCTATGAATTTCAACAAAAAATGAAAAAATGTTCTAATTTTACTAACTACTTGGCCATACACTGGCAACCTCTTTAACATCTAGAGACTAGAAAGTTGCAAAATTGGGACTTATTTGTCCATTATATACACTATATACACAGCAAAAACAAAATGCACAAAACATAGAAAACTGGTCTGAAAATGTCCAAATATGAACACACAAACCTTTTGCAATTGTTTCCCTCCCACCTCCTCCACATCACTGAGCAAATACAGACAGTACTATACCACTCACAGAGGTGGTTTAATAGTTCCATTCCCAAAAGACTACTTCATATGAATTTTAGCAAAAAGATATTTACAAAGTGATATTTTACTACCTCTGCGTTTAACGTACATCAGGCACTTCTAAACATCTAGACAAGACTAGATGTTTCAAGTAAGGACTCAATTTGTCCACTATGTACATGACAGTCTTGAATATACTGCACACATGTAACAATAGTTCTAATTTGAAAATGTCTTCAAAATATGAGCATTCTGGCCCTTCACCGACCCAGTGGGCTATAATGCTCAAATTTTCAGAAGACAATCTTTCCTAGGAATTTTAACACAAAACATACAAAACTGGTTTACTAATTCTACTTTTGTCATACACTGGCAACCTCTTTAATATCTAGAAAGACTAGATGTAGATTAGGAGGACTCATTTGTCCTTTATATACATTATGTACACAGCAAAGTAAAACAAAACCCATAGACAACTCTTGGCTCTCGGTAAGCACACTGGCACTGTGCTCCCCAGGACCAGCACACAACTGAACAATTCAACAGGGGTTTGGCTATTGCACCCCCCCAAAAAGAAACCATTTCATAAGAATTTTAACAAAAGAAATTTACAAAATGTGTCATATATTTTACCACTTCTACTTTTAACATATATCAGGCACTTTAGAACATCTAGAAAACCTAGATACTTAAAAAAAAAGTATTTAGCATTTTCAAGTATATATATACACTAATGAGGAGGAATAAAACGCACACGCAAAAACAATGGCACAGGACCTCCTTCTCATGGTCAGTCTTCTCCATGTCCAACAACCCACTGAACAAACATGGACAAGTGTCGCTCCTAGAGGTGGTCTAACACATTCATTTCAAAGTCACTTCCAGAAGGCATTTCTGATTTTTTTCAAACAAATGGACATTTACAAGAAGTTATTTTCTAACTCTATCATACCTCAGGCATCCTCTTTACATTTAGAATGTCCAGATGCAGCACAAGACAGGTTGGGGGCAAGTTGAGAGCAGCTTTTGCATATTATATACACATGCCTTTTACAAAGGGCCAGGAAATCTCCCCAAAGGGTGGCGGGGTTTCCAACTGGGTAGATGCGGCTTGTGACTCGACTCTACCCTTTCTCTCTTTGGTAGAAGGACACCAACCGCCCGAGGCCGCTAACCCTTCCACCCTTCCTCCTCTCTGGGGCTTCGCTCACCTTCCAGGACGGTCCGGTCTTCGTTGGCGGAGACAAGGTGCGGTCTCCGGAGCCGGCACTGAGCGCTCACCGAGGGCCCTGGTCTGTGCGGCTCCGCCGTCCAACGCGTGGCCGAGCTTTCAGGTGTCCATCCTCCTTCTTGGGACCTTGAAGCCCCTGCCGGCCTCCGCGGACGGCCGCCCTACTCCTCGCGGTGGCGGCTTCAGCTGGGACGGGCGGGATTGAACTCGGAGACCCCGCAGCCCTCGGGGTTGGGATCCGACAGTCCCTGCCGCCATCAGGACATCCATCCTGGGTGGCAGGCTCACCGGTCCTGCACAGCCAGGGCCAGACAGTGGGCACTGGTAGCAGGAGCTCGGGGATCTGCAGGAGAGGCCCCTTCTTGTCCTCAGGCCCCAACTCACCCGCCGGCCTGGGGCCAGGGACCCCAGAGGGCCCCGAGGAGCAGGCTGCAGGCACTCCCATTTCTCACCACCGCAAATTAACATTTTTAAGAGTAGAAGCTTCTTGAAAATGGTCTGTAATCAAACATAAAGGAAAGTGGAAAAATATTAATTAGAAGTTGTACAATATTTATTGTATGTGTGTATACATGAAGGCGATGGGGGGGATTCTTTATAACATATAACGGAATCATATTGCATGGAAAATATTAATACTATTTGGATATTAAAAGGACTAGGTTTTCTCTAAACAATCTCATGAAAGAGTACTTTTTCAAGAAAATACAAATAAACCTAACAATAAAATAAATAATAGCACTTAAATTTGTGTTAAATTATTTCATACATAAGAATAACTTACTAAAATATAATTATACCTCATTGACAAACATTTTAGCACATTAAAAACATCCCACTTCCCAACTGAAATTAGAAGAAAACTATTGTTTATTATAATCTTATCTATTTTGATATTAACATATTTCTAGTTGATTTCTCTGGTGACTGAAAGATATAATTTGACTTCACTAACGAAGACCTCACAGAACATAATCATCTGATTTCTGTGACTTTTCTTGTCCTGTAAACCTTGTAATTATGTTATAATAAGACATAATTCATTACTTAAATGGTTTATTTCTGATATGTTGCTCAATAAAATAAAATATTATTTATCCTATTTTTTTTTTATCACAAGTGAAACCTTGTGATTTTCCAGAAATAAAACATGGAAGTCTATCTTATGAAGAAAGATATAGACCATACTTTCCTGTACCTATGGGAAAACAATATCTCTATCAATGTGATGACAATTTTGTGTCTCCTTCAAAATCATACTGGGGTTTCATTCCTTGCACAAAAGAAGGGTGGCTGCCAGAAGTACCATGCATCAGTAAGTAAATGTCTTTACAATGATACATGTGTCTTTCAATGAGGGAAGAAAGAAGCACATATGTATTTACAGTTAAGTCTTGCATGACAAATTAGGGCCAAGGGAAAAATTGTGTGCACAAAAAGACCCAATTAGTTTTTTTCTTTTATAAGAAGCTCTTCATAAAAATCACACAAAAACCAAAGATACAAGAAAACCTGTATCATTTATACACGTTTTAGTTACAAAACTAAAGATGAATTCAATGTTATTGATTTTTATTTTTTAGTAAACATTTGGTTAGTTTTGGGTTTTTCTTAATTGCACATTTTTTGGGTGCTTATGCATTCTCTAAATATTATAAAGGTAATATTTAGTCAGATATTTTGTTCAAATTAATGTTTTCACTTTTATCACTTTATGCTCCTTAGGACAATGCATTTTCAATTAATTATGTGGAAAATGGATATTACCCATGTGGAACAAGACATTTACTGCATGAATCTGTTAAAGTTGACTGTTATCCTGGCCATAGTCTTTCAAATGGTCAAAACACAGCTACATGTACAGAGAATGAATGGCTGGTCCCCTCCTCTTAAATGCATTCGGATTAGTAAGTAAAATGCTCTGATATATACTCATGATTTTTTAAAGACCCATCTTCATTAAACTGGGGCAAAATATTTATAACAATTTGTTTTCATGTTTCAACTGTGTAAAAGTGGAAATCAAAATTCACTGATAAGTATGTAGCAAAATAAGTGCACCTTAGTAAACAGTATTCAAGAATATAGTAAAGAATTGGAATACAGGGGCTGGGGCTGTAGCTCAGTAGTGGCGCACCTGCCTTATGTGTGTGAAGTGCTGGGTTCGATCCTTAGCACCATATAAAGATATATAAATAAAGGTATTGTGTCTATCTACAACCAAAAAATTTTTTTTAAAAATTTGAATACAATATTTTTGGGTTTAATTAAGTCATATGCATATACATTGAAATTAATCATTTGACTCAAAATTATTATAAAATTATGATATAAATAAAAGATAAATACAATGAGAGTAAAAGATGTCAGTCAAGAAGTGATGGGACATTTTTGCAGTTCTGCCCTTTGTCTCTGAGTATTTCTGGGACATGTAACAGAAAGGGGTCTTCTGGGACATTGTACATATTTGGTTTTAGGTTTTCTGTAGTGCTTGTACTAATATACATTCTGGTCAATGCCCCAAAGAAAACCTGACCGACCCCCGCCCCAGCTCCCGCCGCTATCCTGCCGGGCGACCCCTGGCGCCCAGCTCAGCGCTGTGTGTGTTCCTACATCAGTGCACTCTGTCTTGTTTACTGCTGTGCGTGCGGGTCCTCCACCTTGGTTCTAAGTGTAGTAGAAAAACTAAGGGCCTCCTTAAAGATGTCTACGTTCTCATTCGTGGAATATGAAATACGTTACTTTAAATGATAAAACGGACTTTAGAGATGTTACTGTGACCTTGAACTAAGGAGAGTATTCTGGATCATGTGGGTGAAATCAAGATAATGTGTGGAAAGAAAGAGAGAAGGAGGGAGAGAAAGAGAAGGAGCTATGTTACTGTGGAAAAGGGTCAGACAGAAGTTCAATGTTTCTGACTTTGAAAACGGAGGAAGGGGACATAAGCCAAACAAAGGGGAACGTCTCTGGAAATGGAAATGACAGGAAAATTGATTCTTCCCTCAACCTTCCAGAAAGGGATGCACCTCTTACAACATCTTAATCTTATCTTAGTATATACACGACATATTTTTGATATTTGGAATTTTAAGATAAAAACTTAGTGTTGTTTGAATTTATAATAGAATTCTTTTTACAGAAGCAATAAAATACAAATACATTATTTTTAAAAATGATTTTGCCTTGTCTAGCTGTTTTCCATTTTATTTTACTTTTGATATCACCTTGTTGATTTCTATAAAAATTCTGCTGGGATTTGATTGAGACTGAGTGTAATATGTACATAATTGGGAGATTCGTATCATAAAAATATTAATTCTTCCCTTTCATGAACATGATATGTCTATTTATTTATTTACATCTTCTTTAATCTGTTTAGTAATGTTTTTTAACTTTTAAAAGGTGGGTTGTGTACATAGATTGTTAAATATTTTCTTAGGTAGCAGGAGATTTTTAAAAATAATATTGCATATTATATTTATTTTTTCCAATTTTATTAAATCTCATAGGATTCCAATGTTTTTCTTGTATATTAGGATCTTATTAAATTTACCATTGGTTTTGCAGTATATATCCCTCTGATTACATTCTTAAAGCTTGTTGGTATAACTAATTATACTATAAATCTATGTATTCTTAGGTAATTTAGATAAGCTTCTAAAGGGTGTCTCCAGGGGAGTTTTGAACTTTCAATAGAAAATTATTAATCACTACATACTGTAACTCATGCTTATCTTGGTCAAGGTTTAACACTGGAATTCCTAACATCTTTGGAGATAACCACAGAAGATATTATTTCTCTATCAAAGAAATCCTGTCCTGACAGTTTATCTTCCTGTTTATTGGTCAACTTTTCTTAGTTAAAAATATCTCATTGTCATTCTTTTTCATGCATTTTTAATAATACGTATCGAATTGAAAAAGCAAAAAGAGAAGAGCTATTGGTATGTAGGTATTGCTTTCCAGAAACATTAGAGTTTTAATAAATATTTCCGAATAAATTTAACTATAAAATGTGTTACTACCTTTGATTGTCTACTCCATGAATATAATATGAATATGTACCTTATGTTTTGTTTTTCATTTGGAATGCCTCCCAAAGGCATGTGCGATAAATGCTTGATCCCTAGCTGATAGCACTATTAGGAGATGGTAGAAATTTCAGGAGGTGGAGCCTGGTTGGAAGAAGAAGACTACTGGCAGATGTGTCTTTGAAGAGTTTATTTTGTCTCCAGCCTCTGTCTCTGTCTCTGTCTCCCCTCCCACTTTCTCTGTTTCATCACAGGCCCATAGCAATGGAGGCAGCCACCATGGACTAAAACCTTGAAACTTTGAGCTAAAATAAATCTTTCCCACTTATGTTTTTTTTGGGGGGGGGCGGGGGGAGTATTTTGTCATCATGATGGAAAGCTGACTAACATATTTTGTTACTAAATTATAGGCTTTTCCATATAGTTTTATAAAGGTGGTATTTACCTGACATATACATTAGTTCGAATATTCCAAAGGCAGGTACCCTTGGCAAGCACTAAGCTTGTTAATAGTTGGTATGGAAGGCATAGTGACACTCTTATTCTGAATTGGACAGTCATCCACAAAATAAAGAATTCTCCATCCACAAAGATATCATCTACAGCATTGACAAGTCAATAAAGGACTGACAATAAATATTTGGGGTTTTTCAGCCACACATTTTTGTTGCTGTTGAATTCAACTGGCATTTTAGCATGAACGTTGTCTTAATGTAAAAATCATTAATGTAGCTGTATTCTAACAACCTTTATTCACAAAAAGAGACAGGGGCCAAAATTTAGTCTACTGGCAATTTTTTTCCCCCAAATCATGGTCCAGATGCATTGTAATACATGATAATATGACTAATTAGACATTCCACAGATATTTTTGTTTTCATCTAGGTTATTAGTTATATGGTGTTCTCAAGACCTGTTTTTGAACAATGACCTCATGTGTTTCAGGGAGTTAATATTTCCCACAATTCACTTCCCAAAATAAGTCCTGTCATACAAATAGCCTGTCAAAATGAAACAAACAAACAAACAAAAACAGACAATATTAAGTCTCTTCCAGGTGTTTACCTTCAAGGTACTATTAGCCTCTTTGTAAAGCACTATGTGCATCCATTCATTTGTTTCAACCCCCTGGTACCTATTCTATACCTTCACCTGCAAAAAAAAAAAAAAAAAAAAAAAAAAAAAAAAAAAAAAAAAAAAAAAAAAAACAAAACAGGGAGGATTTCTATAGGCAAAACAGCTATGATTTTGAATATTTGTAAATACTGTCATAAAGTTACTGTACATTCTTTTGATCTCAACTTTTCACATGGTATCAAGGCAATAGTAACTTTTCCTTTCTGCATTTCTTTTTGGTCAACAATATTCCCCCTCTGTTTCATTTAGCATTGATTTTTTTCTTTAGTTTCATGTCAGTGCATCCAAATGTAGGATCACTAGGTTCAGCAGAGAATTGAGTCATAAGATGGTAGCAATATCCATCTGGCTAATATTTCTCCTTGTGTTCCCCATTACATGGAGCAAGGGTGAATATATATAAGGTTACAAATCTCTCATCCACTCTGTAGAAAAGAAGTAGAAATCTTAATTCTAGTTTAAACAGTGGAAGAAGGAGCAATCCATGCCTTAACCTTTCTGAATTTCATCTGCAGCAACTAGAAATATTGCCATGATATCATATTTAGCAATTGATCCTTTCTCTAAACCTGAAAAGACAGCCTAGGTCCCAGCTATATAATCAGACAAAATAAAATTAAAAAGTCTTAGAAACAGTGAACATTTTTGAAATTCCAGGTATCATGCCTTACTTGTCTTCCCTATCTTTCCCAGGGTATTTCAAATATCTCTCCAATGGTGATTCTGTTTTACATCCATCAATGTTGAGATGTAACACACATTTACTCATGCAAACTATCCTTTTATTTTCTAAAATGCTACCTACTCTACACACACACACACACACACACACACACACACACACAAATTATTAAGTAGTAATATTCTCATTCCAATTTTTGTTCAGTCAACTACATTTTAGGTCATGAGGACTTTAGTTCATTACATATTATGCTTCTCAGTCCTCTGTTATATTGCACCTGCAGTAAAATAACTGCATTCCTTGATCAGATAATATACAATCCGTGGGTCTAATTTAAGTGCAGTCCTTAAATTGCAACCCTTACCTATCTACTCTGCACTATTGTAGAGAGATTTGTTTCAGTTACCAGATATGGAAATCCATATCCAAAATTACATTATGGCTAAAGCCATCTGAAATTGGAGGAAACCAAATTTTACCAGATTTCTTCCAAGGTAAGGAATAGATATATTTTATTACTTTTTTTTTGGTCTTGTAAATGAAAAAAATAACAGAGCCTAATAATATTTCTTGATTTGACATGAAATATTTTTATTCTTTTTAATTACGTATAACATTAGGATACATTTTGACATAATCACAAAAGCATGGAATATAATTTGCTCTAATTCAGTCCCCAGCACTTCTTTTCTCCTCTATTTCTGCCTCCCCTGCTCCCCTCTCTCTCTACTCCACTGATCTTTCTGTACTTTATCTATACTTCTTAAAAAATCGTGTGTTATGGATATACTTGGTGTTGTTATTCACTCTGCTATATTCATGCTATATTTTAATCCAATTCATTCCACTGTTCTTCCCTTTTCCCGTCCTTCCATCCTCCGCCTCCATCCCTTCCATCTACTCAACTGATCTTTCCTTTATTTTGATGAAATTCCTTCTCTCCTTCCCCCCCCCCCTCTCTCTCTCTTTCTTTTTTATTTCCCCCTTATTTTGGATTAGCCTTCACATATTTGACCTTTGACTTTTGGGGACTGGCTTATTTTGCTTAGAAGGATAGTCTCCTGTTTCATCCATTTACTGGCAAATGCCACAATTTCATTCTTCTTTATGGCTGAGAAATACTCCACTGTGTATATATACCACATTTTCTTTATTCATTCACCTGTTGAAAGGCATCTAGGTTGGTTCCATAGCTTGTCTATTTGTGAATTATGTTGCTGTAAACATTGATGTGGCTGTATCTCTGTAGAATGCTGATTTTAAATCTTTGGATATATACCAAAGAGTAGGACAGCTGAGTCATATAGTGCTTCCATTCTTAGTGTTTTAAAGAATCTTCTTACTGTTTTCCAGAATAGCTGCACTATTTTGTGGTCCCACCAAAAATCTATGAGGATACCTTTTCCCCCACATCCGTGCTAGCATTTATTTTTAAATTTATTATTATTATTATTATTATTATTATTATTATTATTATTATTATTATTATTTGTATTGGGGATAGAACCCAGAAGTGCTTAACCACTGAGCAACTTCCCCAGACTTTTTTAATATTTCATTTTGAGGCAGGGTCTTGCTAAGTTGCTTAGGGCCTCACTAAGTTGCTGAGACTTTGAATTCCTGATTTTCCTGCCTCAGCCTCATAAGCTGCTAGGATGAGGCATGAGCCAATGCACCTGGAAGCACTTATTTTTCTTTGTATTCTTGATGATTGCCATTCTGACTAGAGAGAAATCTCAATGCAGCTTTGATTTGCAATTCCTTAATTGCTAGAGTTGGTGAAGTTTATTTTCTTATATTTGTTGACCATTTGTATTTCTTCTTTTGTGAAGTGTCTATTTAGTTCTTTTGGCCATTTATTGATTTTTTTTTAGTGTTAAGTTTTTTAAAAAAATCTTTGTATGTTCTGGATATTAATGCCCATCTGAGGAGCAGGTGACAAAGATCCCCCATTCTGTAGAATCTCTCTTCACACTCTTTGTTTCCATTGTTGTGCAGAAGCTTTTTCATTTGATGTCATCTGACTTACTGATTTTTTAATTTTACTTCTTACACGTTAAGAGTCTTTTAAAGGAAATTAGTTGCTGTACTGACATGTTGGACTGTTGGGCCTACACTTCCTTTTATCAGCTGCGGGGTTTCTGGTCTAAAAATTCCTAGGCTTTCAATCCACATTAAGTTGACTTTTGTGCAGCATGAGAGACAGGTTAAATTTCACTCTTCCACTATGCATTTTTAGTTTTCCCAGATCCTTTTGTTAAAAAGGCTATCTTTTCTATAACATATGTTTTGGGCATATTTGTCTATTGTCAGATAACTGTATTTATGTGAATTTGTCTCTGTGTCTTCTATTGGGTTCTACTGGTCTTCATGACTGTTTTGGTGCCAGTACCAAAACATGTGCCTTTGTTACTGTAGCTTTTCAGTGTAGTTTGCGTGATGTTATTTTGTTGCCTCCAGCTTTAACATGCTTTCAGTTGAAGTTAATAATCCCCTTTTCTTTATGTAAATGAAAAAGATGAGGACATTTTCTCTTTCTCTATATATTACACTTGATCCTAAAACTGTAAGTTATGATCTAGGTACATAATCCAGTCACCATCTTTCATTTCTATCAACAAAATTGGACAACTCTTTGGGATGTTATGTAACTAGCAGACAAATTCCTCTTTATGAATATTTTTCATATAATAAAATAGACACAAATCAAGGGAGATATTGGGCAAGAGCATAGCATAAAGTGATGACAGACTTAAATAGTATTTGATTTTAGTTTTAATTTAAACATTTTATTTATGTTTGACCCTTTGATTTCTGTTTTTCATACAGAAAAACTTTCATGTTCTCAACCACCTGACATAGACTATGGAAGAATTAGTCCATCTAAATCTTCAGAAGAAAGGAAAGAAGCAATTGAATCCAGACAGTATGCACATGGCACTAAATTGAATTATAGTTGTGAAGATGGTTTCATAACCTCTGAAGAAGGTGAGATAACATGCTACATGGGCAAATGGAGTCCTCCACCTCAGTGTGTAGGTGAGGACTGCATGAAAACTCGAATTCTGATTTGAGAATACAAATATTTAAATAATTGAGAGTACAAATAATTGAATATAATATGCTTTTGTCAAAGTCAGGGTATAGAATAATATAGATTATCATATGTATATAATCATTTAAATATTTTACCATTAAAATACTATTGCGTTATTGAATCAATCCTATTTTTATTAATTTTATTGGATAATTACAGAGTCACTTTTTAATTTGGCATTTCTTTTTTAAAGTATACAACATGTAGTAAGTTTAAATTTCTGTAAGTTGTAGTGTTTGCTTTGCAAACAAGATTTTAAATATTTTAAAAATGTTTTTCTTACAGTGTTCCTTCTGATGTCTTACAATACTTGATAAATCCATCTCATCAATTTATTTAATGTTATTTTAAAAAAAATATTTATTTTTTAGGTGTAGATGGACACAACACAATGCCTTTAATTTTACGTGGTGCTGAGGATTGAACTCGGGTCCTGCCCTTTCGAGGCGAATGCTCTACCGCTGAGCCACAATCCCAGCCCCAATTCAATGTTATTAATTCTGAGTATGTTTCTGTTTATTACTCATGGTTGATTAGAGAAGATCTGGTGATCTCTTAAAAGCATCAACATTTTTTATTTCAATTTCTTGCTCATGTATTTACATGTTTATGAGATGGACATACATGAGAAAGGTGGACTTAAGAAGCCTTTATGCACATTCTCTGTGACTTCATAATAGCTTATTTATTATTATTTCTTTTCAAAAACCGTGAAGTATCAAAATTGACCTATACAATTGAATTTATGAGTTGTGAAACATGGATTCATTCTTTCATTATTTTATTTTTTAGGACTTCCTTGTGAACCTCCACCTTCCATTCCTAATGGTGTTGTGTCTCATGAGTTAGACAGTTACCCATATGAACAAGAAGTTATTTACAATAGTTTTGAAGGTTTTGGAATTGATGGACCTGCATTTATAAAATGTTTAGGAGGAAAATGGTCTTCCCCACCAGAATGCATAAGTATAGTGTATTTAATTTTATTATATGTGTGATAGATTCCCTCATTCAAAGTATAAGTGGTACAAATAAGAAAGTAAGCTGTAATTCTAGAATTTTACAAGGTACCTGAAGTTTCTTGAGTCTGGCAGAGAATTATAGCCTAGTAATTAAAAAAAAATTGAAAATATGAGGCAAATTGCTTCACTTTCACATCATTTTCTGTGAACATTTAGCATCCTCTAATGTCCATTCTCAGAATTCTTATCTCTCTCTGTTTCTAGAGAAACTGTCCCTTATTCATCCAACTCATGCTCAGTTTATCACCAATCTCACTACAAAATACATATTTCATAAAACTTTGATCTAAATTGCAAGTAATTCACATTTGCAGAAGCCCAAAGTAGAAATACATAATACATGTGGCAAGTGTGGGCAAAAAATAATTTGAATGTAAAAATCTGACCTAAAGCATTAGAACTACTAATATTTCTTCAAGCATCATACCTATCTTATATGTTTGATAAATTTAGAACACTTCAATTAAAATCAGAACATCATATTTTGCAAAGTTGTCAGAAGTATATTAAACATTATTCATTGGTTCTATAGGTAGCTTAAGTATTATTTTAGAATATTACTATTAAATATTACATATATTATAATTTACTGAACAATACATATTTTTTTTCTTTCAAGAACAGATTGTTTTAATTTACCCAACTTTGATGATGCCACGCTTTCAGGAGAGAGGAAAGAATCATATAAGTCAGGAGATCAAGTGACTTACAGATGTCCAAAATTTTACCAAGTGGATGGGTCCAATACTATAATATGTATTAATGGCAAATGGATAGGAAAGCCAATGTGCAAAGGTATGTTGATGGCATTATAAATTTATGTATAGTGTCTTATGAAATATTAAATTTTCTATAACATTCTTAAAAATGAGTATAGGTTAATTTTCAGGCCAAAACAAAGTAAGTTTAAAGTTAGAAATAAAAAGTTGGAATTAAATATATAGTGGTTAAGCTCACAGCCCAATGGTTCTCAGAATGTGGTCCCTAGACCAACAGCATAAAATTTTTGAACAGATTTTATGAATTCGAATGAAAATTCCTGAGCTCATCTTAGACCTACTGGAAAAAATAATCTTGAGGTGTGACCTTGAAATTATTCATCAAGTTCCCCAAAGGATTTTACATACTCCTCAATTTGGGAACCATTGCTATAGTCTTTTATTACTATCCATGCACCTAAAATTCTCTGAGGAATTACACAGTTTATCATAGTATCCAAAAGCATTTATAAATAAATTTAAAAAGCTATGTTTCTATAAATAAAGTTGTACTTTTCTGTTACTTTCCCATATCTTTAGTTTTTTAATTGATAATCTTCTTTTTTTAAAGTTTTACTTAACTTTTTTTTGCTTTATTGGTGCATTACAGTTGTACATAACATCTTTGAACTGTGTTTTAAGAATAACAAATTATTCTTCAAACTGTGTTCTTAATTCTTGACTTATTCTCTAAAGAGATACCTCTTTCAGTTTTTAAGAGGCTAAAATGTTAATTAATGAGCAAAATAATTGTATACCAAAGAGTGATGCTATATAATCTTGTTACTTTTGTTGCATTTTAAAATTCATGTTACACTTATGGAACTTGTAATATTTGTTGTCCTCAACCCAAGGGGAAATATTTCATTCTCAGTGGTTTCAACTGTTCTAGCAAAGGATAGAGAACATATCTAAAGGCATGAAAGGTTAGCTCTGCCAAAAAAATGTTGCTACATCTTCTTTTCCTTGTATTACATGTAAATTTATTAAAAATCAGAAAAGTTCTTCATGACAAAGTATCTATTATTTTTAATCCTGCTTAAAATGTATTCGGAATCTGATTCATTGATTAGCTACTCAAAATGAACACTAGGTGGAGATACTTTCTTTTCTTTCTATTCAGATATTTCCTGTGTGAATCCACCTAAAGTGGAAAATGCTAATATAATATCAAAACAGATGCTTAAGTATCCATCTCGTGAGAGAGTACGTTAAGAATGTATCAAACCTTTTGAAATATTTGGGGAAGTAGAAGTGATGTGTCTAAATGGAATTTGGACAGAGCCACCTCAGTGCAAAGGTAGAAGATCATATTTCCTAACTTTTCTTTACTGGAGGACATAATGTGAGTAAAATATGTTGATAAAAATAAAGTCAAGTCATTCTTATGGATTATATTTTCCAAATGCAAATAATGTGATATTTCTAAAGATTTATTATTTGGCAAAATGAACTAAGAAATATAGTATAACTTTTTCAAAACACATTTAAGCAGATTAATAGAACAGTTACAATCTGAGAAAATTCCTCATCTTAAATGTTAAAACACTCAGTACATTTTGACAACTCCAAGACATATCCACTTTGAGAAACAAAAAATAGGTCATTGAAAACTGATCATAGAGTATAAATATACATTTGGGCATCTTCAGTATATAGAGTATATTTGAAAATATGTGACTGAGTCTAGCCAGGGAATCACTATATTTTAAAAATAAGTCTGGATATTTGGTCATCAGCATTCTAATATTTAAAATTCAGGAAATGAATAATGGAGATATTATATCATCCTTTTCCATTTTAAAAAATTAATTTTTCCTAATGTATTTTCTATTACTTTAATTTGAATCTACCTTTGGCTAATGGTGAAGTCAGTTTTATGTAAACCACAGAATTAGGTCTCATTTATGAATCTATCTTGCTCTTTCACCTAGTATATTTAGATCATTTATATTTTAAAAAGGTAGCAGAATACAACAGTCACTAATATGCCATTATGTAATAATGTGAGTATGTAACAGTTGTGATTCTGCAATCTGTATTTGGGGTAAAAATGGGAGTTCAAAACCCAATTGAGTCTAATGTATGAAAGATGATATATCATGAGCTCTGGAATGTTTTGAACAATCAATAAAAAAAAATAAAATAAAATAAAAAATAAATAAATAAATATTGGGCTTTTTGTTTCTTGTTTTATTTGTTTATTTTCTCTATTTCTCATTCTTGTTTCTTTTCAGGGAACATATTAAAAGAATTTCATTTTGATTTATCTTCCTGTTTTTGAGTGTATCTCTATGATAGCTTCCCCCACCACCTTTCTTTTTAAAATTGTTGCTTTAGGAATTGCAATATATACATAATATATTTGCAACTTACCACTCTACTATAGTAATGGCACTTTATTTTCGGTCAAAACATGGGAACCTTACTTCCATTTAAATCCATTTACTCTTTAGTATTTCCTGTTCATACACTAAACATTGTTCACACATTGAACATTCCTGTTCATACATGGAACATTGAACATTTGGTAAAATGCTATAATTTTTTTCAAGCATCAAACATAAATTAACAAAATGAGGAGAAAAAATTCTACTATATTAGACAGTCTTTGTTTTAGCAATTACAAGAGCGAGAAAATGACAATGTAATTGATAAAAGGAAGAATATCTAATAGAATAGATTTTTTTCCTCCTTACTCTGTTCATTTGTTTGATAGCTCAATTATCCTTTCCCCTCTTTCTGGGCCTCCAACATTTTCTTTTCCTCTAAAAGTCTCTGAAGTTTGATTGATTCATTGATTGATTTTCAGTCTATTTTTACACTGGATAATTTATGTTGTTATATCTTGAAGTGCATGGATTTATCCTTTGGACATCCTCAAACGGTTCAGTCTGTCCAGTGAGACATTTTGTTTTGTGTTTAACTTGTTATATTTATCTGTTCTAAACCCTACTGAGCTTTTAAGAAACATTGACTATCAATATATTTATCACATCAGTATTCTCTTTTATTATCTTTCTTGTTGACTGTTTATTTAGCTGTGCAGAAGGTTTTCAATTTAATATATCAACTTTGTCAATTTTTGCTTTTGTTTCTTGGGCTTTTGTGGTTCTATCCAGAAAATTGTTGCTTGAACCAGTTTCTTAATTCTCCATATTTTCTTCTAGTAGTTTTAGAGTTTTCAGGTTTTACATTTAAGCCTGTGTACATTTTGAATTTAATTTTGTACATGGAAAGAGGAGTCAAGATTCAATCATCTGTATGTGGATATCCATTTTTAGCATCATTTATTGAAGAGGTGGTCCTTTATCCAGTGTTTTCTTTTTTGGAAACTTTTTTGGAAACTTTGTTAGGAATCAGCAGATATAGATGCATGGATATATCTATATGTATGTATGTATCTATCTATAAATACACATATTTATGGAGAGAGAGAGAGAGAGAGAGAGAGAGAGAGAGAGAGAGAGAGAGAGAGGGAGGGAGGGAGGAGGGGGGGGAGAGGGAATGAGAGTGTGTCTGTATTCTGTACCATTAGTCATTGCATCTGTTCTTATGCAAATACTATCTCTTTTGGTTGCTATGGTACTGAAGTATGTCTTGAAACCAGTTATTGTGATTCTTACAACCTTTGTGTATTTATTTTTTTCTCAAGATTTCATTAGCTCTTCAGGGTCTTTTGTGCTTCCATATGAATTTTAGAATTTTCTTCTGTAGTTCTGTGATGAATATCATTCATATTTTAATGGGAATGGCTTTTAATCTGTAAATTGCTTAAGGTATTATTGCTGAAGGAATATATGTTTAAAGTATTATTACTAACACTAATTCTTCCAATCCATGAGCATGGGGAGTTTCTTATTTATTTTTTATCTTCTTCAATTTCTTTAATCAGTGTGTGGTAGATGTCTTTTGTTCTTTGCGATTTTGTTTGCTTGTTGTAAAGATTCATGAATGGGATTGTTTTTATTATTTGGTTCTCAGCACATTCATTATTGGTATATAAAACTCTCACTAATTTTTGTATATTGATTTTGTATCTTGCTACCTTAATGACTTTATCCATTCTAATAGTCTTTTGGTGGAGTCTTTGGGTTTTTCTATATATTTAAACATATCATCTGCAGAAACAAATAATTTGACTTCTCTCCTTCCAATTTGTATGCCCTTTATGTCCTTATTTCGCTGTTCTGACTAAAATTTCTAGTACTCTACTGAATAAGAGCAGGGAGAATAGATACCCTTGTTCCTGATCCTAGAGGAAATGTTTTCAACTTTTCTCATTTCAGTATATTGCCTGTGGCTATGTCTTGTATGGCCTTTATGATGCTGAGGTACGATCTTCCCAAACCTTATTTGCTCAGGACTTTTATCAGGAAGTCATGCTGAAATTTTTCAAATGAATTTTCCATATCTACTAATCGCATGATTTTTATCCTTCCTTCTATTAATGGGATGTATTATGCTTATTGATCTGAATATGTTGAACCATCCTTGCATCTCTGGGATGGAACCAATTTGATTGTGGTGAATAATCTTTATGATTCTCTGTTGAATCACATTCAGATTTGCTCATATTTTATTGAGAAATTTTACATCGATGTCCACCAGTGTTATTAGTCTACAGTTTCTTTTATCTTGTATTCTTGTTGCTATGGTACTAGGGTAATGCTAGCCTCAGAGATGGGTTGGAATGATTCTCTTTCAAATCTTTGCAACAAATTTAAAAGAAATGGAATTAGTTCTTTAAAGATTTCGAAAAAATAATCAGTAAAAGCGTCTAGTCATGGGCTTTCCTCAACTTTTTATTACCGATTCAATCTCATTCACTCTCTTTTGGACTGCATGTTTTCATGGTTTAATTTTGGCAGAACGTATGTGTCTAATAATTTATAAATTTCTTCTAGGTTCTCTAATTTATTAGCATACATTTTCTCATAGTAATCCCTAATGACTCTTTGTATTTCTGAGGTATTGGTTGTAATGTCTTTTATTTTTTTTTCATCTCTTTTTTGTTTGAGTCATCTTTTTCTCAGTCTTATTAAAGTTGTGTTCATTGTTCTTACCTTTTATGATAACCGACTTGTTTCATTAGTCTTTTCTATTGCTTATGCATGTGACACCCTCTCTATCTTATACATTTTATAACTGAAAATTTATCGCATTTGACCAATATTTCTTTTCTCTCTCTCTTTTTTTTTTGTGAGGCTGGAGGTGAAAACCAGGGCTGGTGCATGCAAGGCAAGAACTCTACCAACTGAGCTATATCTCTAGCCTTTTGACCAATATTTTAATTAAAGAAAAACCAGCCAGTCATGGTAGTGCACTCTTGTAATCCCAGAAACATGGGATCCTGAGGCAGGATGATCACAGGTTTAAGGCAAGTCTCAATAATTTAGTGAGACCTTGTCTCAAAATAATAATAATAAAAGAAAGGAATGCAGATGTAGTTCAGGGATAAAGTGTCCTTGGGTTCAATTTCCAGTCCAAAAAAAGAAAAACAAAATCAGCCATGATACCATAATGGTTTTACACTCTAAAATGCCAAGCTCTTAATATGATAAATGATCTTAAGAATTGGTAATAAAATATAATTATCACACATTAACCACCTAATTCTTACATAATTTACTATTTTAACTTTATTTTAATCTATATGTTATTCATACAGAATTTGTTCAGCAAGAGTTTTCAGGAAGAATTTTCTGAAATATTAAAAACATTCTACTTGAAAACCCCAAAGTCTTGGTAAAAGACTCATTTCTAACTTAGTATTATACTCATTTATTTTTTTCAGATGCATGTGTAATATCAGAAAAAATCATGGAAGATACCACATAACCTTAAGGTGGAAAGGATAGTAAAAGCTTTATGCTTCATCAGAGGACACAGTTGAATGTGTGTGTAAATATGAATATTCTCCATCAACGTGATGTCAATCATTTTGTACAAGGTGCATTTCGTACAAGGTGTATCGATGGTCACCTGGAATATTCTTTTTGTATTAAGAGCTACTCTTAATCTCATTAAAATGTGCACTTAAACTATCATAACTGTTACTATATAACTATGGAAAAAATGATTGGCAGAAAATGCAATAAAATCTGTAAAAACTATAATTGTGCTTAGAGGTAGGATTGACTTGTTTAATTCCTTTAAAGAGACAGTCTCTAAATTATGGTGGTTTAATTTGTGATTTTTTTTTTTTTTACTTTACAGTAGTATGAAAGTGATATGTATTCAGCAGAAATTATACTTTAATCTGTTTCTGCGACTAGAAGTACATGGTAGACAACTTTTATGGTATTGAGTAACAGCAGTTAACAGCATCCAATTGGCCTTGTGATCAACAAAGTGAGCAATCACTATACTACAGGGTACTGTTCTGCTAAGCTATGATATATGATAGGTTGGTATATTAAATGCATGTTAAACTTAAAATAATTTTAATTTATCATGAGCTAATCAGGATGTAACATTCTAAATTGAGTATCAGCATTTATATTATATTGTACAATTTTTAAACCTTTAATATACTCAGTTTTGAACTTTGAGAATAAGTCATTTTGAATGACAATAATGCCTAAAAACCAAGGTGATCATGTGGAGAAATATAAACACCTTATTGGTAATGATCTCAAGGTCAAATAATTCTTTAATGAGTTTTTTTGTTGTAGATTTCTTTTTTCTGTTTTTAAAATTTCAGTAACAACATCTTGAAGTGTAATTTTATATCTTTGCATCAGACAGCACTATTTAGTTAAAATCACTTTGTCTTGTTTACTGCTGTGCGTGCGGGTCCTCCACCTTGGTTCTAAGTGTAGTAGAAAAACTAAGGGCCTCCTTAAAGATGTCTACGTTCTCATTCGTGGAATATGAAATACGTTACTTTAAATGATAAAATGGACTTTAGAGATGTTACTGTGACCTTGAACTAAGGAGAGTATTCTGGATCATGTGGGTGAAATCAAGATAATGTGTGGAAAGAAAGAGAGAAGGAGGGAGAGAAAGAGTAAGAGCTATGTTACTGTTGAAAAGGGTCAGACAGAAGTTCAATGTTTCTGACTTTGAAAACGGAGGAAGGGGACATAAGCCAAACAAAGGGGAAAGTCTCTGGCACGGTGAGGCTGGCCCGCCACATCCTGACAGGGGCGGAGGTGGCAGTGAAAACCGTGTGCAAGGGTAAGATGGACCCGGCCTTCCTTCAGGCCGAGGTGGCCATCATGAGGGCCATGGAGCACCCCAGCGTGGTGCAGCTGTTCCAGGTGATGGAGACCGATGACCGCGTGTACCTGGTGATGGAGTACGCTGGTTGGGGCCAGCTGCTGCAGTACATCCCAGAGGGGGTGGGCCTGCCAGAGCGGGAGGCGCAGGGATTGTTCGAGCAGGTGGCCAGCGCCCTGCGCGCGTGCCACGCCCAGGGCATCGCGCACAGGGACGTGAAGGCGGAGAACATCCTGCTGGACCCGCGAGGCCTTGTCAAGCTGTGCGACTTCGGCCTGGGCTGCCAGTTCAGGCGGGGAGAGCTGCTGGAAGCAGTGTGCGGCAGGGTCACCCACTGGGCCCCGGAGATGTTCCTCGAGCAGCCATACCACGGGCCCACGGTGGACGTGTGGAGCCTGGGTGTGGTCCTCTACTTGATGCTGACGGGGCACCTGCCCTTTGAAGGGGACACCCTCGAGGAGCTGAGGGACCAGGTGCTGCACCGCTCCTACGTCTTAGGGTCCCACGTGTCCCTCCACGCTCAGGACCTGCTGGCGGAGATGCTGACCCTGGACCCCATGGAGAGGCCCAGCATGGCCGATGTCACGAGGCACTCGTGGCTGAAATGGGCTTGGTGGCCTTTTGTGATTGATGCCAGGAAGTCCCGCCGCTGCTTCTGCCCAGATCCCTCCACAGTGAAGGTCATGCTTGACCTGGGTTTCCACCTCACTGACACCTGGACATCCCTGAAGGGCCGAAAGTTTGTCGAAGCCATGGCGACATACCTCCTGCTCAGGCATCAGCACACGCAGGGGGTGGGCCTCACGGTCCAGAGGAGGTCTGTGCACTCGGGGCTCCAGCCCAGGTCCTCTGTGGGTTCTCTCCCAGCCACCCTGCCCCGCCAGAGGAGCGCCAGCAAGCCCACCTCTCCCTCCAGGCAGGTCGTGCCAGCTGTACAGCAGCCGCGTGGGGAGCACCTGTGGCCCCAGCAGAGGCAGAGGGGCAGCAAGGGAGGCAGCCTGCCTGCCCTGGTCCTCCCCAGCCTGCAGGCCCAGAGCCCAGCTGCCCCTGGCAGGGCCCCGCAGCAGGACCTTGCCGCCCTGCCTCCTGGCCCTGGGTCTGGAGGCCACAGGTCACAGGTGGAGGGCAGCATTAGCCCCCAGGGAGTGTCACCAGGAGAGCAGGCCCTCCCCAGGCAGCAAGCCCAAGGAGGGACAGCGGGCTCCTCCCAGGAAGGCACCAAGGCCTGGCGGAGGGTGGCCAGGAGGATCCTCACCTGCTTCACACGAATGTGCTGTTGCTGCGTGGCTGCCCCCAGGACAGGACCCAGGCAGGAAAACGGGGTGGCTCGGACCCCAGAAGGGTGGGCACGCAGATGGCCAAACAAACTGGTTCCTGAGATGGTGGCCAGTTGAGATGGAGGTGAAGCCAAGCAGGTGGGTGGGTGCAGCCTGATGCGGCCCTTGCGCCATCCCTGATGGCCTTCACCAGGACATAACCCGCTGTCCCTGGGTGGGTACCAAGAAGGGGGCGTGATGCGCTCACGCTCAGGCCAGTCCCTGTCTTTCCCCTCAGGCAGCTGGCAAGGATCTGATCAGCATGGCGCAGGTGCTCCATAGAGGCGTGCCACCTGCAGGCACCTCCTTCCTATGAGTTCCAGTCCAGAGGGCCTGCTGGGGACAGGATGCCTGGAGACAAGTGCTCTCCCACCAACCCCCTCCCTGGTCTGCAAGAAAGACTGGGGAATCCTTTTCCCAGGACTCCCCTCCCCCCGCCGTGCTCTCCTCTGTCCCCTGTTTCTGGCATGGCAGACATGGCTGGTTCTTAATAAATTTCTCTTCCTCACAGATCTCCTCACTTGGATGCTTTCAGGGGGACCAGGGAGATTTGTCTGGGTTGCATCCTGCTCTGAGTTGGGGCTGGGCCACCATCCGTTTGAGCGAAGGGGTGGTTTTGTAGTACTGGGAATAGAGCAAGGCAAGAGAGGGACTCCTGGGTCCTGTGGAGGTCCCCTGGGCAAACAAGGACTCTCAAGTGCTTGGGAAGGTGGGAGGCTCCTGAGCTGCCTGGGGGCCAGCAATGCAGACCCTGTGGGGCACCTTCTGACCCTGCTGGTCCCTGATGAAGAGAGTGGAGAAGGGGAGGTGCCCTGGACAAAACATGCGCCCAGAGATCATGTCCTCAGTGACCTATCTCCTCCTGCTGGGCACACGTCCTAATATCTCTACCATTTACCCCTAGCCCACCAAGATACACAATCACCAATGTCTCCATCCATTCCTGAACTCACAGCGCCTTTGATCCATTCACCTACCCCAGGACTCCAACACAGAGCACTGCTCCCCTGAGGTTCAAGCCTTCAAGGCATGAGCTCTCTGGGGACTGGGGAGAGTCAGAGCAGAACAGGAGGGGTGTAGACTTTTTTTTTTTTTTTTGCTTAGAATGTGGATTCAAGGCCGACCATGGGGTCAGAAGACTCAATTCAGATCCGTTCTCTTCCACTGACCCTCTGAGTTACTTGGACATGTCATGGAACTGTGCAAGCCTTAGAGTTCTTGTTTATTCCAGAGGCCTTATTGAGCACCTACTGTGTGTGTGTGTGTGGGGGGGGGGTGTTCACTCATGCTTGTCTTTGGGATTCGCCCCAGGATCCCCCCGCCCATGAAAGCATATTTGTGCCCTATGACAAAAACAGGACCCGCACTTTAGCCTCATGAACAGTGAAGCACAGACACGAGGCGGATCATAGGAGAGAGCGTGACACCTCCAAGGGTCTGTGTATATCTCCTCCTGCTTTCCTTCTCCCTGAAAGGAGTCTCCAGAAACAGAGGGTCAATATCTATATCCTCCAACCTTGAGCACATTCTCAAGTTCTTACCTCCAAATAACCCCTTGAGTGATGGATCCACTAGCATTCTTATAATCTATTTGTGAGTTCAGAGCCCTTTATGATCCTATCTTCTGCTCAAGGCCTAATCTCTGAGCTCACCTGCATGGGGACCAAGTCTTTAACACATGGGCTTAATGAGGACATGTAAGATCCAAAACATAACATTGTGCCCACAGCTCCCAGAACTGTTGTCTGTGAGACAATGTGAATTGCATTTCATTAATCTCCAAGAGTTCCTGTAGTCAATAGTTCCAATATGGCTCAAACATCCAAGTTCAAAGTCTTCTCTTAAGACTCAAGGATAAATATTTGATGTGAACCACTGTAAAAATCAAACCAACAGTTGCACATTCCCAAGACACACACACAGGATAAATGTCCCCATTACCAAAGGAAAGGAGTAGGGAAATGACAAAGAGGAATGATTCAAAGCAAGACCAGATCCTTCCAGGGCAAACATCAATTCCTGTAGGTCCATATTCAACATCTATGTCACAGTGTGGTATGATGTGAGCACCAAAAGGCTTGTGCAAAAACTCAACTGAAAGTGGATCAAGGACCTAAGCAATGGACCAGAGACCCTGCCATAACTAGAAGAAAAAGTTGGCCCAACGCTGTATCATCTTGGCTTTAGGAGTCAAGAAGACTCCTGGAGTGTAAGAAGTAAAACCAAGAATCAATACATGGGATGATAGCAAACTAAAAAGCTTCTTCACAGCTTAGGAAACAAGAGTGTAAAGAGACATCCTACAGAAGGGGACATCTTTACCACCAGCACCTCAGATAGAGCATTACTCTCCAGTATATATAAAGAACTGAAAAAAACTTTAACACCAACAGAACAAAACAAAAACAATCAAGAAAAAAACCCACCCAAATAACTCAATCATTAAATGGGAAAAGGAACTGAAAAGGTATTTCACAGAAGAAGAAATACTATTGTTCAAAGGCTGTGAAAAAATGTTCAACATCCCTAGCAATTAGAGCAATGTAAATTAAAACTAACTCAAATTTTATCTCACTCTAGAGTTAGGCCATTATAAAAAATACGAATAACAACCAATATTGGCAAGGATGTAGGGGAAAGTTTCACTAAATACATTGCTGGTGGGACTGCAAATTGATGCAACAACTCTGTATGGAGATTCATAGAAAACTTGGAATGGAAAAACCATTTGACACAGCGATCCCACACCTTGGTTTATACCCAAAGGACTTAAAATCAGCCTACTACATTGATACAGCCACATCAATGTTTAGAGCAGCTCAGTTCACAAAAACTAAGCTATGGAACAAACCTAGGTGCCCTTCAACAGATGTATGGATAAAGAAACCGTGGCATATATACACAATGGCCTATTTTCAGCCTTAAGGAAGAAATTATGGCATTTTCTGGTACACTCGGGGAGCAGGCACAGACTCTAGATAGCTCCCCAATATCACATGTGCCCAATATCACTTGTGCCCATGCATTCACTCACACACGCTCACACACACACACACACACACACACACACACACACACACGCAGACACCATTATGAAGCCTGGTAAGATGGTGCCCACTTGAAATGCCTTCAAAGGTTGAGACTGAGGACTTGGGAGCACCATTTTGAAGTTCATCTGGGGAACAGTGTAGAGCTAAGGGGTCAAGTTCTTGTGTGGTATATTAGTCTCTGGTGTCCACAACTAGTTTGATGAAAAAAAAAAGAAGGTGGTAGTAGGAAAGCTGGGGAAAGGAGGAGGTAGAGTTGAGTTTACTCCTTCCTCCTCTCCACCTCTTGAGGACAAAGCAAGGAAGCCAAGTGAGGGAGAAGGAAGCTAGTTCTGTGCACACATCAAATCTCCTGGCCACCTGACCTTGGACTCATCAGACCCGGGGAAACCCAGAACTTGAACGCATGGATTTATTGTGATGAGCTAGCCTAAGATGGCGAGGGGCAGGAGTGTGACAGGGCAAGGCCTCTGGGCACACCTGTGTTTCTCTGTGCCACGGCAGGACCCATTTGTGGAGTCTAGGATTGGTGGCCTACAGGTGTGTCCTGGATCGCTTTGCATAGTTGAAACCACTGCCTTGGGGGTTTCAGGGTTCCTGGAGAGGGAGGTGTCTCAGAAATTCTGGGGGAAATGTGGACCAAGGCACGTTTGTTCTCAGCCCCGTTGGAGTGAAGAAGCTGGACCCGGGTGTCTTAGGGGACAGGGCATTGTGTGAGGTGCGGTGATGTGAGTGAAGGGCCACCACATTAGGACACCAACCTCTCTGAGGCGGCAGACAAAGGAGGGTGGAGGTGCTATGGACCGAAGGCCAAAGGAGCTGCGGGTGTTGGGACCAGACACACCAGGGCCATTGGAGCCCACTACAGGTTTTGGTAGGTGTGCGAGACACTGGGTGGGCAGGACGCACCTATCCTTGAGCTTGTGGACTTTGATCTTCGCATCATGACCAGTGCCAGGTCCTGGGGGCCAGAACCCCCAGGGAGAGGAGCACCATGGGCCAGGCAGGGCGCACAGGGCCATTTGTGGCCGTGACCTCACAAGGGGTGATTGTGAGGGCATTCCATGGGGCGTTATAAAAGGCAGGGGCGACAGCTGGGCTTCGTCCATTGTGCAGGAAGCTCCTGCTGGTGACCTGTTGGACTCTCAGCTATTCAGTGCATTTGGTGGTTGGTGGTTGGTGGTTTGGCGGTTCTGGTGAGTGTCTTTGTTCTTTGATTTGGGGTGTTGTTGTGTTGTTTTGTTGTTTTAGTCTTGCTTTGCTTGTTGTGTTATTTTACTGTAGTGTCCTCGGGTGGTGTGGCCGCTGATGGCGAGACATAGCGAGAGTCAGAGTAAGGTGCCCAGGAGCCCCCAGCGGGGCCTGGAGGCCAGCTCGTCCTCGGAGGATGCCCTGACGGGCCAGTATGAGGTGCTGAGGTGCATCGGGCAGGGCAACTTTGGCACGGTGAGGCTGGCCCGCCACATCCTGACAGGGGCGGAGGTGGCAGTGAAAACCGTGCGCAAGGGCGAGCTGGACCCGGCCTTCCTTCAGGCCGAGGTGGCCATCATGAAGACCGTTGAACACCCCAGTGTGGTGCAGCTCTTCCAGGTGATGGAGACCGATGACCGCGTGTACATGGTCATGGAATACGCTGGTTGGGGCCACCTGCTGCAGTACATCCCCGAGGGGGTGGGCCTGCCAGAGCGGGAGGCGCAGGGACTGTTCGAGCAGGTGGCCAGCGCCCTGCGCGCGTGCCACGCCCAGGGCATCGCGCACAGGGACGTGAAGGCAGAGAACATCCTGCTGGACGCGCGAGGCCTCGTCAAGCTGTGTGACTTCGGCCTGGGCTGCCAGTTCAGGCGGGGAGAGCTGCTGGACACGGTGTGCGGCACGGTCACCCACTGGGCCCCGGAGATGTTCCTGGAACAGCCATACTACGGGCCCGCGGTGGACGTGTGGAGCCTGGGTGTGGTCCTGTATATGATGCTGACGGGGCACCTGCCCTTTGAAGGGGACACCCTGGAGGAGCTGAGGGACCAGGTGCTGCACCGCTCCTACGTCTTACCATCCCACGTGTCCTTCCAAGCTGAGGACCTGCTGGCGGACATGCTTACCTTGGACCCCATGGATAGGCCCACCATGGCCGATGTCACCAGGCACTCGTGGCTGAAATGGGGTCAGTGGCCTTTTATCATCGCTGCTAGGAAGTCCCGCCGCCGCTTCCGCCCAGATCCCTCCACAGTGAAGGTCATGCTTGACCTGGGTTTCCACCTCACTGACACCTGGATGTCCCTGAAGGGCCGAAAGTATGACGAAGCCATGGCGACATACCTCCTGCTCAAGCACCAGCACTCGCAGGGGGTGGGCTTCACGGTCCAGAGGAGGTCTGTGCACTCGGGGCTCCAACCCAGGTCCTCTGCGGGTTCTCTCCCAGCCACCCTGCCCCGCCAGAGGAGTGCCAGCAAGCCCACCTCTCACTCCAGGCGGGTCGTGCCAGCTGTACAGCAGCCGCGTGGGGAGCACCTATGGCCCCGGCAGAGGCAGAGGGGCAGCAAGGGAGGCAGCCTGCCTGCCCTGGCCCTCCCCAGCCTGCAGGCCCAGAGCCCAGCTGCCCCTGGCAGGGCCCCGCAGCAGGACCTTGCCACCCTGCCTCCTGGCCCTGGGTCTGGAGGCCACAGGTCACAGGTGGAGGGCAGCATTAGCCCCCAGGGAGTGTCACCAGGAGAGCAGGCCCTCCCCAGGCAGCAAGCCCAAGGAGGGACAGCGGGCTCCTCCCAGGAAGGCACCAAGGCCTGGCGGAGGGTGGCCAGGAGGATCCTCACCTGCCTCACACGAATGTGCTGTTGCTGCGTGGCTGCCCCCAGGACAGGACCCAGGCAGGAAAACGGGGTGGCTCGGACCCCAGAAGGGCGGACACGCAGATTGCGAAACAAAGTTGTTCCTGAGATGGTGGCCAGTTGAGATGGAGGCGCAGCCAAGCAGGTGAGTGGGTGCAGCCTGATGCGGCCCTTGCGCCATCCCTGATGGCCTCCTTCCCCAGGACATAACCCGCTGTTTCTGGGTGAGTACCGAGAAGGGGGCGTGCTGCGCTCATGCTCAGGCCAGTCCCTCTCTTTCCCCTCAGGCAGTTGGCAAGGATCTGATCAGCATGGCATAGGTGCTCCATAGAGTCAGCCATCTTGGAAGCGGATATTCCATTTCTAGTCAAGTCCTCTCTAATGAAATTCAGGTGACTAGAGAAGCACCATCCTGTCAATTCCTGACTAGACTGCATTTTTGTCGGCACAATTATTTTTGAGCCAAAGAATTTGCAGTGGTTTCTTATATAGAGATAGCATACCATGAAATATTTTATTAAAAATGTGTATTGAATACTGCCCTGTAATATTATGCTTATTTGGCACAAAAGCATGTGTAGCTATTATCTTATTAAGACATGTTTACCCTTAGGACTATGAAATTCATAACAATAAAACATAGCAGGGCCAATTACCACCTAATACAATTACCAACTCTATAATATTTTTTTCTTTTTAATCCTGAGGATTTGGGTGCTAAGAGGTGCTCTGTCATTGAGTTACATCGCCCACCTTTTTAATACTTTTTATTTTGAGACAGGTTCTCACTAAATTACTGAGGCTGGCCTCAAACTGTGACCCCCAACTCCTGCTGCCAGCTCAAGGAATAGCTGGGCTCCTTGACTATGGTTGCAGGGGCCCTTGAGTCTAGACAACTGAACATTATTTAAGGACCCATGAGGCAGGGTGCTCCTATGATCTCTTTTCAAATGAATTTTTATTTTACACCCTTAAGACTTCTATGGGTGTAATTTTCTGAGATGCCCTCAAGGAACCTTTCCTTGTATCTCTGTATACAACACTTAGCTTCTCTTTAGTGGTGGTAATCACTTCAGCAACCACATCTTCTTGGCCCCAATTTTACATTTACTTCTTTGGCCAAACTGAAAGCCTTTTGAATCTTTCTTGGGTTTCCTTTTGCTTCTGATTATCATAGTAAACTTGGATTAATAACCACCAGCAATACCCATGCAACTTTCTGAATTTGTGCTGCCTTGAAATTTACTCCCCAGATTAATTAGTCCATCAACTATAGATTGAGACTCAAAGTTTCAGGTCATGGGCAAATTGCAGACAAATTCTTTGCTGTCATGTGACTGTATCTAACGTGACTTGTCTCTAATCCAATTCCTAAGAGTCTTCATTACATTCTGAAACCTCATGAGCATCGTCTTTTTACTGTTCATATTGTTATCAACATTCTGGTCTTCTCCGCTCCCATCAGAATTACCTAAAAAACTTTGCTTTTAACATTCTAAGTTTTCTCCAGCCTGCATCTCCAAACTTGTCCAAACTCCTGCCACAAACCAGTTCAAAAGGCTTATGAACCACATGGTCAGGTTACTCACAGCAACAACCCTACTTTTCAGTATCAATTTATATGTTAGTCAGCTTTTCATCGCTGTGACCAAAGTACCTGATAACAGTAACTTAGCAAAGAAATAATTTATTCTCAGTTCATAGTTTTAAGGATTAAACCTCTGACTTAGTGAGCCCAAAATAAGATTTTCTTTACGAATTCTCGGTTGATATATAATTTTAAGCACCTAACTAATTTTAGAAATGAAATTTTAAGCATCTAATTTTAGAAATGTAAGACAACAATTTCATGCTTCAACATTTAGTATTATAGACTCAGTTGTTATTTTGGTGTTTTCAAAATAAATTTTTTTTTCTGTATGTGTTTAAGGTTTTTTGCTTATGTTTTTTAATTTTTTATTTTGTTTTAGCAGAGCCTAAATATAGGTTTCCTTTGTGTATATACTCGGGGGAGTTTGCCAAGATTTACATTTGTGTTTTGATTTCTCTAATCAATTTTAGGTACCTTTGAGCTATTAATTTTTCAGTTATTACTTCTGTCAATTTTCCCTCCTTCGAAACTCCAGTTATTCATATGTTCTGTTACTTGACACTGCATGACACATTTTTTTACTCTGTTTGATTTGTTCTTATTTATGCACTTTAGCCTTTCTGTATTTCATTTGTGGCATTTCTACATTAGACTTTCTTCAAGTTTAATATATTTCCCTCTGTGTCCATATGACTCATGAGACATTATTTCACATATTTATTCTGTACTTTCAGAATAATACATGATTTTTACAGTCACTTTGTTTTGGGTATCTTTTTATTTTTACTTATTTACATCTTCTTTATATAGTTTCTTTAACATACTTAAAAGAGTTATTCTAAAGATATTGATAGCATTGTAGCTTCAGGAGCTAAGTGTCTGCTATTTACTAACTTTATTTTCTCTTCCTGGACAGACTTTTTCTCCTTTCATGTGTGCTTTAATTTTCATTTGAGTCCATACATTTTGTATGAGATGGAATGTTATGACTTAAGTTTATATAACTCCTCCCACCAATGAGTGTTTGCTTTCTTTTGATATAATTAAACTCATTTGGGCCTGGGTTACATTTTAGTTTGTGTCAGACCACTTCTGGTATGAAAAGATGCAAAGAGAGGACTGTGTGTGTGTGTGTGTGTGTGTGTGTGTGTGTGTGCGCGCGCGCGCGTGTGTACAGGTACGCTCATATGTTTTCAATTGAGAACCTGGTTAGAATCTTGTTCCTCTATCCCAAAAGACTGATAAATTTACTTGCTTCTTTGATGCTTTAACTCCTGTTTTAGAATTTGATCCTGAGTGATTTTCAAATATAGCAAATATGTTCAATAAAGATACTGTTTACTTAAAGCAGGCCACTTTTCCTATTGGGACATTTTGTCTGAGAATATGGGAAATTTCAGTCCAAAACCTCAGTAGTGCCTCGTGCATGCTAGGTGAGCACTCTACCAAGTTTCAGAAAATTTTATGCTAAATGTAATCTCTCAAAGTTCATCTGGTTCTTCCTTTCTTCATTACCATTCCTC
Source organism: Spermophilus citellus (assembly GCF_964194105.1). Classification (NCBI taxonomy): domain Eukaryota; kingdom Metazoa; phylum Chordata; class Mammalia; order Rodentia; family Sciuridae; genus Spermophilus; species Spermophilus citellus. Next base: position 131,219,506 of record NC_138187.1, read on the forward strand.
TATTTATTCAAATTCAGATCATCAATCCATATCCAGAGCTGGCAGTCCTAACCAGGTAAGAAATAGCCAGACCATATGTTTGCATGAAATAGGGCTTTCTCACTTGGATTTAATTAATTTAATCCTCTCAATCCCACAATTTACTTTTAAACACACACACACTGTTTTACATGCACACTGTTCTAGTCAGCTTTCTGTTGGTGTGATTAAAAGATCTGACCAGAACAATTGTAGAGGAGGAAAAGTTTATCTGAGGGCTCACAGTTTCAGAACTCTCAGTTCATAGATAGGCAGCTCCATTCCTCAGGGTTTGAGGTGAGGCACAACATCAGCAGGGAAGAGTGTGGCAGAGGGAAGCTGCTCACATGATGATCAGGAGGCAGAGAGAGAGAGGCTCCACTGGCCAGATACAAAATGACCAAATACTCTAATGACCCATCTCTTCCAGCCACACCCTACTCACCTTCATTTACCACTCTGTTAATCCCCATCCCCCCATCAATAGATACATTCATTGATTGGGTTAAAGCTCTCATAACCCATTCATTTCTCTTCTAAACCTTCTTGCATTATCTTATAAGTGAGCTTTTGGGGACACATCGAAACCAACCCATGACACTCATTCCCACAAGGGATGGATCAGTAACCACATAGGTATTTTTAAAAGCAAAGCCAACCCCAACATATCATATGTTTTCTTTTATTATTTGCAGATTGCCAAGGACCTCCTCCAATAGGAGATACAGAAATTCTGTTAGGTTCCTGGCCTGACCAGCCTTACCCAGAGGGTACTCAGGCTACCTACAAATGCCACCCTGGCTATAGAACACTTGGTACCATCAAAAGGGCATGCAGAAATGGAGAATGGGTGGCTCTTAATCCAGGAAGGATATGTCAGAGTAAGTACTTCACTTTTTTAAACAATACTTATTCTTAAGTTTTAGGTGGACACAATATCTTTATTTTACATTTATGTGGTGCTGAGGATTGAACCCAGTGCCTCTTGCATGCTAGGTGAGCACTCTACCACTGAGCCACTACCCCAGCCCCGAGTACTTCATTTTTTTGTGTGAAACTTATGAAATCTTTTAGTTGTGAAAATGCTTAATACTTGATATTATAACAATAATGGTTGAATTATATCATTCTTATCATTTTAATACAAAACAATACATGATTATTTTAAAAAAGAGGACAGTAATCCGACAAAATTCAAAAACACATTCAATTATAAAATAATAGCTTTGCTATTTTCAATTTTCCTTATATTCAATGTTGTCCTCTAATTAAATGCCAAATATCTTTGTCCACCAACTCCTACATAAAATGTGTTCCCTGTATAACATACTAATACATATACATATATTATTTTTATTTTAGAGAAGCCCTGTGGACATCCTGGGGATATTCCATTTGGTTCTTTTCATCTTGAAGTAGGAAATAAATTTGAATATGGTGCAAAAGTTGTTTATAAATGTGATGAGGGGTATGTAGTCAATATTGAAAAGGTTTATAACTCAAATACTAAAGAGGAACTGTACTAATTTATATACACAAATAACTTTAAAATTAAGGTACAATATAAATTATTATATATGTATATCATACTCTTAACATTAAGAAATTCAAGCTGTATTAAATAAGTATATGGAAAAACAGTTCACATGTAAGTAAATGTTCACCCAAGGAATCTTTTTTACATTGTACTATTTGCAGGGTATTTTGGGTTATTTATGTTGGGGATAATTGGACATATAATAAAATTATAAATTTATAAAATTTAGGAAGAAGCAATTCTTTGGTTGTAAGTTTTACTTATAAATGCTATTATTGAAATTTCCATGTTATACAAATTCTTTTTCTCATTCATATCAAAAATGCTACTCTTTCGGAATCATTGATTTTATGCCTTCTAACCAGCCAGTCAGGTTTCCTGACTGATCTCATCACGGTACCTCCTTAGTATTTGTTCTTCTCTATTATTCCTCTCTAGGTAAAAAACTTATTTTGCAGAAAATTGTGTACATTAGAAAGCCATGATCTGATCACTGTAATTTTATACTAAACAAGAAGAATCAAGAGATTATAAATTGAATCATTATTCTCCCTTCAAACATTTCTTGATTTGGAGCAAGAAAATGTGATAGTTTAAAGGTCAGGCTGGACACTAAATCCATGTTGCAAACCTTCAACTCTCAGTATCTGTGTGTATAAATAGGTCTTCACTTGAATTTTGCTCTCTTTTTAAAGTGAACACATATCATGTGCATCATGGGATTAGTGAGAGAAAGAAATAAGATCCATGCTTGAAGCCCTTAAAAGATATCCTGGAATATTTCAAATGCCCAATAAGTTTTAGTTCTTAATAGTTTGGCCTCTTCAAAGGAAGTTTTTCAAACACATTTTCAGTCCAACTCTCAGTCATTACTACTGTCTTCTTCATATGTAACCACGTAGGTTAAGCCAATCTGGGCCTGAACTTTTTGATTTGCTCTATTTTTGAAATCTCCCTGTATTTCTAGAAAAGTCTTCCCTTTAGGTTCCAACAATGACTTGGAAAGGAATCAAAATCCATAAATTTCTTTTACTTGATTTCCTCAATTTTAACAATTCATATTTATAACTTGTTAAAGAAATTAGCTACAGACTTGCCTCTGATTCTGGCTCTCTTTACCTCACCCTGTGTCCACTAGGGGTAACTCTGCTATAGCTTCACTATGAGAGTTCCGGCTATTCTCAGTGTCCAACAGAACTTTGTCAGTGAAATCACTGATATTTATCAGTGAAATGAAGTGTCGAGATCATCCAGCAAACTAAAATAATTTATGTTATTTTAAAATTGTTTTATTTAAAGTAAATTTAACTCTTAAATTTATTTTCAAGGGGATATAAATCTTTTGACTGGGTTATAGATGTTGAAGTAGATTTAATTTTTTTTTTTTATATTTGTAGATGGACAGCATACCTTTATTTTATTTGTTTATTTTTATGTGGTGCTGAGGATTGAACCCAGTGCCTAACATGTGCAAGGCAAGCACTTTGCCACTGAGCTACAGCCCCAGCCCAGTGAAGAGATTTTTTTATTCTTTGTTTTTTGTCAACTAACCCTTTTTGATCTTTTGCCTTTAGTTATTTCCCTTGCGGAATACTAACCATTTAACTGGATATTCAATTCAGATATCCAGTTTTATAATCCTACAGGAATTATAAAATTTTTGAGAAGTTTCAAAAAACCTTAATTTTTTTTTTTTTATTATTCTGCTTGTCTGGGTTTGAGTATTGTGAGCTACTGTTTTTTGCCAATAACTATCAAATAGGCAACTTCATTTTTTTAAATTTAAATATTTATTTCTTTAGTTTTTAGGTGGACACAGTATTTTTATTTCACATTTATGTGGTGCTGAGAACCGAACCCAGTGCCTCACACACTCTAGGCGAGAGTGCTACCAATTGAGCCACATCCCGAGCCCCGCAACTTCATTCTTTTTCCTCCCCTCTCCCCTCCAAATATTTGGACCATGGGAGGCTTTTGCAGAATGTTTCAGAATATCTGAAAAATCTTTGGGAAATAAATGGATCTCTGGTGCAGGTGGAAAAAAAATAACCAGAAAATCTGCTTTCTCTGTTAAGAGGGTACATTCTAGCTAGTAGAGAAGTTACAGGATTATCTTAGTAGTCAATTATTTTGTTTCCTTTACATGAGTGATACATAGAATAAATGCTTGGCTCTGTGACTAAAACTAGGTTTATGAAAATGTTTTCTTTCCTTACAGAATTAGTCACAAATAAAAGCATTTTCCTTTTTTTGAGGAAGAACATTTATTTTACTTGTACAATGAGCAGAACAATCCTTATTTGCAAATGAACAAAGGCCCATGAAAATTATTTAGTGAGTCTGCAGGTCTTTCAAAGAAAAAAAGAGAGGGGGAGAGAAAGACATTTAAGACAGGAAGGAAGGAAGAAAGAAAGGAAAGAACAAATGATGGTAGGAAGGGAGAAAGGATAGTCGGGAAGGTAAAATAAAGGAAGAGAAAAAGAAGGAGGAAACGTATAAGTAGCTAATTTTCCATAAAATGGAGTTTTTGAGAGACATTCAGAATAGGATTAAGCTAAAAACTGCATGCAAATATGTAATCTCTTGCCAGTCTGTTATTTTTGTGTTTTCAGGTATCGAATGTTAAGCGAGAATAATTTCCGTGAATGTAAAGCAGAAGGATGGACAAATGATATTCCTATATGGAAAGGTAATATAAAATAAGTTTACAATCTGTCAAGACAGCTACACTATTTAAGCTTTTTCAAAATGTTTGGCATCAAAACATCCTTAAGTTTATAATTAAATATTTTTATTTAAATTATTTTTCTGGTTTATAATACAGTACAGTTCCTTCCCTTGCTGAATACTAACCACTTAACTGGATATTCAATGTGGATATCTAGTTTTATTATCCTACAGGTAGGTGGCTTTAAGAAACTTTTGAAAAATCTGAAAAAGTTGTTCTTTCTGCATTCTGCTTGTCCAGTGCAGCAATGTATCTAGTTATTTTGTTTTATTTTTTATTTTTAAATTTATTTTTGGTACTAGGGAATGAACTCAGGGGTGCTCAATCACTGAGCCACAGTTCTAGTCTTTTTTGGATTTTATTAAGAGACAGGGTCTTGCAAAATTGCTTAGGGCCTCACTAAGTTTCTGAGGCTGGCTTTGAATTTGTGATCCTCCTGCCTCAGGCTACCAAGTCATTGGAATTACAGATATGTACCAAACATGCCTGACAAGTCATTTTATTACTACATATTTTGTGTTTCGATATATCAAGTATAGGAGTTGAGGTTATAGCTCAGTGGTAGTGTGTTTATTAGCCATGCACGAGGAACTGGGTTTTATTTCCACTACCACAAAAATAAATACATAGGTAAATAAGAGAGAGAGAGAACAAATAAACAGGTAAATCAAAATCCCTTGGGATCCTTGTTAAAACTGAGATTTGGGTTACTAAAAAAAAAGGCCTACTGAATCAGTATCTTTGGGGTGAGAGAGAAGCACTCCTAGAATTTTCATTATAACAAGAATCCAGGGTCCTTCTACAGTAAAAAGGGCTGACTTCTACAACCTTGGATATTTGAAAATATTAAGTAAAATCAAAATAAGTACTCAAGTTATTTTGAACACTGAGGTAGAAGAGGAAGAAAATATAAGAACAATTTTTCTATTGAAATAAATATTATGAAGTTTACTTTTATATCTTTTAGAATGCTGGTTTATATTATTTGGGGGCATAAATGGAAATTTTGTATTTAGTCATTCTAAACATATATTTCTTAATAATTTGAGCTACTTGTTACCATAAAAATGCAAACTACCATTCAAAGTAGTTGTTTGTTCACTTCCACAGAAAAGAATCAGAGATAAACAGTAATTTTAATGTTACCAAGCCTTTATCTTTTGCAAACAGGTGTATCAAATGCTTCTAAAAATATTTAAGTAATTTTCTCTATTTTATCTTTCTGATGATTTTACACACACACACACACACACACACACACACACTTACACAATTTCATTATAAAGTTTTCAAATTCTACTAGAAAAATTTTATTTTTGTTTTTTTAGTTGTTAAGTGTTTTCCCGTGACAGAACCAGAGAATGGGAGAATTATCAGTAGTGCAACAGAACCAGATGAGGAATATTATTCTGGACAAGTCATGCAGTTTGAGTGTAATTCAGGCTTCAAACGTGAAGGACACAAAGAAATATATTGTTCAGAAAATGGTCATTGGAGTAATGAGAAACCAAGATGTGTGGGTGAGATATATTTAACTGCTTGCTTGATTGTTCTTAGTTTTTCTTATGAAAATATATATTTAAAAACATTGTACACAATAATGAATATCAATAATTATTAAAAAGCTAATGTTTATTAAGCATGTATAATATCCCTGTAGTTGATCTTAGTTTTCTATATGTCATCTATTTTCTACCTACAAAACAGTTTTATGATTTGTATGTACTAGTATCATCTCTATAATTTAAGAAAGTTTGGTGCAAAATTGTTGGCTGATTGATCAAAAAACTAACAAGAACAATTAGAGGAGGAAAAGTTTATTTGAGGTCTCTCAGTTTCAGAGGTCTCGGTCCATGGATAGCCAGCTCCATTCCCTGGGGCTCAAGGGACATGATGGTGAAATAATGAAGCAATGGAAAGTAGCTCAGGACATGATGATCAAAAATGAGAAAGAGAGAGAGAGAGAGAGAGAGAGAGAGAGAGAGAGAGAGAGAGAGACTCTCTCCTCACAACATACAAAATGCATACCCCAAAGATATACCCTTAATGACCCACCTCTTCCAGCCACACCCTACTTACTTTCAGTTACCACTCAGTCAATTTCTATCAGAGGATTAATGCACTGATAGGGTTAAGGCTCTCCTAATCAAATCATTTCACCTCTAAATCTTCTTGAATTGTCTCACACATGAGCTTTTGGGTGTTACTTCACATGTAAACCACAACAAAAATCAAATCATGCAGCCTAGATCCACAGCATAGGGAGTCTAGATTTAAACCTAGGTTATTATCTGACATCAACATCCATACTCTAACCATAAATATATTGTTGTTGGCTCTTTTTTCAGGGTGGTGGGTACAAGGGATTGAACTCAGGGGAAATCAACCATTGATCCATATCCCTAGCCCTTTTTTGTATTTCTTTAGAAACAAGGTTTGAGTTGCTTAGTGTCATGGAGTTGCTTAATGTCTTGCTGTTCCTGAGTCTGGCTTTGAACTTGAAATTCTGCCTCAGCCTATGCTGCTGGGATTACAGCATATAATACCACTCCTGGCTGTAGTTGGCTCTTACAGGTTGAAAGAGAATGCTCAGCCTTTCTGTGCTGATCTCCAGAAAAGTCTATTTTTAATTCTGGATGCCAAATATTTATTATTTGTTTCCACTGATGCATCATGATGGCATTATATTTTTGAATAACTCATCTTTGATAACTTATTTCTAGGAAATGATTCTCTTTCATATTTATGCTGAAAGTTAACAATGAACTGCTGAACATAATTGAATCCATCAAATAAATAATTTATTTTAGAAAAATTTCTAAGTGTAAGCCATGATTTCTTCAGTTTATTTTGTCATGAAACAGCTGATTTGTATATCTTGATTCATCAATAATTTTGGCTTTTAAGTTAAACATTATGACCAATTAATTTAATATTTACCATACTTCATTTAACCTATTCTTGTTGGGAAGAAGTTTCTGCCATATTTATTTATTTATTGTCTAAAACCTCTGATTTATTCATATTTTTTTATCTAGTCTACATTACAGTAAAAAAATAAAAAATAAAAAGTTTCTTAAGAATTCTAATAGAAATAGTTCTTTGTGATAATAATGTTAAGTTAAATACTTTAGAGGTTCATATATGGGATTTCTATGGTCACAGCTAGATGTCATGACTAGCAGAACCTTCCTGGAATTACAGATGCTTAAGGAAAGTCTTACAGGAAGAGAGGACTATTTTTAGGTGACCATGAAGAAGGGAAAAGCATGCCAGTCCCAGGAAGGTCAGAAGAGGAACATAGAAAGGCAGTGAGGCTTCAATAAGTGTGAAGTCCTATTGTTCCTTGTCCACTGTCCACAGGGGCCTTGCGTAGGATGCAGTCAGGTGATAATCAGTGATGAACTGAAGACAGGCCAGTACAAGGTACTGAGAAGCTAATGCACCATTCTTAAGAACTTAGCTTTAATGAAGACTGATTTGGGAACTGGTGAAGGATTTCAAGTGGAGGAATAAGGTGACCATTTGGAAGTTTTTGTAGTTAAACCCAAGAAAAAGAGATTAGGAAGATGGAAGAAGAGGATTTCGGAAAACAGTTATCATTGTCACTATCTCAGGGAAAAGTGTTTGAGAGAAGTGGTGTCAAAGATGATGGGCAGTTTTCTGTTGTTATTGTTTGTGTGTTTGTTTTGTTGTGTTTTTTGTTTTTGACAGAAAACCTGTATAGATGGTGAAGACAAAAGCAGAATCTCAGTTACTTCCAAAGATGTAATGAAAAATGAGTTGAATAAATTTCCTTGAGAAAGTTTTCTGTTGAATAAGTACTCTAATCAATAACGAGAAAATGTTTTATTTTTATAGGTCACTTGGAGAAAATACTTATCACAGTAAATCTATATTCAATATCACATATACATTTGATGAGTATTACTATCAATTACTGCCAAAGGACTAATTTACCCTTAAACTAATGTTGAAATATAATTTTACTCAGAAATTTAGCTTCTGGCAAAAATAAAGAGCAACAGATGATAGCAACTGATGTTAAGAATAACAGATAAATCAGACAGTCAAGCCAAAAGAGAACTTTTGTTTGGTTGGCTGATTTACCTAATTTCTATTTTTATTTTTTTATTTTATTTTATTTTTTTTAAATTATTTTATTGTTGGTTGTTCAAAACATTACATAGTTCTTATTATACCATATTTCACAGATTGATTCAAGTGGGTTATGAACTCCCATTTTTACCCCGTATACAGATTGCTGTGTCACATCAGTTACATTTCCATTGATTTACAAATTGCCTTTCTAGTGACTGATGTATTCTGCTGTCTATCCCATTCTCCACTGTCTATTTTTATATAAACACAACTTGGTCATAGTCCTTTAGTTCATAATAAACATTTTAGAATTTAATCCCTTGTATTTAGAAATTTCCTGCACATCGCCAGAAATTAGAAATGGCTATTCTGTATCTCCAACGAAAATTTATAAGGAGAATGAAATATTTCAATATAAATGTAATCAAGGTTTTGAAAACAATGAAAGAGGCAATGCTACGAGTCCAAGTCCCTCATGTGAAGGTAAGGTTATTTTTATTTTCTGTCTCTTGTTAAAAATTTTATCAGGCCTGGTGCGATGGTGCATGTCTGTAATCCCAGGGCTTGGGAGGCTGAGACAGGTGCATCACAAATTCAAAGCCAGCCTCAGTGACAGCAAAGTACTAAGGAACTCATTGAGACCCTTTATCTCAATACAATACAAAAGAGGGCTGGGGTTGTGGCTCAGTGGTCAAGTGCCCTTGAGTTCATTCCTTGGTACCCTACACCAAAAGAATTTTATTGGTTATTTATTTATTTATTATTTATTTTTGTGGTACGTGGGATTGGGCCCTGGACCTTCTGTATACTAGGCAAGGATTCTACCATTCACTGAGCTACAGCCCCAACCCCAATTATTTTAATTAATATAATCATTTTATGTAAGCAATCTATTTTTCTCAAAAAAAGAGTATTAAATTTGTAAGAATTAATTGTGCAAAGTCCTTTCGATACTTATTTGTATGACATATTCTCTCAAGATAAAAATAAATAGAACCAGAGGCTTAAATATACTATTAAGTAGCTAGTTCATGGTGATAAAACATTCCAGGAGCAGACTCAGGACTGTCATAGGCTTTCCAAGTTAAATAATCTGCAATTCTCAAATACATAGATTGCTCTTCTAAAGCCTAGAATTTGGCTCTAAAGAGTAAATTATGTTAACATCAGATGAGGTAAATCTCTATTTAGATAATGGAATTAAAGGGATCCAGAAAGTGGAGATTTTCATGAGCAATGGGTCTAATTTGGAACAACAGTGATGATGGTGCTGAAAAAGAAATCCTAACTCCCAGCTTCTTCATGGAAGGATGTCATGCAGAGAGGCAGAGCGCTTTTCCCCACAAGAAGTATATCTGAATATTGTGTTCTTTTTTGCCTACCTCCTTTTAAAGGGATGTCTTCCAACGATCATGACTTAGAAGAGAGAATATAGATGATTGAAGAGTTTAAGAAATCATAACCATAAAAAAATAGCAAGAAGACATAGCTATATTGTAGTAATTCCTGTCCTCAGATATTTGCAGGCATCTGTAAAGAAATGTTGTATTGGAGCACAACAATGTCCATTTATTTATGTATTGGGTATGGTTACTTTTATATTACATTGCCAGACCTAAGTAGTTGCAAAAGAGACCCTTTACAAAAAAGGTTTTCCAAAAAATAGATCGCAGTATATCAATATCTTAACAAACTACACTTTGTTTCTGGTTTGTGCTCACTTCTAATATAGTTCAGAATGGCCCCTGCACAGTATTTCACTGAAAAATCATTGCAGATTTTCTGCATTTTTTTTTGCCCAAAAGTGAAGTGCTACTAAATGTTTCACATATGAAAAATTTTTTAAAGTTGTGCAGGTATTACTTGAAATTCTTCATTACTTAACTGTCTTGGTCCAAGATTAGAATGCATGGAATACTCATGAACATATATTTATGCAGTGGTATGGTAGGGACTTTCTCAGAACAAAGAAAACATGGCACCATCAAAATCACCATGCACATTCCACAACTCTATTGTAACACTGTTGCAAATCTATAGTATAGAAATATAATGCCCAATTAGAATGTATATTACCTTATATGGGAGACAAAGAGCTAGCAGATAAAGAGGAGCTAACAAGATGTATATAAGGCAACACCTCCTGCTTTGGGGCCTGGGCCTTTGGATATAAATCCACTGGAGCAGTGCCAACACTAATATACTCTGCTTCCTGTTGAATGCCCTCCTTTCTGGTCTCTCTGTGGAAGAATCCTGTAACAGTGGCAATGATAATGCAGTGAAATATGGTAAACTAGTTCTAAGAATCAGGTGAAAAAGGCATCATCTTTCCAATGTTCTTCTTCAGTTATTGCAGATGTGGGGGTGAGAACATGAAAATTCACACAACGTCTTTTAAAAATCTCTTCTGTTTTAATTTTCATTACATTGAATTATCTATGTCATATGACCACATTTAATTCAAAGAAGGGATGTGATATCCTACCAGTTGTGTGGAAAGAAGAAGAGTCTATGTATATTCGTAACAATCCTTATGAGAGCAACAGTGCCCAAAGAAATAGAAGAAAGTGGAAGATATATTTGAAGTTATAAATGATGAAGTCATTGCCAGACATGGAGTATCATGAAGTATGTGATGGCTTTGGACAAAGAGGGATTTACAGTTCAGGAGAAACAAATATATTGGTGAAAACCACAGTAAGTTAAACAGGAGTTATATATGAGGATATATATATAGTCATATGTGAGGATATGTTTATTTTAATGTCATGTTGTGCTCCTCTAGGGACAAATAAATATCACTTATAGTCTTACTTTGATATACTTAATTTTAATGAGTACTGATTTCCACACTATTCACACATCCTATTTTTTTTTCCAGAAGGAACATGTAATCCTCCTTATATTCCAAATGGTGTTTACTCACCTGAAAGGATTAAGCACAGAACTGAAGATGAAATCAGATATGAATGTAAAAGTGGTTTTTATCCTGCAACCAGGGGAAATACTGCAAAATGTACAAGTAGTGGCTGGATACCTCCTCCAAGATGTAGCTGTAAGTTTCATTTATATCTTGACCTATTTTATAATTCTGAATTGATTTTTTTCTCCTAACACACACACACACACACACACACACACACACACACACACACACACTGACAAGACCAAATAGTTGTCTATGTTTATGTACATGATATGTACATAGAGCCTTTAAAAGCATTCTTTACTTTTCTTAGTATGAAAATCTCATTTTAGTAAACTAAAAACAGTTTCTTGCAACTCAAAAAATATATGTATGTATATAAATGTGTTTCTCTAATTAATAAAATTCTTCCAATATGTGAATAAAACATTGGGTAAAAATACTACCTTCTAACACATAATATGTTGGTTATTTGTTTCATTAAAACAAATATCCCCCCAAACATATTTGTTTAATACCAAACATTTGTTGTCTCACAGTGTCTGTGGGTGAGAAATTTGGGAATGACTTCCCTGGGTAGTTCTGAGTCAGTTTCTTCTTGTGGTGCAGTCAGTACATCAGAGTAATAGACTGTTCTGCAGGATCAGCTTCCCACATGTTTCCTGCACATAGATTTTGGCAGGAGGCCTCAGCTCCTGACCACATGGGCCTCTCCTTAGGTTACCTGAATGACAGCTAACTTTCTCCAGAGCTACTGATATGAGTGAGTGGAGGCCCGAATACCACTTAGAATCTACTCTTGCTACCACCACATCTAGTCTTCAGAAATGAGACACTAAGTCCAACATGCCCCCAAAAGGAGAAAAATAAAGCTCCCCTATTGTGATGGAGGAGTTTGTAGTTTCCTACAAATCTTACATGTGGCAAAATTCCACTCAGGTCAAGACTATTTTATTTATGGAATGCTTTCTTGGCCCTCTTCAAGTTTTAGTGTGTCTCCACAGTCATATTCCTTTTCTTTCTATCTAGCAGTACATTTTAAGGGTGTATCATACTTAAACAAAAATGTGATGATACAAATGATTGGTCAATGAATTCAATGTTAGTTCTAGACAAAATTCCAGTCAGTAACAGAGAAAGCTTTTATAACTGTGAAACAAATTTCAAAAAGTGCATAAGAACCATAAGGTCAATGTTTAGTGATTTTATAGTTGACCTTTGACAATATAGATTTGCTCAAATATATCTGAACCTGCCTTTCACAGGTTCTTATGGATAAGACAATGAAATTGACTAGGTAGGTGGTTTATATCTTTGCAATTTCATTAATAATCTCATCTGATAATCAACCAAGAGAACTTTCTTCTCAGAATAACTCCATTACTCATTGGTGACATCAAATTATTCAATGGCTCAGGGAAAATGTAGTATAAATTCACAACTTGAAAGACACAAAGGATGATGTTAGTGAATCTTCATTAAGACATATCATTCAAAGAAAATCCTACATGTCAAATTGAATCAAATAGGATAAACTTCTGCAATGGTAACTATAAAATCCTGGGCTTGAGTCAAAGAAATAAACTTCCCTAGGACAGATGGATTAGTAACAGTCATGAAAATTAGTGAATATTCAATTCAGTTTGACTCATCACTACGATGGAACAACTATAGCTGGTAATGAGACTATGAGCTACATTTAGTGAAAGTATAAGCAGGTGGATTCTCTAAGTAGTAGAATGAGGCTTTTGTGAGAACCACCCATCTCTGCTGATCAGTCCCTAGTGGAATATTATATTTGCTTTAAGGAATACCCTTTTAATGAGGTTTAGATGTGCACACATGAGTGTGAAGAATATAGCCAAGTGCCTCTGGCCTATCATAATAATTATACCTGTCAATTCTCTGCTTTTTGTGTACTTTGAAAAGACATCAGAGTGAACTAATTTATTTTATTGATATTCCATGAAACAGCATAAGGAGGTGAATAAACATCTGTTCTGCAACAACCAGTTTTAAATCTCTTATCTACAAATGGGAAATTTAATTGATTAATCTTAAAAATCTCATTTCTTGCAACTCAAAAGACTCAAGCATGCCCAAGACACAGTTCTTGTTGAATAACACAGGTTTGGACAGATCATGATGTAATTTCTAAAATCCATGGGTTAATATAAGATATTCAAAATCTTTTAAATAGCATTACAGGGGAAAGAGTGAATGTTACCTAAAAGGAACAAGACTAAATGCTAAAAAGCATTTTAATATCAACACTGGAAGCTTCATAAAGGTAAAGATGTATTCGTCAATGATAAGAGATATGGACTGTAGTCCAAGAAAGTATACTTAGAAGAAATTGTTTTCTCACCTTTGTTAAAAAAAAGACATCTACATTGAGCAAGAATTCAAAATACATAATCCAAAATCCAAATAATATGTCCATAATAACACTGAATGTAAATGGTCTCAACTTCCTCATTAAAAGACATAGACTAGCAGAATGGACCCCAAAACAAGATCCAACCAAATTCTGTTTGCAAGAGACTCCTTTCATAGGTAAAGACACTTGCAGACTGAAGGCAGAAAGATTGAATAAAACTTTCTTCATGCAAATGGACTCCTAAAACAAAATGGAGTAGCCATTTTTCAAACCTGACAAAGCAGATTTCAAGCAAGAATTAATCACAAGAGAAAAAGAGAGCCATTACATCCTAGTAAAAGAAACAATCCAACAAGAAGAAATAATGATAGTTAATATATATATATATATATGCCCCAAATGTCAACATATTAAATTAAAAAATACTTTTTAAGGGTCTGTGGCTGTGGTTCAGCAATTGTGCACTTGCCTGTCATGCGAGAGGTACTGGGTTCGATTTTCAACACCTCATATAAATAAATAAAATAAAGGTCAATCAACAACTAAAAAAAAATTTAAAAAATACTTCTTGACATTAAATCCTAGATAGATCCCAATACAGTATTACTGGAAGATTTCAATACATCCTTATCACTAATAGACAGGTCATCAAAACATAAAATAAATAAGGATATATCCAAGCAGAAATGTATTCAAACTTTTTCTCAGCAGTTCATGGAAACTTCTTCAAAATAGACCATGTTCCAGGTCAAAATGTAAGTCTAGGCAAATACAAAAAGAAAACTGATGTAATCCCATGCATCCTATTAGAACATAATGAAATGAAACTAGAAATCAAAAGCAAGAAAAATAACAGAAACCACACAAACATGTAGAGATTAAACAATATTCTTTTAAATAAAGAATGGATCCAAGAATAATTGAGGGAAGAAATAAAAATATTTAGAAACAAATGAAACCCAAGATATATTAACTCTCTGAGATAGTATGAAAGCAGTACTAAGAGTAAATTTTATGTCATTGAGTATCTACCGTAAAAATATAGAGAGAGCCCAAATAAATAAGCTTATGTTGCACTTCAAGGCCTTAATTACAAAATCAGTGGAAGGTCGGAAATAATAAAGATCAGAGCCAAAATTAGAAGAAAACACAGGATCAACATTCCATCATATCCATTCAGGCACTGACTTTCTGAACGAGACCTCTAAAGCTCACAAAAAGACTTTTGGATATGGATTTGTTCGACTATCTCTAAGTGTTTCATATGCCTGTACTTGTCCACTGGACTGAAAATAGAAGGAAATGAGGAGGGAAGGTTCAAGGACAAAATGGTCATATTAGAAGATACCTCATATTTAACCATTGCTACACGTGCAATTTTATTTACCAGTGCTGTGTGAATAGTAGACAGGGTCTTATGTGGAATATCTAGTCCTATGAATTTCAACAAAAAATGAAAAAATGTTCTAATTTTACTAACTACTTGGCCATACACTGGCAACCTCTTTAACATCTAGAGACTAGAAAGTTGCAAAATTGGGACTTATTTGTCCATTATATACACTATATACACAGCAAAAACAAAATGCACAAAACATAGAAAACTGGTCTGAAAATGTCCAAATATGAACACACAAACCTTTTGCAATTGTTTCCCTCCCACCTCCTCCACATCACTGAGCAAATACAGACAGTACTATACCACTCACAGAGGTGGTTTAATAGTTCCATTCCCAAAAGACTACTTCATATGAATTTTAGCAAAAAGATATTTACAAAGTGATATTTTACTACCTCTGCGTTTAACGTACATCAGGCACTTCTAAACATCTAGACAAGACTAGATGTTTCAAGTAAGGACTCAATTTGTCCACTATGTACATGACAGTCTTGAATATACTGCACACATGTAACAATAGTTCTAATTTGAAAATGTCTTCAAAATATGAGCATTCTGGCCCTTCACCGACCCAGTGGGCTATAATGCTCAAATTTTCAGAAGACAATCTTTCCTAGGAATTTTAACACAAAACATACAAAACTGGTTTACTAATTCTACTTTTGTCATACACTGGCAACCTCTTTAATATCTAGAAAGACTAGATGTAGATTAGGAGGACTCATTTGTCCTTTATATACATTATGTACACAGCAAAGTAAAACAAAACCCATAGACAACTCTTGGCTCTCGGTAAGCACACTGGCACTGTGCTCCCCAGGACCAGCACACAACTGAACAATTCAACAGGGGTTTGGCTATTGCACCCCCCCAAAAAGAAACCATTTCATAAGAATTTTAACAAAAGAAATTTACAAAATGTGTCATATATTTTACCACTTCTACTTTTAACATATATCAGGCACTTTAGAACATCTAGAAAACCTAGATACTTAAAAAAAAAGTATTTAGCATTTTCAAGTATATATATACACTAATGAGGAGGAATAAAACGCACACGCAAAAACAATGGCACAGGACCTCCTTCTCATGGTCAGTCTTCTCCATGTCCAACAACCCACTGAACAAACATGGACAAGTGTCGCTCCTAGAGGTGGTCTAACACATTCATTTCAAAGTCACTTCCAGAAGGCATTTCTGATTTTTTTCAAACAAATGGACATTTACAAGAAGTTATTTTCTAACTCTATCATACCTCAGGCATCCTCTTTACATTTAGAATGTCCAGATGCAGCACAAGACAGGTTGGGGGCAAGTTGAGAGCAGCTTTTGCATATTATATACACATGCCTTTTACAAAGGGCCAGGAAATCTCCCCAAAGGGTGGCGGGGTTTCCAACTGGGTAGATGCGGCTTGTGACTCGACTCTACCCTTTCTCTCTTTGGTAGAAGGACACCAACCGCCCGAGGCCGCTAACCCTTCCACCCTTCCTCCTCTCTGGGGCTTCGCTCACCTTCCAGGACGGTCCGGTCTTCGTTGGCGGAGACAAGGTGCGGTCTCCGGAGCCGGCACTGAGCGCTCACCGAGGGCCCTGGTCTGTGCGGCTCCGCCGTCCAACGCGTGGCCGAGCTTTCAGGTGTCCATCCTCCTTCTTGGGACCTTGAAGCCCCTGCCGGCCTCCGCGGACGGCCGCCCTACTCCTCGCGGTGGCGGCTTCAGCTGGGACGGGCGGGATTGAACTCGGAGACCCCGCAGCCCTCGGGGTTGGGATCCGACAGTCCCTGCCGCCATCAGGACATCCATCCTGGGTGGCAGGCTCACCGGTCCTGCACAGCCAGGGCCAGACAGTGGGCACTGGTAGCAGGAGCTCGGGGATCTGCAGGAGAGGCCCCTTCTTGTCCTCAGGCCCCAACTCACCCGCCGGCCTGGGGCCAGGGACCCCAGAGGGCCCCGAGGAGCAGGCTGCAGGCACTCCCATTTCTCACCACCGCAAATTAACATTTTTAAGAGTAGAAGCTTCTTGAAAATGGTCTGTAATCAAACATAAAGGAAAGTGGAAAAATATTAATTAGAAGTTGTACAATATTTATTGTATGTGTGTATACATGAAGGCGATGGGGGGGATTCTTTATAACATATAACGGAATCATATTGCATGGAAAATATTAATACTATTTGGATATTAAAAGGACTAGGTTTTCTCTAAACAATCTCATGAAAGAGTACTTTTTCAAGAAAATACAAATAAACCTAACAATAAAATAAATAATAGCACTTAAATTTGTGTTAAATTATTTCATACATAAGAATAACTTACTAAAATATAATTATACCTCATTGACAAACATTTTAGCACATTAAAAACATCCCACTTCCCAACTGAAATTAGAAGAAAACTATTGTTTATTATAATCTTATCTATTTTGATATTAACATATTTCTAGTTGATTTCTCTGGTGACTGAAAGATATAATTTGACTTCACTAACGAAGACCTCACAGAACATAATCATCTGATTTCTGTGACTTTTCTTGTCCTGTAAACCTTGTAATTATGTTATAATAAGACATAATTCATTACTTAAATGGTTTATTTCTGATATGTTGCTCAATAAAATAAAATATTATTTATCCTATTTTTTTTTTATCACAAGTGAAACCTTGTGATTTTCCAGAAATAAAACATGGAAGTCTATCTTATGAAGAAAGATATAGACCATACTTTCCTGTACCTATGGGAAAACAATATCTCTATCAATGTGATGACAATTTTGTGTCTCCTTCAAAATCATACTGGGGTTTCATTCCTTGCACAAAAGAAGGGTGGCTGCCAGAAGTACCATGCATCAGTAAGTAAATGTCTTTACAATGATACATGTGTCTTTCAATGAGGGAAGAAAGAAGCACATATGTATTTACAGTTAAGTCTTGCATGACAAATTAGGGCCAAGGGAAAAATTGTGTGCACAAAAAGACCCAATTAGTTTTTTTCTTTTATAAGAAGCTCTTCATAAAAATCACACAAAAACCAAAGATACAAGAAAACCTGTATCATTTATACACGTTTTAGTTACAAAACTAAAGATGAATTCAATGTTATTGATTTTTATTTTTTAGTAAACATTTGGTTAGTTTTGGGTTTTTCTTAATTGCACATTTTTTGGGTGCTTATGCATTCTCTAAATATTATAAAGGTAATATTTAGTCAGATATTTTGTTCAAATTAATGTTTTCACTTTTATCACTTTATGCTCCTTAGGACAATGCATTTTCAATTAATTATGTGGAAAATGGATATTACCCATGTGGAACAAGACATTTACTGCATGAATCTGTTAAAGTTGACTGTTATCCTGGCCATAGTCTTTCAAATGGTCAAAACACAGCTACATGTACAGAGAATGAATGGCTGGTCCCCTCCTCTTAAATGCATTCGGATTAGTAAGTAAAATGCTCTGATATATACTCATGATTTTTTAAAGACCCATCTTCATTAAACTGGGGCAAAATATTTATAACAATTTGTTTTCATGTTTCAACTGTGTAAAAGTGGAAATCAAAATTCACTGATAAGTATGTAGCAAAATAAGTGCACCTTAGTAAACAGTATTCAAGAATATAGTAAAGAATTGGAATACAGGGGCTGGGGCTGTAGCTCAGTAGTGGCGCACCTGCCTTATGTGTGTGAAGTGCTGGGTTCGATCCTTAGCACCATATAAAGATATATAAATAAAGGTATTGTGTCTATCTACAACCAAAAAATTTTTTTTAAAAATTTGAATACAATATTTTTTGGTTTAATTAAGTCATATGCATATACATTGAAATTAATCATTTGACTCAAAATTATTATAAAATTATGATATAAATAAAAGATAAATACAATGAGAGTAAAAGATGTCAGTCAAGAAGTGATGGGACATTTTTGCAGTTCTGCCCTTTGTCTCTGAGTATTTCTGGGACATGTAACAGAAAGGGGTCTTCTGGGACATTGTACATATTTGGTTTTAGGTTTTCTGTAGTGCTTGTACTAATATACATTCTGGTCAATGCCCCAAAGAAAACCTGACCGACCCCCGCCCCAGCTCCCGCCGCTATCCTGCCGGGCGACCCCTGGCGCCCAGCTCAGCGCTGTGTGTGTTCCTACATCAGTGCACTCTGTCTTGTTTACTGCTGTGCGTGCGGGTCCTCCACCTTGGTTCTAAGTGTAGTAGAAAAACTAAGGGCCTCCTTAAAGATGTCTACGTTCTCATTCGTGGAATATGAAATACGTTACTTTAAATGATAAAACGGACTTTAGAGATGTTACTGTGACCTTGAACTAAGGAGAGTATTCTGGATCATGTGGGTGAAATCAAGATAATGTGTGGAAAGAAAGAGAGAAGGAGGGAGAGAAAGAGAAGGAGCTATGTTACTGTGGAAAAGGGTCAGACAGAAGTTCAATGTTTCTGACTTTGAAAACGGAGGAAGGGGACATAAGCCAAACAAAGGGGAACGTCTCTGGAAATGGAAATGACAGGAAAATTGATTCTTCCCTCAACCTTCCAGAAAGGGATGCACCTCTTACAACATCTTAATCTTATCTTAGTATATACACGACATATTTTTGATATTTGGAATTTTAAGATAAAAACTTAGTGTTGTTTGAATTTATAATAGAATTCTTTTTACAGAAGCAATAAAATACAAATACATTATTTTTAAAAATGATTTTGCCTTGTCTAGCTGTTTTCCATTTTATTTTACTTTTGATATCACCTTGTTGATTTCTATAAAAATTCTGCTGGGATTTGATTGAGACTGAGTGTAATATGTACATAATTGGGAGATTCGTATCATAAAAATATTAATTCTTCCCTTTCATGAACATGATATGTCTATTTATTTATTTACATCTTCTTTAATCTGTTTAGTAATGTTTTTTAACTTTTAAAAGGTGGGTTGTGTACATAGATTGTTAAATATTTTCTTAGGTAGCAGGAGATTTTTAAAAATAATATTGCATATTATATTTATTTTTTCCAATTTTATTAAATCTCATAGGATTCCAATGTTTTTCTTGTATATTAGGATCTTATTAAATTTACCATTGGTTTTGCAGTATATATCCCTCTGATTACATTCTTAAAGCTTGTTGGTATAACTAATTATACTATAAATCTATGTATTCTTAGGTAATTTAGATAAGCTTCTAAAGGGTGTCTCCAGGGGAGTTTTGAACTTTCAATAGAAAATTATTAATCACTACATACTGTAACTCATGCTTATCTTGGTCAAGGTTTAACACTGGAATTCCTAACATCTTTGGAGATAACCACAGAAGATATTATTTCTCTATCAAAGAAATCCTGTCCTGACAGTTTATCTTCCTGTTTATTGGTCAACTTTTCTTAGTTAAAAATATCTCATTGTCATTCTTTTTCATGCATTTTTAATAATACGTATCGAATTGAAAAAGCAAAAAGAGAAGAGCTATTGGTATGTAGGTATTGCTTTCCAGAAACATTAGAGTTTTAATAAATATTTCCGAATAAATTTAACTATAAAATGTGTTACTACCTTTGATTGTCTACTCCATGAATATAATATGAATATGTACCTTATGTTTTGTTTTTCATTTGGAATGCCTCCCAAAGGCATGTGCGATAAATGCTTGATCCCTAGCTGATAGCACTATTAGGAGATGGTAGAAATTTCAGGAGGTGGAGCCTGGTTGGAAGAAGAAGACTACTGGCAGATGTGTCTTTGAAGAGTTTATTTTGTCTCCAGCCTCTGTCTCTGTCTCTGTCTCCCCTCCCACTTTCTCTGTTTCATCACAGGCCCATAGCAATGGAGGCAGCCACCATGGACTAAAACCTTGAAACTTTGAGCTAAAATAAATCTTTCCCACTTATGTTTTTTTTGGGGGGGGGCGGGGGGAGTATTTTGTCATCATGATGGAAAGCTGACTAACATATTTTGTTACTAAATTATAGGCTTTTCCATATAGTTTTATAAAGGTGGTATTTACCTGACATATACATTAGTTCGAATATTCCAAAGGCAGGTACCCTTGGCAAGCACTAAGCTTGTTAATAGTTGGTATGGAAGGCATAGTGACACTCTTATTCTGAATTGGACAGTCATCCACAAAATAAAGAATTCTCCATCCACAAAGATATCATCTACAGCATTGACAAGTCAATAAAGGACTGACAATAAATATTTGGGGTTTTTCAGCCACACATTTTTGTTGCTGTTGAATTCAACTGGCATTTTAGCATGAACGTTGTCTTAATGTAAAAATCATTAATGTAGCTGTATTCTAACAACCTTTATTCACAAAAAGAGACAGGGGCCAAAATTTAGTCTACTGGCAATTTTTTTCCCCCAAATCATGGTCCAGATGCATTGTAATACATGATAATATGACTAATTAGACATTCCACAGATATTTTTGTTTTCATCTAGGTTATTAGTTATATGGTGTTCTCAAGACCTGTTTTTGAACAATGACCTCATGTGTTTCAGGGAGTTAATATTTCCCACAATTCACTTCCCAAAATAAGTCCTGTCATACAAATAGCCTGTCAAAATGAAACAAACAAACAAACAAAAACAGACAATATTAAGTCTCTTCCAGGTGTTTACCTTCAAGGTACTATTAGCCTCTTTGTAAAGCACTATGTGCATCCATTCATTTGTTTCAACCCCCTGGTACCTATTCTATACCTTCACCTGCAAAAAAAAAAAAAAAAAAAAAAAAAAAAAAAAAAAAAAAAAAAAAAAAAAAACAAAACAAAACAGGGAGGATTTCTATAGGCAAAACAGCTATGATTTTGAATATTTGTAAATACTGTCATAAAGTTACTGTACATTCTTTTGATCTCAACTTTTCACATGGTATCAAGGCAATAGTAACTTTTCCTTTCTGCATTTCTTTTTGGTCAACAATATTCCCCCTCTGTTTCATTTAGCATTGATTTTTTTCTTTAGTTTCATGTCAGTGCATCCAAATGTAGGATCACTAGGTTCAGCAGAGAATTGAGTCATAAGATGGTAGCAATATCCATCTGGCTAATATTTCTCCTTGTGTTCCCCATTACATGGAGCAAGGGTGAATATATATAAGGTTACAAATCTCTCATCCACTCTGTAGAAAAGAAGTAGAAATCTTAATTCTAGTTTAAACAGTGGAAGAAGGAGCAATCCATGCCTTAACCTTTCTGAATTTCATCTGCAGCAACTAGAAATATTGCCATGATATCATATTTAGCAATTGATCCTTTCTCTAAACCTGAAAAGACAGCCTAGGTCCCAGCTATATAATCAGACAAAATAAAATTAAAAAGTCTTAGAAACAGTGAACATTTTTGAAATTCCAGGTATCATGCCTTACTTGTCTTCCCTATCTTTCCCAGGGTATTTCAAATATCTCTCCAATGGTGATTCTGTTTTACATCCATCAATGTTGAGATGTAACACACATTTACTCATGCAAACTATCCTTTTATTTTCTAAAATGCTACCTACTCTACACACACACACACACACACACACACACACACACACAAATTATTAAGTAGTAATATTCTCATTCCAATTTTTGTTCAGTCAACTACATTTTAGGTCATGAGGACTTTAGTTCATTACATATTATGCTTCTCAGTCCTCTGTTATATTGCACCTGCAGTAAAATAACTGCATTCCTTGATCAGATAATATACAATCCGTGGGTCTAATTTAAGTGCAGTCCTTAAATTGCAACCCTTACCTATCTACTCTGCACTATTGTAGAGAGATTTGTTTCAGTTACCAGATATGGAAATCCATATCCAAAATTACATTATGGCTAAAGCCATCTGAAATTGGAGGAAACCAAATTTTACCAGATTTCTTCCAAGGTAAGGAATAGATATATTTTATTACTTTTTTTTTGGTCTTGTAAATGAAAAAAATAACAGAGCCTAATAATATTTCTTGATTTGACATGAAATATTTTTATTCTTTTTAATTACGTATAACATTAGGATACATTTTGACATAATCACAAAAGCATGGAATATAATTTGCTCTAATTCAGTCCCCAGCACTTCTTTTCTCCTCTATTTCTGCCTCCCCTGCTCCCCTCTCTCTCTACTCCACTGATCTTTCTGTACTTTATCTATACTTCTTAAAAAATCGTGTGTTATGGATATACTTGGTGTTGTTATTCACTCTGCTATATTCATGCTATATTTTAATCCAATTCATTCCACTGTTCTTCCCTTTTCCCGTCCTTCCATCCTCCGCCTCCATCCCTTCCATCTACTCAACTGATCTTTCCTTTATTTTGATGAAATTCCTTCTCTCCTTCCCCCCCCCCCCTCTCTCTCTCTTTCTTTTTTATTTCCCCCTTATTTTGGATTAGCCTTCACATATTTGACCTTTGACTTTTGGGGACTGGCTTATTTTGCTTAGAAGGATAGTCTCCTGTTTCATCCATTTACTGGCAAATGCCACAATTTCATTCTTCTTTATGGCTGAGAAATACTCCACTGTGTATATATACCACATTTTCTTTATTCATTCACCTGTTGAAAGGCATCTAGGTTGGTTCCATAGCTTGTCTATTTGTGAATTATGTTGCTGTAAACATTGATGTGGCTGTATCTCTGTAGAATGCTGATTTTAAATCTTTGGATATATACCAAAGAGTAGGACAGCTGAGTCATATAGTGCTTCCATTCTTAGTGTTTTAAAGAATCTTCTTACTGTTTTCCAGAATAGCTGCACTATTTTGTGGTCCCACCAAAAATCTATGAGGATACCTTTTCCCCCACATCCGTGCTAGCATTTATTTTTAAATTTATTATTATTATTATTATTATTATTATTATTATTATTATTATTATTTGTATTGGGGATAGAACCCAGAAGTGCTTAACCACTGAGCAACTTCCCCAGACTTTTTTAATATTTCATTTTGAGGCAGGGTCTTGCTAAGTTGCTTAGGGCCTCACTAAGTTGCTGAGACTTTGAATTCCTGATTTTCCTGCCTCAGCCTCATAAGCTGCTAGGATGAGGCATGAGCCAATGCACCTGGAAGCACTTATTTTTCTTTGTATTCTTGATGATTGCCATTCTGACTAGAGAGAAATCTCAATGCAGCTTTGATTTGCAATTCCTTAATTGCTAGAGTTGGTGAAGTTTATTTTCTTATATTTGTTGACCATTTGTATTTCTTCTTTTGTGAAGTGTCTATTTAGTTCTTTTGGCCATTTATTGATTTTTTTTTAGTGTTAAGTTTTTTAAAAAAATCTTTGTATGTTCTGGATATTAATGCCCATCTGAGGAGCAGGTGACAAAGATCCCCCATTCTGTAGAATCTCTCTTCACACTCTTTGTTTCCATTGTTGTGCAGAAGCTTTTTCATTTGATGTCATCTGACTTACTGATTTTTTAATTTTACTTCTTACACGTTAAGAGTCTTTTAAAGGAAATTAGTTGCTGTACTGACATGTTGGACTGTTGGGCCTACACTTCCTTTTATCAGCTGCGGGGTTTCTGGTCTAAAAATTCCTAGGCTTTCAATCCACATTAAGTTGACTTTTGTGCAGCATGAGAGACAGGTTAAATTTCACTCTTCCACTATGCATTTTTAGTTTTCCCAGATCCTTTTGTTAAAAAGGCTATCTTTTCTATAACATATGTTTTGGGCATATTTGTCTATTGTCAGATAACTGTATTTATGTGAATTTGTCTCTGTGTCTTCTATTGGGTTCTACTGGTCTTCATGACTGTTTTGGTGCCAGTACCAAAACATGTGCCTTTGTTACTGTAGCTTTTCAGTGTAGTTTGCGTGATGTTATTTTGTTGCCTCCAGCTTTAACATGCTTTCAGTTGAAGTTAATAATCCCCTTTTCTTTATGTAAATGAAAAAGATGAGGACATTTTCTCTTTCTCTATATATTACACTTGATCCTAAAACTGTAAGTTATGATCTAGGTACATAATCCAGTCACCATCTTTCATTTCTATCAACAAAATTGGACAACTCTTTGGGATGTTATGTAACTAGCAGACAAATTCCTCTTTATGAATATTTTTCATATAATAAAATAGACACAAATCAAGGGAGATATTGGGCAAGAGCATAGCATAAAGTGATGACAGACTTAAATAGTATTTGATTTTAGTTTTAATTTAAACATTTTATTTATGTTTGACCCTTTGATTTCTGTTTTTCATACAGAAAAACTTTCATGTTCTCAACCACCTGACATAGACTATGGAAGAATTAGTCCATCTAAATCTTCAGAAGAAAGGAAAGAAGCAATTGAATCCAGACAGTATGCACATGGCACTAAATTGAATTATAGTTGTGAAGATGGTTTCATAACCTCTGAAGAAGGTGAGATAACATGCTACATGGGCAAATGGAGTCCTCCACCTCAGTGTGTAGGTGAGGACTGCATGAAAACTCGAATTCTGATTTGAGAATACAAATATTTAAATAATTGAGAGTACAAATAATTGAATATAATATGCTTTTGTCAAAGTCAGGGTATAGAATAATATAGATTATCATATGTATATAATCATTTAAATATTTTACCATTAAAATACTATTGCGTTATTGAATCAATCCTATTTTTATTAATTTTATTGGATAATTACAGAGTCACTTTTTAATTTGGCATTTCTTTTTTAAAGTATACAACATGTAGTAAGTTTAAATTTCTGTAAGTTGTAGTGTTTGCTTTGCAAACAAGATTTTAAATATTTTAAAAATGTTTTTCTTACAGTGTTCCTTCTGATGTCTTACAATACTTGATAAATCCATCTCATCAATTTATTTAATGTTATTTTAAAAAAAATATTTATTTTTTAGGTGTAGATGGACACAACACAATGCCTTTAATTTTACGTGGTGCTGAGGATTGAACTCGGGTCCTGCCCTTTCGAGGCGAATGCTCTACCGCTGAGCCACAATCCCAGCCCCAATTCAATGTTATTAATTCTGAGTATGTTTCTGTTTATTACTCATGGTTGATTAGAGAAGATCTGGTGATCTCTTAAAAGCATCAACATTTTTTATTTCAATTTCTTGCTCATGTATTTACATGTTTATGAGATGGACATACATGAGAAAGGTGGACTTAAGAAGCCTTTATGCACATTCTCTGTGACTTCATAATAGCTTATTTATTATTATTTCTTTTCAAAAACCGTGAAGTATCAAAATTGACCTATACAATTGAATTTATGAGTTGTGAAACATGGATTCATTCTTTCATTATTTTATTTTTTAGGACTTCCTTGTGAACCTCCACCTTCCATTCCTAATGGTGTTGTGTCTCATGAGTTAGACAGTTACCCATATGAACAAGAAGTTATTTACAATAGTTTTGAAGGTTTTGGAATTGATGGACCTGCATTTATAAAATGTTTAGGAGGAAAATGGTCTTCCCCACCAGAATGCATAAGTATAGTGTATTTAATTTTATTATATGTGTGATAGATTCCCTCATTCAAAGTATAAGTGGTACAAATAAGAAAGTAAGCTGTAATTCTAGAATTTTACAAGGTACCTGAAGTTTCTTGAGTCTGGCAGAGAATTATAGCCTAGTAATTAAAAAAAAATTGAAAATATGAGGCAAATTGCTTCACTTTCACATCATTTTCTGTGAACATTTAGCATCCTCTAATGTCCATTCTCAGAATTCTTATCTCTCTCTGTTTCTAGAGAAACTGTCCCTTATTCATCCAACTCATGCTCAGTTTATCACCAATCTCACTACAAAATACATATTTCATAAAACTTTGATCTAAATTGCAAGTAATTCACATTTGCAGAAGCCCAAAGTAGAAATACATAATACATGTGGCAAGTGTGGGCAAAAAATAATTTGAATGTAAAAATCTGACCTAAAGCATTAGAACTACTAATATTTCTTCAAGCATCATACCTATCTTATATGTTTGATAAATTTAGAACACTTCAATTAAAATCAGAACATCATATTTTGCAAAGTTGTCAGAAGTATATTAAACATTATTCATTGGTTCTATAGGTAGCTTAAGTATTATTTTAGAATATTACTATTAAATATTACATATATTATAATTTACTGAACAATACATATTTTTTTTCTTTCAAGAACAGATTGTTTTAATTTACCCAACTTTGATGATGCCACGCTTTCAGGAGAGAGGAAAGAATCATATAAGTCAGGAGATCAAGTGACTTACAGATGTCCAAAATTTTACCAAGTGGATGGGTCCAATACTATAATATGTATTAATGGCAAATGGATAGGAAAGCCAATGTGCAAAGGTATGTTGATGGCATTATAAATTTATGTATAGTGTCTTATGAAATATTAAATTTTCTATAACATTCTTAAAAATGAGTATAGGTTAATTTTCAGGCCAAAACAAAGTAAGTTTAAAGTTAGAAATAAAAAGTTGGAATTAAATATATAGTGGTTAAGCTCACAGCCCAATGGTTCTCAGAATGTGGTCCCTAGACCAACAGCATAAAATTTTTGAACAGATTTTATGAATTCGAATGAAAATTCCTGAGCTCATCTTA
Organism: Spermophilus citellus; assembly: GCF_964194105.1. Taxonomy (NCBI): domain Eukaryota; kingdom Metazoa; phylum Chordata; class Mammalia; order Rodentia; family Sciuridae; genus Spermophilus; species Spermophilus citellus. Next base: position 131,247,151 of record NC_138187.1, read on the forward strand.
GACCTACTGGAAAAAATAATCTTGAGGTGTGACCTTGAAATTATTCATCAAGTTCCCCAAAGGATTTTACATACTCCTCAATTTGGGAACCATTGCTATAGTCTTTTATTACTATCCATGCACCTAAAATTCTCTGAGGAATTACACAGTTTATCATAGTATCCAAAAGCATTTATAAATAAATTTAAAAAGCTATGTTTCTATAAATAAAGTTGTACTTTTCTGTTACTTTCCCATATCTTTAGTTTTTTAATTGATAATCTTCTTTTTTTAAAGTTTTACTTAACTTTTTTTTGCTTTATTGGTGCATTACAGTTGTACATAACATCTTTGAACTGTGTTTTAAGAATAACAAATTATTCTTCAAACTGTGTTCTTAATTCTTGACTTATTCTCTAAAGAGATACCTCTTTCAGTTTTTAAGAGGCTAAAATGTTAATTAATGAGCAAAATAATTGTATACCAAAGAGTGATGCTATATAATCTTGTTACTTTTGTTGCATTTTAAAATTCATGTTACACTTATGGAACTTGTAATATTTGTTGTCCTCAACCCAAGGGGAAATATTTCATTCTCAGTGGTTTCAACTGTTCTAGCAAAGGATAGAGAACATATCTAAAGGCATGAAAGGTTAGCTCTGCCAAAAAAATGTTGCTACATCTTCTTTTCCTTGTATTACATGTAAATTTATTAAAAATCAGAAAAGTTCTTCATGACAAAGTATCTATTATTTTTAATCCTGCTTAAAATGTATTCGGAATCTGATTCATTGATTAGCTACTCAAAATGAACACTGGGTGGAGATACTTTCTTTTCTTTCTATTCAGATATTTCCTGTGTGAATCCACCTAAAGTGGAAAATGCTAATATAATATCAAAACAGATGCTTAAGTATCCATCTCGTGAGAGAGTACGTTAAGAATGTATCAAACCTTTTGAAATATTTGGGGAAGTAGAAGTGATGTGTCTAAATGGAATTTGGACAGAGCCACCTCAGTGCAAAGGTAGAAGATCATATTTCCTAACTTTTCTTTACTGGAGGACATAATGTGAGTAAAATATGTTGATAAAAATAAAGTCAAGTCATTCTTATGGATTATATTTTCCAAATGCAAATAATGTGATATTTCTAAAGATTTATTATTTGGCAAAATGAACTAAGAAATATAGTATAACTTTTTCAAAACACATTTAAGCAGATTAATAGAACAGTTACAATCTGAGAAAATTCCTCATCTTAAATGTTAAAACACTCAGTACATTTTGACAACTCCAAGACATATCCACTTTGAGAAACAAAAAATAGGTCATTGAAAACTGATCATAGAGTATAAATATACATTTGGGCATCTTCAGTATATAGAGTATATTTGAAAATATGTGACTGAGTCTAGCCAGGGAATCACTATATTTTAAAAATAACTCTGGATATTTGGTCATCAGCATTCTAATATTTAAAATTCAGGAAATGAATAATGGAGATATTATATCATCCTTTTCCATTTTAAAAAATTAATTTTTCCTAATGTATTTTCTATTACTTTAATTTGAATCTACCTTTGGCTAATGGTGAAGTCAGTTTTATGTAAACCACAGAATTAGGTCTCATTTATGAATCTATCTTGCTCTTTCACCTAGTATATTTAGATCATTTATATTTTAAAAAGGTAGCAGAATACAACAGTCACTAATATGCCATTATGTAATAATGTGAGTATGTAACAGTTGTGATTCTGCAATCTGTATTTGGGGTAAAAATGGGAGTTCAAAACCCAATTGAGTCTAATGTATGAAAGATGATATATCATGAGCTCTGGAATGTTTTGAACAATCAATAAAAAAAAATAAAATAAAATAAAAAATAAATAAATAAATATTGGGCTTTTTGTTTCTTGTTTTATTTGTTTATTTTCTCTATTTCTCATTCTTGTTTCTTTTCAGGGAACATATTAAAAGAATTTCATTTTGATTTATCTTCCTGTTTTTGAGTGTATCTCTATGATAGCTTCCCCCACCACCTTTCTTTTTAAAATTGTTGCTTTAGGAATTGCAATATATACATAATATATTTGCAACTTACCACTCTACTATAGTAATGGCACTTTATTTTCGGTCAAAACATGGGAACCTTACTTCCATTTAAATCCATTTACTCTTTAGTATTTCCTGTTCATACACTAAACATTGTTCACACATTGAACATTCCTGTTCATACATGGAACATTGAACATTTGGTAAAATGCTATAATTTTTTTCAAGCATCAAACATAAATTAACAAAATGAGGAGAAAAAATTCTACTATATTAGACAGTCTTTGTTTTAGCAATTACAAGAGCGAGAAAATGACAATGTAATTGATAAAAGGAAGAATATCTAATAGAATAGATTTTTTTCCTCCTTACTCTGTTCATTTGTTTGATAGCTCAATTATCCTTTCCCCTCTTTCTGGGCCTCCAACATTTTCTTTTCCTCTAAAAGTCTCTGAAGTTTGATTGATTCATTGATTGATTTTCAGTCTATTTTTACACTGGATAATTTATGTTGTTATATCTTGAAGTGCATGGATTTATCCTTTGGACATCCTCAAACGGTTCAGTCTGTCCAGTGAGACATTTTGTTTTGTGTTTAACTTGTTATATTTATCTGTTCTAAACCCTACTGAGCTTTTAAGAAACATTGACTATCAATATATTTATCACATCAGTATTCTCTTTTATTATCTTTCTTGTTGACTGTTTATTTAGCTGTGCAGAAGGTTTTCAATTTAATATATCAACTTTGTCAATTTTTGCTTTTGTTTCTTGGGCTTTTGTGGTTCTATCCAGAAAATTGTTGCTTGAACCAGTTTCTTAATTCTCCATATTTTCTTCTAGTAGTTTTAGAGTTTTCAGGTTTTACATTTAAGCCTGTGTACATTTTGAATTTAATTTTGTACATGGAAAGAGGAGTCAAGATTCAATCATCTGTATGTGGATATCCATTTTTAGCATCATTTATTGAAGAGGTGGTCCTTTATCCAGTGTTTTCTTTTTTGGAAACTTTTTTGGAAACTTTGTTAGGAATCAGCAGATATAGATGCATGGATATATCTATATGTATGTATGTATCTATCTATAAATACACATATTTATGGAGAGAGAGAGAGAGAGAGAGAGAGAGAGAGAGAGAGAGAGAGAGGGAGGGAGGGAGGAGGGGGGGGAGAGGGAATGAGAGTGTGTCTGTATTCTGTACCATTAGTCATTGCATCTGTTCTTATGCAAATACTATCTCTTTTGGTTGCTATGGTACTGAAGTATGTCTTGAAACCAGTTATTGTGATTCTTACAACCTTTGTGTATTTATTTTTTTCTCAAGATTTCATTAGCTCTTCAGGGTCTTTTGTGCTTCCATATGAATTTTAGAATTTTCTTCTGTAGTTCTGTGATGAATATCATTCATATTTTAATGGGAATGGCTTTTAATCTGTAAATTGCTTAAGGTATTATTGCTGAAGGAATATATGTTTAAAGTATTATTACTAACACTAATTCTTCCAATCCATGAGCATGGGGAGTTTCTTATTTATTTTTTATCTTCTTCAATTTCTTTAATCAGTGTGTGGTAGATGTCTTTTGTTCTTTGCGATTTTGTTTGCTTGTTGTAAAGATTCATGAATGGGATTGTTTTTATTATTTGGTTCTCAGCACATTCATTATTGGTATATAAAACTCTCACTAATTTTTGTATATTGATTTTGTATCTTGCTACCTTAATGACTTTATCCATTCTAATAGTCTTTTGGTGGAGTCTTTGGGTTTTTCTATATATTTAAACATATCATCTGCAGAAACAAATAATTTGACTTCTCTCCTTCCAATTTGTATGCCCTTTATGTCCTTATTTCGCTGTTCTGACTAAAATTTCTAGTACTCTACTGAATAAGAGCAGGGAGAATAGATACCCTTGTTCCTGATCCTAGAGGAAATGTTTTCAACTTTTCTCATTTCAGTATATTGCCTGTGGCTATGTCTTGTATGGCCTTTATGATGCTGAGGTACGATCTTCCCAAACCTTATTTGCTCAGGACTTTTATCAGGAAGTCATGCTGAAATTTTTCAAATGAATTTTCCATATCTACTAATCGCATGATTTTTATCCTTCCTTCTATTAATGGGATGTATTATGCTTATTGATCTGAATATGTTGAACCATCCTTGCATCTCTGGGATGGAACCAATTTGATTGTGGTGAATAATCTTTATGATTCTCTGTTGAATCACATTCAGATTTGCTCATATTTTATTGAGAAATTTTACATCGATGTCCACCAGTGTTATTAGTCTACAGTTTCTTTTATCTTGTATTCTTGTTGCTATGGTACTAGGGTAATGCTAGCCTCAGAGATGGGTTGGAATGATTCTCTTTCAAATCTTTGCAACAAATTTAAAAGAAATGGAATTAGTTCTTTAAAGATTTCGAAAAAATAATCAGTAAAAGCGTCTAGTCATGGGCTTTCCTCAACTTTTTATTACCGATTCAATCTCATTCACTCTCTTTTGGACTGCATGTTTTCATGGTTTAATTTTGGCAGAACGTATGTGTCTAATAATTTATAAATTTCTTCTAGGTTCTCTAATTTATTAGCATACATTTTCTCATAGTAATCCCTAATGACTCTTTGTATTTCTGAGGTATTGGTTGTAATGTCTTTTATTTTTTTTTCATCTCTTTTTTGTTTGAGTCATCTTTTTCTCAGTCTTATTAAAGTTGTGTTCATTGTTCTTACCTTTTATGATAACCGACTTGTTTCATTAGTCTTTTCTATTGCTTATGCATGTGACACCCTCTCTATCTTATACATTTTATAACTGAAAATTTATCGCATTTGACCAATATTTCTTTTCTCTCTCTCTTTTTTTTTTGTGAGGCTGGAGGTGAAAACCAGGGCTGGTGCATGCAAGGCAAGAACTCTACCAACTGAGCTATATCTCTAGCCTTTTGACCAATATTTTAATTAAAGAAAAACCAGCCAGTCATGGTAGTGCACTCTTGTAATCCCAGAAACATGGGATCCTGAGGCAGGATGATCACAGGTTTAAGGCAAGTCTCAATAATTTAGTGAGACCTTGTCTCAAAATAATAATAATAAAAGAAAGGAATGCAGATGTAGTTCAGGGATAAAGTGTCCTTGGGTTCAATTTCCAGTCCAAAAAAAGAAAAACAAAATCAGCCATGATACCATAATGGTTTTACACTCTAAAATGCCAAGCTCTTAATATGATAAATGATCTTAAGAATTGGTAATAAAATATAATTATCACACATTAACCACCTAATTCTTACATAATTTACTATTTTAACTTTATTTTAATCTATATGTTATTCATACAGAATTTGTTCAGCAAGAGTTTTCAGGAAGAATTTTCTGAAATATTAAAAACATTCTACTTGAAAACCCCAAAGTCTTGGTAAAAGACTCATTTCTAACTTAGTATTATACTCATTTATTTTTTTCAGATGCATGTGTAATATCAGAAAAAATCATGGAAGATACCACATAACCTTAAGGTGGAAAGGATAGTAAAAGCTTTATGCTTCATCAGAGGACACAGTTGAATGTGTGTGTAAATATGAATATTCTCCATCAACGTGATGTCAATCATTTTGTACAAGGTGCATTTCGTACAAGGTGTATCGATGGTCACCTGGAATATTCTTTTTGTATTAAGAGCTACTCTTAATCTCATTAAAATGTGCACTTAAACTATCATAACTGTTACTATATAACTATGGAAAAAATGATTGGCAGAAAATGCAATAAAATCTGTAAAAACTATAATTGTGCTTAGAGGTAGGATTGACTTGTTTAATTCCTTTAAAGAGACAGTCTCTAAATTATGGTGGTTTAATTTGTGATTTTTTTTTTTTTTACTTTACAGTAGTATGAAAGTGATATGTATTCAGCAGAAATTATACTTTAATCTGTTTCTGCGACTAGAAGTACATGGTAGACAACTTTTATGGTATTGAGTAACAGCAGTTAACAGCATCCAATTGGCCTTGTGATCAACAAAGTGAGCAATCACTATACTACAGGGTACTGTTCTGCTAAGCTATGATATATGATAGGTTGGTATATTAAATGCATGTTAAACTTAAAATAATTTTAATTTATCATGAGCTAATCAGGATGTAACATTCTAAATTGAGTATCAGCATTTATATTATATTGTACAATTTTTAAACCTTTAATATACTCAGTTTTGAACTTTGAGAATAAGTCATTTTGAATGACAATAATGCCTAAAAACCAAGGTGATCATGTGGAGAAATATAAACACCTTATTGGTAATGATCTCAAGGTCAAATAATTCTTTAATGAGTTTTTTTGTTGTAGATTTCTTTTTTCTGTTTTTAAAATTTCAGTAACAACATCTTGAAGTGTAATTTTATATCTTTGCATCAGACAGCACTATTTAGTTAAAATCACTTTGTCTTGTTTACTGCTGTGCGTGCGGGTCCTCCACCTTGGTTCTAAGTGTAGTAGAAAAACTAAGGGCCTCCTTAAAGATGTCTACGTTCTCATTCGTGGAATATGAAATACGTTACTTTAAATGATAAAATGGACTTTAGAGATGTTACTGTGACCTTGAACTAAGGAGAGTATTCTGGATCATGTGGGTGAAATCAAGATAATGTGTGGAAAGAAAGAGAGAAGGAGGGAGAGAAAGAGTAAGAGCTATGTTACTGTTGAAAAGGGTCAGACAGAAGTTCAATGTTTCTGACTTTGAAAACGGAGGAAGGGGACATAAGCCAAACAAAGGGGAAAGTCTCTGGCACGGTGAGGCTGGCCCGCCACATCCTGACAGGGGCGGAGGTGGCAGTGAAAACCGTGTGCAAGGGTAAGATGGACCCGGCCTTCCTTCAGGCCGAGGTGGCCATCATGAGGGCCATGGAGCACCCCAGCGTGGTGCAGCTGTTCCAGGTGATGGAGACCGATGACCGCGTGTACCTGGTGATGGAGTACGCTGGTTGGGGCCAGCTGCTGCAGTACATCCCAGAGGGGGTGGGCCTGCCAGAGCGGGAGGCGCAGGGATTGTTCGAGCAGGTGGCCAGCGCCCTGCGCGCGTGCCACGCCCAGGGCATCGCGCACAGGGACGTGAAGGCGGAGAACATCCTGCTGGACCCGCGAGGCCTTGTCAAGCTGTGCGACTTCGGCCTGGGCTGCCAGTTCAGGCGGGGAGAGCTGCTGGAAGCAGTGTGCGGCAGGGTCACCCACTGGGCCCCGGAGATGTTCCTCGAGCAGCCATACCACGGGCCCACGGTGGACGTGTGGAGCCTGGGTGTGGTCCTCTACTTGATGCTGACGGGGCACCTGCCCTTTGAAGGGGACACCCTCGAGGAGCTGAGGGACCAGGTGCTGCACCGCTCCTACGTCTTAGGGTCCCACGTGTCCCTCCACGCTCAGGACCTGCTGGCGGAGATGCTGACCCTGGACCCCATGGAGAGGCCCAGCATGGCCGATGTCACGAGGCACTCGTGGCTGAAATGGGCTTGGTGGCCTTTTGTGATTGATGCCAGGAAGTCCCGCCGCTGCTTCTGCCCAGATCCCTCCACAGTGAAGGTCATGCTTGACCTGGGTTTCCACCTCACTGACACCTGGACATCCCTGAAGGGCCGAAAGTTTGTCGAAGCCATGGCGACATACCTCCTGCTCAGGCATCAGCACACGCAGGGGGTGGGCCTCACGGTCCAGAGGAGGTCTGTGCACTCGGGGCTCCAGCCCAGGTCCTCTGTGGGTTCTCTCCCAGCCACCCTGCCCCGCCAGAGGAGCGCCAGCAAGCCCACCTCTCCCTCCAGGCAGGTCGTGCCAGCTGTACAGCAGCCGCGTGGGGAGCACCTGTGGCCCCAGCAGAGGCAGAGGGGCAGCAAGGGAGGCAGTCTGCCTGCCCTGGCCCTCCCCAGCCTGCAGGCCCAGAGCCCAGCTGCCCCTGGCAGGGCCCCGCAGCAGGACCTTGCCGCCCTGCCTCCTGGCCCTGGGTCTGGAGGCCACAGGTCACAGGTGGAGGGCAGCATTAGCCCCCAGGGAGTGTCACCAGGAGAGCAGGCCCTCCCCAGGCAGCAAGCCCAAGGAGGGACAGCGGGCTCCTCCCAGGAAGGCACCAAGGCCTGGCGGAGGGTGGCCAGGAGGATCCTCACCTGCTTCACACGAATGTGCTGTTGCTGCGTGGCTGCCCCCAGGACAGGACCCAGGCAGGAAAACGGGGTGGCTCGGACCCCAGAAGGGTGGGCACGCAGATGGCCAAACAAACTGGTTCCTGAGATGGTGGCCAGTTGAGATGGAGGTGAAGCCAAGCAGGTGGGTGGGTGCAGCCTGATGCGGCCCTTGCGCCATCCCTGATGGCCTTCACCAGGACATAACCCGCTGTCCCTGGGTGGGTACCAAGAAGGGGGCGTGATGCGCTCACGCTCAGGCCAGTCCCTGTCTTTCCCCTCAGGCAGCTGGCAAGGATCTGATCAGCATGGCGCAGGTGCTCCATAGAGGCGTGCCACCTGCAGGCACCTCCTTCCTATGAGTTCCAGTCCAGAGGGCCTGCTGGGGACAGGATGCCTGGAGACAAGTGCTCTCCCACCAACCCCCTCCCTGGTCTGCAAGAAAGACTGGGGAATCCTTTTCCCAGGACTCCCCTCCCCCCGCCGTGCTCTCCTCTGTCCCCTGTTTCTGGCATGGCAGACATGGCTGGTTCTTAATAAATTTCTCTTCCTCACAGATCTCCTCACTTGGATGCTTTCAGGGGGACCAGGGAGATTTGTCTGGGTTGCATCCTGCTCTGAGTTGGGGCTGGGCCACCATCCGTTTGAGCGAAGGGGTGGTTTTGTAGTACTGGGAATAGAGCAAGGCAAGAGAGGGACTCCTGGGTCCTGTGGAGGTCCCCTGGGCAAACAAGGACTCTCAAGTGCTTGGGAAGGTGGGAGGCTCCTGAGCTGCCTGGGGGCCAGCAATGCAGACCCTGTGGGGCACCTTCTGACCCTGCTGGTCCCTGATGAAGAGAGTGGAGAAGGGGAGGTGCCCTGGACAAAACATGCGCCCAGAGATCATGTCCTCAGTGACCTATCTCCTCCTGCTGGGCACACGTCCTAATATCTCTACCATTTACCCCTAGCCCACCAAGATACACAATCACCAATGTCTCCATCCATTCCTGAACTCACAGCGCCTTTGATCCATTCACCTACCCCAGGACTCCAACACAGAGCACTGCTCCCCTGAGGTTCAAGCCTTCAAGGCATGAGCTCTCTGGGGACTGGGGAGAGTCAGAGCAGAACAGGAGGGGTGTAGACTTTTTTTTTTTTTTTTGCTTAGAATGTGGATTCAAGGCCGACCATGGGGTCAGAAGACTCAATTCAGATCCGTTCTCTTCCACTGACCCTCTGAGTTACTTGGACATGTCATGGAACTGTGCAAGCCTTAGAGTTCTTGTTTATTCCAGAGGCCTTATTGAGCACCTACTGTGTGTGTGTGTGTGGGGGGGGGGTGTTCACTCATGCTTGTCTTTGGGATTCGCCCCAGGATCCCCCCGCCCATGAAAGCATATTTGTGCCCTATGACAAAAACAGGACCCGCACTTTAGCCTCATGAACAGTGAAGCACAGACACGAGGCGGATCATAGGAGAGAGCGTGACACCTCCAAGGGTCTGTGTATATCTCCTCCTGCTTTCCTTCTCCCTGAAAGGAGTCTCCAGAAACAGAGGGTCAATATCTATATCCTCCAACCTTGAGCACATTCTCAAGTTCTTACCTCCAAATAACCCCTTGAGTGATGGATCCACTAGCATTCTTATAATCTATTTGTGAGTTCAGAGCCCTTTATGATCCTATCTTCTGCTCAAGGCCTAATCTCTGAGCTCACCTGCATGGGGACCAAGTCTTTAACACATGGGCTTAATGAGGACATGTAAGATCCAAAACATAACATTGTGCCCACAGCTCCCAGAACTGTTGTCTGTGAGACAATGTGAATTGCATTTCATTAATCTCCAAGAGTTCCTGTAGTCAATAGTTCCAATATGGCTCAAACATCCAAGTTCAAAGTCTTCTCTTAAGACTCAAGGATAAATATTTGATGTGAACCACTGTAAAAATCAAACCAACAGTTGCACATTCCCAAGACACACACACAGGATAAATGTCCCCATTACCAAAGGAAAGGAGTAGGGAAATGACAAAGAGGAATGATTCAAAGCAAGACCAGATCCTTCCAGGGCAAACATCAATTCCTGTAGGTCCATATTCAACATCTATGTCACAGTGTGGTATGATGTGAGCACCAAAAGGCTTGTGCAAAAACTCAACTGAAAGTGGATCAAGGACCTAAGCAATGGACCAGAGACCCTGCCATAACTAGAAGAAAAAGTTGGCCCAACGCTGTATCATCTTGGCTTTAGGAGTCAAGAAGACTCCTGGAGTGTAAGAAGTAAAACCAAGAATCAATACATGGGATGATAGCAAACTAAAAAGCTTCTTCACAGCTTAGGAAACAAGAGTGTAAAGAGACATCCTACAGAAGGGGACATCTTTACCACCAGCACCTCAGATAGAGCATTACTCTCCAGTATATATAAAGAACTGAAAAAAACTTTAACACCAACAGAACAAAACAAAAACAATCAAGAAAAAAACCCACCCAAATAACTCAATCATTAAATGGGAAAAGGAACTGAAAAGGTATTTCACAGAAGAAGAAATACTATTGTTCAAAGGCTGTGAAAAAATGTTCAACATCCCTAGCAATTAGAGCAATGTAAATTAAAACTAACTCAAATTTTATCTCACTCTAGAGTTAGGCCATTATAAAAAATACGAATAACAACCAATATTGGCAAGGATGTAGGGGAAAGTTTCACTAAATACATTGCTGGTGGGACTGCAAATTGATGCAACAACTCTGTATGGAGATTCATAGAAAACTTGGAATGGAAAAACCATTTGACACAGCGATCCCACACCTTGGTTTATACCCAAAGGACTTAAAATCAGCCTACTACATTGATACAGCCACATCAATGTTTAGAGCAGCTCAGTTCACAAAAACTAAGCTATGGAACAAACCTAGGTGCCCTTCAACAGATGTATGGATAAAGAAACCGTGGCATATATACACAATGGCCTATTTTCAGCCTTAAGGAAGAAATTATGGCATTTTCTGGTACACTCGGGGAGCAGGCACAGACTCTAGATAGCTCCCCAATATCACATGTGCCCAATATCACTTGTGCCCATGCATTCACTCACACACGCTCACACACACACACACACACACACACACACACACACACACACACGCAGACACCATTATGAAGCCTGGTAAGATGGTGCCCACTTGAAATGCCTTCAAAGGTTGAGACTGAGGACTTGGGAGCACCATTTTGAAGTTCATCTGGGGAACAGTGTAGAGCTAAGGGGTCAAGTTCTTGTGTGGTATATTAGTCTCTGGTGTCCACAACTAGTTTGATGAAAAAAAAAAGAAGGTGGTAGTAGGAAAGCTGGGGAAAGGAGGAGGTAGAGTTGAGTTTACTCCTTCCTCCTCTCCACCTCTTGAGGACAAAGCAAGGAAGCCAAGTGAGGGAGAAGGAAGCTAGTTCTGTGCACACATCAAATCTCCTGGCCACCTGACCTTGGACTCATCAGACCCGGGGAAACCCAGAACTTGAACGCATGGATTTATTGTGATGAGCTAGCCTAAGATGGCGAGGGGCAGGAGTGTGACAGGGCAAGGCCTCTGGGCACACCTGTGTTTCTCTGTGCCACGGCAGGACCCATTTGTGGAGTCTAGGATTGGTGGCCTACAGGTGTGTCCTGGATCGCTTTGCATAGTTGAAACCACTGCCTTGGGGGTTTCAGGGTTCCTGGAGAGGGAGGTGTCTCAGAAATTCTGGGGGAAATGTGGACCAAGGCACGTTTGTTCTCAGCCCCGTTGGAGTGAAGAAGCTGGACCCGGGTGTCTTAGGGGACAGGGCATTGTGTGAGGTGCGGTGATGTGAGTGAAGGGCCACCACATTAGGACACCAACCTCTCTGAGGCGGCAGACAAAGGAGGGTGGAGGTGCTATGGACCGAAGGCCAAAGGAGCTGCGGGTGTTGGGACCAGACACACCAGGGCCATTGGAGCCCACTACAGGTTTTGGTAGGTGTGCGAGACACTGGGTGGGCAGGACGCACCTATCCTTGAGCTTGTGGACTTTGATCTTCGCATCATGACCAGTGCCAGGTCCTGGGGGCCAGAACCCCCAGGGAGAGGAGCACCATGGGCCAGGCAGGGCGCACAGGGCCATTTGTGGCCGTGACCTCACAAGGGGTGATTGTGAGGGCATTCCATGGGGCGTTATAAAAGGCAGGGGCGACAGCTGGGCTTCGTCCATTGTGCAGGAAGCTCCTGCTGGTGACCTGTTGGACTCTCAGCTATTCAGTGCATTTGGTGGTTGGTGGTTGGTGGTTTGGCGGTTCTGGTGAGTGTCTTTGTTCTTTGATTTGGGGTGTTGTTGTGTTGTTTTGTTGTTTTAGTCTTGCTTTGCTTGTTGTGTTATTTTACTGTAGTGTCCTCGGGTGGTGTGGCCGCTGATGGCGAGACATAGCGAGAGTCAGAGTAAGGTGCCCAGGAGCCCCCAGCGGGGCCTGGAGGCCAGCTCGTCCTCGGAGGATGCCCTGACGGGCCAGTATGAGGTGCTGAGGTGCATCGGGCAGGGCAACTTTGGCACGGTGAGGCTGGCCCGCCACATCCTGACAGGGGCGGAGGTGGCAGTGAAAACCGTGCGCAAGGGCGAGCTGGACCCGGCCTTCCTTCAGGCCGAGGTGGCCATCATGAAGACCGTTGAACACCCCAGTGTGGTGCAGCTCTTCCAGGTGATGGAGACCGATGACCGCGTGTACATGGTCATGGAATACGCTGGTTGGGGCCACCTGCTGCAGTACATCCCCGAGGGGGTGGGCCTGCCAGAGCGGGAGGCGCAGGGACTGTTCGAGCAGGTGGCCAGCGCCCTGCGCGCGTGCCACGCCCAGGGCATCGCGCACAGGGACGTGAAGGCAGAGAACATCCTGCTGGACGCGCGAGGCCTCGTCAAGCTGTGTGACTTCGGCCTGGGCTGCCAGTTCAGGCGGGGAGAGCTGCTGGACACGGTGTGCGGCACGGTCACCCACTGGGCCCCGGAGATGTTCCTGGAACAGCCATACTACGGGCCCGCGGTGGACGTGTGGAGCCTGGGTGTGGTCCTGTATATGATGCTGACGGGGCACCTGCCCTTTGAAGGGGACACCCTGGAGGAGCTGAGGGACCAGGTGCTGCACCGCTCCTACGTCTTACCATCCCACGTGTCCTTCCAAGCTGAGGACCTGCTGGCGGACATGCTTACCTTGGACCCCATGGATAGGCCCACCATGGCCGATGTCACCAGGCACTCGTGGCTGAAATGGGGTCAGTGGCCTTTTATCATCGCTGCTAGGAAGTCCCGCCGCCGCTTCCGCCCAGATCCCTCCACAGTGAAGGTCATGCTTGACCTGGGTTTCCACCTCACTGACACCTGGATGTCCCTGAAGGGCCGAAAGTATGACGAAGCCATGGCGACATACCTCCTGCTCAAGCACCAGCACTCGCAGGGGGTGGGCTTCACGGTCCAGAGGAGGTCTGTGCACTCGGGGCTCCAGCCCAGGTCCTCTGCGGGTTCTCTCCCAGCCACCCTGCCCCGCCAGAGGAGTGCCAGCAAGCCCACCTCTCACTCCAGGCGGGTCGTGCCAGCTGTACAGCAGCCGCGTGGGGAGCACCTATGGCCCCGGCAGAGGCAGAGGGGCAGCAAGGGAGGCAGCCTGCCTGCCCTGGCCCTCCCCAGCCTGCAGGCCCAGAGCCCAGCTGCCCCTGGCAGGGCCCCGCAGCAGGACCTTGCCACCCTGCCTCCTGGCCCTGGGTCTGGAGGCCACAGGTCACAGGTGGAGGGCAGCATTAGCCCCCAGGGAGTGTCACCAGGAGAGCAGGCCCTCCCCAGGCAGCAAGCCCAAGGAGGGACAGCGGGCTCCTCCCAGGAAGGCACCAAGGCCTGGCGGAGGGTGGCCAGGAGGATCCTCACCTGCCTCACACGAATGTGCTGTTGCTGCGTGGCTGCCCCCAGGACAGGACCCAGGCAGGAAAACGGGGTGGCTCGGACCCCAGAAGGGCGGACACGCAGATTGCGAAACAAAGTTGTTCCTGAGATGGTGGCCAGTTGAGATGGAGGCGCAGCCAAGCAGGTGAGTGGGTGCAGCCTGATGCGGCCCTTGCGCCATCCCTGATGGCCTCCTTCCCCAGGACATAACCCGCTGTTTCTGGGTGAGTACCGAGAAGGGGGCGTGCTGCGCTCATGCTCAGGCCAGTCCCTCTCTTTCCCCTCAGGCAGTTGGCAAGGATCTGATCAGCATGGCATAGGTGCTCCATAGAGTCAGCCATCTTGGAAGCGGATATTCCATTTCTAGTCAAGTCCTCTCTAATGAAATTCAGGTGACTAGAGAAGCACCATCCTGTCAATTCCTGACTAGACTGCATTTTTGTCGGCACAATTATTTTTGAGCCAAAGAATTTGCAGTGGTTTCTTATATAGAGATAGCATACCATGAAATATTTTATTAAAAATGTGTATTGAATACTGCCCTGTAATATTATGCTTATTTGGCACAAAAGCATGTGTAGCTATTATCTTATTAAGACATGTTTACCCTTAGGACTATGAAATTCATAACAATAAAACATAGCAGGGCCAATTACCACCTAATACAATTACCAACTCTATAATATTTTTTTCTTTTTAATCCTGAGGATTTGGGTGCTAAGAGGTGCTCTGTCATTGAGTTACATCGCCCACCTTTTTAATACTTTTTATTTTGAGACAGGTTCTCACTAAATTACTGAGGCTGGCCTCAAACTGTGACCCCCAACTCCTGCTGCCAGCTCAAGGAATAGCTGGGCTCCTTGACTATGGTTGCAGGGGCCCTTGAGTCTAGACAACTGAACATTATTTAAGGACCCATGAGGCAGGGTGCTCCTATGATCTCTTTTCAAATGAATTTTTATTTTACACCCTTAAGACTTCTATGGGTGTAATTTTCTGAGATGCCCTCAAGGAACCTTTCCTTGTATCTCTGTATACAACACTTAGCTTCTCTTTAGTGGTGGTAATCACTTCAGCAACCACATCTTCTTGGCCCCAATTTTACATTTACTTCTTTGGCCAAACTGAAAGCCTTTTGAATCTTTCTTGGGTTTCCTTTTGCTTCTGATTATCATAGTAAACTTGGATTAATAACCACCAGCAATACCCATGCAACTTTCTGAATTTGTGCTGCCTTGAAATTTACTCCCCAGATTAATTAGTCCATCAACTATAGATTGAGACTCAAAGTTTCAGGTCATGGGCAAATTGCAGACAAATTCTTTGCTGTCATGTGACTGTATCTAACGTGACTTGTCTCTAATCCAATTCCTAAGAGTCTTCATTACATTCTGAAACCTCATGAGCATCGTCTTTTTACTGTTCATATTGTTATCAACATTCTGGTCTTCTCCGCTCCCATCAGAATTACCTAAAAAACTTTGCTTTTAACATTCTAAGTTTTCTCCAGCCTGCATCTCCAAACTTGTCCAAACTCCTGCCACAAACCAGTTCAAAAGGCTTATGAACCACATGGTCAGGTTACTCACAGCAACAACCCTACTTTTCAGTATCAATTTATATGTTAGTCAGCTTTTCATCGCTGTGACCAAAGTACCTGATAACAGTAACTTAGCAAAGAAATAATTTATTCTCAGTTCATAGTTTTAAGGATTAAACCTCTGACTTAGTGAGCCCAAAATAAGATTTTCTTTACGAATTCTCGGTTGATATATAATTTTAAGCACCTAACTAATTTTAGAAATGAAATTTTAAGCATCTAATTTTAGAAATGTAAGACAACAATTTCATGCTTCAACATTTAGTATTATAGACTCAGTTGTTATTTTGGTGTTTTCAAAATAAATTTTTTTTTCTGTATGTGTTTAAGGTTTTTTGCTTATGTTTTTTAATTTTTTATTTTGTTTTAGCAGAGCCTAAATATAGGTTTCCTTTGTGTATATACTCGGGGGAGTTTGCCAAGATTTACATTTGTGTTTTGATTTCTCTAATCAATTTTAGGTACCTTTGAGCTATTAATTTTTCAGTTATTACTTCTGTCAATTTTCCCTCCTTCGAAACTCCAGTTATTCATATGTTCTGTTACTTGACACTGCATGACACATTTTTTTACTCTGTTTGATTTGTTCTTATTTATGCACTTTAGCCTTTCTGTATTTCATTTGTGGCATTTCTACATTAGACTTTCTTCAAGTTTAATATATTTCCCTCTGTGTCCATATGACTCATGAGACATTATTTCACATATTTATTCTGTACTTTCAGAATAATACATGATTTTTACAGTCACTTTGTTTTGGGTATCTTTTTATTTTTACTTATTTACATCTTCTTTATATAGTTTCTTTAACATACTTAAAAGAGTTATTCTAAAGATATTGATAGCATTGTAGCTTCAGGAGCTAAGTGTCTGCTATTTACTAACTTTATTTTCTCTTCCTGGACAGACTTTTTCTCCTTTCATGTGTGCTTTAATTTTCATTTGAGTCCATACATTTTGTATGAGATGGAATGTTATGACTTAAGTTTATATAACTCCTCCCACCAATGAGTGTTTGCTTTCTTTTGATATAATTAAACTCATTTGGGCCTGGGTTACATTTTAGTTTGTGTCAGACCACTTCTGGTATGAAAAGATGCAAAGAGAGGACTGTGTGTGTGTGTGTGTGTGTGTGTGTGTGTGTGCGCGCGCGCGCGTGTGTACAGGTACGCTCATATGTTTTCAATTGAGAACCTGGTTAGAATCTTGTTCCTCTATCCCAAAAGACTGATAAATTTACTTGCTTCTTTGATGCTTTAACTCCTGTTTTAGAATTTGATCCTGAGTGATTTTCAAATATAGCAAATATGTTCAATAAAGATACTGTTTACTTAAAGCAGGCCACTTTTCCTATTGGGACATTTTGTCTGAGAATATGGGAAATTTCAGTCCAAAACCTCAGTAGTGCCTCGTGCATGCTAGGTGAGCACTCTACCAAGTTTCAGAAAATTTTATGCTAAATGTAATCTCTCAAAGTTCATCTGGTTCTTCCTTTCTTCATTACCATTCCTCTATTTATTCAAATTCAGATCATCAATCCATATCCAGAGCTGGCAGTCCTAACCAGGTAAGAAATAGCCAGACCATATGTTTGCATGAAATAGGGCTTTCTCACTTGGATTTAATTAATTTAATCCTCTCAATCCCACAATTTACTTTTAAACACACACACACTGTTTTACATGCACACTGTTCTAGTCAGCTTTCTGTTGGTGTGATTAAAAGATCTGACCAGAACAATTGTAGAGGAGGAAAAGTTTATCTGAGGGCTCACAGTTTCAGAACTCTCAGTTCATAGATAGGCAGCTCCATTCCTCAGGGTTTGAGGTGAGGCACAACATCAGCAGGGAAGAGTGTGGCAGAGGGAAGCTGCTCACATGATGATCAGGAGGCAGAGAGAGAGAGGCTCCACTGGCCAGATACAAAATGACCAAATACTCTAATGACCCATCTCTTCCAGCCACACCCTACTCACCTTCATTTACCACTCTGTTAATCCCCATCCCCCCATCAATAGATACATTCATTGATTGGGTTAAAGCTCTCATAACCCATTCATTTCTCTTCTAAACCTTCTTGCATTATCTTATAAGTGAGCTTTTGGGGACACATCGAAACCAACCCATGACACTCATTCCCACAAGGGATGGATCAGTAACCACATAGGTATTTTTAAAAGCAAAGCCAACCCCAACATATCATATGTTTTCTTTTATTATTTGCAGATTGCCAAGGACCTCCTCCAATAGGAGATACAGAAATTCTGTTAGGTTCCTGGCCTGACCAGCCTTACCCAGAGGGTACTCAGGCTACCTACAAATGCCACCCTGGCTATAGAACACTTGGTACCATCAAAAGGGCATGCAGAAATGGAGAATGGGTGGCTCTTAATCCAGGAAGGATATGTCAGAGTAAGTACTTCACTTTTTTAAACAATACTTATTCTTAAGTTTTAGGTGGACACAATATCTTTATTTTACATTTATGTGGTGCTGAGGATTGAACCCAGTGCCTCTTGCATGCTAGGTGAGCACTCTACCACTGAGCCACTACCCCAGCCCCGAGTACTTCATTTTTTTGTGTGAAACTTATGAAATCTTTTAGTTGTGAAAATGCTTAATACTTGATATTATAACAATAATGGTTGAATTATATCATTCTTATCATTTTAATACAAAACAATACATGATTATTTTAAAAAAGAGGACAGTAATCCGACAAAATTCAAAAACACATTCAATTATAAAATAATAGCTTTGCTATTTTCAATTTTCCTTATATTCAATGTTGTCCTCTAATTAAATGCCAAATATCTTTGTCCACCAACTCCTACATAAAATGTGTTCCCTGTATAACATACTAATACATATACATATATTATTTTTATTTTAGAGAAGCCCTGTGGACATCCTGGGGATATTCCATTTGGTTCTTTTCATCTTGAAGTAGGAAATAAATTTGAATATGGTGCAAAAGTTGTTTATAAATGTGATGAGGGGTATGTAGTCAATATTGAAAAGGTTTATAACTCAAATACTAAAGAGGAACTGTACTAATTTATATACACAAATAACTTTAAAATTAAGGTACAATATAAATTATTATATATGTATATCATACTCTTAACATTAAGAAATTCAAGCTGTATTAAATAAGTATATGGAAAAACAGTTCACATGTAAGTAAATGTTCACCCAAGGAATCTTTTTTACATTGTACTATTTGCAGGGTATTTTGGGTTATTTATGTTGGGGATAATTGGACATATAATAAAATTATAAATTTATAAAATTTAGGAAGAAGCAATTCTTTGGTTGTAAGTTTTACTTATAAATGCTATTATTGAAATTTCCATGTTATACAAATTCTTTTTCTCATTCATATCAAAAATGCTACTCTTTCGGAATCATTGATTTTATGCCTTCTAACCAGCCAGTCAGGTTTCCTGACTGATCTCATCACGGTACCTCCTTAGTATTTGTTCTTCTCTATTATTCCTCTCTAGGTAAAAAACTTATTTTGCAGAAAATTGTGTACATTAGAAAGCCATGATCTGATCACTGTAATTTTATACTAAACAAGAAGAATCAAGAGATTATAAATTGAATCATTATTCTCCCTTCAAACATTTCTTGATTTGGAGCAAGAAAATGTGATAGTTTAAAGGTCAGGCTGGACACTAAATCCATGTTGCAAACCTTCAACTCTCAGTATCTGTGTGTATAAATAGGTCTTCACTTGAATTTTGCTCTCTTTTTAAAGTGAACACATATCATGTGCATCATGGGATTAGTGAGAGAAAGAAATAAGATCCATGCTTGAAGCCCTTAAAAGATATCCTGGAATATTTCAAATGCCCAATAAGTTTTAGTTCTTAATAGTTTGGCCTCTTCAAAGGAAGTTTTTCAAACACATTTTCAGTCCAACTCTCAGTCATTACTACTGTCTTCTTCATATGTAACCACGTAGGTTAAGCCAATCTGGGCCTGAACTTTTTGATTTGCTCTATTTTTGAAATCTCCCTGTATTTCTAGAAAAGTCTTCCCTTTAGGTTCCAACAATGACTTGGAAAGGAATCAAAATCCATAAATTTCTTTTACTTGATTTCCTCAATTTTAACAATTCATATTTATAACTTGTTAAAGAAATTAGCTACAGACTTGCCTCTGATTCTGGCTCTCTTTACCTCACCCTGTGTCCACTAGGGGTAACTCTGCTATAGCTTCACTATGAGAGTTCCGGCTATTCTCAGTGTCCAACAGAACTTTGTCAGTGAAATCACTGATATTTATCAGTGAAATGAAGTGTCGAGATCATCCAGCAAACTAAAATAATTTATGTTATTTTAAAATTGTTTTATTTAAAGTAAATTTAACTCTTAAATTTATTTTCAAGGGGATATAAATCTTTTGACTGGGTTATAGATGTTGAAGTAGATTTAATTTTTTTTTTTTATATTTGTAGATGGACAGCATACCTTTATTTTATTTGTTTATTTTTATGTGGTGCTGAGGATTGAACCCAGTGCCTAACATGTGCAAGGCAAGCACTTTGCCACTGAGCTACAGCCCCAGCCCAGTGAAGAGATTTTTTTATTCTTTGTTTTTTGTCAACTAACCCTTTTTGATCTTTTGCCTTTAGTTATTTCCCTTGCGGAATACTAACCATTTAACTGGATATTCAATTCAGATATCCAGTTTTATAATCCTACAGGAATTATAAAATTTTTGAGAAGTTTCAAAAAACCTTAATTTTTTTTTTTTTATTATTCTGCTTGTCTGGGTTTGAGTATTGTGAGCTACTGTTTTTTGCCAATAACTATCAAATAGGCAACTTCATTTTTTTAAATTTAAATATTTATTTCTTTAGTTTTTAGGTGGACACAGTATTTTTATTTCACATTTATGTGGTGCTGAGAACCGAACCCAGTGCCTCACACACTCTAGGCGAGAGTGCTACCAATTGAGCCACATCCCGAGCCCCGCAACTTCATTCTTTTTCCTCCCCTCTCCCCTCCAAATATTTGGACCATGGGAGGCTTTTGCAGAATGTTTCAGAATATCTGAAAAATCTTTGGGAAATAAATGGATCTCTGGTGCAGGTGGAAAAAAAATAACCAGAAAATCTGCTTTCTCTGTTAAGAGGGTACATTCTAGCTAGTAGAGAAGTTACAGGATTATCTTAGTAGTCAATTATTTTGTTTCCTTTACATGAGTGATACATAGAATAAATGCTTGGCTCTGTGACTAAAACTAGGTTTATGAAAATGTTTTCTTTCCTTACAGAATTAGTCACAAATAAAAGCATTTTCCTTTTTTTGAGGAAGAACATTTATTTTACTTGTACAATGAGCAGAACAATCCTTATTTGCAAATGAACAAAGGCCCATGAAAATTATTTAGTGAGTCTGCAGGTCTTTCAAAGAAAAAAAGAGAGGGGGAGAGAAAGACATTTAAGACAGGAAGGAAGGAAGAAAGAAAGGAAAGAACAAATGATGGTAGGAAGGGAGAAAGGATAGTCGGGAAGGTAAAATAAAGGAAGAGAAAAAGAAGGAGGAAACGTATAAGTAGCTAATTTTCCATAAAATGGAGTTTTTGAGAGACATTCAGAATAGGATTAAGCTAAAAACTGCATGCAAATATGTAATCTCTTGCCAGTCTGTTATTTTTGTGTTTTCAGGTATCGAATGTTAAGCGAGAATAATTTCCGTGAATGTAAAGCAGAAGGATGGACAAATGATATTCCTATATGGAAAGGTAATATAAAATAAGTTTACAATCTGTCAAGACAGCTACACTATTTAAGCTTTTTCAAAATGTTTGGCATCAAAACATCCTTAAGTTTATAATTAAATATTTTTATTTAAATTATTTTTCTGGTTTATAATACAGTACAGTTCCTTCCCTTGCTGAATACTAACCACTTAACTGGATATTCAATGTGGATATCTAGTTTTATTATCCTACAGGTAGGTGGCTTTAAGAAACTTTTGAAAAATCTGAAAAAGTTGTTCTTTCTGCATTCTGCTTGTCCAGTGCAGCAATGTATCTAGTTATTTTGTTTTATTTTTTATTTTTAAATTTATTTTTGGTACTAGGGAATGAACTCAGGGGTGCTCAATCACTGAGCCACAGTTCTAGTCTTTTTTGGATTTTATTAAGAGACAGGGTCTTGCAAAATTGCTTAGGGCCTCACTAAGTTTCTGAGGCTGGCTTTGAATTTGTGATCCTCCTGCCTCAGGCTACCAAGTCATTGGAATTACAGATATGTACCAAACATGCCTGACAAGTCATTTTATTACTACATATTTTGTGTTTCGATATATCAAGTATAGGAGTTGAGGTTATAGCTCAGTGGTAGTGTGTTTATTAGCCATGCACGAGGAACTGGGTTTTATTTCCACTACCACAAAAATAAATACATAGGTAAATAAGAGAGAGAGAGAACAAATAAACAGGTAAATCAAAATCCCTTGGGATCCTTGTTAAAACTGAGATTTGGGTTACTAAAAAAAAAGGCCTACTGAATCAGTATCTTTGGGGTGAGAGAGAAGCACTCCTAGAATTTTCATTATAACAAGAATCCAGGGTCCTTCTACAGTAAAAAGGGCTGACTTCTACAACCTTGGATATTTGAAAATATTAAGTAAAATCAAAATAAGTACTCAAGTTATTTTGAACACTGAGGTAGAAGAGGAAGAAAATATAAGAACAATTTTTCTATTGAAATAAATATTATGAAGTTTACTTTTATATCTTTTAGAATGCTGGTTTATATTATTTGGGGGCATAAATGGAAATTTTGTATTTAGTCATTCTAAACATATATTTCTTAATAATTTGAGCTACTTGTTACCATAAAAATGCAAACTACCATTCAAAGTAGTTGTTTGTTCACTTCCACAGAAAAGAATCAGAGATAAACAGTAATTTTAATGTTACCAAGCCTTTATCTTTTGCAAACAGGTGTATCAAATGCTTCTAAAAATATTTAAGTAATTTTCTCTATTTTATCTTTCTGATGATTTTACACACACACACACACACACACACACACACACTTACACAATTTCATTATAAAGTTTTCAAATTCTACTAGAAAAATTTTATTTTTGTTTTTTTAGTTGTTAAGTGTTTTCCCGTGACAGAACCAGAGAATGGGAGAATTATCAGTAGTGCAACAGAACCAGATGAGGAATATTATTCTGGACAAGTCATGCAGTTTGAGTGTAATTCAGGCTTCAAACGTGAAGGACACAAAGAAATATATTGTTCAGAAAATGGTCATTGGAGTAATGAGAAACCAAGATGTGTGGGTGAGATATATTTAACTGCTTGCTTGATTGTTCTTAGTTTTTCTTATGAAAATATATATTTAAAAACATTGTACACAATAATGAATATCAATAATTATTAAAAAGCTAATGTTTATTAAGCATGTATAATATCCCTGTAGTTGATCTTAGTTTTCTATATGTCATCTATTTTCTACCTACAAAACAGTTTTATGATTTGTATGTACTAGTATCATCTCTATAATTTAAGAAAGTTTGGTGCAAAATTGTTGGCTGATTGATCAAAAAACTAACAAGAACAATTAGAGGAGGAAAAGTTTATTTGAGGTCTCTCAGTTTCAGAGGTCTCGGTCCATGGATAGCCAGCTCCATTCCCTGGGGCTCAAGGGACATGATGGTGAAATAATGAAGCAATGGAAAGTAGCTCAGGACATGATGATCAAAAATGAGAAAGAGAGAGAGAGAGAGAGAGAGAGAGAGAGAGAGAGAGAGACTCTCTCCTCACAACATACAAAATGCATACCCCAAAGATATACCCTTAATGACCCACCTCTTCCAGCCACACCCTACTTACTTTCAGTTACCACTCAGTCAATTTCTATCAGAGGATTAATGCACTGATAGGGTTAAGGCTCTCCTAATCAAATAATTTCACCTCTAAATCTTCTTGAATTGTCTCACACATGAGCTTTTGGGTGTTACTTCACATGTAAACCACAACAAAAATCAAATCATGCAGCCTAGATCCACAGCATAGGGAGTCTAGATTTAAACCTAGGTTATTATCTGACATCAACATCCATACTCTAACCATAAATATATTGTTGTTGGCTCTTTTTTCAGGGTGGTGGGTACAAGGGATTGAACTCAGGGGAAATCAACCATTGATCCATATCCCTAGCCCTTTTTTGTATTTCTTTAGAAACAAGGTTTGAGTTGCTTAGTGTCATGGAGTTGCTTAATGTCTTGCTGTTCCTGAGTCTGGCTTTGAACTTGAAATTCTGCCTCAGCCTATGCTGCTGGGATTACAGCATATAATACCACTCCTGGCTGTAGTTGGCTCTTACAGGTTGAAAGAGAATGCTCAGCCTTTCTGTGCTGATCTCCAGAAAAGTCTATTTTTAATTCTGGATGCCAAATATTTATTATTTGTTTCCACTGATGCATCATGATGGCATTATATTTTTGAATAACTCATCTTTGATAACTTATTTCTAGGAAATGATTCTCTTTCATATTTATGCTGAAAGTTAACAATGAACTGCTGAACATAATTGAATCCATCAAATAAATAATTTATTTTAGAAAAATTTCTAAGTGTAAGCCATGATTTCTTCAGTTTATTTTGTCATGAAACAGCTGATTTGTATATCTTGATTCATCAATAATTTTGGCTTTTAAGTTAAACATTATGACCAATTAATTTAATATTTACCATACTTCATTTAACCTATTCTTGTTGGGAAGAAGTTTCTGCCATATTTATTTATTTATTGTCTAAAACCTCTGATTTATTCATATTTTTTTATCTAGTCTACATTACAGTAAAAAAATAAAAAATAAAAAGTTTCTTAAGAATTCTAATAGAAATAGTTCTTTGTGATAATAATGTTAAGTTAAATACTTTAGAGGTTCATATATGGGATTTCTATGGTCACAGCTAGATGTCATGACTAGCAGAACCTTCCTGGAATTACAGATGCTTAAGGAAAGTCTTACAGGAAGAGAGGACTATTTTTAGGTGACCATGAAGAAGGGAAAAGCATGCCAGTCCCAGGAAGGTCAGAAGAGGAACATAGAAAGGCAGTGAGGCTTCAATAAGTGTGAAGTCCTATTGTTCCTTGTCCACTGTCCACAGGGGCCTTGCGTAGGATGCAGTCAGGTGATAATCAGTGATGAACTGAAGACAGGCCAGTACAAGGTACTGAGAAGCTAATGCACCATTCTTAAGAACTTAGCTTTAATGAAGACTGATTTGGGAACTGGTGAAGGATTTCAAGTGGAGGAATAAGGTGACCATTTGGAAGTTTTTGTAGTTAAACCCAAGAAAAAGAGATTAGGAAGATGGAAGAAGAGGATTTCGGAAAACAGTTATCATTGTCACTATCTCAGGGAAAAGTGTTTGAGAGAAGTGGTGTCAAAGATGATGGGCAGTTTTCTGTTGTTATTGTTTGTGTGTTTGTTTTGTTGTGTTTTTTGTTTTTGACAGAAAACCTGTATAGATGGTGAAGACAAAAGCAGAATCTCAGTTACTTCCAAAGATGTAATGAAAAATGAGTTGAATAAATTTCCTTGAGAAAGTTTTCTGTTGAATAAGTACTCTAATCAATAACGAGAAAATGTTTTATTTTTATAGGTCACTTGGAGAAAATACTTATCACAGTAAATCTATATTCAATATCACATATACATTTGATGAGTATTACTATCAATTACTGCCAAAGGACTAATTTACCCTTAAACTAATGTTGAAATATAATTTTACTCAGAAATTTAGCTTCTGGCAAAAATAAAGAGCAACAGATGATAGCAACTGATGTTAAGAATAACAGATAAATCAGACAGTCAAGCCAAAAGAGAACTTTTGTTTGGTTGGCTGATTTACCTAATTTCTATTTTTATTTTTTTATTTTATTTTATTTTTTTTAAATTATTTTATTGTTGGTTGTTCAAAACATTACATAGTTCTTATTATACCATATTTCACAGATTGATTCAAGTGGGTTATGAACTCCCATTTTTACCCCGTATACAGATTGCTGTGTCACATCAGTTACATTTCCATTGATTTACAAATTGCCTTTCTAGTGACTGATGTATTCTGCTGTCTATCCCATTCTCCACTGTCTATTTTTATATAAACACAACTTGGTCATAGTCCTTTAGTTCATAATAAACATTTTAGAATTTAATCCCTTGTATTTAGAAATTTCCTGCACATCGCCAGAAATTAGAAATGGCTATTCTGTATCTCCAACGAAAATTTATAAGGAGAATGAAATATTTCAATATAAATGTAATCAAGGTTTTGAAAACAATGAAAGAGGCAATGCTACGAGTCCAAGTCCCTCATGTGAAGGTAAGGTTATTTTTATTTTCTGTCTCTTGTTAAAAATTTTATCAGGCCTGGTGCGATGGTGCATGTCTGTAATCCCAGGGCTTGGGAGGCTGAGACAGGTGCATCACAAATTCAAAGCCAGCCTCAGTGACAGCAAAGTACTAAGGAACTCATTGAGACCCTTTATCTCAATACAATACAAAAGAGGGCTGGGGTTGTGGCTCAGTGGTCAAGTGCCCTTGAGTTCATTCCTTGGTACCCTACACCAAAAGAATTTTATTGGTTATTTATTTATTTATTATTTATTTTTGTGGTACGTGGGATTGGGCCCTGGACCTTCTGTATACTAGGCAAGGATTCTACCATTCACTGAGCTACAGCCCCAACCCCAATTATTTTAATTAATATAATCATTTTATGTAAGCAATCTATTTTTCTCAAAAAAAGAGTATTAAATTTGTAAGAATTAATTGTGCAAAGTCCTTTCGATACTTATTTGTATGACATATTCTCTCAAGATAAAAATAAATAGAACCAGAGGCTTAAATATACTATTAAGTAGCTAGTTCATGGTGATAAAACATTCCAGGAGCAGACTCAGGACTGTCATAGGCTTTCCAAGTTAAATAATCTGCAATTCTCAAATACATAGATTGCTCTTCTAAAGCCTAGAATTTGGCTCTAAAGAGTAAATTATGTTAACATCAGATGAGGTAAATCTCTATTTAGATAATGGAATTAAAGGGATCCAGAAAGTGGAGATTTTCATGAGCAATGGGTCTAATTTGGAACAACAGTGATGATGGTGCTGAAAAAGAAATCCTAACTCCCAGCTTCTTCATGGAAGGATGTCATGCAGAGAGGCAGAGCGCTTTTCCCCACAAGAAGTATATCTGAATATTGTGTTCTTTTTTGCCTACCTCCTTTTAAAGGGATGTCTTCCAACGATCATGACTTAGAAGAGAGAATATAGATGATTGAAGAGTTTAAGAAATCATAACCATAAAAAAATAGCAAGAAGACATAGCTATATTGTAGTAATTCCTGTCCTCAGATATTTGCAGGCATCTGTAAAGAAATGTTGTATTGGAGCACAACAATGTCCATTTATTTATGTATTGGGTATGGTTACTTTTATATTACATTGCCAGACCTAAGTAGTTGCAAAAGAGACCCTTTACAAAAAAGGTTTTCCAAAAAATAGATCGCAGTATATCAATATCTTAACAAACTACACTTTGTTTCTGGTTTGTGCTCACTTCTAATATAGTTCAGAATGGCCCCTGCACAGTATTTCACTGAAAAATCATTGCAGATTTTCTGCATTTTTTTTTGCCCAAAAGTGAAGTGCTACTAAATGTTTCACATATGAAAAATTTTTTAAAGTTGTGCAGGTATTACTTGAAATTCTTCATTACTTAACTGTCTTGGTCCAAGATTAGAATGCATGGAATACTCATGAACATATATTTATGCAGTGGTATGGTAGGGACTTTCTCAGAACAAAGAAAACATGGCACCATCAAAATCACCATGCACATTCCACAACTCTATTGTAACACTGTTGCAAATCTATAGTATAGAAATATAATGCCCAATTAGAATGTATATTACCTTATATGGGAGACAAAGAGCTAGCAGATAAAGAGGAGCTAACAAGATGTATATAAGGCAACACCTCCTGCTTTGGGGCCTGGGCCTTTGGATATAAATCCACTGGAGCAGTGCCAACACTAATATACTCTGCTTCCTGTTGAATGCCCTCCTTTCTGGTCTCTCTGTGGAAGAATCCTGTAACAGTGGCAATGATAATGCAGTGAAATATGGTAAACTAGTTCTAAGAATCAGGTGAAAAAGGCATCATCTTTCCAATGTTCTTCTTCAGTTATTGCAGATGTGGGGGTGAGAACATGAAAATTCACACAACGTCTTTTAAAAATCTCTTCTGTTTTAATTTTCATTACATTGAATTATCTATGTCATATGACCACATTTAATTCAAAGAAGGGATGTGATATCCTACCAGTTGTGTGGAAAGAAGAAGAGTCTATGTATATTCGTAACAATCCTTATGAGAGCAACAGTGCCCAAAGAAATAGAAGAAAGTGGAAGATATATTTGAAGTTATAAATGATGAAGTCATTGCCAGACATGGAGTATCATGAAGTATGTGATGGCTTTGGACAAAGAGGGATTTACAGTTCAGGAGAAACAAATATATTGGTGAAAACCACAGTAAGTTAAACAGGAGTTATATATGAGGATATATATATAGTCATATGTGAGGATATGTTTATTTTAATGTCATGTTGTGCTCCTCTAGGGACAAATAAATATCACTTATAGTCTTACTTTGATATACTTAATTTTAATGAGTACTGATTTCCACACTATTCACACATCCTATTTTTTTTTCCAGAAGGAACATGTAATCCTCCTTATATTCCAAATGGTGTTTACTCACCTGAAAGGATTAAGCACAGAACTGAAGATGAAATCAGATATGAATGTAAAAGTGGTTTTTATCCTGCAACCAGGGGAAATACTGCAAAATGTACAAGTAGTGGCTGGATACCTCCTCCAAGATGTAGCTGTAAGTTTCATTTATATCTTGACCTATTTTATAATTCTGAATTGATTTTTTTCTCCTAAACACACACACACACACACACACACACACACACACACACACACACTGACAAGACCAAATAGTTGTCTATGTTTATGTACATGATATGTACATAGAGCCTTTAAAAGCATTCTTTACTTTTCTTAGTATGAAAATCTCATTTTAGTAAACTAAAAACAGTTTCTTGCAACTCAAAAAATATATGTATGTATATAAATGTGTTTCTCTAATTAATAAAATTCTTCCAATATGTGAATAAAACATTGGGTAAAAATACTACCTTCTAACACATAATATGTTGGTTATTTGTTTCATTAAAACAAATATCCCCCCAAACATATTTGTTTAATACCAAACATTTGTTGTCTCACAGTGTCTGTGGGTGAGAAATTTGGGAATGACTTCCCTGGGTAGTTCTGAGTCAGTTTCTTCTTGTGGTGCAGTCAGTACATCAGAGTAATAGACTGTTCTGCAGGATCAGCTTCCCACATGTTTCCTGCACATAGATTTTGGCAGGAGGCCTCAGCTCCTGACCACATGGGCCTCTCCTTAGGTTACCTGAATGACAGCTAACTTTCTCCAGAGCTACTGATATGAGTGAGTGGAGGCCCGAATACCACTTAGAATCTACTCTTGCTACCACCACATCTAGTCTTCAGAAATGAGACACTAAGTCCAACATGCCCCCAAAAGGAGAAAAATAAAGCTCCCCTATTGTGATGGAGGAGTTTGTAGTTTCCTACAAATCTTACATGTGGCAAAATTCCACTCAGGTCAAGACTATTTTATTTATGGAATGCTTTCTTGGCCCTCTTCAAGTTTTAGTGTGTCTCCACAGTCATATTCCTTTTCTTTCTATCTAGCAGTACATTTTAAGGGTGTATCATACTTAAACAAAAATGTGATGATACAAATGATTGGTCAATGAATTCAATGTTAGTTCTAGACAAAATTCCAGTCAGTAACAGAGAAAGCTTTTATAACTGTGAAACAAATTTCAAAAAGTGCATAAGAACCATAAGGTCAATGTTTAGTGATTTTATAGTTGACCTTTGACAATATAGATTTGCTCAAATATATCTGAACCTGCCTTTCACAGGTTCTTATGGATAAGACAATGAAATTGACTAGGTAGGTGGTTTATATCTTTGCAATTTCATTAATAATCTCATCTGATAATCAACCAAGAGAACTTTCTTCTCAGAATAACTCCATTACTCATTGGTGACATCAAATTATTCAATGGCTCAGGGAAAATGTAGTATAAATTCACAACTTGAAAGACACAAAGGATGATGTTAGTGAATCTTCATTAAGACATATCATTCAAAGAAAATCCTACATGTCAAATTGAATCAAATAGGATAAACTTCTGCAATGGTAACTATAAAATCCTGGGCTTGAGTCAAAGAAATAAACTTCCCTAGGACAGATGGATTAGTAACAGTCATGAAAATTAGTGAATATTCAATTCAGTTTGACTCATCACTACGATGGAACAACTATAGCTGGTAATGAGACTATGAGCTACATTTAGTGAAAGTATAAGCAGGTGGATTCTCTAAGTAGTAGAATGAGGCTTTTGTGAGAACCACCCATCTCTGCTGATCAGTCCCTAGTGGAATATTATATTTGCTTTAAGGAATACCCTTTTAATGAGGTTTAGATGTGCACACATGAGTGTGAAGAATATAGCCAAGTGCCTCTGGCCTATCATAATAATTATACCTGTCAATTCTCTGCTTTTTGTGTACTTTGAAAAGACATCAGAGTGAACTAATTTATTTTATTGATATTCCATGAAACAGCATAAGGAGGTGAATAAACATCTGTTCTGCAACAACCAGTTTTAAATCTCTTATCTACAAATGGGAAATTTAATTGATTAATCTTAAAAATCTCATTTCTTGCAACTCAAAAGACTCAAGCATGCCCAAGACACAGTTCTTGTTGAATAACACAGGTTTGGACAGATCATGATGTAATTTCTAAAATCCATGGGTTAATATAAGATATTCAAAATCTTTTAAATAGCATTACAGGGGAAAGAGTGAATGTTACCTAAAAGGAACAAGACTAAATGCTAAAAAGCATTTTAATATCAACACTGGAAGCTTCATAAAGGTAAAGATGTATTCGTCAATGATAAGAGATATGGACTGTAGTCCAAGAAAGTATACTTAGAAGAAATTGTTTTCTCACCTTTGTTAAAAAAAAGACATCTACATTGAGCAAGAATTCAAAATACATAATCCAAAATCCAAATAATATGTCCATAATAACACTGAATGTAAATGGTCTCAACTTCCTCATTAAAAGACATAGACTAGCAGAATGGACCCCAAAACAAGATCCAACCAAATTCTGTTTGCAAGAGACTCCTTTCATAGGTAAAGACACTTGCAGACTGAAGGCAGAAAGATTGAATAAAACTTTCTTCATGCAAATGGACTCCTAAAACAAAATGGAGTAGCCATTTTTCAAACCTGACAAAGCAGATTTCAAGCAAGAATTAATCACAAGAGAAAAAGAGAGCCATTACATCCTAGTAAAAGAAACAATCCAACAAGAAGAAATAATGATAGTTAATATATATATATATATGCCCCAAATGTCAACATATTAAATTAAAAAATACTTTTTAAGGGTCTGTGGCTGTGGTTCAGCAATTGTGCACTTGCCTGTCATGCGAGAGGTACTGGGTTCGATTTTCAACACCTCATATAAATAAATAAAATAAAGGTCAATCAACAACTAAAAAAAAATTTAAAAAATACTTCTTGACATTAAATCCTAGATAGATCCCAATACAGTATTACTGGAAGATTTCAATACATCCTTATCACTAATAGACAGGTCATCAAAACATAAAATAAATAAGGATATATCCAAGCAGAAATGTATTCAAACTTTTTCTCAGCAGTTCATGGAAACTTCTTCAAAATAGACCATGTTCCAGGTCAAAATGTAAGTCTAGGCAAATACAAAAAGAAAACTGATGTAATCCCATGCATCCTATTAGAACATAATGAAATGAAACTAGAAATCAAAAGCAAGAAAAATAACAGAAACCACACAAACATGTAGAGATTAAACAATATTCTTTTAAATAAAGAATGGATCCAAGAATAATTGAGGGAAGAAATAAAAATATTTAGAAACAAATGAAACCCAAGATATATTAACTCTCTGAGATAGTATGAAAGCAGTACTAAGAGTAAATTTTATGTCATTGAGTATCTACCGTAAAAATATAGAGAGAGCCCAAATAAATAAGCTTATGTTGCACTTCAAGGCCTTAATTACAAAATCAGTGGAAGGTCGGAAATAATAAAGATCAGAGCCAAAATTAGAAGAAAACACAGGATCAACATTCCATCATATCCATTCAGGCACTGACTTTCTGAACGAGACCTCTAAAGCTCACAAAAAGACTTTTGGATATGGATTTGTTCGACTATCTCTAAGTGTTTCATATGCCTGTACTTGTCCACTGGACTGAAAATAGAAGGAAATGAGGAGGGAAGGTTCAAGGACAAAATGGTCATATTAGAAGATACCTCATATTTAACCATTGCTACACGTGCAATTTTATTTACCAGTGCTGTGTGAATAGTAGACAGGGTCTTATGTGGAATATCTAGTCCTATGAATTTCAACAAAAAATGAAAAAATGTTCTAATTTTACTAACTACTTGGCCATACACTGGCAACCTCTTTAACATCTAGAGACTAGAAAGTTGCAAAATTGGGACTTATTTGTCCATTATATACACTATATACACAGCAAAAACAAAATGCACAAAACATAGAAAACTGGTCTGAAAATGTCCAAATATGAACACACAAACCTTTTGCAATTGTTTCCCTCCCACCTCCTCCACATCACTGAGCAAATACAGACAGTACTATACCACTCACAGAGGTGGTTTAATAGTTCCATTCCCAAAAGACTACTTCATATGAATTTTAGCAAAAAGATATTTACAAAGTGATATTTTACTACCTCTGCGTTTAACGTACATCAGGCACTTCTAAACATCTAGACAAGACTAGATGTTTCAAGTAAGGACTCAATTTGTCCACTATGTACATGACAGTCTTGAATATACTGCACACATGTAACAATAGTTCTAATTTGAAAATGTCTTCAAAATATGAGCATTCTGGCCCTTCACCGACCCAGTGGGCTATAATGCTCAAATTTTCAGAAGACAATCTTTCCTAGGAATTTTAACACAAAACATACAAAACTGGTTTACTAATTCTACTTTTGTCATACACTGGCAACCTCTTTAATATCTAGAAAGACTAGATGTAGATTAGGAGGACTCATTTGTCCTTTATATACATTATGTACACAGCAAAGTAAAACAAAACCCATAGACAACTCTTGGCTCTCGGTAAGCACACTGGCACTGTGCTCCCCAGGACCAGCACACAACTGAACAATTCAACAGGGGTTTGGCTATTGCACCCCCCCAAAAAGAAACCATTTCATAAGAATTTTAACAAAAGAAATTTACAAAATGTGTCATATATTTTACCACTTCTACTTTTAACATATATCAGGCACTTTAGAACATCTAGAAAACCTAGATACTTAAAAAAAAAGTATTTAGCATTTTCAAGTATATATATACACTAATGAGGAGGAATAAAACGCACACGCAAAAACAATGGCACAGGACCTCCTTCTCATGGTCAGTCTTCTCCATGTCCAACAACCCACTGAACAAACATGGACAAGTGTCGCTCCTAGAGGTGGTCTAACACATTCATTTCAAAGTCACTTCCAGAAGGCATTTCTGATTTTTTTCAAACAAATGGACATTTACAAGAAGTTATTTTCTAACTCTATCATACCTCAGGCATCCTCTTTACATTTAGAATGTCCAGATGCAGCACAAGACAGGTTGGGGGCAAGTTGAGAGCAGCTTTTGCATATTATATACACATGCCTTTTACAAAGGGCCAGGAAATCTCCCCAAAGGGTGGCGGGGTTTCCAACTGGGTAGATGCGGCTTGTGACTCGACTCTACCCTTTCTCTCTTTGGTAGAAGGACACCAACCGCCCGAGGCCGCTAACCCTTCCACCCTTCCTCCTCTCTGGGGCTTCGCTCACCTTCCAGGACGGTCCGGTCTTCGTTGGCAGAGACAAGGTGCGGTCTCCGGAGCCGGCACTGAGCGCTCACCGAGGGCCCTGGTCTGTGCGGCTCCGCCGTCCAACGCGTGGCCGAGCTTTCAGGTGTCCATCCTCCTTCTTGGGACCTTGAAGCCCCTGCCGGCCTCCGCGGACGGCCGCCCTACTCCTCGCGGTGGCGGCTTCAGCTGGGACGGGCGGGATTGAACTCGGAGACCCCGCAGCCCTCGGGGTTGGGATCCGACAGTCCCTGCCGCCATCAGGACATCCATCCTGGGTGGCAGGCTCACCGGTCCTGCACAGCCAGGGCCAGACAGTGGGCACTGGTAGCAGGAGCTCGGGGATCTGCAGGAGAGGCCCCTTCTTGTCCTCAGGCCCCAACTCACCCGCCGGCCTGGGGCCAGGGACCCCAGAGGGCCCCGAGGAGCAGGCTGCAGGCACTCCCATTTCTCACCACCGCAAATTAACATTTTTAAGAGTAGAAGCTTCTTGAAAATGGTCTGTAATCAAACATAAAGGAAAGTGGAAAAATATTAATTAGAAGTTGTACAATATTTATTGTATGTGTGTATACATGAAGGCGATGGGGGGGATTCTTTATAACATATAACGGAATCATATTGCATGGAAAATATTAATACTATTTGGATATTAAAAGGACTAGGTTTTCTCTAAACAATCTCATGAAAGAGTACTTTTTCAAGAAAATACAAATAAACCTAACAATAAAATAAATAATAGCACTTAAATTTGTGTTAAATTATTTCATACATAAGAATAACTTACTAAAATATAATTATACCTCATTGACAAACATTTTAGCACATTAAAAACATCCCACTTCCCAACTGAAATTAGAAGAAAACTATTGTTTATTATAATCTTATCTATTTTGATATTAACATATTTCTAGTTGATTTCTCTGGTGACTGAAAGATATAATTTGACTTCACTAACGAAGACCTCACAGAACATAATCATCTGATTTCTGTGACTTTTCTTGTCCTGTAAACCTTGTAATTATGTTATAATAAGACATAATTCATTACTTAAATGGTTTATTTCTGATATGTTGCTCAATAAAATAAAATATTATTTATCCTATTTTTTTTTTATCACAAGTGAAACCTTGTGATTTTCCAGAAATAAAACATGGAAGTCTATCTTATGAAGAAAGATATAGACCATACTTTCCTGTACCTATGGGAAAACAATATCTCTATCAATGTGATGACAATTTTGTGTCTCCTTCAAAATCATACTGGGGTTTCATTCCTTGCACAAAAGAAGGGTGGCTGCCAGAAGTACCATGCATCAGTAAGTAAATGTCTTTACAATGATACATGTGTCTTTCAATGAGGGAAGAAAGAAGCACATATGTATTTACAGTTAAGTCTTGCATGACAAATTAGGGCCAAGGGAAAAATTGTGTGCACAAAAAGACCCAATTAGTTTTTTTCTTTTATAAGAAGCTCTTCATAAAAATCACACAAAAACCAAAGATACAAGAAAACC
The DNA here is from genome assembly GCF_964194105.1 of Spermophilus citellus. NCBI lineage: Eukaryota > Metazoa > Chordata > Mammalia > Rodentia > Sciuridae > Spermophilus > Spermophilus citellus. The sequence goes on from NC_138187.1 coordinate 131,282,501, forward strand.
TGTATCATTTATACACGTTTTAGTTACAAAACTAAAGATGAATTCAATGTTATTGATTTTTATTTTTTAGTAAACATTTGGTTAGTTTTGGGTTTTTCTTAATTGCACATTTTTTGGGTGCTTATGCATTCTCTAAATATTATAAAGGTAATATTTAGTCAGATATTTTGTTCAAATTAATGTTTTCACTTTTATCACTTTATGCTCCTTAGGACAATGCATTTTCAATTAATTATGTGGAAAATGGATATTACCCATGTGGAACAAGACATTTACTGCATGAATCTGTTAAAGTTGACTGTTATCCTGGCCATAGTCTTTCAAATGGTCAAAACACAGCTACATGTACAGAGAATGAATGGCTGGTCCCCTCCTCTTAAATGCATTCGGATTAGTAAGTAAAATGCTCTGATATATACTCATGATTTTTTAAAGACCCATCTTCATTAAACTGGGGCAAAATATTTATAACAATTTGTTTTCATGTTTCAACTGTGTAAAAGTGGAAATCAAAATTCACTGATAAGTATGTAGCAAAATAAGTGCACCTTAGTAAACAGTATTCAAGAATATAGTAAAGAATTGGAATACAGGGGCTGGGGCTGTAGCTCAGTAGTGGCGCACCTGCCTTATGTGTGTGAAGTGCTGGGTTCGATCCTTAGCACCATATAAAGATATATAAATAAAGGTATTGTGTCTATCTACAACCAAAAAATTTTTTTTAAAAATTTGAATACAATATTTTTTGGTTTAATTAAGTCATATGCATATACATTGAAATTAATCATTTGACTCAAAATTATTATAAAATTATGATATAAATAAAAGATAAATACAATGAGAGTAAAAGATGTCAGTCAAGAAGTGATGGGACATTTTTGCAGTTCTGCCCTTTGTCTCTGAGTATTTCTGGGACATGTAACAGAAAGGGGTCTTCTGGGACATTGTACATATTTGGTTTTAGGTTTTCTGTAGTGCTTGTACTAATATACATTCTGGTCAATGCCCCAAAGAAAACCTGACCGACCCCCGCCCCAGCTCCCGCCGCTATCCTGCCGGGCGACCCCTGGCGCCCAGCTCAGCGCTGTGTGTGTTCCTACATCAGTGCACTCTGTCTTGTTTACTGCTGTGCGTGCGGGTCCTCCACCTTGGTTCTAAGTGTAGTAGAAAAACTAAGGGCCTCCTTAAAGATGTCTACGTTCTCATTCGTGGAATATGAAATACGTTACTTTAAATGATAAAACGGACTTTAGAGATGTTACTGTGACCTTGAACTAAGGAGAGTATTCTGGATCATGTGGGTGAAATCAAGATAATGTGTGGAAAGAAAGAGAGAAGGAGGGAGAGAAAGAGAAGGAGCTATGTTACTGTGGAAAAGGGTCAGACAGAAGTTCAATGTTTCTGACTTTGAAAACGGAGGAAGGGGACATAAGCCAAACAAAGGGGAACGTCTCTGGAAATGGAAATGACAGGAAAATTGATTCTTCCCTCAACCTTCCAGAAAGGGATGCACCTCTTACAACATCTTAATCTTATCTTAGTATATACACGACATATTTTTGATATTTGGAATTTTAAGATAAAAACTTAGTGTTGTTTGAATTTATAATAGAATTCTTTTTACAGAAGCAATAAAATACAAATACATTATTTTTAAAAATGATTTTGCCTTGTCTAGCTGTTTTCCATTTTATTTTACTTTTGATATCACCTTGTTGATTTCTATAAAAATTCTGCTGGGATTTGATTGAGACTGAGTGTAATATGTACATAATTGGGAGATTCGTATCATAAAAATATTAATTCTTCCCTTTCATGAACATGATATGTCTATTTATTTATTTACATCTTCTTTAATCTGTTTAGTAATGTTTTTTAACTTTTAAAAGGTGGGTTGTGTACATAGATTGTTAAATATTTTCTTAGGTAGCAGGAGATTTTTAAAAATAATATTGCATATTATATTTATTTTTTCCAATTTTATTAAATCTCATAGGATTCCAATGTTTTTCTTGTATATTAGGATCTTATTAAATTTACCATTGGTTTTGCAGTATATATCCCTCTGATTACATTCTTAAAGCTTGTTGGTATAACTAATTATACTATAAATCTATGTATTCTTAGGTAATTTAGATAAGCTTCTAAAGGGTGTCTCCAGGGGAGTTTTGAACTTTCAATAGAAAATTATTAATCACTACATACTGTAACTCATGCTTATCTTGGTCAAGGTTTAACACTGGAATTCCTAACATCTTTGGAGATAACCACAGAAGATATTATTTCTCTATCAAAGAAATCCTGTCCTGACAGTTTATCTTCCTGTTTATTGGTCAACTTTTCTTAGTTAAAAATATCTCATTGTCATTCTTTTTCATGCATTTTTAATAATACGTATCGAATTGAAAAAGCAAAAAGAGAAGAGCTATTGGTATGTAGGTATTGCTTTCCAGAAACATTAGAGTTTTAATAAATATTTCCGAATAAATTTAACTATAAAATGTGTTACTACCTTTGATTGTCTACTCCATGAATATAATATGAATATGTACCTTATGTTTTGTTTTTCATTTGGAATGCCTCCCAAAGGCATGTGCGATAAATGCTTGATCCCTAGCTGATAGCACTATTAGGAGATGGTAGAAATTTCAGGAGGTGGAGCCTGGTTGGAAGAAGAAGACTACTGGCAGATGTGTCTTTGAAGAGTTTATTTTGTCTCCAGCCTCTGTCTCTGTCTCTGTCTCCCCTCCCACTTTCTCTGTTTCATCACAGGCCCATAGCAATGGAGGCAGCCACCATGGACTAAAACCTTGAAACTTTGAGCTAAAATAAATCTTTCCCACTTATGTTTTTTTTGGGGGGGGGCGGGGGGAGTATTTTGTCATCATGATGGAAAGCTGACTAACATATTTTGTTACTAAATTATAGGCTTTTCCATATAGTTTTATAAAGGTGGTATTTACCTGACATATACATTAGTTCGAATATTCCAAAGGCAGGTACCCTTGGCAAGCACTAAGCTTGTTAATAGTTGGTATGGAAGGCATAGTGACACTCTTATTCTGAATTGGACAGTCATCCACAAAATAAAGAATTCTCCATCCACAAAGATATCATCTACAGCATTGACAAGTCAATAAAGGACTGACAATAAATATTTGGGGTTTTTCAGCCACACATTTTTGTTGCTGTTGAATTCAACTGGCATTTTAGCATGAACGTTGTCTTAATGTAAAAATCATTAATGTAGCTGTATTCTAACAACCTTTATTCACAAAAAGAGACAGGGGCCAAAATTTAGTCTACTGGCAATTTTTTTCCCCCAAATCATGGTCCAGATGCATTGTAATACATGATAATATGACTAATTAGACATTCCACAGATATTTTTGTTTTCATCTAGGTTATTAGTTATATGGTGTTCTCAAGACCTGTTTTTGAACAATGACCTCATGTGTTTCAGGGAGTTAATATTTCCCACAATTCACTTCCCAAAATAAGTCCTGTCATACAAATAGCCTGTCAAAATGAAACAAACAAACAAACAAAAACAGACAATATTAAGTCTCTTCCAGGTGTTTACCTTCAAGGTACTATTAGCCTCTTTGTAAAGCACTATGTGCATCCATTCATTTGTTTCAACCCCCTGGTACCTATTCTATACCTTCACCTGCAAAAAAAAAAAAACAAAACAAAACAAAACAAAACAAAACAGGGAGGATTTCTATAGGCAAAACAGCTATGATTTTGAATATTTGTAAATACTGTCATAAAGTTACTGTACATTCTTTTGATCTCAACTTTTCACATGGTATCAAGGCAATAGTAACTTTTCCTTTCTGCATTTCTTTTTGGTCAACAATATTCCCCCTCTGTTTCATTTAGCATTGATTTTTTTCTTTAGTTTCATGTCAGTGCATCCAAATGTAGGATCACTAGGTTCAGCAGAGAATTGAGTCATAAGATGGTAGCAATATCCATCTGGCTAATATTTCTCCTTGTGTTCCCCATTACATGGAGCAAGGGTGAATATATATAAGGTTACAAATCTCTCATCCACTCTGTAGAAAAGAAGTAGAAATCTTAATTCTAGTTTAAACAGTGGAAGAAGGAGCAATCCATGCCTTAACCTTTCTGAATTTCATCTGCAGCAACTAGAAATATTGCCATGATATCATATTTAGCAATTGATCCTTTCTCTAAACCTGAAAAGACAGCCTAGGTCCCAGCTATATAATCAGACAAAATAAAATTAAAAAGTCTTAGAAACAGTGAACATTTTTGAAATTCCAGGTATCATGCCTTACTTGTCTTCCCTATCTTTCCCAGGGTATTTCAAATATCTCTCCAATGGTGATTCTGTTTTACATCCATCAATGTTGAGATGTAACACACATTTACTCATGCAAACTATCCTTTTATTTTCTAAAATGCTACCTACTCTACACACACACACACACACACACACACACACACACAAATTATTAAGTAGTAATATTCTCATTCCAATTTTTGTTCAGTCAACTACATTTTAGGTCATGAGGACTTTAGTTCATTACATATTATGCTTCTCAGTCCTCTGTTATATTGCACCTGCAGTAAAATAACTGCATTCCTTGATCAGATAATATACAATCCGTGGGTCTAATTTAAGTGCAGTCCTTAAATTGCAACCCTTACCTATCTACTCTGCACTATTGTAGAGAGATTTGTTTCAGTTACCAGATATGGAAATCCATATCCAAAATTACATTATGGCTAAAGCCATCTGAAATTGGAGGAAACCAAATTTTACCAGATTTCTTCCAAGGTAAGGAATAGATATATTTTATTACTTTTTTTTTGGTCTTGTAAATGAAAAAAATAACAGAGCCTAATAATATTTCTTGATTTGACATGAAATATTTTTATTCTTTTTAATTACGTATAACATTAGGATACATTTTGACATAATCACAAAAGCATGGAATATAATTTGCTCTAATTCAGTCCCCAGCACTTCTTTTCTCCTCTATTTCTGCCTCCCCTGCTCCCCTCTCTCTCTACTCCACTGATCTTTCTGTACTTTATCTATACTTCTTAAAAAATCGTGTGTTATGGATATACTTGGTGTTGTTATTCACTCTGCTATATTCATGCTATATTTTAATCCAATTCATTCCACTGTTCTTCCCTTTTCCCGTCCTTCCATCCTCCGCCTCCATCCCTTCCATCTACTCAACTGATCTTTCCTTTATTTTGATGAAATTCCTTCTCTCCTTCCCCCCCCCCCCCCCGCTCTCTCTCTTTCTTTTTTATTTCCCCCTTATTTTGGATTAGCCTTCACATATTTGACCTTTGACTTTTGGGGACTGGCTTATTTTGCTTAGAAGGATAGTCTCCTGTTTCATCCATTTACTGGCAAATGCCACAATTTCATTCTTCTTTATGGCTGAGAAATACTCCACTGTGTATATATACCACATTTTCTTTATTCATTCACCTGTTGAAAGGCATCTAGGTTGGTTCCATAGCTTGTCTATTTGTGAATTATGTTGCTGTAAACATTGATGTGGCTGTATCTCTGTAGAATGCTGATTTTAAATCTTTGGATATATACCAAAGAGTAGGACAGCTGAGTCATATAGTGCTTCCATTCTTAGTGTTTTAAAGAATCTTCTTACTGTTTTCCAGAATAGCTGCACTATTTTGTGGTCCCACCAAAAATCTATGAGGATACCTTTTCCCCCACATCCGTGCTAGCATTTATTTTTAAATTTATTATTATTATTATTATTATTATTATTATTATTATTATTGGGGATAGAACCCAGAAGTGCTTAACCACTGAGCAACTTCCCCAGACTTTTTTAATATTTCATTTTGAGGCAGGGTCTTGCTAAGTTGCTTAGGGCCTCACTAAGTTGCTGAGACTTTGAATTCCTGATTTTCCTGCCTCAGCCTCATAAGCTGCTAGGATGAGGCATGAGCCAATGCACCTGGAAGCACTTATTTTTCTTTGTATTCTTGATGATTGCCATTCTGACTAGAGAGAAATCTCAATGCAGCTTTGATTTGCAATTCCTTAATTGCTAGAGTTGGTGAAGTTTATTTTCTTATATTTGTTGACCATTTGTATTTCTTCTTTTGTGAAGTGTCTATTTAGTTCTTTTGGCCATTTATTGATTTTTTTTTTAGTGTTAAGTTTTTTAAAAAAATCTTTGTATGTTCTGGATATTAATGCCCATCTGAGGAGCAGGTGACAAAGATCCCCCATTCTGTAGAATCTCTCTTCACACTCTTTGTTTCCATTGTTGTGCAGAAGCTTTTTCATTTGATGTCATCTGACTTACTGATTTTTTAATTTTACTTCTTACACGTTAAGAGTCTTTTAAAGGAAATTAGTTGCTGTACTGACATGTTGGACTGTTGGGCCTACACTTCCTTTTATCAGCTGCAGGGTTTCTGGTCTAAAAATTCCTAGGCTTTCAATCCACATTAAGTTGACTTTTGTGCAGCATGAGAGACAGGTTAAATTTCACTCTTCCACTATGCATTTTTAGTTTTCCCAGATCCTTTTGTTAAAAAGGCTATCTTTTCTATAACATATGTTTTGGGCATATTTGTCTATTGTCAGATAACTGTATTTATGTGAATTTGTCTCTGTGTCTTCTATTGGGTTCTACTGGTCTTCATGACTGTTTTGGTGCCAGTACCAAAACATGTGCCTTTGTTACTGTAGCTTTTCAGTGTAGTTTGCGTGATGTTATTTTGTTGCCTCCAGCTTTAACATGCTTTCAGTTGAAGTTAATAATCCCCTTTTCTTTATGTAAATGAAAAAGATGAGGACATTTTCTCTTTCTCTATATATTACACTTGATCCTAAAACTGTAAGTTATGATCTAGGTACATAATCCAGTCACCATCTTTCATTTCTATCAACAAAATTGGACAACTCTTTGGGATGTTATGTAACTAGCAGACAAATTCCTCTTTATGAATATTTTTCATATAATAAAATAGACACAAATCAAGGGAGATATTGGGCAAGAGCATAGCATAAAGTGATGACAGACTTAAATAGTATTTGATTTTAGTTTTAATTTAAACATTTTATTTATGTTTGACCCTTTGATTTCTGTTTTTCATACAGAAAAACTTTCATGTTCTCAACCACCTGACATAGACTATGGAAGAATTAGTCCATCTAAATCTTCAGAAGAAAGGAAAGAAGCAATTGAATCCAGACAGTATGCACATGGCACTAAATTGAATTATAGTTGTGAAGATGGTTTCATAACCTCTGAAGAAGGTGAGATAACATGCTACATGGGCAAATGGAGTCCTCCACCTCAGTGTGTAGGTGAGGACTGCATGAAAACTCGAATTCTGATTTGAGAATACAAATATTTAAATAATTGAGAGTACAAATAATTGAATATAATATGCTTTTGTCAAAGTCAGGGTATAGAATAATATAGATTATCATATGTATATAATCATTTAAATATTTTACCATTAAAATACTATTGCGTTATTGAATCAATCCTATTTTTATTAATTTTATTGGATAATTACAGAGTCACTTTTTAATTTGGCATTTCTTTTTTAAAGTATACAACATGTAGTAAGTTTAAATTTCTGTAAGTTGTAGTGTTTGCTTTGCAAACAAGATTTTAAATATTTTAAAAATGTTTTTCTTACAGTGTTCCTTCTGATGTCTTACAATACTTGATAAATCCATCTCATCAATTTATTTAATGTTATTTTAAAAAAAATATTTATTTTTTAGGTGTAGATGGACACAACACAATGCCTTTAATTTTACGTGGTGCTGAGGATTGAACTCGGGTCCTGCCCTTTCGAGGCGAATGCTCTACCGCTGAGCCACAATCCCAGCCCCAATTCAATGTTATTAATTCTGAGTATGTTTCTGTTTATTACTCATGGTTGATTAGAGAAGATCTGGTGATCTCTTAAAAGCATCAACATTTTTTATTTCAATTTCTTGCTCATGTATTTACATGTTTATGAGATGGACATACATGAGAAAGGTGGACTTAAGAAGCCTTTATGCACATTCTCTGTGACTTCATAATAGCTTATTTATTATTATTTCTTTTCAAAAACCGTGAAGTATCAAAATTGACCTATACAATTGAATTTATGAGTTGTGAAACATGGATTCATTCTTTCATTATTTTATTTTTTAGGACTTCCTTGTGAACCTCCACCTTCCATTCCTAATGGTGTTGTGTCTCATGAGTTAGACAGTTACCCATATGAACAAGAAGTTATTTACAATAGTTTTGAAGGTTTTGGAATTGATGGACCTGCATTTATAAAATGTTTAGGAGGAAAATGGTCTTCCCCACCAGAATGCATAAGTATAGTGTATTTAATTTTATTATATGTGTGATAGATTCCCTCATTCAAAGTATAAGTGGTACAAATAAGAAAGTAAGCTGTAATTCTAGAATTTTACAAGGTACCTGAAGTTTCTTGAGTCTGGCAGAGAATTATAGCCTAGTAATTAAAAAAAAATTGAAAATATGAGGCAAATTGCTTCACTTTCACATCATTTTCTGTGAACATTTAGCATCCTCTAATGTCCATTCTCAGAATTCTTATCTCTCTCTGTTTCTAGAGAAACTGTCCCTTATTCATCCAACTCATGCTCAGTTTATCACCAATCTCACTACAAAATACATATTTCATAAAACTTTGATCTAAATTGCAAGTAATTCACATTTGCAGAAGCCCAAAGTAGAAATACATAATACATGTGGCAAGTGTGGGCAAAAAATAATTTGAATGTAAAAATCTGACCTAAAGCATTAGAACTACTAATATTTCTTCAAGCATCATACCTATCTTATATGTTTGATAAATTTAGAACACTTCAATTAAAATCAGAACATCATATTTTGCAAAGTTGTCAGAAGTATATTAAACATTATTCATTGGTTCTATAGGTAGCTTAAGTATTATTTTAGAATATTACTATTAAATATTACATATATTATAATTTACTGAACAATACATATTTTTTTTTCTTTCAAGAACAGATTGTTTTAATTTACCCAACTTTGATGATGCCACGCTTTCAGGAGAGAGGAAAGAATCATATAAGTCAGGAGATCAAGTGACTTACAGATGTCCAAAATTTTACCAAGTGGATGGGTCCAATACTATAATATGTATTAATGGCAAATGGATAGGAAAGCCAATGTGCAAAGGTATGTTGATGGCATTATAAATTTATGTATAGTGTCTTATGAAATATTAAATTTTCTATAACATTCTTAAAAATGAGTATAGGTTAATTTTCAGGCCAAAACAAAGTAAGTTTAAAGTTAGAAATAAAAAGTTGGAATTAAATATATAGTGGTTAAGCTCACAGCCCAATGGTTCTCAGAATGTGGTCCCTAGACCAACAGCATAAAATTTTTGAACAGATTTTATGAATTCGAATGAAAATTCCTGAGCTCATCTTAGACCTACTGGAAAAAATAATCTTGAGGTGTGACCTTGAAATTATTCATCAAGTTCCCCAAAGGATTTTACATACTCCTCAATTTGGGAACCATTGCTATAGTCTTTTATTACTATCCATGCACCTAAAATTCTCTGAGGAATTACACAGTTTATCATAGTATCCAAAAGCATTTATAAATAAATTTAAAAAGCTATGTTTCTATAAATAAAGTTGTACTTTTCTGTTACTTTCCCATATCTTTAGTTTTTTAATTGATAATCTTCTTTTTTTAAAGTTTTACTTAACTTTTTTTTGCTTTATTGGTGCATTACAGTTGTACATAACATCTTTGAACTGTGTTTTAAGAATAACAAATTATTCTTCAAACTGTGTTCTTAATTCTTGACTTATTCTCTAAAGAGATACCTCTTTCAGTTTTTAAGAGGCTAAAATGTTAATTAATGAGCAAAATAATTGTATACCAAAGAGTGATGCTATATAATCTTGTTACTTTTGTTGCATTTTAAAATTCATGTTACACTTATGGAACTTGTAATATTTGTTGTCCTCAACCCAAGGGGAAATATTTCATTCTCAGTGGTTTCAACTGTTCTAGCAAAGGATAGAGAACATATCTAAAGGCATGAAAGGTTAGCTCTGCCAAAAAAATGTTGCTACATCTTCTTTTCCTTGTATTACATGTAAATTTATTAAAAATCAGAAAAGTTCTTCATGACAAAGTATCTATTATTTTTAATCCTGCTTAAAATGTATTCGGAATCTGATTCATTGATTAGCTACTCAAAATGAACACTAGGTGGAGATACTTTCTTTTCTTTCTATTCAGATATTTCCTGTGTGAATCCACCTAAAGTGGAAAATGCTAATATAATATCAAAACAGATGCTTAAGTATCCATCTCGTGAGAGAGTACGTTAAGAATGTATCAAACCTTTTGAAATATTTGGGGAAGTAGAAGTGATGTGTCTAAATGGAATTTGGACAGAGCCACCTCAGTGCAAAGGTAGAAGATCATATTTCCTAACTTTTCTTTACTGGAGGACATAATGTGAGTAAAATATGTTGATAAAAATAAAGTCAAGTCATTCTTATGGATTATATTTTCCAAATGCAAATAATGTGATATTTCTAAAGATTTATTATTTGGCAAAATGAACTAAGAAATATAGTATAACTTTTTCAAAACACATTTAAGCAGATTAATAGAACAGTTACAATCTGAGAAAATTCCTCATCTTAAATGTTAAAACACTCAGTACATTTTGACAACTCCAAGACATATCCACTTTGAGAAACAAAAAATAGGTCATTGAAAACTGATCATAGAGTATAAATATACATTTGGGCATCTTCAGTATATAGAGTATATTTGAAAATATGTGACTGAGTCTAGCCAGGGAATCACTATATTTTAAAAATAAGTCTGGATATTTGGTCATCAGCATTCTAATATTTAAAATTCAGGAAATGAATAATGGAGATATTATATCATCCTTTTCCATTTTAAAAAATTAATTTTTCCTAATGTATTTTCTATTACTTTAATTTGAATCTACCTTTGGCTAATGGTGAAGTCAGTTTTATGTAAACCACAGAATTAGGTCTCATTTATGAATCTATCTTGCTCTTTCACCTAGTATATTTAGATCATTTATATTTTAAAAAGGTAGCAGAATACAACAGTCACTAATATGCCATTATGTAATAATGTGAGTATGTAACAGTTGTGATTCTGCAATCTGTATTTGGGGTAAAAATGGGAGTTCAAAACCCAATTGAGTCTAATGTATGAAAGATGATATATCATGAGCTCTGGAATGTTTTGAACAATCAATAAAAAAAAATAAAATAAAATAAAAAATAAATAAATAAATATTGGGCTTTTTGTTTCTTGTTTTATTTGTTTATTTTCTCTATTTCTCATTCTTGTTTCTTTTCAGGGAACATATTAAAAGAATTTCATTTTGATTTATCTTCCTGTTTTTGAGTGTATCTCTATGATAGCTTCCCCCACCACCTTTCTTTTTAAAATTGTTGCTTTAGGAATTGCAATATATACATAATATATTTGCAACTTACCACTCTACTATAGTAATGGCACTTTATTTTCGGTCAAAACATGGGAACCTTACTTCCATTTAAATCCATTTACTCTTTAGTATTTCCTGTTCATACACTAAACATTGTTCACACATTGAACATTCCTGTTCATACATGGAACATTGAACATTTGGTAAAATGCTATAATTTTTTTCAAGCATCAAACATAAATTAACAAAATGAGGAGAAAAAATTCTACTATATTAGACAGTCTTTGTTTTAGCAATTACAAGAGCGAGAAAATGACAATGTAATTGATAAAAGGAAGAATATCTAATAGAATAGATTTTTTTCCTCCTTACTCTGTTCATTTGTTTGATAGCTCAATTATCCTTTCCCCTCTTTCTGGGCCTCCAACATTTTCTTTTCCTCTAAAAGTCTCTGAAGTTTGATTGATTCATTGATTGATTTTCAGTCTATTTTTACACTGGATAATTTATGTTGTTATATCTTGAAGTGCATGGATTTATCCTTTGGACATCCTCAAACGGTTCAGTCTGTCCAGTGAGACATTTTGTTTTGTGTTTAACTTGTTATATTTATCTGTTCTAAACCCTACTGAGCTTTTAAGAAACATTGACTATCAATATATTTATCACATCAGTATTCTCTTTTATTATCTTTCTTGTTGACTGTTTATTTAGCTGTGCAGAAGGTTTTCAATTTAATATATCAACTTTGTCAATTTTTGCTTTTGTTTCTTGGGCTTTTGTGGTTCTATCCAGAAAATTGTTGCTTGAACCAGTTTCTTAATTCTCCATATTTTCTTCTAGTAGTTTTAGAGTTTTCAGGTTTTACATTTAAGCCTGTGTACATTTTGAATTTAATTTTGTACATGGAAAGAGGAGTCAAGATTCAATCATCTGTATGTGGATATCCATTTTTAGCATCATTTATTGAAGAGGTGGTCCTTTATCCAGTGTTTTCTTTTTTGGAAACTTTGTTAGGAATCAGCAGATATAGATGCATGGATATATCTATATGTATGTATGTATCTATCTATAAATACACATATTTATGGAGAGAGAGAGAGAGAGAGAGAGAGAGAGAGAGAGAGAGAGAGAGAGGAGGGAGGGAGGGAGGAGGGGGGGGAGAGGGAATGAGAGTGTGTCTGTATTCTGTACCATTAGTCATTGCATCTGTTCTTATGCAAATACTATCTCTTTTGGTTGCTATGGTACTGAAGTATGTCTTGAAACCAGTTATTGTGATTCTTACAACCTTTGTGTATTTATTTTTTTCTCAAGATTTCATTAGCTCTTCAGGGTCTTTTGTGCTTCCATATGAATTTTAGAATTTTCTTCTGTAGTTCTGTGATGAATATCATTCATATTTTAATGGGAATGGCTTTTAATCTGTAAATTGCTTAAGGTATTATTGCTGAAGGAATATATGTTTAAAGTATTATTACTAACACTAATTCTTCCAATCCATGAGCATGGGGAGTTTCTTATTTATTTTTTATCTTCTTCAATTTCTTTAATCAGTGTGTGGTAGATGTCTTTTGTTCTTTGCGATTTTGTTTGCTTGTTGTAAAGATTCATGAATGGGATTGTTTTTATTATTTGGTTCTCAGCACATTCATTATTGGTATATAAAACTCTCACTAATTTTTGTATATTGATTTTGTATCTTGCTACCTTAATGACTTTATCCATTCTAATAGTCTTTTGGTGGAGTCTTTGGGTTTTTCTATATATTTAAACATATCATCTGCAGAAACAAATAATTTGACTTCTCTCCTTCCAATTTGTATGCCCTTTATGTCCTTATTTCGCTGTTCTGACTAAAATTTCTAGTACTCTACTGAATAAGAGCAGGGAGAATAGATACCCTTGTTCCTGATCCTAGAGGAAATGTTTTCAACTTTTCTCATTTCAGTATATTGCCTGTGGCTATGTCTTGTATGGCCTTTATGATGCTGAGGTACGATCTTCCCAAACCTTATTTGCTCAGGACTTTTATCAGGAAGTCATGCTGAAATTTTTCAAATGAATTTTCCATATCTACTAATCGCATGATTTTTATCCTTCCTTCTATTAATGGGATGTATTATGCTTATTGATCTGAATATGTTGAACCATCCTTGCATCTCTGGGATGGAACCAATTTGATTGTGGTGAATAATCTTTATGATTCTCTGTTGAATCACATTCAGATTTGCTCATATTTTATTGAGAAATTTTACATCGATGTCCACCAGTGTTATTAGTCTACAGTTTCTTTTATCTTGTATTCTTGTTGCTATGGTACTAGGGTAATGCTAGCCTCAGAGAATGGGTTGGAATGATTCTCTTTCAAATCTTTGCAACAAATTTAAAAGAAATGGAATTAGTTCTTTAAAGATTTCGAAAAAATAATCAGTAAAAGCGTCTAGTCATGGGCTTTCCTCAACTTTTTATTACCGATTCAATCTCATTCACTCTCTTTTGGACTGCATGTTTTCATGGTTTAATTTTGGCAGAACGTATGTGTCTAATAATTTATAAATTTCTTCTAGGTTCTCTAATTTATTAGCATACATTTTCTCATAGTAATCCCTAATGACTCTTTGTATTTCTGAGGTATTGGTTGTAATGTCTTTTATTTTTTTTTCATCTCTTTTTTGTTTGAGTCATCTTTTTCTCAGTCTTATTAAAGTTGTGTTCATTGTTCTTACCTTTTATGATAACCGACTTGTTTCATTAGTCTTTTCTATTGCTTATGCATGTGACACCCTCTCTATCTTATACATTTTATAACTGAAAATTTATCGCATTTGACCAATATTTCTTTTCTCTCTCTCTTTTTTTTTGTGAGGCTGGAGGTGAAAACCAGGGCTGGTGCATGCAAGGCAAGAACTCTACCAACTGAGCTATATCTCTAGCCTTTTGACCAATATTTTAATTAAAGAAAAACCAGCCAGTCATGGTAGTGCACTCTTGTAATCCCAGAAACATGGGATCCTGAGGCAGGATGATCACAGGTTTAAGGCAAGTCTCAATAATTTAGTGAGACCTTGTCTCAAAATAATAATAATAAAAGAAAGGAATGCAGATGTAGTTCAGGGATAAAGTGTCCTTGGGTTCAATTTCCAGTCCAAAAAAAGAAAAACAAAATCAGCCATGATACCATAATGGTTTTACACTCTAAAATGCCAAGCTCTTAATATGATAAATGATCTTAAGAATTGGTAATAAAATATAATTATCACACATTAACCACCTAATTCTTACATAATTTACTATTTTAACTTTATTTTAATCTATATGTTATTCATACAGAATTTGTTCAGCAAGAGTTTTCAGGAAGAATTTTCTGAAATATTAAAAACATTCTACTTGAAAACCCCAAAGTCTTGGTAAAAGACTCATTTCTAACTTAGTATTATACTCATTTATTTTTTTCAGATGCATGTGTAATATCAGAAAAAATCATGGAAGATACCACATAACCTTAAGGTGGAAAGGATAGTAAAAGCTTTATGCTTCATCAGAGGACACAGTTGAATGTGTGTGTAAATATGAATATTCTCCATCAACGTGATGTCAATCATTTTGTACAAGGTGCATTTCGTACAAGGTGTATCGATGGTCACCTGGAATATTCTTTTTGTATTAAGAGCTACTCTTAATCTCATTAAAATGTGCACTTAAACTATCATAACTGTTACTATATAACTATGGAAAAAATGATTGGCAGAAAATGCAATAAAATCTGTAAAAACTATAATTGTGCTTAGAGGTAGGATTGACTTGTTTAATTCCTTTAAAGAGACAGTCTCTAAATTATGGTGGTTTAATTTGTGATTTTTTTTTTTACTTTACAGTAGTATGAAAGTGATATGTATTCAGCAGAAATTATACTTTAATCTGTTTCTGCGACTAGAAGTACATGGTAGACAACTTTTATGGTATTGAGTAACAGCAGTTAACAGCATCCAATTGGCCTTGTGATCAACAAAGTGAGCAATCACTATACTACAGGGTACTGTTCTGCTAAGCTATGATATATGATAGGTTGGTATATTAAATGCATGTTAAACTTAAAATAATTTTAATTTATCATGAGCTAATCAGGATGTAACATTCTAAATTGAGTATCAGCATTTATATTATATTGTACAATTTTTAAACCTTTAATATACTCAGTTTTGAACTTTGAGAATAAGTCATTTTGAATGACAATGCCTAAAAACCAAGGTGATCATGTGGAGAAATATAAACACCTCATTGGTAATGATCTCAAGGTCAAATAATTCTTTAATGAGTTTTTTTGTTGTAGATTTCTTTTTTCTGTTTTTAAAATTTCAGTAACAACATCTTGAAGTGTAATTTTATATCTTTGCATCAGACAGCACTATTTAGTTAAAATCACTTTGTCTAGAAACATTTTTGATTTTTAAAATCTTAGGATGAAAATAAAGATAAAGATAAAAAATGTACAAAACTTTAAGGTGATAAATTGTTACCTCTTATTGCATAAAATCATAAAGCTTATATTAAATGCTTTCCTCTTGTTTGAGATCCTGATTTAGATAAATTGAATTGAGACAGATTTTTCAATTTTAATGAAATTGGTTACAACAAGCAAGTAATCCTTGTGTTTAATTTTAACACCTGAATATACTTAACTCAGTCCCATTGGGCCACTATAACAAATATAACTTGTCCATTGTGGCTTATTTTAAAAAGACATATCTTTCATACAGTTCTTGGAGCTGAGATGTCCAAGATCAAGGCACCAGCTAACTTGGTGTCCCAGGACAGCTTACTCTGTTTTGCAAATGGCGTCTTCTCACTAGGTAGAAGCGGCAAGGAAGTGCTCTAGCCTTTCCTTGTAAGGACACTGCTTCTACTCTTGAGGATGGAACCCCATCACCTATTCACCCCAAAAGACTTCATCTTCTAATATGCTCACTGTGGTCACTAGGAATGAAACAGTGACATTTAGGGGGACACAAACATTCAGGACATAGAAGAGAATAGGGAAGGAAAAAGACAGTCCATGCCACAGAACCAAAAGGCAGTAGTGGTGTTACTCTTCTATTTCACAGAGGAATTCAGCCAAACATTGTAAGACAGAGATAAAAGAAGGTTATTTTACACACACACACACACACACACACACACACACACACACACATTCTCTCCAACATGGGAGAAGCTAAATGTAAAAAAGCAAATGTTAATAGATCTTAAGGGAGAAATAGATTGCAAAATAATAATAGTAGGGTGCTTCCATACTCCATCTTTAATACAATAGATAGGTCATCCAGACAGAAAATCAATAAGAAAACCTTGGACTTTAGCTGTATGTTACACCAAATAGACTTAACAGATATACATAGAATATTCTACACAGTAGCAGAATACACATTATTCTGTAGTGCATACAAACATTCTCCAGGATAGGTCATAGGTTATGCCACAAAACAAATTTCAAGTATTTAAGAATGCTGAAATTATATCAAGTATCTTTGCCAAATAAAAGTCCCAAACTATATGTCAATAACAGGGAATGTTGGTATATTTACAAATATTTTGCATGATTATCTGCATAAGGGCAGCTTAAGAGCATGAACATCAATAACCCTCACTTCTTCATATTTTTCAGATAAAAGTTATAGTGGTAACAATGTTCTTCCCTTTAGTCCATACTTTAAACCTATGAAAAAAGGCAGTTCAAACTTTTTACATTTGAAAGAATGGAAAATAACTGAATTAGGCTTCTAATTTATCTTTTAAGTAAGAAGCACACTGGGGAATGATATTGCCCAAATTATATTGTTATATTGTGTGTATATGTAGAAATATGTAGTAATGAAACCCACCATTATATATGTATAATTATAGTGCACCAATAAAGATATGAAATATGTAAAAAGAATAGATTTCACATATCAACAGTCACTCTTAGCATTCTGATACTGGCTGCCTAAGCCTGTTTTCTAAATACATTAAGAACTATGGCATCTTCATTACTTCTTGAATTTCAAGGTAATTTCTTGCAGGTTCAACAAATAAGGCACAGATCACTCTGAGTTTCTAACAACACAGAATCAAATAGGACAGTGAGGACTTCGTCTCAAAGTTCTGCAAAGAACTGACCTTACTATCTTATCACATGAAATTTGGTCTTGCCTCTCAACTAGGCAGGAGCACTTGAGTTACCAAAACAAAGTATTAAGGGAATCAAACTAGTTAATATAGATCCAATATCTTTGTTTTCTGCTATTAAACCCTCACAAATCACCAGAAAGTTTATCAGATGATGGCACAGTCATGGACAAGTAGTATAATTTTGTTTTGAAAAAGATGCCAGCTACTTTACAATAACATAAAAAAGAAAGGTTCACTATTCTTTTGCTTGACACATTTGGTTAAAAACATGAGCCAGCGTCTGGGGATATACTCATTTGGTAGAGTGCTTGCCTTGCATGCAAAAAGCCCTGAGTTCAATCCCCAGCACACACACACACAAACATGAGCCAACATATTTTCTATCCCAGTAGGTCATGCCCTGTGTATAGCCCAAGGAGCACCCCTCCCCTAAGAAAATACAAATATAGCTTAAGCAGGGTTGCAGCATCCTGCCTAGTACCATTGAGCAAGGTTGTGTACTATATGCCCACAGACCACTACTTCAACCCTAGTTGGATGTGACCCAAATTCAAAATAATTAACCAAATCACTATAAAGCAATTCTTAAAAGCTGAAAAACTAAGGCCAATGGCTTTATTCAAGACAGCTAAATGTATGCCAGTCAATGTTCTGAAATTCCTGCAAGGAAACCACCTTTTGCTTATACTCCCAAAGATCCTTGTACTTTATATATGCTTCTAACACAGAAATTATTAGAGAAAAATAAGAATCTCTCACTTACGTAAAATTGCTCTGGTTTTTAAAAGCTCAAACAAATTGGTCACATGTGTTTATATTTTATATATATTTTATATTATATATGTATTTTAAGGCCACTATTAAGCTAGTCAGATTCTAAGTTTCAAAACCAACCTTTGTACATTTAATACTAGCTTTATAATGAGGGCTAAAAAATATTCTTATTCCCTTAGATGGAAAAAATATTCATGTAAAAAAGTTTTGAACTAAGAAAAGTACCGGTAATATATCAGCAGTAAATGACTTGATCTGTTCTGTTCACACATTAAGTTACAATGCAAGAACTAATCAAATTAACATTTAGATAATTTACTATTGTAAATACTATGTAAATTTTTGTTTTCCACTTAAATTTTGTTCACGTTTACAGATTATTTGCTTTCTTTGCAGACATTCTGATCAAAGAAAGATGATTATTTCCTTCCAAACTAGTAGACATGTCTATTTTTGACAATATTTCTACCTGTTTCAACCTGCTCTGTGCACCGAACTCTTAGCTACTTTCCCATGTGATAATCTATAAAGACAGATATTTTCAAGTTTCTTTTTTTAAAAGAAAGGTAAAGGATAAAGCTGATTATTTCTCTTTCATGTTGTGCAGTCATTCTGCAATTAAGACATAATTATCATAAACAAAAGAAATACAAAATTACAACGATGAGTAGATGACCATATACACAAAAGCTGAAAATATAAAAATCTGTCCTTTTTTGGCTCCCTGTTTATAAAGGGCTACCCTTCAAATTTTAAAACCATAATGGTAAAAACAGATTCTTTAGTAATTTAGTATTTTCACTGGAAAAGCAAAAACCAAATGTCAAAACTCTACATTAGATGACTCACAGTCCTTACAAGTTACCATTTTAAAATGACACTTAAAGTGGCTTAAATAAATAAGAGATTAATATTTGAAGATTTCACTAAACTTCACAAATCTTACCACCACCAACTTCAATCGATTAATGATAGGTCAATAACAATGTAACAAAAATTGATGAGCATGGCCTCCCAGGTATGCAAAGTTCTACATAGGAATTGAGCATGTTGGGTACATAAATATTTTTTTTAATTTCTTATTTTAATAGGTTATTTGGACTTTGGAAAAGGAAAAAAGATGTGGGAAATGAACATCCAGTGATACGGATGGTGTCAAATAGCAGGATCTGCTGTTCTGACTTCTGACATTTTACACAGAACGTTGAACTCTTGTCAAGGGAAACAGGTTTTTCTGAACAACAAATGTAATAATAATAAGATGATGAAGATGAAGACAAGAAGCAACAAGCATGAAACATGAAAACTTGAGAACCTTTTATACTAATATCATAGGATGGGAATAATAATTAATATGATGAAGAGCCAAGTGTATGACCATGAATGGAGATGGAACAGGAACAAGGAGTCCACACACTCAGTTTTATGAACCCTTGCGTATTTGCTTTTGGTTCCCAAATGATTTTGACATTTAAATGATGGTACATGATGGATGTTTTCTGCCCAGTGGAATAATGTATAATGGCATTGAAGGCTTTCCTTTCAACAGTTACGACCAAATGGAATGTTCATAATAATCAAAATGGTAGTACCCATAACCCATAACTCTACTGATGGTGTAAAAAGAGTAAAATGCAGGACTCAGATGTAGGGCACTCACCTAGCATGTGCGAGGCCCTGGGTTCAATCCTCAGCACCACATAAAAATAAGTAAATAAAATAAATGTATTATGTCCAACTACAAGTAAAAAATTATTAAAAACAAATAGAAGGAGCAACACTGCTAGGCGGACGGTGAGAATGAGTGTGCACTTACAGAGCTTCCTGAGAAAATCCAGAGGTGGGAGAACAAGTCAGGAAATCCTAACAATAAACTCAGATATTAAATAATGAGGGTTCAGGCTGGACTGCAAAGAAGGATAAAATCAGAATTTATGAGAAAAAAATTAAGAATTCTGGTAATGGAGTGGTCATACAATGAGATGATAATTCTAACTTTCTGAGCCTGGCAGTGCTAATGAGACAAATCGTGATCATCCACCTTTATGTGTGCAACACTAAGCGTGTAAACAGTTTCTTCTTTTTCTCTTGCACTGCCAACTATCATTACTCACCCAGAGTATTCCATTCATATTATATAAGTAAGGGGCTGGGATTGTGCCTCAGTGGTAGAGCACTCACCTAGCACATACAGGGTGCTGTTCAATCCTCAGCATCACATAAAAATCAAATAAAGGTATTGTGTCCCACTACAACTAAAACAAAACAACAAACAGCAACAACAAATATATAAAATATAAGTGACCTTCTTGCCACCAACATTGTTATTTGCCTTCCCTGCCCCCAGTGACCCATCTCAAATCCATGGTCACAAAAATCATTATTCTTTTACTTGAAATTCTTCAAAAACTTTTAAAGGTTTTCAGAATAAAATGTAAACAATTTACCTTAGACTATGATCCTCTCTGTACATACATCTGAAACTCATTCCTCACTATGATCTTACAGATACTGTATACAACATCCTAACAGAGCTTGGAACTACAGAAATCTAGAGATGGGCCCTATTACCCATGCTCCATATAGCCCCTCTCTACCCAGTTGAAGACTCTCAAACAGTAGTGTTGGACTGAAGCAATCTCTCTCTGGGAAACTTTCTCCACATCTGCATCTATTTTCTTCTCCACCTGAATTCCACACAGGCTGGGTGGGTGGCCTACACTTTGATGCCATAACAACCTGTACACTACCATTACACTCAACCACACAGCTTATCAAGAGTTGGTTACAACTGGGTTAGATTGCTCCTGGACCCTCAGGAACTTAAAGCCAAAATTCAGACTATAGGTGCCCTGTCTCATTAATACATGCTTAAGTACTTAAGTAGTATTTGTATAATGGGATATCTCATTTGGAAGATTGTTCAGATATTCCAGAAAATCACAGGATTATAAATCAAAGAAGATGTATTCTAAGTGTGATTATGGTCAAATATTTAAATATTTTACTCTTTAAAAGTTTATAAATAAGAATTCTATAACACACACTTTAGATAAGATTTTAACTGCACTTTTGCTGAAGTTACTTTTAATTGGAAAAAATAAATTCAAGAAAGGGTTTTTGCTACTTCACAAGCACACAGGATGCTGCATTCAGAAGCTTCCTAAAAACAAATCAAAGCTACTTTTCTTAAACTGAAGTCTTAATGTTTAAAAATACAAGTTAGCAAAAAAATTTTTTTTTTGTACTGGGGTTTGTAAAACTCAGGATTACTCAACTGCTGAGCCACATCCTAGCCCCATTTTGTATTTTATTCAGAGACAAGGTCTCACTGAGTTGCTTAGTGCCTCACTGCTGCTGGGGCTGGCTTTGAACTCAGTATCCTCCTGTCTCAGCCCCGCTAGCTGCTGGGATTACAGGCATGGGCCACCTTTCTGATTATTATATTGTACATTTGTTGTGGTTGTTGTTGTTGTTTTGTGTTTTTCTAGCATTGCAGAACATTCAGCTAACTGTTAAATGGATTAATTAAAGGGAGCAATTCAGAAGGTACTTTGGAATGTATATCTTGAATTCTTTCATAGTAGTTTTATTTTAATATAAATGGATTCTGATTTTGATAAAATTAAACTTAGTATGTATTGTTTTTCCTCAAATACGTGATGACAAAAGGGGTCAGCATACTGAGAAGTAAAAAAAAAAAGACTACTAAGTTATGAAATGCAATGTCCTATTATTTAGCTACTGAAACAACAAAATTCCCCCAGATGTTCTCATATTACCAATGTAAATTTAGTTTCTTCTAACCTTATATTGCAAAGCTCAATTATGTGTGTTTTAGAGCAATGCTTTATTATCTCCTAAGAGAACTGTATGAAAAAAAAGGCAAGCTACTCAAAAGAAATATGTCCATCTTGGCAAGACAAAATTTTTCACATTTAAACTTCTAAATATGATGTATCTTAAAATCAACAGTTAAAATTAATAGGAGATATTTTCTTCTGTTATGTTTCATCAACTTCAATCCAAAAAAATTTTACTAACTTAATAATAGGGTATATCATTTCTAGCAATTTTTAATTATGAAAAAAAGATTATATATATACATACAAATCAACATTACTGCATGCATTTTCTTGGTTGCAACAGAACTGATTTATTGTTATGGATACAGAAGCCACTTGCTGAGAGCCAGGCTGAATGTATAGTTTGCATAGAAGGAGGAGCAGATTATACATGTCCTGACCTGTGAAACACAGCTAGGGCCTCAGAGATAAGGGTCCTAGAATACAAAGCTCCATTTCAATCCAGATAGACACACACAAAATAGAGAGGCCAGATAGATTAAATGAGACACAAATTCTGGCTTCTGCCATCTCTGGAGGAAGAACATAAGTGCTACAAAAGATGACAGATACCAGATAACACATGGATCCCACCCAGTCTCTTGGCCCCCAGTGTGGTGCCACTACCATGATTTCAACACTGAGGAGAAAGGGCAAGCCTGTTCAGCACTGTGAAATGCAGTCACTGGGGATGTGCTCAATTCAGTTGATGAGAATAATCAACCATTTCTCTGTGTGCATCTCTCTAGTAAAGAGTAAACATACTAGAAGAAAATGAGAGACTGAATCAGTCTGGGACTTTCTGCTCCTCACCAACTGTCCTCCACTACCTGTTACAAGCTTTTCATCAACTGCTCACTCTCCATGACAGCATTTGCAGGATGCATTGCATCCTTGAAGACGTCGTCTGTCTAACCAAAAGACTCCTCAGACTATGGTCCTCTTTTAAGAACAGTGGTGAGACAGCATTTTAACCTCACCAGTGACCAGAACTGAGTCATAGCACAGAAAAAGCACCTTCTGGCCCAGTAACTCACAGAGTGCAAACAGTGGAGGTTGGGTTGCTGAGGCATAGGCCTGAAAAAGTAAGATTGCAAGAGCAGGGTCCAGTGATGGAAAGGATATACAACAGGTGGCAAAAGCCTGAACAGACATGAAAAGGATGGAACTTGGGAAAACAGAGGAGGAGCTAATGGAGCCAGCTGGCCTTGCTCACAACCCTGAGGCATAAAAGGCATTTTTGTTGCTCATTGTCATGACAAACAGCACTGAGGGCACCCTTGATCATTTGTTTGCTTCTTTGTTTTTAAGAAAAAGAAAGTTTACTAAGATGCAAGGCCCAGTGTAGGACACAACATGTTTAGTGAAATGTCACTGATGACCTATTATAACATACTGAAAATCTTTCTCTGTCCCCTGCCTTTCTTGCACACCAGCAGCAGTTAGCCCAGAGCTCACTCACTGATTTGACAGACATTCATGAAACTGTCTGATTTGCCCAGCCCTGGGCCTGGGATTGTGGGATTACAACACATCTCAGAGATGGTATGAGAGATTATCAGGCAGAACGTATGTTATCTTGCAGGTAAGAAAATGGGTACAGATAATCATGGAATGTTAAAACTAGAAGCAACCTCAAAAAAAAAAAAAAATCAAACTGCCTAAGCCAGAACTTTTTAACATTTTTCCTAAATCTCCTCCCTCTCTCTCTGCTTCATGGTTGCCAGGAGCTGAACAGCTATCCTCTGCTATACCCTGCTGCATGATGTTCTGCCTTACTCTTAGGCCCAGAGCAATAGAGCTGGGGCAACCATGGACTGAGACCTGTGAACCCATGAGACTAAATAAACATTTCCTCCTGTAAATTGTTATTTTGGGGCACTTTTGTCACTGTGATGAATAGAAGATGAACACAGGTCCTTGAAAACAGCCAACTCCTTCATCTGGACTCAGCTTGGAAAGGCTGATGCCTATCCCTCCCTAAGAGGTGACACACCTGGACACACCGAGCTCTACCAGTGTTGTGGGACAAGCCCCATTTCTGTCTTCTAAGCCATCTGTAGAACACAGTCATCACGGTGCCCTAGGAAGGCTCCAGTTATGGCTCACAGATATTGATCCCTTATAACCTCCTTGCCTCCTTCCAAATGCTCTGAAGCCTTCACTTGTCAAGATGGCCCAGGGAGGCAAACATTCTCGCCCATGCTCCACACCCAAGGATATGGAGGCACAGGGAAGTTAATTAAATCTCCCATGATTACAGTTAGCAAGAGGGTCAGCCAAGATGTGAGTTCCAGGGATGCTTTTCTAAGTCATTCTGAGGACTGGCCTGCCGAGTAGACAGGACACACTGTTCCCATTGCTGCCTGAAGATGCTCATCCTGGGTCCTGGCCTTCATGGATATAGGGAAGCCTGTGGCAAATTGCAGGGACCTGAGTGAGCATAGAAGCTCCTGAAAAGCATTGGTGAGGACATGAAGTGATGAGAAACCACCTAGTCCATGGAGTATGTGGGTGATGCACTGTGAAGAGCACTTTGTCTAATGGAATTTAAGTTATGGAAATTCCGGGTCCCAGCAATGCCCTCTTGGTGTATCCTCAGTAGAAATTCCATGGGACACTTGCTCAAGGTCTCCACCACAGTACCATGGCATGGGGAAGAGTCCCTTACAGCAGACAGATAAGCACCTTTCCATGTCTACCCAAAGGCACACTATCCACCATGATTGACAGGATGAAGCCACATCCAGCAAAATCAGACATGGATGAATGTACATGAAGTCTGAATCAGGTAAAACTCAAGATGTGACGTTAGTGAGCAGCGTTGGGCAGTGTGGAAACAGAGGAACCAGGAAGCCACTGCCTGAGTCAGCAAGTGATGACTTTAGTGCCTGCATCCTAATGAGGCATGTGAGTGTACACTTCAACTGCCTGAAAATGATCATAAAGATATGTGCTCTTTTGGGATGTGTCCTCTATTGCACAATTTTAATAAAATACAGAATATTAAGGGTTCCAACAACATGAGTAGCAGTGCCCTAGCCCTCCTAGTGGGATCCCTAATTTCCCTCCAACTATCCATAAGACCCCCTCTATGCCCAAGTGACTCTGGGTCTCTTTGTCCACAACTTCAAGTTTGCCTCTTTAGATCTGCTTCTCCATAAGACACCAGCTCTCCACCTGACCCCAGCTTTATCTTCAAAATCTGTATGTGTAAAACTAGCTTTGAACTTCTGCTTCAGCCTCCATATGACAGGACGACAGGCTCAAGCACACTATTCTGAACATACAAGACTCCTATCATCTTTGTCTTCATTCCAGAATCAACAGCAAGTCTGGTGGAGCAAGCTTTCCTAAACGTCCTACCTTTCCTTAAACTCCTAGGATTCCTTTACTGTCCACCTGTTCATATGGCTGTTTTACTGACAGACTGAGCCCCATCAAACCTGTGGGATTCTGCACGCAATTATAAGATCTGACACGTAGAGCTGATTCTCTGGGGCTTTCTGTGTACAGTAATGATCTGTTGATTCTCTGTCCACATCCCTATCCTTTCAGTCCCACCAAACATCCAATTATTTGTTGTGTACTGCCCCCTTTGACACATCCCCATCACAACCCTGAAAGTCACTTGGTGCCTCTTTCTGTGTATCAGTGACATGCTTGTGTCTTGTCTTCACATCTCCATCTACAGGTTCTGAGTTGCCCACACTACAGTCAATCACTCTGATGTCATCTGATGAGAGAGCTCATGGAGGGGGAAGAACCAGCAGCTGAGGTCTTCCTCTGGGCTACCGAGACACTTCTGAATCCAGAGGTGCTCCTGACAATCTTTCAGAGTAGGCAGAATCCGGAATTTGGCTACAGAATCAGTGGGTCCTGGGGAAGAACAAGTCTTCAGTACACTCCCGGTGTTCTGAGTGTTGCTCCGAGGCATCACGCTACTTGGGTCCTCAGCATGATCTGATGGAATGGCACAGTTTTGCATCCCATTTTTTCATATCAAACTTCTAAACACAGTGAAGTAACTCAACCAAGATGGCCCAGATAGAAAATGACAGAAGCAGGATTCTAGCCAAGGGAGTTTGCAAGCCCCCATCCCAGAATTAGAAGTTGCTTATTATGTTGGCAAAAAGGAGGAGGAAGCCTGGTATCTCTGACTTTGTTTTTTATTTGTCTTCAGACTCCTGCTCAGCTCTGCATAAAGGTGTGTTCTCCTTTAAGGAGTGCTCTTCTAAAACCTGGTAGCACAAAGTTTATTAGTCCTGATTTACCTAGTCTTGAAGAGGGACAAGATGATGAGATGAGAATACCTAAGGGATTTCCAAAGTTTTCAGGGACATTCAGTGTCAGCCTTCACATCATCCTGTTCTACAACCCTGGAGTGGCCTAGAAGTTTCAAGTCATTGCTATGCACCTCCCAAGTACAGCAGAACCTTGCAACACCCGGTGACAAGGCTGGCCCCACCAAGCAGGTGCACGTGTCCAGTCAGAACCAAATTGCCCCCTTCTGGACCTACAGTCCAATAGACAAGAAGTCCCTCCTAGAGCACCAGGGAGATGACAATGACCTGATCAGCTTGTTCAGGGCTGCATCCTCATTCAGCCCTCTTGCTCTGACTCAATCCCTGCTCTATTTAACCTGAGAGCATATGAGAGCATCCCATGGACAGGACCGAGACCCTGCAGCTCACTTTGCTTTCCTGACATGGCCAAGGTGAGGAAAGCTCCTTCCTTGTTTTCTCCATTACTTTCCAGTTTGGTTTTGGGATGAGTGGTTGGACCTGATTTGCTGGGACCCCAGGGTCAGATCTCTCGCTGCAAATCGCAGCAATATTCCCAGATTCTGGCTGCTAGCCACCCCACCTACTGTTGTATGGAGGGTTGCATGTGCAGGTGCTCCTGTAGGTCTCAGCACAGCCTGTTTGGCACCCTCCTGATATTAACCCTGTGGCTGCTGGGAGTTTGCAGTCCATCCCACAAACCTCTTCACTGTGTTCTAGTGGCCATGTTATTCTCTGTTCCTTGGAACAGCCCACCCTACTGGCAAAGACTGACCTCCCCATTTTCCAGGACCCTACTTATAAAGCATTAGCCCAAGTTCATCTTGTAATGTCTGCATCCTTCAATGATTGCAATAGGAATGTCAGTGCCCTGCAGTGAAAGAGGTTGTTGGACAGGAAGGCTCTGGTTGTTTCTGTAGTGCTCAGCTTAACAGCTGGTGGGAGAACAGATTGCAAACAGGTTTTGGGGATATGGGTGCAGAGGTGACTGGTCCCCCTGGGCTGGTTTTTGAGTGGTTCTGACTTCCTGGTGATAACACCTTGAAGAACTGGGAGCCATCCCAGATCTCACTCCAGGAGCACCCACAGTGTTAGTCCCATGATAACTCAGGTAACCCAGATCTTCACCTAGAGAAGATCAGTGCTGAAGTATGGACAGCACCCATTTGGTCAGTTGGACCAATCAGTTTTGAAGACATTCCACTGTAGAATCTCAGAGCAGGAAAAGAATTTGGAGAACTGCTTCAATTCACACCTTTACAGTCAAGAAAAAGGCTCAAGCAGTGGCATGGCTTGCCAGGGATGGCACAGGGGCCCCCACAATTGAGAAGGTTAGTGTCCTCTCCTGGGAGATCCTCTGAAGCAAGAGGTTTTTAACACCTCCAAGTACCCCACCTTGATATCTCTGGCCTGAAACTCTTATGAACTCTGACTCATCCCCAACTGCCCAGATAAATAAAAATGCAACCTGTCCAAGTAAAAACCTCCATGCCTTCACTGTAGCCTTAATGATGGTTGCCCACAAAACAAAGGCTGAATCCTGACCCAAAAAGTATCCGAAGGTGCCTCTCAAAGGGGATTAGGTCACACAGATATGTCTTTATAAGTGAAATTAGCTTAGCATTCTTATCAAAGAGGCCCAGGATCTCATTTACCTGCAGGGATGCATGCAGAATGCCTCTCTGTGAGCCAGAAAGGGCAAGACATAAAATATGCTGGCACCTTGATCTCAGACTGTCCAGCCTCTAGGGTGGTGAGGAATGACTTTATGTCATGTATAAGCCACTTGGTCTACGGTATTCGGTTCTAGCAGCCGGCACAGATGGAGACAAACTCCCTCTAAACCTGCTGGTCCTGGAGCATCTCAGGAAATGGCAAGATCATGGTTCCAGTTCTCAGGACCTAAGCTGGGAGTCATCTTTGTCACGTCACTTTCACCAGTCCATCTGGACAATCAACCCCATCTCTGGAACATACCAAGCCTGGCCCAAGCTTTCCTCCACTGTCCCCACTGGATCTCAGCTCCATTTCTCCCAGCCTCTTACCTCTTGCCCTTCAGGCCATTAACAACTCCCAGCCTCTTCTGCTCAAGAGAGCACTCTGAATGATGTCCCCCAGCTTGGAGCAGGCCCTATGAGTCCTCTGCTCCAAGCCCTCTGTTGATTATTCACCTTATTCTCAGTGACAAGAAGGGAGACTAGCAAGACCAAAAGGAGATCTGGCTCCAATGCCAAACTGATCCCTGGTTCTAGAAAAATAGGCAAATCGGTGACTCATTTTCCCCACATCCGATCCTGCTTTAAAGACACTAAAGGTGGATATTTTAAGAGAGAGGAGTTAGTAGAGCAGAGGTCATCCCAGGCCTCCTCCCCACCTTGAACTCTGACTCACATGAAGTCTGTGCTTCCTGATCCACAGTACTAGCCCTGCACCCCACACCTCCATGCCCTTCTCCTCCTGCTTGCACAGGCTCTATACCTCCTGCAGGCCACTCTGCTGATGCACAGGTTATCTTAGATAGTGTGGTGACAGCTGCATTGGAACATTGAAAATGCAAAGAAAAAAAAAGGAGAAAACAAAGGCACAGAAGAGGACAAAGAAAATCTCCTGTGAGGGGTGGGCAGTGGCTGTACAATTACAAGGGAGGTGGTTTATTTTCCTGGCAGGGCTTGGAAGTGCAGAAACACAGCCAGGCCCTGAACTCACCACCTCCTAACAGCAATATCTGAAAACGTGGAGAACAATTAGTCTCTGTTTACCAAGGATCCCTGATCACTGCTGGATTCCTCTTCTGTGACATAATCCACAGCCTTGGGTGAGGATTCTGCCTGCTTCCTCACAGGCTGTAGCCTCTGTCCCAAAACCCAGATCTTGACATTCACTGTCACATACCCCCTGGAAGATTCTAACAAAGTTTTCTTTTTCTTTACCCACCCCCAGTACAGCTCCTCCTCCAGCTTCCCATACCTGTTCAGGCTCCATGGCCAGGTATGTTGCCACCTCAGAAAGCCCAGTTGTCTCTGGCACTGTGATGGGGATGCTTTGGGCTGCAAGCACCACATTCCAAACTAAGTAAGTTCTGAGAATGCCAAGAAGCTTAGAACAAAACCTGGAAGGATGACACCAGGCATCACCTACCCCAGGTTTGCCAAGAGCAAAGGGAAAATGGCCATTTAGGGAGCAGCCTCATTGTACTCCTCATTGACAACATATAAGACCATTTCCAGGACCCCATTGGCCAGAGTGAGGTCATGGGCAGCCCTCAAAAAAGGCCCTGAGGCCTCTGACCAAGTGACTGGTTTTTGACTGCTCACCATTCCTTTTCATTTTCCCTAGAAAAACCATGCAGCAGGCAGAGAAGTGGACAAGGTCCAGAGGCAGACCTTAGCTTTCCCACTCGCTCCCTTCTCTGCCAGCTTCCTGCCTGCACTGTAGCCTCCCCCTTTCCTCCCCAAAGGTGCACCTCTGGAACTGCTTCTTCCTAGACCTGCCTCAGATCGTCTGTCTCCCCAACGACTGACAGAGGCTGATCCCTTGAGCATGATGCTCAGCTGAGCACTCCAGCATCCAAATTTCCTGGTGGCTCTCTTATCCACTCTGTGAGTTGACTTTCCATCACTGTCACCAAATACCCAACAAACTCCCTAGAGGAGGAAAAGCTTGTTTCAGCTCATGGATTCAGTGCATCAGTCCATGCCTGGCTGACTCCATCATTCTGGGCCTGAGGTGAGGCAGAAAATCATGGTAGAAAGTGGAGAAATGCTTCTCAGCTCATGGCCACCAGGAGACACAGGGAGAGAGAGAGCTTCAGTGGACAGGGACAAAACATCAACAAAAAGGGACATGCCCAATGACCTGCTTACATCCTTCTCACCTATAATTATCACCAATGAACCCCTTCAAATTATTAACCCACCAAATTACCAAATTAATTAATCCTATGATCATGTCACAGCTCTCAGGGTATAATCATTTCACCTCTGAACATTTCTGTATTGTTCCACACACCTCCTATCTAAACAGAATGTACCTTTAGGAATAAACCTACTCTCACTGAAACTCAAGGCCTTTGGCAATATGGCCATTGATCAAAATAAAATGAGTGCAGTTATCATCTAGACCCTGAGAGGAACTGAAAAAGGGATATGACCTTCCTGACAAACAATATGGGACTCATCCATGATCTCCCCAAGTCAACACAAGCACAACTAATAGGATGAAAACCTCAGGCAGGACCACATGGTTGTCATATCGAAAACTAGGTGGAGACTGACTCTGAGGCCACAGAAATCATTGAGTCCAACCTTTTTCTAACATGAGTGACAGCTACCTCTTCACCAACATGGACTGTGACTCTCCAGTAATCTTCCCACCTCTGAGACAACATAGTTAAGATGCTCAATCACCAAGCTGCCTCACTTGTTGACCCTGTCCTGACTCACATCTTGGAGTCATTGAATAGAAGACAGAATCCTCTAAGGGTCACTGCTCCATGCTTCTTTCTGAGCTGCTTCTGTGTGGCTGTGGAGCCACCAGAAATCTAGGTAAACTGACTGTGACCACAGGTGACAGCCTGGTGAGCTTCAATTGGTGGACATCAGCATCATGATCTTGTTTCTAAGGTTACTTCCCTCAGGTCCCAATATCTACTTTAAAATTCAGAACTTTTTTCAGCATCACAGGTCACTCTGAATGGGTCTCTACATCCAGCTGCCATTTTGCAAGAAACATGGAGGAAAGAGAAAGAAAGGTATGGACTATATTCTAAATATGAATTAGCAGAATCCAGATGTGAGGACCTCCAAGGGTCACAGGACCTACCACTGTAACAAAGACAGTCCAAGGAAAAGACACACCTGGAGGGGAACCTGCAAACGAGGACCCACGCCAAGACATACCAAGTGGTGCATGGGATGTCTCAGTCTGTGAGCATGTGGGCCGTGGGGCTGGTGACTTCTGGAGGGAGGAGGAACTAGGTCTAGGATGCAGCCATGTGGGATGCTGGCAAGGTAATGTTCCTGACTTGGTTCTAGGGTGTTTCACCCAATTTTTCCCTAAGTTAAACCTTTTTCCTGTGGTCCCCTCCCCTTTTTGTACTTCCATTGCCTTCCATTACTGGGACAACTATATGAGGTAATAAGCTTAGAAAGAAAGGTATATTCTACCTGACTGTTTGCAGGCTTCAGTTCATGGTTGGTTGCCCTGTTGTTCTTGGACCTGCGGTGAACCACATAGCACCCTGAGAGTGCATGGTGGCAAGTGACTCACTTCATGATGGCTGGGAAGCACAGAGTGGGAATAAGAGGCCAAGGCTCCTCAGCCCCTGAAATCAGGCACCTAACAGAAAACCCTTCACTAGCCTTCCCCCCAAAGGTCCCGCCTCCTCCCAATAGCACCTCTGGCTGTGAACAAAGCTTTCCCACCCGTGCCCTTAGGGGTCATTCCAGATTCAAATTACTAACATACGGGATGAAAAAGGCAATATCACAACAGATGCTACAGAAATACAGAAGACAATTAGAAATTATTTTGAAAACCTATATTCCAATAAAATAGAAGATAGTGAAGACATCGATAAATTTCTTAAGTCATATGATTTGCCCAGACTGAGTCACGAGGATACTCACAATTTGAACAGACCAATATCAATGGATGAAATTGAAGAAGCCATCAAAAGACTACCAACCAAGAAAAGCCCAGGACCAGATGGGTATACAGCGGAGTTTTACAAAACCTTTAAAGAAGAATTAATACCAATACTTTTCAAGTTATTTCAGGAAATAGGAAAAGAGGGAGCTCTTCCAAATGCATTCTATGAGGCCAACATCACCCTGATTCTGAAACCAGACAAAGATACCTCAAAGAAAGAAAACTACCGACCAATATCTCTAATGAACATAGATGCAAAAATCCTCAATAAAATTCTGGCGAATCGAATACAAAAACACATCAAAAAAATTGTGCACCATGATCAAGTAGGATTCATCCCTGGGATGCAAGGATGGTTCAATATACGGAAATCAATAAATGTTATTCACCACATCAATAGACTTAAAGATAAGAACCATATGATCATCTCGATAGATGCAGAGAAAGCATTCGACAAAGTACAGCGTCCCTTTATGTTCAAAACATTAGAAAAACTATGGATAACAGGAACTTACCTTGACATTGTAAAAGCTATCTATGCTAAGCCTCAGGCTAGCATCATTCTGAATGGACAAAAGTTAAAGGCATTCCCTCTAAAATCTGGAACAAGACAGGGATGCCCTCTATCACCACTTCTATTCAATATAGTTCTCGAAACACTGGCCAGAGCAATTAGACAGACGAAAGAAATTAAAGGCATAAAAATAGGAAAAGAAGAACTTAAATTATCACTATTTGCAGATGACATGATTCTATACCTAGAAGACCCAAAAGGGTCTACAAAGAAACTACTAGAACTAATAAATGAATTCAGCAAAGTGGCAGGATATAAAATCAACACGCATAAATCAAAGGCATTTCTGTATATCAGTGACAAAACTTCTGAAACGGAAATGAGGAAAAACACTCCATTCACAATATCCTCCAAAAAAATAAAATACTTGGGAATCAACCTAACAAAAGAGATGAAAGATTTATACAATGAAAACTACAGAACCCTAAAGAGAGAAGTAGAAGAAGATCTTAGAAGATGGAAAAATATACCCTGTTCATGGATAGGCAGAACTAACATTATCAAAATGGCGATATTACCAAAAGCTCTCTATAGGTTTAATGCAATGCCAATCAAAATCCCAATGGCATTTCTTGTAGAAATAGATAAAGCAATCATGAAATTCATATGGAAAAATAAAAGACCCAGTGCCAATGTCTTGGCTGGGCACAAGATCACGAGCCAGCACACACCTTGTAGATTCAAACAGCAATCCTTTATTCCCGAACTCACACCGGCCTCTACAAACACGTTCTCCCGAAATCCAAGTTCTGCCCACACAATTCACCTACTCCACGAGGCTTTTTTTCAAATCCCATTTGAATCTCATGAGAACTCAAGGGGAACAAACAGCAGGAACACCCTAATCCCAGCAGCAATAATCTTCAACCTCCAACTTCCCTAAAACCCCTATTGTCTTAAACCGGGAATGCCTTAAAACCAAATTATCTTAAACCCGGATACTTCCTAAAACCTGGATCCACCCTGGTCATTGAGCAGGGTCACCTTTCTCAAACACACATGCAAGGTCACAGCAAATTTCCAAGGCAAGTCCATTTAACATGGGGTACGCTGGCAAGGAAATATCGATGCGTCATTCCTACTTGGCAATGGCCCTCAGCAACCCAGAATAGCAAAAGCAATTCTAAGCAGGAAGTGTGAATCAGGCGGTAGAGCGATACCAGATTTCAAACTATATTACAGAGCAATAGTGACAAAAACAGCATGGTACTGGTACCAAAACAGGCGGATGGACCAATGGTATAGAATAGAGGACACAGAGACTAATCCACAAAGTTACAACTATCTTATATTTGATAAAGGGGCTAAAAGCATGCAATGGAGGAAGGATAGCATCTTCAACAAATGGTGTTGGGAAAACTGGAAATCCATATGCAACAAAATCAAACTGAATCCCTTTCTCTCGCCATGCACAAAAGTTAACTCAAAATGGATCAAGGAGCTTGATATCAAATCAGAGACTCTGTGTCTGATAGAAGAAAAAGTTGGCTCCGATCTACATATTGTGGGGTCGGGCTCCAAATTCCTTAATAGGACACCCATAGCACAAGAGTTAATAACAAGAATCAACAAATGGGACTTACTTAAACTAAAAAGTTTTTTCTCAGCAAGAGAAACAATAAGAGAGGTAAATAGGGAGCCTACATCCTGGGAACAAATTTTTACTCCTTACACTTCAGATAGAGCCCTAATATCCAGAGTATACAAAGAACTCAAAAAATTAGACAATAAGATAACAAATAACCCAATCAACAAATGGGCCAAGGACCTGAACAGCCACTTCTCAGAGGAGGATATACAATCAATCAACAAGTACATGAAAAAATGCTCACCATCTCTAGCAGTCAGAGAAATGCAAATCAAAACCACCCTAAGATACCATCTCACTCCAGTAAGATTGGCAGCCATTATGAAGTCAAACAACAACAAGTGCTGGAGAGGATGTGGAGAAAAGGGTACTCTTGTACATTGCTGGTGGGACTGCAAATTGGTGCGGCCAATTTGGAAAGCAGTTTGGAGATTCCTGGGAAAGCTGGGAATGGAACCACCATTTGACCCTGCTATTGCCCTTCTCGGACTATTCCCTGAAGACCTTAAAAGAGCATGCTACAGGGATACTACCACATCGATGTTCATAGCAGCACAATTCACAATAGCTAGACTGTGGAACCAACCCAGATGCCCTTCAATAGATGAATGGATAAAAAAAATGTGGCATCTATACACAATGTAGTACTATGTAGCAATAAAAAATGACAAAATCATAGAATTTGCAGGGAAATGGATGGCACTAGAGCAGATTATGCTTAGTGAAGCTAGCCAATCCCTAAAAAACAAATACCAAATGTCTTCTTTGATATAATGAGAGCAACTATGAACAGAGCAGGGAGGAAGAGCAGGAAGAAAAGATTAACATTAAACAGAGACATGAGATGGGAGGGAAAGGGAGAGAAAAGAGAAATTGCATGGAAATGAAGGGAGACCCTCATTGCTATACAAAATTACATATAAGAGGTTGTGAGGGGAATGGGAAAATAAACAAGGAGAGAAATGAAGTACAGTAGATGGGGTAGAGAGAGAAGATGGGAGGGGAGGGGAGGGGGGATAGTAGGGGATAGGAAAGGTAGCAGAATACAACAATTACTAATAGGGCATTATGTAAAATTGTGGATGTGTAACCGACGTGATTCTGCAATCTGCATTTGGGGTAAAATTGGGAGTTCATAACCCATTTCAATCTAATGTATGAAATATGATATGTCAAGAGCTTTGTAATGTTGTGAACAACCAATAAAAAAATAAAATAAAAAAATGTAAAAAAAAAAGACAACAAAAAAACAGATTCAAACTTTAGTAGTGGCAGTGCT
Organism: Spermophilus citellus; assembly: GCF_964194105.1. Classification (NCBI taxonomy): domain Eukaryota; kingdom Metazoa; phylum Chordata; class Mammalia; order Rodentia; family Sciuridae; genus Spermophilus; species Spermophilus citellus. The sequence goes on from NC_138187.1 coordinate 131,318,172, forward strand.
TCATTTAAAAAGGAAAGGATTGGAAGTATACCCTCTATGGTCTTTTCCTACAGATAGAAGACTACAGGTGGGAGAAGCCAGGAGCCCACTTGGGGTCATCCCAGCAACCAGGAGAAAAAGCTGAAAGCTCTGGACAATTAACACACAGGCTATAAAATTCCCATAATGGGACAGGGCCCATCCAGCTAATGGTGGCCAGTGAGTATGTGAAGCAGGAGATGAACTGATTGGGGGGAAGTCAGCACCATAGGGATGTGTCATCTATGTGATCTGGAGACTTGGACTTGGCCTGCAGACTAGGAAGCACTAGCTCTCATGGTTATAGAAGAGGCTTCAAGGGTCTCCAAACCTGTATTGAGTAAGCACAGGACTGTGTGTCTGACCTAGAGACAGGCAACCCACAGGCATTCCTGAAGTTCACAGACTTCAGATATGAACTGTGTTAAATGTCTGTTTTTTTAATAGAAAAACCAACAACTTTACATTTCTTAGACTTCCCAGAACAAAACAAGGTGATGCCTGATGAATCTTCTGTGAATTTCCTCAGTAATATTACAGTCCTCAGCACTACAGTTATTAACAGACATACTGTCTTCTAAGTTTCACAGTAACATTGAGGTAGATATAGATGCTATAATTATTCTATTAACTTCATTAAGTTCCATGGAAGCATGGACTGGCCTATTCACTCTGTACTCCACACGTAGTATAGTGCCTAGCACACAGAAGTTAATCAAGCAAAGTGATTAAAGGACCCAAAGAAATTTTCAGACACAATTAAAACTTTAGAAAATCCAGCAAAGTACCCCAGGCTGTGTGGTGGCAAAGTGTGCCTGAACCCAGACCTCAGCACCAACATGCAGAGTAGACTCAACTCTGAGACACCCTTAACACCAAAATGCAAAGAGTAACCTCAGCTTCACCACCAAGTGTGCAGGAGATAGTGGCTGGGTCGACAGACACCAGAGATCAGACAGCTGTCAGGTCCATGGTGAGCTGGGATTCGTTTTCATAGTTTTAATGAATTTGTGCTAGGTCATAAATTTTAATGCAATTTATATGAAAATCCCAAAGACAATTCTTCACAGAACTAGAAAATCAATCATGATATTCATGTAGAAAAATAAGAGACACAGAACCCAAAGCAATCTCTACCAAGAAGAGTGAAGTAAGACACATCATAATAGTATGGCTTAAACTATACTACAGAGCCACAGCATTGTATCCTCATCAAAATGATACATAGACCAATGAATCGCACAGAATTGAAGACACAGAGACAAATTCACAAAAACACAGTTATCTCATACTAGACAAAGGCACCAAAAACATTCATTAAAGAAAAAAAAAAGCCTATTCGATAAATGGTGCAGGGTGAAAATTGGAAAGCCACATAAAATAAAATGAAAGCCCTCTGTCTCACTCTGCAGAAGACTCAACTGAAAATGGATCAAAACTTAGACACTAGAACAGGGACCCTGTGGCTTAATAGAAGAAAAAGTAGGGCCAAATCTTCACTATGTCAGCCTAAGATCTGACTTCCTTAAGGTGACTCCTATATTCCAAGAAGTAAATTCAAGAATCAATAACAAGATGGATTCAAATTAAAAAGCATCTTCTCAGCAAAGGAAACAATCAATAATGTGAAAAGAGAGCCTATGGAATGGAAGAAAATCTTCACCACATGCATCTCAGAGCATTAATCTCGAGGTTATATGCAGAACTCAAAGACCATAACACCAAAAAAAAAAAATAACCAAATGAATAAATGGGCTAAGGAACTGAAGAGACATTTCACAGAAGAAGCAAAAAATACATGAAAAAATGTTCAAAGTTTAGCCATTAGAGGAAAGCAAATCAAAACTACTCCAAGATTTCATCTCACCCTAGTCAAAAACATGATTATCCAGAATACAATCATCAAGTAACAATATGTTGGTGAGGATGTGGGGAAAGGGTGCATGTATGCATTGCTTCTGGGATTGCAAATTGGTGCAACCATTATGGAAAGCAGTATGGAAGTTCCTCAGAAAACGTCAAATGGACATTACATTTGACACAGCTATTCGTTTCCTCATTTTATAACCAAAGAATTTAAAATAAACATACTACAATGACACAGCCACATTATGTTTACAGCAGCTCAACTCATAACAGCTGAACTACGGAGCTAACCTAGGTGTCTTTCAACAGATAAATGAATAAAGAAAATGTGTGTATGAGCATATATATATACATATGTGTGTATTTGGGTATATATATATGTATATGTGTATATATATACATATATATACATACACACAAAACGAATTATATATATATAATTATATATATATTTACCAGCAAATGTCATGATTTCATTCTTTTTAAAGGCTGAGTTGTATTCCATCATATATATATATATATATGATGGAATACAACTCAGCCTTTATATATATATATATATATATATATATATATATATATATATATATATATATGATGGAATACAACTCAGCCTTTAAGAAGAATGAAATCATGACATTTGCTGGTAAATGGATGGAGTTTGTAATGCTAAGTGATAATCCAATCCCAAAAAACCAAAGGTTACAAGTTTTCCCTGATATGCTTATGCTAGTCACAGAAGGGGGCAGGGGCAGGTAGGGAAGAATATAGTTGCTTAGATTGCATTGAGGGATGAAGAGAGAGGAAGGGGTAAAGTGGGTAGAATGGATAATAGAATGAATCAGACATTATCATCCAAAGTACATATACAAATACATGACTGCTGTAATTCTATTTCTTGCACAACCCAGAAGCATGAGGGATCATCCTACATTTATGTATGATAGGTCAAAGTGCATTCTATTGTCATGTAGAATTAGAGCAAAATTTTTAAAAGTAGATTAAAAAACATCAATTTGTAGAAAGCAATGTGACTACAATATCTGCCCATAAATGGATCCACCTGGAGACAATCATGATAACTGAAGCTAAGCCAGTTTACAAAAAACAAAGGACAAATATTTTATCTGATATGTGGACGCTAACTCAAAACAGGAGGGATGATGGGAACAGAAGTGCAGTAGATTAGACAATGGGGTATGGAAGGAAAGGAGGGGGCATAAACAAAGGAAAAACAGTGGAAAGACTCTGATGAAGCTTTCCCATGTATATATGTGTAAACAAAACAGTGAATCCCACCACCATGTACATCCTAAGAATGCAACTCTAAACAGATAAGGTCTAATTATACAAATATGGACTATATCAAAATGAATTTTATGGGCCAGGGTTGTGGCTCAGAGGCAGAGCACTTGCCTAGCATGTGTGAGGCACTGGGTTTAATTCTCAGTACCAAATATAAATAAAATAATATAAAGGTTCATTTACAACTTAAAAAATTTTAAAAAACAGATTTTATAACTAAAAATGACCAATAAATAAAACTAATGAAATGAAACATATCCTAGGTTCCTTTAAACATTTTGATAGCACTGAAATCCACTTCGAATGAATGGAAAGAAAAAGGGCTTTTAAGAGTGAGTTTAGTCTCTCCCACTTTTCTGCCAAATGATGACACAACTATTGGGACAGACTTTTCTGGCTTCTAACCTCCAGAACTGTGGGAAATAATTCTTTACTGATAAAAATTAAAATTTAAAAATTGCAATATTTACATATAATACATGAATATATAATATATATTATAATATATAATAGACATGACATATAATAGATATTATATATCTGTAAATATTATATATTTATATATCTATTACATATATTTAAATATATATTTATATATCTTGCATGTAACAATACCTTTGAAACCGGAGTTGGAAGATGAAAATCCATGGCTTCTGCTGGTAGATAGGATCTGTGCGCATGGGGTGGGGAAGCCTCTGCAGCAGAGAGGGGTCCTAGCTCCTCATGGCGCGCCATTCCATCCAGTGATACAGCAGACCCCAGCAGATTCTCAACAATCTCTTCTTCTTTCGCAGTCTCTTGGAAGTGGAAGAATCATCTCTGGGAACCAAACCAGGCTGCAACTTCCATGGAACTCGGGCGGAACTCATACAGCGCACCAATCTTGAAGGTCTGGGCAGTTTCTCTTCTCCAAAACGGCCTCCAAGGGTTTATATAGCACTTGGTCCAATGCTATTGGTCCAAACTTATGCTAATTAGGACTTGAAAGAAGTACCAATCCTATTGGCCCAAAGTTATGCTAATTGGATTGGACACATACGAAGGCCATTGGTCAGTCTTTTTTGAAATATTCATAGTAGATTCATTCATGAAAGCAGCCCAGAATTCCCACACTGGCAATGAATGAATGGGCTGGGAAGCCGCTTAATGGGAAAGCGGCAAAGCTCTTGCCTCCCATTCCACAAGCTGTGCATTCGATCCCCCTTCTGAAAAGAAAACGAAAAAAAAAAATCACTGGTAAATTTTTGCTGGCAAAAAGGAAATAAACAAACTTTATAAATACATAAATCCTTATTCAAAAACATACCTGCTCTGCATTCTGCAGGATCTGTCAAGTGACCCCTTATCCTTTACCTCTTCAAAACAATTTTCCCCTAAAGTTGAGAGTCATGGATGATGTCTGAGTCATCTCCCTTCTGCACCTATGCCAGAGGTGACGTGGATATGTGGAATGTAATCCAGCTGAGGATCTAGGTCTCATTTGGGGCCAGCTTGGGAAGCATTGCTAGTGATATCACATAATAGCTACTTGTTAAAATTCAAATGCATGCATGAACAATTGCTATAGAACCAAAAGAGGGTATGATTAAAGGTCAAGAAGCAGCAAATAGGGTTGGGGTTGTGACTCAGTGATAGAGCTCTTGTCTAGTACGTGTGAGACATTGGCTTTGATTCTCAGTACCAAATACAAACAAATGAATAAAATAAAGGTCCAGAGACACCTGCCCAAGCTTAGGCCCTTCGCAGATGCACTGTAGCCAGGGCTCACTGGAGCCCAGTTTCATCCCACCAACAGCAAGATTCTCAGGTCCAGCCCAAGAATGCTTCCACTCACTTGCAGACACCTGCCAGAGCTCATATACAGTCCAGATCTTCCCCCACCGACCTGCTCAGGAGGCCAGACACAGGGTAGGCCCATGTCCACCCCTCAACTGGGAGACCTGCACTGAGCTCTGGTTTGGCCCAGGACCACCTGTGCACACCAGCAGACACCCACTGGTGCTCAGGCTCTGCCCCGATCAGCCTCGTGAACCTGCATGGAGCCCGGGAAACGGTAGGTCCAGGTCCATGCCAACGCTAGCCAACCCTCACCAGAGCTGAGCCTCAGACCAGGCCTGTCTTTGCACACCGGCAGGCCATTTCAGGAGCTCTGATCCAGTCCAGAGCCACCCTAAGGACCTGAGCAGGAGAAGGGGCCCAGGGTAGCAAGAGTCCATCCACTCACCCTGAGGCTGTCCCCAGAACTCAGGTTCTGCCCAGGACTGACTCCACCCTCCAACAGTTCCCTCCAGAGCTCAGGTTTGGACCAGGACAGACTGCCTACCAACAGACACGCCTTGGTGGCCAATCCAGGTCCATTTCAGCCTCAATGACTTGAGTGGCAGCTGAATCCCAGAGTAGGCCCTGCTGCTTCCCGCCACCAGCTGACCCCTGCTCTATCTCAGCATTCAACCAGAGAAGCCTTGCAGATGTGCACAGGAGCCTGGGCACAGAGTAGCCCTGGGAACATATGGCCACCACCAGACCCCCACCTGAGTTTAGGCTGAGCCAAGGACCAACTCGGCCCACAATCAGAACCCTGCCAGAGCTCATGCATGGCCCTAATTGGCCTCACTGACCTGCACTGGAACCTGGGCAAGTTGAGGTCCAGTTCCATCCTGCCACCTGCAGAACCCCACCAGAGCTCCAGCTCTTCCCACATCCAACTCAAAGACCTGGCAGGAGACAAAGCTCAAGTCCAGGATAGCCCAAGTCCATTCAGTCACCAGGACACTGCCACCAGGGCTAAGGACTGACTCCGCCCACTGGTAGACAGTCCCTGAAGTTCAGTCCCAGCCCAGATAATCCTTGCTGACAGGCACAGGAGCCTGGCCCAAGGTAGGACTGGGACCAACTGCCACAAGCAGGCCCAGAGCAGAGCTCAGGCCACACACAGCACCACCTCCACCCACAGGCAGAACCCATCTCAAGCTCATATGAGGCCCAGAACCATCGTGTTGACCAGCTCAGGAGCTCTGGAAAAGGTAGGCGCTGTTCCATCCAGCCACCAACCGACCCCCCCCCCCCAAACACACACCCGGTAGATCTCAGGCTCTGACCAGATAAGCCTTGCAGATGTGCATAGGAGCCCCAGCACAGGGTAGCCCTGGAAACATATGGCTACCACCAGACCTCTACCCGAGCTCAGGCTTGACCCACGACTGACTTCACCAACAGGCAAAACACCCTTCAGAGCTCAGAGCTCAGTCCAAGCCCAGGTCCACCTCGAACACCTGCACCAGAGCCCAGGCAAAGATAGGCATGTTCCATTCCTCCACTGGCTGACCCTGCTGGAGCTCAGGCTCAGCCAGGATTGCCTCTACCCACAGGCAGACCCCTGCAGGAGCTCATAAATGGCCCAGATCGCCCTGCTGACCTGTACAAGAGCCCGGTCAAAGGGAGGCCAAGCTGCATCAGCCACTTGCAGATCCCGACCAGAGATCCAACTCGATGACTTGGCAGGAGACTGAGCCAGAGCCCAGGGTAGCCAAATCCATCCAGGCACCAGGAGCTTGGCACCCAAGCTCAGGCTCCGCCCACGACTGACTCCGCCCACTGTCCGACAGTCACCAAAGTTCAGCCCCAACAAAGATCAGTCTTGGTGACAGGCTCAACAGCCTGGCCCAAGGTAGGCCTGGGACCAACTGCCACAAGCAGGCCCCAAGCAGAGTTCATGCCAGACACAGGACCGCCTCTGCCCACAGGTAGACCCCTGCTGGAGCTCATCCATGGCCTCGCAGACCTGCAGGGGAGCCCGGGCAAGGGGAGGCCTTGCTCCATCCCGCCACCTGCAGAACCCCACCAGAGCTGCAGCTCTGCCCAGATCCAACTCATATACCTGGCAGGAGACAGAACCCAATCCCAGGATAGCCCAAGTCCATCCAGTCACCAGGAGCTCAGGCTCTGCCCACAACTGTCACCGGAACTCAGGCTCCGCCCACAACTGTCACCGGAACTCAGGCTCCACCCACAACTGTCACTGGAGCTCAGGCTCTGCCCACAACTGTCACCAGAGCTCAGGCTCCGCCCACAACTGTCACTGGAGCTCAGGCTCCGCCCACAACTGTCACCGGAACTCAGGCTCCACCCACAACTGTCACTGGAGCTCAGGCTCCGCCCACAACTGTCACCAGAGCTCAGGCTCCGCCCACAACTGTCACTGGAGCTCAGGCTCCGCCCACAACTGTCACCAGAGCTCAGGCTCCGCCCACAATTTTCACTGGAGCTCAGGCTCCACCCACAACAGACTCCGCCCGGTTATTTGAATGAAAAACAGTTGCTGAAGTTCAGCTCCAGCCCAGATCAGCTTCGCTGATAGGCACAGGAGCCTGGCCCAAGGTAGGCCTGGGAACAAGGGCCACAAGCAGGCCCTGAGCAGAGCTCAGGCCAGACACAGGACAGTCTCCGCCCACAGGCAGACCCCTGCCCCAGGTCATCTGTGGCCCAGATACGCCTTGGTGATCCGCTCAGAAGCCCTGGAAGGGGTAAGCTCTGTTCCATCCAGCCACCAGCTGACCGCCCGCTGGACTTCAAGCTCCAACTAGGTAAGCCTGTGCACACAGGAGCCCGAGCACAGACTAACCCTGGGAACATATGGCCACCACCAGACCTCCACCCAAGCTCAGGCTAGGCCAAGGAATGACTCCACCCACAGACAAGACACCCTGCACAACTCCACACAAAGGACCACACTGCCCCCCCTGTCCTGGCCCTCCTGCCCTGGCGTCACTGCACCTGTGAGGGCACCCTGGAAGCAGGGCCTAGGGAAACAGGGTCCACCTCCACATATTGTGGCAAGCCCTCGGCAGCCCCACCCCCTCATGGTCTGGCTCTCCTGGGCTCAGAAGCCCACATGCTCTGATGATCCACGTGCTCCAGTGGGATGGTGGTTGATCTGTATTGTGGCCAACAGCATGCGGCCAACTGCCCAGCGTGCAGTGGCGCTGAACAGGCTGAACTGTGACTTGGAGCTCCCTTCGGCTTGGACATGGTGTAGTCCTGGTCCGAGATTCCCAGTTCAATGGGCCTCGTGTTAGGTACCATTGTCCGCCCTGCATCCCTATGGACCACCCTGGCTGCGGTGCGGCAGTGCAGCCCTCCTCTCCATGCCATTGGGGACATTTGGGGACTCAGTGCTAGACCACCAGGGCCATGCTGCAGGACACTGTAGCTACAGAGGCTTCAGAATCCCCACACTGAGTTCCAGGTAGGAAAGGTGCCCATGTGGACAAGGTGGGGTGAGGTTGGCCCTGACCAGGCCTGGGGAACCAGGAAGGGTGCTGTGTGGCTAGCTGGCCCCCACTCATTGTGGTCAGAGTTTGTGCAGAGGTGAAGGGCATATGGAGAAGTACGGCCACCTCTCCAGTTCAACCCAGCACAGGGTAGAACCTCTACAGCCCCAGGCATCCCTAGCCAAGTCACCAAGGGAGTCACAGGTGGGCTGAGCCCAGGGCAGCTTGAACAGTACCTGATCATGGAATCTGGTTAAAGTCTCTGGTTACTTGGTCACATCATCTGTCCAGTGTTTGACACTGTACCTGGTCAGAAATATATGGCTAATGTCTGTGTTTACTGTACCTGGCCATGGTATCTAATTATTTCTCTGTTTACAATACCTTGTCATAGCAATTGCCTAATGTGTAATGTGGTTACTGTACCTGGTCACAGTATCTGGGTAATGTCTCTTATTATAATAGATCCCAGTATGTAGGCATTATCTTTGTTTATTGTACCTGGTCATGATATCTGGCTAATGTCTCTGATTACTATATCTGATCACAGTATCTGGATATTGTTCCTTTTACATGGTCACAGTATCAAATGTCTCCTGTTAGTGAATATGGTCACAATACGTGGCCAATGCCAATTGTAACAATATGTGGTCATCTCTCTGGGTATCGTCTCTAGTACTCTATTTGGTTATGACATCTGGCTGGTGTCTCAGTTTGCTGTACCTGGTCAAGTATCTGCAAAAAAGACTAGGGTTATAGTATCTAGTCACAGTATATGGGTAGTATTTTGTTTATTTTATTTGATCACAGTATTTGACTAGTGTCTCAGGTTATTGTACCTTGTCCCTGTGTCTAAATATTGTCTCTATTTATTGTATATGGCTACAGTATCTGGTTTTTAATTGGTCATAGTATTTGACTAAACATTTCTGATTACCTACCATTTTTCATCATGGTATCTGGGTATTTTCTCTGTTTACTGTGTCTGGTCAGAGTACCTGGCTGTTTCTGGTTATTGTACCTGGACCTTATGTGGCTAAGGTCTGTGGTTATTGTACTGGGTCATGGTATGTGACTCATGACTCTGGTTACTGTACCTGGTCAGGTATCAGGGTCTCTGCTTGATGTACCTGTCATGGGATCTGGCCAATGTCTCAGGTTTCTGGACCTCATGACCATACTTGGGTATTGTCTCAGTTTACTGTACCTGGTCATAATATCTGGCTTAATTCTCTGGTTATTGTATCTTGTCATAGTAGTTGATAATGTCTCTGATTTCTCTGTTTGGTCACAGTATCTGGGTAATGACTCTTTTTACTGTCTGGTCTTGGTATCTGGCCAATGTCCTGGTTACTGTACTGTATCATGGTATCTTGGTATTATCTTGGTATCCTCTACTTAGCCTTGGTGTCTGGTTAATGTATCTAGTTACTGGTCACAGTATCTGGCTAATGTCTGTGGTTCATGTACCTGGTCACAGTAAGTGGTTTATATACTTGGTCATTGAATCTAGCTAAATAGTTTCTGGTTATCATACCTCTCACAGGAGTTGCTAATGGCTCTGATTTCTGTACTTTTTGCTGTATCTGGCTAATGTCTTTGGTTCCTGTATCTGGTCATCTTTTTATATGTGTTATGACTCTGGTTACTATACCTAGTCATAGTATTGCCTAATGACTCTGCTTATTGTAACTGGTCACAATATCTATCTTTTTCTCCCTCTGTTTATTGAACCTGGTCATGGTTTTTGGCTCATATCTCTTGTTATTGAACCTGGTTATGGTAACTAGCTAATTTTTCTGCTTCCTGTACCTGGTCATGGTAAGTTTCTAATTTCTCTGGTTACAGTACCTGGGCCACTGTATCTAACTAATGTCTCTGGTTACTATAACTGATCACAATGTCTGAGAAATGTCTCTTGATTACTGTACCCAAGTCATAGTATTTGAATATTTTCTCTGGTTACTGTATCTGACCACAGTGTCTGGCTTATATCTCCTGTTATTCTTCTACCCAGTCATGGCTCTGGGTAATGTCTCTTGTTAGTATATCTTGTCAAAGTATATGATTAATGTCTGGTGTCTGTGTCTGATCATAGTAACTAGATATTTTTGCATACTCTGTACTTATTCAAGATGTCTGACCCATTTCTCTGCACACTATACCTGGTCATGATATCTGGCCAACATCCCTGGTGACAGTAGCTGTACATTGTATCTGTATAATGTATCTGTCTGTGTTTACTGTGCCTGGTCAAAGGTTCTAGCTAATGTTTCTGGTTAATGACTCTAGTTATTGTAACAGGTTGAGGTATGAGGTATTGTCTCTACTTACTGTTCCTACTGACAGAATCTGTTTACTGTACCCAGTAACAGTTTCTGTCTCTGGTTACTATATCTGGTCACCATACCTTGCTAATGTTTCAGATTACTATACCTGGTCATGATATCCAGCTAATGTCTCTGTTGGCTGGACCTTTTCATGGTGTCTGGCTAATGACACTGGTTACCCTACTTGGATACAGTGTCTGGGTAATTACTGTTTACTGGTTCTTCATGTCTTCCTAAAGTCTCAGTTATTGAACCTGGTCACAGTATTTTGCTAATGTCTCTGGATAATATATCTATTCATGGCGTCTTATTAAATTTTTGCCTATTGTAACTCTACATGTAATCTAGTTATCATCACTAGTTACTGTACCTGGCCATGGTATCTGGCGAATGCCTCTTCTTATTATAACAGGTTGAGGTATGAGTTATTGTCTTTTCTTACTGTTTCTGGCCACAGAATCTTCATCTACTTTACCTTGTTAGAGCATCAGGTTGTCTTGTGTATTTAGTGCACCAGTATCTGGTATTAGGGTGAAGTGTCTATTTACAGTATCTGGTCACAATATTAGGCTTATGCCTTTGGTTATTGTGCTGGGTCATGGTATCTGAATATTATCTCTGGTTACTCAACCTGGTCATAGTATCTGGCTGATGTATCTGGTTACAATGCCTGGACAAGATACTTGGCTAGTGTCTCTGGATGGGGGGCATGGTATCTGGGTATTGTCTCTGTTTAGTGTACTTGGGCAAGGTGTCTCCATATTATCTCTGTCATGGTTATTGAATCTGGTTAATGTTTCTAGTTGCTATGCTTGGTCATGGTATCTAGGTATTGTATCTTGTCACAGTATATGGCTAATGACTCATCATGGTATTGTTCTGTGTACTATATTTGACCAAAATGTCGAATTCTGTTTCTGTACCTGGTCACTGTACCTAGCTAATGACTCTGGTTACTGTCCTTAATCATGGTATTTGCTTAATGTCTATGGTTATTGTCCCTGGTCACAATCTCTGGTTAATGCCTTTGCTTATTGTAACACATTGAGGTATGAGGTGTTGTCTCTGCTTACTATTCCTACCCGAAAAATCTGGCTAAGTTCTCTGTTTACCTAGTTATGGTGGGCCAGCAATGCAGACCCTGTGGGGCACCTTCTGACCCTGCTGGTCCCTGATGAAGAGAGTGGAGAAGGGGAGGTGCCCTGGACAAAACATGCACCCAGAGATCATGTCCTCAGTGACCGATCTCCTCCTGCTGGGCACACGTCCTAATATCTCTACCATTTACCCCTAGCCCACCAAGATACACAATCACCAATGTCTCCATCCATTCCTGAACTCACAGCGCCTTTGATCCATTCACCTACCCCAGGACTCCAACACAGAGCACTGCTCCCCTGAGGTTCAAGCCTTCAAGGCATGAGCTCTCTGGGGACTGGGAAGAGTCAGAGCAGAACAGGAGGGGTGTAGACTTTTTTTTTTTTTTTTTGCTTAGAATGTGGATTCAAGGCCGACCATGGGGTCAGAAGACTCAATTCAGATCCGTTCTCTTCCACTGACCCTCTGAGTTACTATGGACATGTCACGGAACTCTGCAAACCTTAGAGTTCTTGTTTATTCCAGAGTCCTTATTGAGCACCTACTCTGTGTGTGTGTGTGTGTGTGTGTGTGTGTGTTCATGCATGCTTGTCTCTGGGATTCGCCCCAGGATCCCCCCACTCATGAAAGCATATTTGTGCCCTGTGACAAAAACAGGACCCACACTTTAGCCTCATGAACAGTGAAGCACAGACACGAGGCAGATCACAGGAGAGAGCGTGACACATCCAAGGGTCTGTGTACATCTCCTCCTGCTTTCCTTCTCCCTGAAAGGAGTCTCCAGAAACAGAGGGTCTGAGGTCCAAGGCCGAGTCTTGAATGGGATCCACTAGTCTTGTAAAGGTCGAGGAAGAGACCACCAAGAGACTGTGTCATGCAACAGCAAAGGATTTATTGGGGTTCCAGCATGGTGGGGCTCAGAGCTCACTTGAATAGAGCAAAGAGAGAGAGCCCTGAGAACAGCTTAAGCAGAGCTTATATACTTTTCTTGGAGAGGGCAGGGAGGGAAGTTCATTGATGGGTCAGGGCGAGTGGGCGGTTTGCCTGCAACCAAGTGAGGGAGTGCATTCTGCAGTTTGGCAGTTGGGGACAGCACATTCTGGGAACAAGATTAGCAAACAATTCTCAAGATTTCAACAGTGTTTTGTTAAGCATATAGAAAAATGGAGTGACAAGTAGCTATTTTATTAACCTTTCATTCTCCATTTCTTCTTCTGGTTACTTTTAATCATAAAAGTGATCATTGGGGGTGTCACATTGTATGTCTGCTAGTGGGGTATATTGTTGTCTGATTACCATAAGTTTGACTTGTCCAATTTGGGCTTGTAGAAAGGAAACTACACGGTTGAGCAAACAGGGTCCTATAGTTAGCAACAATATAAGGATTATTAAAGGACTGCCAGGGCTGATAAAAGCATAGTCAACCAGGGGGACTTTGTGAACCAAGACTCATACCACCCTTTTTGCATCTCTTTCTCTAGCTGATGCTCTTCAAGGCGTCTTTTTAATTTACTCAGATTCTTTTACAACTCCAGTATGGTCGGCATAAAAACAACATTCTTCCGTCAATGCAGCACAAAGGCCTTCTTCTCTCATGAAGAGGAGGTTCAATCCTCACCTGTTTTGTAAAACAACTTCAGAGAGAGAGGTTAAAGATTCCTGCAAAGCTGTGATGGAGGTTTCTAATATCTTTAAGTTTTGGTCCATTGCTGTTTCTATTTGTGTCATTTGTTGTGTCCCATGGACTAGGGCAGTGGTTCCTGTGCCCACCCCTGCAGCAATTCCCATTCCTAATAAGATGGCTAAAGTGAGGGATACAGGTTCCCTGAGGAACCGGGTTGTATGCCCCCCTATTTGATCTTTAAATGAACCTGTGTCATGATAGAGCACTCTGGGAAACATCTGCACCATTACATAATTAATTACATCTATTGACCATTTATTGAAAACATAAATAATGTTTAAGTATGTAGAATTATACTGTTGTAGGGACGGACAAGACAAGGCACCTAAGATAGTACCCAAGACAGGGAAACAGTCCTATTTGGTTGCAACTGGATTCAGAGGTCACTGCTTCTGTTGTAATCAATTAATCCCCTGAACCCCAAGTTTAGGTAGTTTCAGAATTTTGTACCCAACATGTAAGGGAAGGGGCTCAGAAGTTTACAGTCTGCAGAAGTTTATAAAAAGCAGTTTTTGTTTCTGTTTTTTTTTCTCTGTTCTGGGCAAGTTAACTTTTCAAGGACACCTGGGAGGGGGAGAGCTTTTTCTTTCCTTTTTTCTTTTTTGTCTGCCAGCTGTTACCATGGAGCCCAGTTGGTAACTTCTTCATCTTAGAAATGTAGCCATCTCTGTGAAGCCCCAGCTCAAGGGCCAGAGGCCTTGTTCACATATTTTGTGAAAAACTAGTAAGGGGGTGTCTAGCTTAGGAGTGCTGATTTTTCCAGCCAGTGGCCAAGTAGAATAGGGCAACATGAAAAGAGGAAGTTTATCTATACTGAACTCCTTTATAGGGACTCTTTTGCTGAAAGTCCTAAAGTCAGCCATGGTGAAGACTTCTGCAGAAGGTCAGTTAAGACTTTTTTGTGGGCCTGGTTTAGAGGGGGAAGATGGGGAAGGCAGGGTTGAGAGCAGCTCCGTGGATCTGAGAATGAGGAAGGAGAGATGTAAAAGAATAATGGGAAAGGGGTTTGGGATTTTCCTAGCAACAAAAACTTGAGTAGTAGAACAGGTAGAGCAGAGGGGAAGACGGGAGTGAGTATCCCAAAAAGCCTGTGAGGGACTTTAAATTTTTAGTAACCTGTTTTCAGTGATGACAAAGCAACTTTAAAGGCCATTTTCATTACATCTTGGATAGGGGTCTGAGGGCTGTCCTCAGCTGGTTTGAGCTTTGGGTTAGCTGGTAAGAGGACCTGGTGGGACCTGGTGTGGGCACTGACAGGAGAAGAGAGGAGTGAGTGGGTGGGGGGGTACCTCAGTACTTGCTACCTCAGCAAGGGGGCAATGGTCTGAGAACGGGCGGAGGTTTTGGTTCTATTAGGCAGTCCCTGTATGCTCATATCCCCATGACTTACAAAAGAAGTCGGCTTTTCCCCCACACAGCCGTGACTGTTTGTGGCTTCGATAGTCCGCCAGGCAAACCTAGTAATCTAGGTTAGCCAACCTGCATCTGGCTCGCATGTCCCTACATCCATAATGTTTGTTTCCATTATCTATGGTACAGAAGGGATTTAATGGAATTTTAGTGGGATCCTCTTCATCAGGGATATCCCAATAGGAAAGACCTATAGCCAGCTGACAAATGTTGGAGAGATGGCCATTAGGTCCTTGAGGGGGCTGTATGTGAGATAGACCATACTTCCTGTGTAGTAGGATTTGTGATCAGCCGTCGCTGCTGAACGAGCTGATGAGGGTTAGGACTACTGGTGGTCAAGGGGAGAGTCCATAGCCCTATCCACACGGCGAATACGCAATTTGAGAGGGTTACCAGTCTTTTTCAATTTCCAGCCAGAGTCTGGACAGGGCGCAGGCTTGAGATGAGAGGCATGGATCCAGGAAGTGATTCCGTCTACCTTTACCACTGTAGGTGTTATAAGTAGCACCTGGTATGGTCCTTTCCAGCGGGGTTCCAGGGATGACACCTGATGTCGTCTTACATAGACGAAGTCTCCCATTTGATATCGGTGTGGAGTCCCTTTGTCCCCAGGTTGGTAGGCAGTGGCCAGCTGTTTCCACAGCTATCACTGGGTTCTTTCAAGAGCTTTAAGTCTGTCAAGCAAGGGGGTGTGAAAGGAATTGTTAGGTCTTAGAGTTGGGGTTAGGTCTCTTACTGGAGGAGGGGCACCATAGAGAATTTTATAGGGGGTGAGGTTACACAAAGAAACAGAGGGAGTATTTCTTGCACGAAACAGTGCATAAGGCAGGAGCATAGTCCAATCTTTTATGCTGGTCTCTAAGCTTAATTTCGTTAAGGTCTCTTTAATGGTTCTATTCATTCTTTCTATTTGTCCTGAGTTCTGGGGTCTATAAGCATAATGTAACTTCTGATTAAACTCCAGGATCCTGGTTAACCCCTGACTTACCTGGGACACAAATGCCGGTCCATTATCAGACCCATTTTACCTTAGGCAGGCCGTATCTTGGAAAAATATCTTCCAGGATCTTCTTGACCACCATTTGGTCGTTTTTTTTTTTTTTTTTTTTTTTTTTTTTTTTTTTTTTTTTTTTTTTTTTTTGTGGGGAAGGCTTTAATCCATCCTGAAAATGTATCTACAAAGATTAGGAGATATTTAAGTCCATACCTTGCTGGCTTAGTTTCAGTAAAGTCCACTTCCTAGAATTGTCCTGGTCTGGTTCCTCGTAGACACTTTCCTGGAGGAAACTTGGAAGGGTAAGCATTAACCAATTGACAGACCTGACAGGCTTTTGTTACCCGTTCAGCTATTTCTTTTTGCTGTGAGTCGGTTAGTGGAAAACTCTGTTCTTGATCCTTCAGGAATGTCTGCAGTTTCTTTGAACCAAGGTGAGTGAGTTGATGTACATTTTTAACGTAGTGTAGGGCTTTCTGAAATTGCAGGCTGGGCTCAGTGAAATTGAGGAGTTCAGTGTCAGTGTCCTTAGATGTTAAGTTGTTGGGGTGTTCCGACGTAGTTAAATCTCCTGACTTATGTTCCCCTAGTGTGGAAAGTGTTAACATGGTTACTCTGTTTAAGGCTGCCAATTTAGCCTTTTCATCTGCCCTCCTGTTCTTGACCGCTATGGGATCGTTTCCTTTCTGGTGTCCTGGACAGTGCACATAGCTAGTTCCCTAGGGCTTTGCACTGCTGAAAGGAGGCGGAGGATCTCATCTCTGTTTTTTATTTCCTTTCCTGCCGAGGTTAATAGTCCCCTTTCCTGGTAGATAGCCCCGTGTATATGAGCAGTAGCGAAGGCATAGTGGCTATCTGTGTATATGGTGGCCTTTTTGCCTGCCGCTAGCTCTAATGCCTTCATGAGGGCGATCAGCTCTGCCTTTTGAGCTGATGTTCCCTCCGGGAGGCTAGAGGACCAGATAACTTTAGTTCTGCTAACTATTGTTGCCCCAGCTCGCCACTTACCATCCTGGAGGAAGCTACTGCCATCAGTAAACCATATGACCTCAGGGTGGGGCAGTGGCTGATCCTTTAAATCCCGTCATATACTGGTTTCTTCTGCCAGTATATGTTGACAGTCATGAGTGACAGGTCCTGATGATTGTTCAGGTAGTAGTGTAGCCAGGTTAAGTGGGGCAGGGGGGTCCCAGCATTATTCTGTCCTTGTCAAGCAACAGGCTCTGATAGTGTGTTATTCTAGAGTTTGATAGCCATCTGTCTGGTGGCTGGCGGATGATGCTCTCTAGGGCATGGGGGGCTATAATGGTTAGCTTCTGCCCCAGCATTAACTTATCAGCATCCTTGATTAGTAGGGCCACCACTGCTATAGCTTTTAGGCAATGGGGCCATCCACCAGCCACTGGGTCCAGCTTTTTAGACAAGTAGGCTATAGGCCTTTTCCAGGGTCCTAGAGTCTGAGTGAGCATGCCTCATGCTATTCCTTTCTTTTCCTCAATGTAGAGAGTAAAGGGTTTTTCTACATCTGGGAGTGCTAAGGCCGGAGCAGATAGCAGTGCCCTTTTGATGTTATCAAAAGTTTGCTGGTGCTCAGGGGTCCATTGGAATTGGGCATCTCCCTTTAACAGCGGGTACAAAGGAGCAGCTAAGGACGCAAACCCAGGTATCCATAACCTGCAAAAGCCAGCAGTCCCAAAAAACTCTCTGAGTTGCCTCCTGTTAGATGGGGGTGGTATTTGTACAACAGTTTGTTTTCTGGGCTCAGTGAGCCATCGTTTATTGCCCCTAAGGGAATAGCCCAGGAAGATTACTTCTTGCTGGCAAATTTGGGCCTTTTTGGCAGAAGCTCTATACCTGAGTTGAGCAAGCTCGGATAATAGTGCTTGGGTCCCAGACTCACAGTTTTTCTTGGTGTCAGCTGCCAATAGCAGGTCATCCACATATTGAAGCAGGGTGACTTCGGGGTGCATAGTTCTGAAGTTGTTGAGATCTCTGTAGAGGGCTTCATCAAAGAGAGTGGGGGAGTTTTTGAACCCCTGTGGGAGTCTAGTCCAAGTTAGTTGATCAGACGTTCCAGTTTCTGGGTTTACCCACTCGAAAGCAAACAGCAACTGACTATCTTTATGCAGAGGCAAGTAAAAGAAAGCATCTTTTAAGTCAAGAATAGTATACCACTTTCGCTCAGGGTTTAGAGTGTTAAGCAGATTGTACGGATTAGGTACCGTGGGGTGAATGTCCTGCACCCTGTTGTTGATCTCTTTTAGGTCTTGTATGGGGCGATAGTCCCCAGTTCCTGGCTTTTTTACTGGTAGCAGGGGAGTGTTCCAGGCCAATTGACAGGGCCTTAGGACCCCTAAGGCCAGATATTTCTGAATATGGGGCCTTATCCCATCTTTAGCTTCTTTGCTCAGAGGATATTGTTTGACATTACTTGGGGAGGCTGAGATTTTTAACTCCACTGTTATTGGAGGTTGTTTCATGGCTAGGCCTAACCCAGCAGTTTCTGCCCAGGCATCTGGGTAATCTGTTATCCATTTCTGGGGTAGCTTGCCTGTTTGATCAGTCTTGGGGAGTGTGAAGAGTTGATGTTCATCTTCTATTGACATAGTTCAAGCCATGACTATAGGAGTTTTTACTGAAGGATTTAGAAATTCCATTTGGGGGCCTTCAGGGTTAAAAGTTATTTTGGCCCGGAGCTTGGTGAGCAGATCTCTGCCCATCAATGGGGCCGGGCATTCTGGGATCACTAGGAAGGAGTGATGGACTTTTCCTTTCCCCAGGTCCATGGTCTTCTTAGTTGTCCAAGCCCGATATTTACTGCTGTTAGCCCCTTGAATTAGAGACCTTTTATTTGATAGAGAGCCCAATGGGGCCTTGAGGGCTGAGTATACTGCCCCTGTATCCACTTCAAAGTTTACTGGGGTCCCCTCCATTTCAAAAGTTGCCCTGAGCTCAGGGAGGGGGATTTGAGCCCTGACATTTTTAGTCATCCTTCAGAGTCAGAATGGCTGGCTGGCGTGGCTGTCTCTTTTTAGGGCACTCTTTGGCTTAGTGTTTTTTTTTTTTTTTTTTTTTTTTTTTTTTACAGTAGGCACATTGATCTGAGGCCAGGGGTGGCCTCTGGCGTGGGCCCAGGTATTCCTTCCTGTCTCCCTGTTTCTTAATTTCTGGCCTATTTGTTGTTGTGACCAGGACCTTAGTCAATGCCTTAGTTTGTCTTTTGCTTCTCTCATCCTCCCTTTGCTCCCTTCTCTTCCTCAGTTTCTCTCTTATAGAATAACTTCTCGGCTTCTCTGACTAAATCTCTCAAAGTCATATCTTGTAATCCATCTAAGTGTTGTAAGTTTCTTTTAATATCCAGGGCAGTTTGTCCAATAAAGGCCATCGTGACAGATGCCTTTTGATCCTCTGCCTGAGGATCGAAAGGAGTATATCTCCTATATGCCTCCATAATTCTCTCTAAAAACATAGAGGGAGATTCATCAGGCCCTTGAATAATCTCTCTTACCTTGGCCAAATTAGTTGGTCGCCTAGTGGCCGCTCGGAGACCCACTATTAGAGCCCGGCAATAAGTGGACAGATGCTCCCTACCTTCAAAGGTGTTGGGGTCCCAGTTGTGTCGGTTCAAGGGGAAGTTGGCTTTGATTATGTTGGGAAGTTGTGTCGGTCGCCCATCTGGTCCGAGGATATTTTTTCTCTAGCTTCCAGGAGGATTCTCTTTTGTTCCTCTGTAATGAAGAGAGTCCCTAGGAGTTGTTGGCAGTCATCCCAAGTAGGCTGGAGTTCTTTTAGCTGGGCCAGTTTCCTCCAGGGGAGGAGGGGCTGTGTGTGCTGAGGGGGAGTCATCTGGAGGGCGCTGGGCCGGCTTAGCTTCCTCCAATGGTGGAGAGGCTGAGTAAGCAGCAGGGGAATCACTTAGAGGGTGTTGGGGGTTGGGGGACGAGGGCAGGGGATAAGGAGGGGGAGGAGAGTCCAGTTGAGTCAAATCTTGAGACTCAGGGAGAACAGAGGGTGGAGGAGGAGGAGGAGGAGCAGAGGGTTTGAGAGATAGAATCATGGGGGAAGGAGTAGGAGCGGGGACAGGGACAAGGAAAGGCTTCACCCATGGAGGAGGAGATTTGCAGAGGTCCTGCCAAGTTAAGATATACGGCTGTTGATCTGGATGGCTATGTGGCCCCGGCTGAAAGACAAAGACAATATCTCTGACTTTTTGAATTAGTGGGAAGTAGAAAGATCCTTCTGGGGGCCATCCGACTCCAAAGGTGGGCCATTCTGAGGCACAGAGAGTCTGCCAAGTCCGGCGTTTTACTGAAAAAGAAAGATTCTGAGCCCTTAAGCGGACTTTGGTCCAGTGATCAAGGGTCAGGGACAGAGGCGTTGAAGTGCTCTGTCCCATAATGAAAGATACACAAACAGTGAAAGCAATGACATATGACACAGACAAGACAAGACAGACAATGGATGTCCAACACTGAGACCAGAACTGAGTAGCCGGCAAAACCCGATGGGCTGGCAATACAGAATCCGAAACAAAATATCACTGAGTCGAGGAGACTATTGTTCCTTGATTTCCCAAGTCCTCTGGGGTGTCCCCCAGGGACGTGGTCTGTGGCTCTGTGACATGTCTGTCAGCCACCGTCGGAGAGAGCTTACGCTCTTCACCAACAGCCACTTTGCCAGCCCTAACCTGAAACCTGAAAACTGAAAGCTAAAACCTGAAACCAGAAACCAGAAAGCAGAAACCAGAAAGCAGAAACCAGAAAGAGGTGCCTTACTTACCCCGAGAGGAGCCCGTTGGGGTCCCTTGTCCGCTGCTGCCGGATCTCGGTGGAACCTCCAAATGTAAAGGTCAGGCAAGTGTCGGAGGAAGAGACCACCAAGAGAATGTCTCATGCAACAGCAAAGGGTTTATTGGGGGTCCAGCATTAATTGGAAGTTACATTGTGCTTATAGACCCTACAGCTCAGGACAGGTAGAAAGAATGAATAGAACCATTAAAGAGACCTTAACGAAATTAAGCTTAGAGACCAGCATAAAGGATTGGACTATGCTCCTGCCTTATGCACTGTTTCGTGCAAGAAATACTCCCTCTGTTTCTTTGTGTAACCTCACCCCCTATAAAATTCTCTATGGTGCCCCTCTTCCAGTAAGGGACCTAACCCCAACTCTAAGACCTAACAATTCCTTTCACACCCCCTTGCTTGACAGACTTAAAGCTTTAAAAAAAAAACTCAGTGATACCTGTGAAAACAGCTGGCCACTGCCTACCAACCTGGGGATGAAGGAACTCCACACCGATATCAAGTGAGAAACTTCATCTACATAAGACGACATCAGGTGTCATCCCTAAAATCCCGCTGGAAAGGACCATACCAGGTGCTACTTATAACACCTACAATGGTAAAAGTAAACGAAATCACTTCCTGGATCCATGCCTCTCATCTCAAGCCTGCGCCCTGTCCAGACTCTGGCTAGAAATTAAAAAAAACTAGTAACCCTCTCAAATTGCGTATTTGCCATGTAGATAAGGCTATGGACTCTCCTCTTGACCACCAGTAGTCCTAACCCTCATCAGCCTGTACAACAGCGATGGCTAATCACAAATCCTACTGGACAAAAAGTATGATCTATCTCACATACAGCCCCCTTAGGGACCTGGTGGCCATCTCTCCACCCAGACATTTGTCAGCTGGCTATAGGTCTTTCCTCTTAGGTATCCCTGATAAAAAAAAATCCCACTAAAATTCCATTAAATCCCTTCCGTACCATAGATAATAGAAACAAACATTATAGATGTAGGGACATGCGAGCCAGATGCAGGTTGGCTAACCTAGATTACTGTGTTTGCCCGGCAGAGTATCGAAGCCGCAAACAGTCATGGCTGTGTGGGGGAAAAGCCGACTTCTTCTGTAAGTCATGGGGATGTGAGCATACAGGGGCTGCCTTGTGGAACCCAAACTCCCCTGATAGGGACTAGCTGACCCTACTCCATGTGACACAAGTAGCCTATGTAACCCCCTAAATATAACCTTTACCTCCAAAGGAAGAAACCAAAATATCTGGACATGGCTTTCAGGAAGAACCTATGGAATGTGATTTTACACCACAGGATATGATTTTGGCCTTTGGTTCACTATCCAGTTTGAAAGAAAAGAAATTCCCTTAGCCATAAGGCCCAATCCCCTCAAGCCAGGAATTGGGCCTCATAGACCTCCCAAACCTAAATCTACTAGGATCCCTTCACTTTCCCATAGTCCTCAAGTTTTACCTTCATTTACTTCCCCAATCCAGAGTGAAGTCAACCCCTCCCCCTGGGGGCTAATTGAAGGAGCCTTTGCAGTACTGAATTCCATGCAACCAGTCCTCACTCAGTCTTGTTGGCTCTGTCTTTCCGCTGCTCCTCCTTACTATAAAGGGATAGCAATTGATGGGACTTATGCAGTAAAAGTGTAGAGTTTCTCCTGTAATTGGGGTGGAAATCCTAAGTTAACCTTCCCAGAATTAACCGGGGCAGGCTTATGTATAGGGTCCCCACCTAAAAGTAAACAATGCTTATGTACCCAGATAAAAAAATTAGCATCACACAGGGTTTCCTTACCCCTGAAAATGGAACCTGGTGGGCATGTGACTCAGGGTTAACTCCTTGCATTTCAGCCCAGGTGTTTAACAGCTCTGTAAATTATTGTGTAATGGTGCAGATGTTTCCCAGAGTGCTCTATCATGACGCAGGTTCGTTTGAAGATCAAATAGGGGGGCATACAACCCGGTTCCGCCAGGAACCTGTATCCCTCACTTTAGCCATCCTATTAGGAATAGGAGTTGCTGCAGGGGTGGGCACAGGGACCACTGCCCTGGTCCGTGGGACACAACAAATGACCCAATTAGAAGCAGCAATAGACCAAAACTTAAAGATATTAGAAACCTCCATCACAGCTTTGCAGGAATCTTTAACCTCTCTCTCTGAAGTTGTTTTACAGAACAGGCGAGGGTTGGACCTCCTCTTCATGAGAGAAGAGGGCCTTTGTGCTGCATTGAGGGAAAAATGTTGTTTTTATGCCGACCATACTGGAGTTGTAAAAGAATCTGAGTAAATTAAAAAGACGCGTTGAAAAGCGTCAGCGAGAGAGAGAGACGCAAAAAGGGTGGTATGAGTCTTGGTTCACACAGTTCCCCTGGTTGACTACACTTTTATCAGCCCTGGCCGGTCCATTAATAATCCTCATATTATTGCTAACTGTAGGACCCTGTTTTCTCAACCGTGTAATTTCCTTTCTCCAAGCTCAAATTGGACAAATCAAACTTATGGTAATCAGACAACAATATACCCCACTAGCAGACATAGAATGTGACAACCCCCAATGATCACTTTTATGATTAAAAGTAGCCAGAAGAAGAAGTGGGGAATGAAAGGTTAATAATGTTGAGAACTGTTTGCTAATCTTGTTCCCAGAATGTGCTGTCCCCAACTGCCAAACTGCAGAATGTACTCCCTCACCCGGTTGCATGCAAACCGCCCACTTGCCCTGACCCATCAATGAACTTCCCTCCCTGCCCTCTCCAAAGAAAGTATATAAGCTCTGCTTAAGTTGTTCTCAGGGCTCTCTGCTCTATTCAAGTGAGCTCTGAGCCCCAGCATGCTGGACCCCCAATAAACCCTTTGTTGTTGCATGAGACAGTCTCTTGGTGGTGTCTTCCTCTGACGCTCGCCTGACCTTTACACTTCCTGCCACCAAAATGAAACTACCTGCCTGATTATGCTGATGTACCCTTGGGACTGAGGTCTTCCCCTGGGAGCTCATCTAGGGAGAGACGAGAGAAAGTTCTCTCCCTGTGCACAGGTAGGATGATAGGGATAAGGAGGACTGAATTAGAAGTCCTCTAGATCAAAAGAAACTAGCATTAATCTGGCTGGATTTTACAACTGCTTTAAAAATATGCTTGTCTTTTAGAAGCTAACATTGTATAACTTCATGGATACATGCTTGGAATATTAGAGAATATGAGATGCATTTTGCTAATAATTTCCTTCTGTGACTTTCTGCCAATGGTTGATATCACTTAAATTATTTCTATGCCAATTTCTTTCACAAAAATACAATTGAATGCAACATGATATGGAAAGCAAGTGACTTGCTCTTGAGTGAGTCATAGATCTTTCTGACATTTGACCTGCTCACAGAACTTGTGAGTTTTAAATTTATTACAAATTTTTAAACTTCTTTAATAATTTTAATTTCAAAGACAAGACGCCAAGGATTTTTTTTTCTTTAGAAGAGGCTCATGTCTTTTGTTATTAATTCTATGTTTTAGCTTATAGCAAGATGTCTTATTTGAGTTTATTTTGATTTCTCACTGAAATTATTTTTAACTGAACAGTATCATTTCTTGAATGTAAAAACTGAAAGGAGGATTCATAATATTCTTAAGTCCAAAAAACCTTAGTTGTCTGCAAATGACTAAAGGAAGGAGGAATGTTGACCTGCAAATAATGAAGCAGCTGCAGTTAGTTGTCTGGCAGGAGGCGGCTCCTTGACTCTGGCTCTGCAGCGGCTGCCATTTGCTTAACTCCCTGCTTCTCCTTGTTATTTAGCTATGGTCATGTGTGGACGTTAGGATTTACTGCAATGCTCGGTTCATATCCGTACATCAGGTTTCCATGGAACAAAAGGTTATGATTCCTTTTCAGTGTGTCCAACCTTCTGAAAATGAATTTGCTAAGCAGAAGCAAATGTTTCTAGGAGTGTAGATTGAATGGGAGCTATTAAATAAATCTGTTGTAAAAATGATTCTCTTTTCTTACCATTAACTCCCTCCTTTAGCCTGCAGTGTTTCTTGTCATTACAGTAAGGCTGACACTCAGGAGTGGGATTTGGGAGAAGGAATCAAAAGAGCAAATTCATTCTTGTTTGTCTTAAGTCCCAAGTCTGTCAGTTGGAGCTTCCCCATCTCTACGCAGTCCTACTTGTGACCAGGCCTGATTGGAAGGAGGTAATGGTGGATGGATTGACAATTCATTAAAACAAAGGATACAGGCATTCAGTTAGATGGGAGGAAGAAGTCCGGGAAATCTACTGTATAGCATGGAGGCTATAGTTCATAGCAATGCATTTGTGTTATTGAAAATTATAAGAGTCTGGTTGCAATTTTAAGTGTCTGGATGCAAAACATGATGAGGGTATAGGGGAATACCTGTGTGAATCAGCACTGATAATTTGCTACTTCATAATATAAACATTTCAAATCATTATATTGTACACAGTAAATATATGCAACTAATTAAGTAAAAGAAGGTGGGAGGAGAATCAGAGACATTGTATCCAGAGCTTTTGTGAACAAAGAAAAAGGGATGTTTGTCTTCAGAAATCAAGTTATCTTGTCCATTGCAAAGTCATCAAAACACCCAGTAACAGGAGAACATCTAATTGAATGGAGATTGAACCTAGCTCTAGAAGATTTCTATAACCTGTGGATCCCTAGGTTCTAATGAAAATAATCCTATATTGAGCCCCTAGAAAAGGTAAATTACAAGTAGTAGTTTGGTTGAAATATATCTGAAAGAGTTCCATACTCAAATTTGTTTCTAAGTGAACTTTGCTTTTAGCCTGCAATAAAAATGTAGTAACCCACTCAGTTCAATAAAAATGCTTCTAGCAAAACATGATGTAATGAGCCAATTTGATTGAGTTCTGAGAAAGCTGAAAGTAGGTGTAGTTGAAGTGTGCACGAAAGGAAAGATCTGGACAAGATGAACAATGCACACATACACACACTACTCACCATAAATGCTGAAACACACCATATGCATGTGTAAAGACTGGCTAGGTAATTGAAATGACTTAATCTATCATTTGTATTGCATACTTAGATCATGAGACCCATAAAAGTTCTATTTAAATAGGAACCTGAATTCTTTAGTGTGCATAGGAAATAATATTGGAAAACTGGGCCTCTTGAATGAGCAAAGAGAAAACGTCCAACTGGGTATTTTGAAAAAATAAATTCTCAATTTGTTAAGTATACAGAAGAAGCCAATTTAAGTAGCAAATTGTCTAGTTGTTTAGTCAGTCCTAATGACTTATTCCTTATCTATTCTTTCCAAGAATAAACAAATTTGCATCTAAAATTGAGGACTTGAAGCAGTGTTTCATTGTTTGTGACCCTTAGTAAGGACAATGGAATTCCTAAAGGAGTCACTTAGACAGGCTTTAACATTAACACATTTGCTACTTCATAATATAAATATGTTTCAAACTTGGTGTTTAAATATAGATATATTTAAAACTTAGTGCTTAAAAATAAAACTAAAAGATACTCAGGATTTAAAAGTTACTGAGGAAAGGAGAAATTTAAGAATTCAGAGTTATACTAGTTTTTCACAGTCTCAAAATGCAAGGGCTACAACAACGTACTGGTACCCCTTACACATGGCAGGCTGTCCTGATGATGAGCAGAGATGCTAATACAGCCAAAGGTTTTAAAGAAAAGTAACCTAGAACTATAGGACAGGTAGTATGAGAACACACCGTAATAGCTTAAAATGTAGGTCCAGATTTACTAAATGCATACCAAATCCAAAACTTATCTTAGAACATTAGAAAGATTACTTAAGTGATTTTAAGTGATAATATTTAAAGTTTAATAAAATGTATGTGATGAATTATGTAAAAAAATAAATTACTAAATATAAAACTTTACTAATATAGATAAATCCTTTGGAAGAAAGTTATGACTAATAAAGATAGGATTTCATTTTCTTATGAATTATACTTTTATATATATATATTTCCTACTTTTAAGGTGACATTTGATTTCCTGAAGTTGTTTTAGATTAATATGTCATGATTTTCTTTCAAGTTAAAAGATAAACAATTTAAACTCAGATATTTTTCCAGTATAAAACTAACTCAAATATTTCTTTCCCTGAGATGCAACTTCAAAATGCATCTAAAAGTGCCTCAAACAGTGGCTTTAAATTTAAATAATAGTAAACAAAATGCTATTTATTTTTTTTAATTTTTACAAGCTGGTAAATTAGGCCCAAGTTTGGTTTTTAATGTTAAAGTTGTTTTCTTTTAAATTTTTTAATTAAGGGACTGTAATTGTTAGTTGAGATAGTTTTACAGGATAAAGGTCAACCATCATGCGGACCACATGTTCCCAGCCAATTCTCTGTGGAGGTCGCGGTTTCTTAGGCTGTGTCTGTCTGTCTGAGTTTTTACATTTAGTCCTTGTATAGAAATTAGACAACCGTTTTCCTCTCATTTTAGTTCAGAAGCCGAAGGAAAAGCTGATGTGGATCATGACTGCAGGCTTGGCTTTCTGCTGGCTTATGAGGGAGATATTGAAAAATAGGAACAGAAAAATAAGGCTCCTTTTGAAGGGAGGTATCCCAGCTCCTTCTTGTCTGTAAGTGGAGAGGAATCTAGCAGTTACTGGGTCTCTGGTGTCCAGCCTGATGACCAATGGCCAAAGAAAGCCAGCTGCTGAAGTCCCTGCTGGCAGGACTTGGGCAGATGCGCTGTGCAGTCCGCTGTCTGTCCAGGGATGTTGGGAAGCTCATAAGTAAGAAAAATAGGATCTACCCTCTATTTCTCTGCGAGTCTCTCTAAACCCGTTTGTCAGACAGAATCTGAGAACATGCCAGCAATATGTCTTATTAGTAAAACAAACTGAAACCTTACTGGCTTGGGTCATGCAGCACCAACAATAGGACTTTCTACAAGAAAGGAATTAAATCAATTACTTTGCGGTGGTAGAACACAGCAAGGGAAGCAGAGCCCCATTAGCATGAAAAAACAAAACAAAACAAAAACAAACCTGTTACTGTTGGAACTAAAATGGATCATGGGTCTCAATAAACATTCAACTGAATATTTATTTTTCTTTTTATATATAATTAATTTTTTAAATTTTCTATTTTTTTATTTATATGTGACAGCAGAATGCATTCCAATTCTCATTACACATACAGAGCACAATTTTTATACAATCATGTCTCCGGTTGTGTACAAAGTATATGCATACCATTCGTGTCTTTATACATGTACTTTGAATCATAATGTCCATTACATTCCACTATCATTTCTAACCCCATACCCACTCCCATTTCAACTTTGATGAAAGTTCATTGGCATAGAACATTTTAGCAGGAATCTTATTTTTAAGACTATCTTAAATATGAAAGTTCAATGTATTATTAACTACTCAAAAATGCACTTAGTTCTGAAAAGAATTTAAATATAACTTAGTATTTTAAAATGAAATTAAAATACACATATATTATTCATGTACTTCCAATCAAAAGATTCCTATCTGCTGTAGAATTAAGGGAAATCTTATATTGATTTATGCATTTATGAACCAAAAATATCTACTTCTCTAGCAGGGTGTTATAGCAACCTGAATGGACTAACACAATAAGTTTCTCTCATTTGAAAATATATCACTGATACAGCTTATAAATTTTCACCTAAGTTTCTAAAAGATTTGTCAGGGTGATTGTTTTTTTAATTTAAATGATTGGATCTGAGAATATAGCTCAGTGGAATAACACTTGACTAGCATGTATGATGCCCCGGGTTGGAACTCCAGCACCATAAAAAAAGATAAAAAAAATCATTAACAATAAAATAAAAATCACTATTTTACCCCATTTGTGGTTCAGTAGCAAAGTCTCTATGAATTAAAATCTTTACAAAATTTAAAAATATTAAAAGAATTTGTAGAAATGAAGAACCATGCTATGTTTTAGTTCCTATATAATGATACATAAAACAAAATGATAGATAAACACGCATATAACCCCATACATACATTTAAAATACTAAAGAATAGCACATACGTTAAGTATTTACATACCAGAGTATAAAGATAACATATTTATCAGATAACTTTTGTCAGATGTTTTCCTGAGGGCATGGACATTTTAAGATAGTCAGCCTAAGAGATAGACTCCATCTTTATCTTTCTGAGGGGGATTTGGGATGTAAAGGCAATTTTCCAAATTGCAGAGTATGGTTCCAGGGTCCATGTTTTTCAAGCTGAAATGTATTGTCTCTGCCCGTTTTAGATAGGAATTTAGTGAAGAACTGGTTCTGCCTGTTGTACACGGCAACTGATCAATTCCTGAGTAAGAAGGGGTTCTCACCTTTTTTTTTTC
This sequence comes from Spermophilus citellus, assembly GCF_964194105.1. NCBI lineage: Eukaryota > Metazoa > Chordata > Mammalia > Rodentia > Sciuridae > Spermophilus > Spermophilus citellus. Next base: position 131,347,306 of record NC_138187.1, read on the forward strand.
CATATTTTTATTGTTGCACTATAGTTGTAAATAATGATGGGATTTATTGATACATGTTCATATGTGCATAGATGTGACAATTTATATACCAATAACAATAATTTGACCAATATCACTTCAAGTATTTTTCCTTCCCTTCTTCCCTCTCCTGGTCCCTTTCATCTGGTCTTCTGATCTCCCTTCAATTTTCATGAGACCCCTTCTCCACCTTTCTTTTCCTTTCTCCTCTCTAACTTCCACATATGAGAGAGAACATATGACTCTTGACATTCTTTCTGAATTTGTCTTATTTTGCTGAATATAATGGTCTCAAGTTCCATGCATTTCCCTGCAAATTACATAATTTAATTTTTCTTTATAACTGAATAAAAATCCATTTTGTATGTACACCACATTTGCTTTATCCATTCACCCACTGATGGACACCTAGGCTGGTTTTATAGTTTTGGCTATTGTGAATTTTGCTTCTATAAACATGGGTATGCCTGTATCACTGTAGAATGGTGACTTTAATTCTTTAGGATAAATAATGAGTAGTATGGCTGATTCAAATGCTGGTTCCATGCCTAGTTTCTTGAGGAAGTTGCATACTGATTCCCACAGTGCTTGCACTATTTTACAATCCCAACAATAGTGTTAAAGATTTCCTTTTCTCTACATGCTAACCAGCACTTATTAGTATTTATATCTTTGTTGGCTGCCTTGCTTGATAAAAGTCGAAAAACATACATTGGAGAAGAGTCTTTTTAAGAAAATGGTTCTGGGAAAACTGGTCATCTAAATGTAGAAGAATGAGATTAGACCCTTAACTTTCACCCTACTCAAAAATCAACTCAAAGTGGATCAAAGACCTAGGAATTAGACAAGAAACTATGCAACTCCTAGAAGAAAACATAGGGTCAACACTCCAACATACAGGCATAAACTATGACTTTCTCAGTACAACCCCTGAAGTTCAGGAAATAATGCCAAGAGTCAATAAATGGGATGGCATCAAATTAAAAAGCTTCTGAACAGCAAATGAACCAATTAAGAATGTAAAGAGAAAACCTACAGAATATGAGAAAATCTTTACTAGCTATTCTTCTGAGAGAGGATTAATATTCATAATATACAAAGAACTAAAATGTCTTAACACCAAAAGAAAAAAAAAGAAAGAAAGAAAGAAAGAAAGAGCAAATAACCCTATGAATAAATGGGCAAATGAACTAAACAGACACTTCTCTAAGGAAGACATACAAATGGCCATCAAATATATAAAAACTGTTCAATAGCATTAGCAATCAGGGAAATGCAAAACCAAAAATACTCTGAGATTTCATCTCACATCAGTCAGAATGGCAGCTCACCTTCTTTTTTCTCAGAGCCACTGGCTCCGAGAAAAGTTCCAAATAATTGAGGAAGAATAATCTGAATAACCCCCTTTTTCCATCCTTGTAGACCCCACAGCACCGTTTGCAATGTATACATTTTCTGTAAATCTACACAAGTTTCTCCTCTAGCATTTTGCTTAATCTAGTTACACTGCGGGAAACAGCATTCAGTTATGTTATGTTATGCAGTTAAGTTGCATCAAGCAGCACTCAGAGAGAGGAGGGGAACTCCAAACTGTTTTATGCTGGCAGGCCCAGAGGAAAACAAAATTTCAAATTCTAAGCCCTGACCCACAGCTTCTCATGACATTTATAGGTTATTTGGCATCATCTTAGACCCATCCTATCACTGGGGCTTTTATCCTTAAGAGAAAAATTTATAATCTATGTGGCTGAAAGCCTTGTCCTGGGTCTCTAACATAAAGTATTCTCACCAAAACAGGTAAGAGGCTCTTTTCCCAGGCATCTGTTACATGTCAAAGGGAGTAGTCAGACTCCCGGGGCAATTATGTACAATGCAAAACCCCTGAGGTCAATTAGGCTTCCTGGAGAAAGACTGGGAGAAGGAAAGGGAACTGACCCTTTCCCCAGGCCTTGGTTTCTTGCCAGAAGGGTTTATCATTCCATTTCACAGCCAGGTCTGGTGTGGCCACCACAGTTAGAACAACATAAAGGTGGGCAGTAGATTGCACAAAACTCCTGATACACTCTTGCCAATTCGTGTTTTTCGTGAGGATGAAAATCTTTTAAATGAAGATTTCTTTAATGGTCTTGCCCTAAAGCCATGCATTTACTTATTTATTTTCTAAATGTGAAGTCTCTCAAGGGACATGGTTTAGTACAGCCTTTTCCAAACCTATGTCTAAGAAATTTAGAGAACACAGAGATTGGAAGTTCAGGAAAGGGGAAACTTTTTGGGTTGATGAATCCCAGGGATGACTTAGAGCAAAACTGCTCCACTGTGAGGTGGTACATTAGTTTTCCAGAGCTGCTGTGACACGGTATCATGGGCCATGAGCGCCAGGATAGCCTACATTTAATCGCCAGCTGCTCAGAGGACTAGAACCTGAATTCAAGATGTTTTGGGGGTGGGCTTCTTCAGAGGGGGGTGGGAGAAACTGTTCTCTCCTGGTTTTGGAGGAAAGAATCCTAGAGTCAGGGAGGACCATGTTCCCTCTGAAAGCTGCAGGGAGCCTGCCTTTGCCTGTTCCCAGCCTGGAGTCCCTTCCATTGTTCAGCCTCCCTCCATCCCAGCCTCTCCACGTGGCCTGCTGCCTGGGTCTACATCACCTCGCCTTGGGGTATCTGTCTGCATGTCTCGATTTCCCTTTCTATGAGAACATCAGTCTTATAGGATTAGGATCCACCTGAACAACCTCATTTTAGCTGGATTGCCTTTGTAAAGGCACTAATCTTCAAATAAATCCCCATTCTAAATTACCAGGGGATAGAACTCCAAATACGTTTTTCAGGGGGAGACAATTCAACCCCCAACTTCCAGTGAACAGGTAGGACTTCTGACTGTACTTGGTTTGGATCAAGGAAATCGTGACTTAAATAAAATGACTTCATTGACAAATATTTGGATTTTTAAATACCTAGTTATGGGAAGTTTAATACAAATACATGTCTTTATAGAGAGAAATTTAAAATAGAATATATATTAAAGTAGAAAATGCACATACCCTTTTAAATATTTAATCATAAAACCCCCAAATACTTATATATAGTCAGAAGTAAATATTCACAATATTTAACTTGTAACATCTCTAAAAAGTAGAAGAGAAAAAAATATTAACTTTTATAATGATGTTACAGTTGTTAAGGGAAATTCCATAATTACCTAAGATGAGAAAGCAAAAGCCTATCAATTTACATAAAACACACAGTGTTGTGTAAATTAATGTAAACTTTAGAACCACACAGAGGTGTTCACTGCTGTAGAATCCTTATAGTTCCTTAATGCTTACAGATGAAGTAATATTGTAGAACTTGCAAGAGAGAAATTAATATTCTCTTTAGCATGGGAGCTGCCTTCGCATATTATTTCTAGGTGGAGAGAGGAAAACTGGGTTTAGAAGGGACAATCAGACTTCCATCCTTTCTGCCTTATTTAAATGTTTAGCAAATATAGCAATTGTTAAGATTTGATTAAGCTAGGTACTGGCTATTTTCTTTTATTCTTGGTATTTTCTGCACTTTTAAATATTTTGTTACTTTTTAATCTAAAAAAAATAAAAGAAAGCACAGAGATCTAAGATGGAACTCTCTGGATTTTCATTCTGAGATTAAATGTGTCACTTCCAGCAAAAAAGGCAAGTCACCTGCCTGGTGGCTTTCCTCATTAAAACAAAAGTACTCACTTCCGAGAACACAATGAAGAAAAATAAAGGGGAAAGTGTTTTGAAATATTGAAAGTCCTACTAAAACTAAAGTATTTATGGAAACATAAAAAGCATTTGGGCCAGTGTTCTTGTAAATTTAAGCCATGTAGATTGATCTGAAGCATGGAATTATGAAGGATGAAGGTAACGTTTTAGGATAGTTTAGTTTTAATTATGGTTGTTAACCTACAGAATAAAATCAAAAGGGAGTACATGCAAATAGAAAAATATGATTCTATTATTTTAAAACATCAATAGTAGTTAGAGATGGCATTACTAGTTTAATATACAGTTAGTTTCATAACATTTTCTTCCAAGAGAAATCATTGAGTGTGAGTGTTCCCAGCTAGATTATGCTGGCCGATTAGTAGTGTCATGTTGCCATCTTGTGGACAAACTAGGAATTGTAGCATTCTCAGGTCATAAACTAGAATTAGTTATGATTTGTTTGCAATGGAAACAACTCAAGTTCTCTTTCAGCTATTTTGAAAACTATAATATTTGATTGCCAATTATAGTCAACTTATTTTACATTAGAGCACTGGATGTTATCTTACCCAAGCAATTGCAACTTTGTTCCTTTGACAGATCTGTCCTTATCCATCCTTCAGGAATCCCCTCCCAAATCTCTACACAGTTTCTCATATGATCACCATTCTTCTCTCAACTTCTATGAGATCACATTTTTAGATTTGGCCTATAGTAAGATCGTGTTTTACTTGTCTTTCTGTGCCTGGCTTATTTAATTTAATGACATCCAGTCTCTTCCATGTTGTCAAAAAGATATATGCCCATTGTTTTTCATGACAGAATACTATTCCTTTGTCTATATGTACCACCTTTTTGTCATCCATTCATCCATTGATGACCATTTAGATTGATTCCATATCAATGCTATTGTACATGGGTGTGCAGATGTCCCTTCAAACATTTGGTTTCATTTCCTTTGGATATATACTCATTAGTGGGATTGCTTGATCATATTGTAGGTTTTGGAGAAACCTCAATGCTGGTGCCCATAATGGTTGCAGTACTTTACCTTCCTGGGTCAGCACTCCTCACACACATGTGTTTATGTCTCATAGCTTAGTAGTCAATTTTTTGTTTAAACACAGCACACACACACACACACACACACAGTTACACACATCCACACACAGAGAAGCCCTGCAGGAACTTGGTTTGCTTGCAGGGAATGGATATGAAGTGGAGAGTGAGAGTGGTTTAATTTCTCCACACTATCCTGTAACTGTGTGACATGGCTCATTTTATCAAATTTGTTGAGATGTTTGTTTGAAAGAATTCAAAGAACTTTAATCCATAGTGACTTACAAATACATGTGTCACGTATATCTCATAGGATTTTGTTGCCTTTCTTTAACTTCTGATTAATTCAGCAAATGTTATGTTCCAGTCCCACCAGACCCACAGATACACATCAACTAAAATAGTAAATAAGCAGAATGAGTACTATTTTTGTTCTGCAAAAAAAAGTGTTTCAATTGTTTCAATGGGGGGTTCTATAGAACTTTTGGAGTTCTACAAACTTTTAGAGCTTCTGAAAGTTTATGATTTAAATAAATGAAATTTTGTGCTTTGTTATGCTTGGGGTGAATTCCTAGTTATTTAGTTAAAAATCTCTCAGTACTGCAGAGCAGCGTGCATTAGAAATACATTTAGTTGCTTGAGTCTAATCTCAGTTTCTGGAGAAAGTGTTGTCTAATGATAAGTAATGAATGTTTCATAGTATACAAAATAGATTGTTGGGCTGACAATATTGGTCTCTTCCTGAGTTAGTTCTTCCAAACTCACGTGATGCATCTGTGGTTAATTTTTATGAGACCAAGACAGTCTTTCAGCATAAAAAATAACATCAGAGGGGAATTTGCAAACCAAAAAAAAAAGGGATACTTTTCCTACTGCAATTCAGCTGTCTCCTGCCCATCAATTGTTATTTTACAAATTAGAGACATGGGTTATAAAGGTTGGAGGTGAATTGCAGTGTCAATATTTCCCATGCAGTTTCCTATTCAGTCATCCATGAAAAACCATGTGCAAAGAATGCTATGGTTCCCACCGAACCCAGAGGGACATAGTTGCCACTCCATGCTCTCCGATAGGCAAAGGTGGTGATTTATTTTAAGTGGATACTGAAATCTCAGAGTCAAGTTTTTGTAAACTGAAGTCACATTGTGTGCAAAGTATTAGAGAACAAGTTATCTATTAGTGGAACCAGAGAAAAAAGCTTGTGACCACCTGGGACTCTTCACACATACATTAGAGGGAGAAAAATGCCCTTTCAAAATTCAATGAGAGCTTGGAAAGACTGCACTCTGGAGGGCATGGCCAGCGTCTCTGCTGGAGACACGCAGGCCATGGAACAAGTTCACTACCAGCAGCTGGAGAAGAGGAAATATTCAGACAACTGATTCCTCCAATCAACGTGAACTTGTAGCATTGGTAGGATTCACAAACAGTGTTCAAATTTAGCACTTGTTTTCTGTTTTGATGAGCTGCTTCAAACACTCATAGGCATAGAAATGTTTAAAGTTCCATCTTTGCATCTGGACAAAAAAGGGTATGTTGGAGAATCGTGTTGGGATCCACGGCCATGGACTTATCAACGAACATTTGCATTTTGCAAGAGGGTTCATCTGCTGTTGCAAAACTAAAGCTACACTTCTGATGTTTTGTGATTGTTTTTGTCAAAACCCTTGGATATAAAATAAAAAGTATTTCTGGGTGATGTTATCATGTGGCTCAATAGTCACAGGCAAGCTCAGTGGAGTATCTTCAAATGGCGATGTGGAAAACAGCACAGAGAACACAACATTTTCCTGCTGCCCTGCATGACCTCAGCTGTGTGAGCAGAGGCACATCTCTCACCAGGATATACAGAGTGAAATGGAATTACAGCAACTTCTTCAAGAACGTAGTAAGCCTTGTGTTCTGTCTGGTTTGAAGAGCAAGGGCAGAGAATGGAAGTGACACACTTAGCAGAAAAATCTCACTGTAAGAACCAGATGGCCAAGTCTCTGAAGGATGCTGGAGAACACTTTTTTTTTTTTTTTTTGATTCAAGAGGATATAGGAGGATACCCAGTCATTTCAAAGGAAATTCTGAAATTTTCCCATTCTCACGTGGGTTTTAGCGAGAGAAAGTTGTAAATAAATTAAATGTTACTGAAAGCTATCTAGAGAAACTGCAGGGCCCAATTGGAAAAGAAAAAAAAGAGTAAGAATTTATATCTCCCTTTGAACACAGTGTGAGGCCAGATGGTGGGGGGCTGCTCCGAGAAACTCTGGCTCAGCCTCAGGAAGCCCCACAGAGGGAGAGGAAGCCCAGCCCAGTGTGGGCAAGTCAGGAGATGGGCTCAAGGTGAGAAGTATGGATCTGCTTGTGGATCTTAGTGGAAATCAGGAAACTTTTGGTGCAGTTTTCAATTTTTATTTTCACATGAGAGCAAGTTTCTTATAATAAAAAAGTTCTCAGGTCTAGACAGGAAGAAATTGACTCATTTCACCTGAAAATGAAATCTATGTTTGTTTATCTTGACTTCTATTAAAAATGCAGTATTTTTTTTTTCAGCAAAACCCCACCAACTTTTCATCATCCCATTCCCAGTAGATGACTGGCCAAGTCTGTGTGGACAGACAGCGTTCCTTCCTTTTGTGAGGGAGGGATCCTTCCCAGCCCAGGGGTGACCTCCTCCCAGGGTGGAGGTCTGTGCTGTGCACCAGGGAGACCATCCACAGCCTCTGGCTGCCTCTTCTTGCTTGTGAGATGGCCTTGTGTGTTCTCTACTCTCAACTCCATCACCTCCACTCAGGGAGCGCCCGGGCTCTGCCTGGGATCCTCCTTGGATGCTGGTGGTTTCTTGGCTTACACCCCTGGTCTTCAGAAAGACAACTGGATGCATTGTGTAGTGTTCTTTTCCTCTACAAAACACAGGCTCAAGAGCAGCTTCTTCAGTTCAAGATCAAGGTGGAGAGCAGTTAAGGGTACTGTATGCATCAGGTTTGAACTGAACCCATGTCTGGACCCAACAATGTGCTGAGTTTAGTTCTACCTCAAAGGTGCAGAACTTTGGCTTTTCAATTTGAAGGAAGGATTTCTAAATTTTGAAGACCCTAACTTCCATTTACTCCCTGAATATTATGAAGAAGAAAAAAAAAAGAAGAGGAGGAAGAAAAAGAAAAGAAACCCTCAGCTCACGTCCACTGCTCCAGCAAGTTCATCTTTATCAGCAGTTTCCTAAATAAGGAAAGAGCCAAGGAATGTTGTGGAGAACTTTCTTAGAATCTCCTCTCCTCTGATCTTGGCCCTGCAGAATCTCCCTGCCTGGTGATGCTGATATCTTCAAATAGATATTACTACTTTCATAGTTTTAAATCCATCTTGCTTGTTTTCAAAAGGAAAGCTTTTGAAATTACCAGTGTCATTATTACTGGACATGAAATTTTATAGTATTAATTCCAGGGTTTCAACTGTGGCATAGATACTTGTCTTAAAAAAATTCGAAAAATGTGAAAATGGAATGTTTTCTCCTAGTTAGAGAGGGGGAGATTTTACTGCCATAAATAGGATCATCAAAGACAGTGTATTTATTAACTTTCTATTAGGATGTGTGTATATGTATAAAATATACATGTATATATACATATATTATTTATTGCTTATTTTTATTTGTAAATTTGTTAACAGAATCTTCACCGCAGCTATTTATCTATTAAAAATGGCTTGTTTTTCTTTACAACGGTTTTATGTTCATAGCAAAATTAAGAGGAAGGTACAGAGGTCTTCCACATGGCCCTGCCCCATGCAGACTCAGTTCTCTATGATCAGCATCTCCCACCGCAGTGGGGTTTAGAGGGTCCTGAATTGGCACATAGCAATCCCACAAAGTCCTACCTCTGAACACCATAGGCACATTGGTTTTACCCTCCTAACACCTCCAGCTGGGGAAGGGATTTCCAGTTGTTTGAGGATGGACAAACCGCACTCAGACCCACCTCGGTGCAGCACGACGTGGCCTCTGCGGTTACAGGTCACAGGCAAGGTCTCTGCCCATCGTCAGAATTCACCACCTGGCAGGCAGAGCCAGCCTTTCCTTGCCTTTGGCGTGGGCAGAAGGTGGGTCCCTGGCACAACACCCAGTCCTCACAGCAGAGCTCCCTGCCGAATGGCCATCGGGCGACGTCAGGGAGCCACGGTTCCACCCCGGTGCTGCTCCAGGTGGGTGCTCTTCGGTGGCTCTCACGGCCTCAGCCTTCGCCCCTGCACATCTCCCGGGTGTGCGTCAAGGACCAGGAGGCTCGTTCTCGGGATGTCTCTCCCAGCCCCACCCAAAACACCCTGGAAACTAATTTTTATTGTTTATTTCTATTTGCAAATTTGTTGATGAAATCTTCAGCACAGCTATTAATGGTAATATCTAATTCTAGGGTTAAAGACTGCAAGTTTTCACAGCCAGCTTCAAAAATGGGAAGTCAGGGGCTGGGGATTGAGGTTAGTGGTACCACAGTTGCCTAGCATTTGCCAGAGCCTGTGTTCCATCCCCAGAATATCTCTCTCTCTCTCTCTCTCTCTCTCTCTCTCTCTCTCTCTCTCTCACACACACACACACACACACACACACAAAATGGGAAATTCATGTGTTTGACAAAGTACAATGAAAAAATTCATCAAGTTTATGTTAGCTTATATTTAGTGCTCATATGTCATATAGAAAATTGTAAATACATCATCAAATGATAAAGCCCAGGTAATGATGCTCTACAGTCTTTAATATATATATATATATATATATATATATATAATATATATATATACACTATACATATATATTGTATATATATATATATTATATATATTATACATGACAGTAGAATGTATTGTGACATATTATACATACATAAACTATAACTTATTCTGTGTAGGTTCCCACTCTTGTGGTCAAACATGATGTACAGTTAACCTGGCTGTGCATACAAATACAAGGATAGGAAATTTATGTCCAGTTGATTCTACTGTCTTTTCTATGCCCCCCCTTCCTTTCATTTCCCAATTGTTATTTATTGTTCCTTGTATTCTTTTGAACTGCCATTCTGACTGGAGTGAGGTGGTGTAGTATTAATTTTTATTTCTCTAATTGCTAGAGATGTTGAACATTTCTTCATATATTTTTTTGATCACTCGTATTTCTTCTTCTGAGAAGTACATGTTCAGTTCCTTTGCCCATTTATTCATTGGGTGATCTTATTTTCTGGAATAGAGTTTTTTGTGTTATTTGTATATCCTGGAAATTAATGCTTTATCTGAGATACTGATGGTGAAGATTTTCTCCCAATCTGTAGGATCTCTGTACACGTTCTTGATTGTTTCCTTTTCTGTGAAGAAGCTTTTCAGTTTGATATCATCCAGTTTATAGATTCTTAACTTCTTTTACTTTAGGAGTCTTGTTGAGGAACTCAATTCCAAGCTGACATGTTGGTGAGTTGGGCCTCTAAAGGAACAGAATAGAAGACACAAAGACACAACCGTATAAATACTATTATCTCATCCTACACAAAGGCACCATAAACATACATCGGAGAAAAGATAGCCTCTTTAAAAAATGATGCTGGGAAAACTGGCAATCTGTATGTAATAGAATGAAATTGAACCTCTATATATCACCCTGCTCAAAACTCAACTCTCAGTAGACCAGAGACCCCGCACTCAGTAGAAGAAAAATCAGGCCTTTCTCTATGGTCTTCATTTCCTTAAAAAAGTCACTTTTTACGCTTGAACGTAACAAAATGAAAATTCAGAAAACTTCCAGTGAATTGTTCAAACGATTAACAGTTAAACATAACAGTCAATTGTAAAGGCACAGCTTTTCATTTTGCCTAGTGTTCACATTCATGACGCCCGTATGTAAAAGATTCTAAGTCACCACACTTTGGGCCCATTATTTCTGTTACCCTGTTAATAGCACTGGTTTGGTGTCCCACTTTCCTGGCATCAGGAAGACGCTGACGATCCCACTGGGAACCTGGGAGATTTTTCTCAGCATTATAATTCATGTCTCACCATATTTCAAAACAACATAATTCAACCCATAAATGAACTTGTCTGTATCTTCTCCACAATTCAAATGAGTTAGTGAAATATTTTCAGCTTACATATTCTTATCAATTACATATGACAGAACTTGTTATTTATAATATTATCAATCTATTCTACACAAAAAAATGAATTCTTTTCTTTTGGATGATTGGAGTACCGAGTTTTTTATTTAATTTTATTTTAAGGATTGGTACATGTACCTAAATGTTAAACGACTTGGTTTATATAAAATTTCCTTAATATTAAGCAAATTTTATAAGATGGAAATATTATCCCATTTTCATTAAGCACATTTTCACTTCCTTATATAGTTTGGCAAAATACTAAGTAAATCCATCACACTACAAATAATTTTCCAGAAAGGAAGACAATCTCCAATTATTCTCAAATGTGAAATAGGTGAATATTATAACAGATGAAATATTTGAAAGGAAAAAAGAAAGTGTAAAATTTAATTAAACCATTAATTAGACTATATTTTTTTAGTTATAGTTGAGTTTTTTAGTTATAGTTGGTATTTGTAGGAATTTATTGGCAAATTTGACAAAAGTGATACAATTATAAATACCAAAAATAACTACTGGAATGATTTTTTGCTAAAGAAAAATATGAATATCAAATATATTTTTACTTATCTGAAAACTTATGATCTTTGCTACCATTGGGCACACCATAATTATGGACATGTGAAGTGCTGATGAAGCTGTTTACTGTAGAATTAATGACTACATAGTTTTGCATGAGACCAAACTGAGTTTGGGTTTTCCTTAGGTCCATATTAGTTGTATAGACTGTGTGAAGTTAGTAACTCACTGTGCCTCAGACACCTCAAATACACCAGGGAAGTGTTGCCAGAGACACTGTGGTGGTCAAATGAAATTATGGCCAGTATGAACTTGGTGCTGCTCAGCCAAGGAACGTAACTGAAATGTTTGCCATCAGCACCAGTATGGTTATTTTCTACACAGGGGTAACTGAATGGCATATCGTGTAATCATATGTTAGGAGATATTAAGTAAAAAACTCAGAGAGACAGGGTATTAATCAAAACAATGTAAAAGCAAAAAAAAAAAAAAACAACATCAGAGTTTAGACCCCAAGATGTACAAAATTGGACATGATCCATGGCAGATGAAATGATCTGGAAAGAACTCAAAGATGATGCTTTGGTTCATTAATTTGTTCATTTATGCAACTGTCAGTCATCAGGCAGTCTTTAAAGAGCGTTAGCTGTGTTGCACTATAAACAAATTAGCTTCATTCCAGGGATGCAAGAATGATTCAACATAGGCAAATCAATAGATGGAATAACCCAAATAAATAGAATCAAGGAAAACAAAATTATTTCAATAGATGCAGAAAAATGTGTTTGATAAAACTGCAAATGAGTGATTAAAAACCCGGAAGACATTAAGGACAGAAGGCATTTACTCAACATCATATAGGCTGTATATGACAAACCCAAAGCCCCCAGAATACGGAACTGGAAAATCTGAACACAATCCTAAAATCAGGCACAAGACCATGTTATCCACTCTCTACTCCTGGTCAATATTGCATTCCACAATTTAGCTTGAGCTATTTGGAAAGAGAAGAAAATTAAAGAGATACAGATAGGAAAGAAAGCAGTAGGACTGTCTATATTTGCAGATGATCTGATCAAATACTTCTAATATCCTAAAAGCTCCACTAAAAGATTTCTAAAACAGATCAATTTTGCATTGTAGCAGTAACAAAATCAAAACAAAATCAATAGCTCTTCTCTACATCAATAACAAATCTGGTGAGAAAGAAATCAGAAAAACAATTCCATTCACAGTAGATTAAGAAAAATATACTTTGGAATAAATGTTGAGAAAAAGTTAAAAGAATTCTACAAGGAAAAGCAAAGAACACCAAAGAAAGAAGGTATCAGAGGATGGATAGATCTCTAGTATTCATGGGTGAGCTAAAATGATTTTGTTAAAATATCATACTACATAAAATGATCTACAGATTCAAGACATTCCTATCCTAAGACCAGTGATATCTTCTGTGAACTAGAAAAGCAATCCTAAAATTCATAGGAGGGAACAAAAGACCTTACACTAGCCAAAGCAAAAAGAGTAAAGTTGGAGACATCATCACACCTGATTCACATTCCATGAGAGAGTTATAGTAATGAAAACAGCTTGGTTACTGACACAGAAATAGACACAAAGTCCAATAAAGTGGGATGAATGATGCACAGACAACCCACGCTGCTACAGCCATCTGATACTGACAATGGTGTCAAAAACATTTTGTTTTGGTTTAGATATGATGTATCCCCCCAAAGCTCACATGCTAGAAAATACAAGAATTTTCATCAGTAAGATGATAAGATGATGAGAAGTGTAACCTCATCAGTGAATAAATCCACAGGCATGGATTTATTGGTCAGAAGTTGTAGGCAGGAAGTGTGTGGCAGGAGGAAGTAGGACATGGGGTGTCACTTTGGGGTTTGTATTTTGTCCCTGGGGAGCTGAACTCTCTCTACTTCCTGGTTGCCATATCTTGAGCTGCTTCTCTCTGCCAATTCCTTCTGCCATGATATTCTGCCTCACCTTGGGCCCAGAGCTGTGGAGTTGGACTGTGGACTGACCCTCCAAAACCATGAGCCAAAAAAACTTTTTTTTTCACTCTAAATTGTTCTAGTCAGATCTTTGTGGTCACAGTGACAAAAGAGCTGAATAAAATACGTGCATTGGAGAAGAGACAGCCTCTTTAAAAAAAAAAAAAGGTTCAGAGAAATCTGGATATACATATGTAAAAAATTAAAAGTAGATTCCTATCTCTTACCTGTACCAAAGTCAACTCAAATTAGATCAAATACCTTGGAATAAAATTAGAGTCTTTGCAACTGCTAGAAGAAAACAATGGGAGAACACTCCATCACGTAGGGGTAGACAGCAACTTCCTTAGTAGGACTCATACAGCTCAGCAACTGAGCTCAAAGACCAATAAGTGGGCTGGCACCAAACTAAAAAGCTTCTGCCTTGCAAAGGAGAGTGTGATCAGAACCTACAGAACAGGAAGAAAGTCTTTGACAGTGACACTCCCAACAGAGGATTAATGTCCAGAATATACAAAGAACTCAAAAAACTCACACCAAAGAACCAAATAACCAAGTCAATAAATGGTCTGATGAAATAAGACATTTAAAAAAGAAGTACAAATGGCAAATAGTTATATGAAATGTTTGAACATTCTCAGCCATCAGGGAAATGCAAATCAAAATCGCACTGAGACTCCATCCCACTCTTGTCAGGATGGCAATCATCAAGGATACAAATAACAATAAATTCTGGTGAGGGCACTCATTTCCAGGATCCTTGTGATAATAGGAAAATAGAACCCTTATAATGTTAGCTGGAATGTAAATTAGTAGAGTCACTATGGAAATCAGTATGGAGGGTCTTCAAAAAACTGAAAATGGAACTACCATAAGATCCAGCTCCACCACTCCTTGGTATCTAGCCAGAATAATTGACGATAACATATTTTAGAGACACATGCATTCCATATTTATTGCAGTATAATTCACAATAGCCAAGTTATGGAGTCAGCCTTGGTGTCCTTCTACAGATGAATGGATAAGTAAAGTGTGATATATATACACAATGGAGCTTTATACTGTCACAAGAAAGAAGGAAAGCATGCCATTTTCAGGAAAATGGATGGTGTTGGAGAGCATTGTGTTAAGTGAAGTGTGCCAGGCTCAGAAAGACAGGGACCATAGGTTTTTCTCTCATAGGCAAAAATTAGAAAGCAAAATAAAAAAAAAATAAAAAACACCAAAACCCTCCATGAAAACAGAAGAGAAATTATTAAGGTAAAATAAGGAAATCCAGTGAATAGGAATGGGGGAGGAGAACGAGAAGTATTGGGAGAAAATTTTGATCAAATAATGCTACATACATGTTTGAATATGCCACAATAAAACCCAGTATTCTGTATTATAATTAATATATTCTTATTTAAAAAAGAGTAGAAATTGTGTGTCAGGCACTAGTAGAGGCTGTTAACTTGTGTATAATTCCTGAAATTTGTGTATTGTGTTCACAGCTATATCCTGAGAGCCAAGAACAATGAGTGATTGGCATGTGACGAAACTCTATGAGTAATGATGTAAAATATAATAATTATAATAGGTATAATTTATATATAATATTCTACTGTTTCAAGGAGTTTTACTCCCATAACATAGACATGTTCTAGGTCACATAAGGATTTATTTAAATATTGCTTTGGAAACTTCAGAGAAATGTGAAACTTTTTCACATTATAGAATTTGTTGTATATTTTATGATGTATTGTTTGAATGAAACTCTCATCTTTGATGTTATGAGTGCGTTTGTCGAATCATCCTGGATAAAAATCTTGTTTTTCCCTTTTTATCAACTATATACAACGGGATGGCCCCTATAAATCAAGAGCTAATTGAACACAGAGAAAGTGCATATTTCAGGATGACCACTAGATGTCACCACAGGTCGCTTGTTAGAAAGAATCTACTACAGACCCACAAATGAACACAGAACTGCGTTGATCTTGCAAAAAAAAAGTACAAATGAAATAAATTTAACTTAGCTTTAAAAAAAAGTAAGAAATTTTATAACATGAATGCATTCATGTGTTTTTTTCTCCAATGAAATATATCATAGGAAGTTTTGAAGGTCTGTATCACCTCTGATACTATTCCCTAACAGCAATGACTGAAGGGAATGCACTTCAGCTGAAGAAGTCCACAGAAACGGATAGTTGTGCCAATCATGGATGCCCAGATACAGAAGGACACACTGATTTCAGAACGGCATGCATATCCCAGAGGCAGCTGTAAAGAGTTTTGTAGGGCTTGATGCAGGGGTGGAGGTGGGTGGGTGGGGTACCAGGTACAATCCAGGTGTGACTAATTTATAAGTGATAATGAGAATGCAAACAGGTGAGCACACACTCATAACCACCTTGGCAGGGATAAGAAGTAGAAAAGGAGAATCAGGTGCAATTACTGGTGGCGGGTATAGAAAGGGTTAGCCGTCTAGAAGAAAACCCTCCAACCACCCTCACATTTACATCTCCACTTGTCCCAGTGGCAAGCTGCCTTTAGACCAGCACTGGAGGGGACAATTAGGTGAGTCCTCTGCATGGAAATGACCCAACTACATCCCTCAGTAGGTTCACCAACACACAAGAGGAGTTGCTGTTAGAATGACACAGGAACAAACCTGAGATAGGGTTCACAGGACATTTTTAGAGTTTAGAGTATTGGTTGTCTCCCTCACACATGACACAGGTGATTCTAGTGAAATCAAGATACATGGATGCTCTTCGATATTGGATTCTTCTGAATCTGCCCTGAGTCAGAGCTGGAACTTGAATGGTTGCTGGCTCATTGTAAAAATCAGTAAAGTAAAAGGGAATCAATCTACAACTGTAAACAGTGATTGGCAATCTCATTTTAAAGAACAAATTATGTTGAGAATATGTCTGTTTGGGAGGCATATTATCATAGTGTAAATTATTTATATGCTATATACAGTTACTTTGAAGGCATGAAGTTCCCAAGAAGTTAGCTTATCATTTTATATGTCATACTGTGTTCCCAAATTTATGAATTTCATGCACTTATGTTTTGAATGAAAACACTTTTATAATCTATGCTGGAGAGTGAACACAAAGGAAGTCTGAAGAGGTTTTTGAAATCTGAAGTCTTAAGTTTTGGATTTTTGATTTGTTAGTTTGCTTTTTGTTTTCTGAGACAGGTTTTCTCTTCATCCCCCAGGCTGACCTTGAACTTGAAATCTTCCTACATCAGCCTCCAGAAGCAATGAGATTATAGGCCTATAATACTGAAGCCTTATCTCTTTACTTAAAATTAAGTTTTATAATTAGATTATAATTGGATTAAATAAACCTAATTCTATTTTTAAATCAAACTCATGCATATTTTGAAAACTTACCAGTATGTTTTTCAAAATTTAGAAAGAATCATGTTTGCTTAAGCAACCACTAAACACAAAACTTAATTATAATAAAATTATAGTCTCATTATAATAAAATTGCGCAGGTATACCAATTTCTCAATTTTCCCACACTTCATGGAAAAGCTATATAGAACAAAATACACTTGTTAAATAACAATCTATGTAGATAATTCCTTTTCATATAAATGAGATAAAAATATTTCTCTAGACCACTTAGCTGTGTGGATTGCCCTGAGTCTTCTGATTCTGTTTTGTGCCGCTTCTTCATTTAACTTTTTACTAGGAGGTTACTCTTTCTCTATTTAGAACACTGCTTGATTATAATATCCAAAAAATGATTAAAGTTTATGAATGAGGTTTTACTGGACTATCAGTAAAGGTGATGTAAGCTCACTTTTAAAGTCATTATGCATTGCTCACTCCAGATGTAGCAAACATAAATGAAATGTAAGGAAAAAGGATTAAAAACATGGAAATTCCTGTAAAAGTGAAAGAAGTCACAAGGGTCTTATGCTCATAGAAAAAGAAAGGGATACAGCTGGCAGCCTGTCCCTGTCTCTAGAACACTGAACCAGACACAGCCTGGGAGGGGACCTGAACCCACCAGTCCACCAGCAGGCTCTGGACTAGACCTAGGGTTTACCAGCTATAGTAATTATAATAGTTATAATTGCTATATAATATTCCACTGTTTCAAGGAGTTCTACTTCCATAACACAGACATGTTCTAGGTCACATATAAGGATTTATTTAAATATTGCTTTGGAAACTTCAGAGAAATGTAAAACTTTTTCACAATATGGAATTTGTTGTATATTTTATGATGCATTGTTTGAATGCAATTCTCATCTTTGATGTTATGAGTGCATTTGTTGAATCATCACCTGGATAAAAATCTTGTTTTTATCCAGGGGAGAGAGCCCCAAACTGAAAATGGAAGACCTCGCCCACACTGCGCATCCTGGAAGCTTCAGGTAGGGAGTGATCCCAGAAGGGTGCCCTCTGATGAAAGAAAGGGCAAGCAAGGGAGGGTAGGGTTTAAAAATAAGGGAGAACTTCTTTTAAAAATGTGGGTGGTATGTTTATATTAATATCAGAAACTATACATTTTATGATGGTAAAATTTAAAATTTCATAAAGAAAATTCTAAAAAAGTAGAAATTGAAACAGATAAATAAATTACTGGGAAACTTCAAGGTGTAGGGGCTAAATTCATCAACAGTATGAAACTTTCAAAATATTTTTCTTAAACTTTCATAAACTAATAGTGCCATATTAGTATTTGAATAATTGAGATTGAGTTACCACTGCATAGATTTTACACATGAATATAATACCAAATCATAAAATCACACGTCCTCAGGTATGCAAAAATATATTAAAGGATGTCTCAGAGCCTCTTATTGCTAAGTATAACATCAGTGCAAATCCATAACAACAAAATACAACAATAAACTTCATGCATTTCATACATTTAACATATGCATCTAAATCATTTATAAGTCACAAAATTATAATGGAAATTAAGAAGATAATATGGAACTGAAACAACCAGACAACGCTTTTATATAATATGAAATAAAGATATAGCTAAAATAAATACAGAAAAAATAAGGTCTAAATATTAAATTAGCTAAGCATAAATCTTAAATGATTTGAATGGCCTAAGGAATAAATGCAGCAGAGGATAACAATGCCAAATGATTTGCAAGATTTAGAATACATTAAGCTGGGCTGGGGATGTGGCTCAAGCGGTAGCGCGCTCGCCTGGCATGCGTGCGGCCCGGGTTCAATCCTCAGCACCACATACCAACAAGGATGTTGTGTCCGCCGAGAACTGAAAAATAAATATTAAAAATTCTCTCTCTCTCTCCTCTCTCACTCTCTCTTAAAAAAAAAGAATTAAAAAAATAGAATACATTAAGCAAGGCCTAAATATTTGGAAAAATATATACAAACATAAGTAAAAATAATGTATCATAAATATAATAACCAGTTCCAAATTTATCTGTAAATTTAATTAAATTCTAATAAAATTATGATGAATACCAACAAATTATTTAAAAATACATTAAAGAACAAATACCTAACAATAGTCTAAACATTTCTTAAGATATAAAAAAAATAGGGGTATTTGCCAACCACATGAAAGGTCGATGATAAATCTATACTGTTGTCTTGGAAACAAGATGACCAAAAGTAACAGAGTACTGTCATGTATGCAGAGATTATTCATAGGAGAAACAGAATTGCTCACAAAGATATTAAAGACTCAAAACCCATATTTAATTATGACTTCATTTTTTCTCACGTTTACAAAGAGTGGAGGGGAGGGTGAATGGGGGCAGGAAAGATGGTGGAATGTGATGGACATTTTTACCCTAGGTACATGTATGACTGCATATATGGTGTGATGCTACATCATGTACAGAGAAATGAAGAGTTGTGCTGCAATCGTGTACAATGAATCAAAATGCATTCTACTGTAATATATACTTCATCAAAATAAATTCATTAATTAAAAAAGAATTTAGTCAGCTATTCTTTTATTGCAAAATGGTTCCTCTTTAAAATACATGTATACAGAAAAATACATGCAAGTACACACACATATACCCATATATTAAGTATGTATATATGTATACATCTACATAAAATTGATTTGGGATCTTTTAATATTGATTAATATTTTTCTGGTTGGTTTTCAAACTGCTATGTTTTTAGGGTATTGTAATCATCATGCCTCAAATTTACCATTGTTGAAAGTATTTAGTCAAATATCAGTTACAAAATTTCATTTTGATAGATATTGCAAGAGGTAGGTTTAACTTGTTGAAGGTCATAGTGATTAAATTTCTAAAAAAATTAACTATGTAAAATTTGCACATGCCAAACAAATAGTTGCAACATCTCAGTAAGTTTAAACTGACTGACCATAAAAAATCCATTTAAACCAGGAGTCAGTGTTAGCACAGTGCCATTATGATTGCCCTTGAGTCTCTGACCTCCTCTGCTCTTCCTGCCTTAGTCTCCCAGGTCCAGCATCCTGCCTTGATTGGCTTTGTCTTGTCCTTCATCATAAAATGTTCCCAAATGCCCATATACTTAAATGATTGTGCTGATCTCTATCTGTAAGAATTCATTCTTACATATATACAGTGTGTACACAAGTATTCACTTAGTATTATTTTTCTAAAATTAATTTATGATGCTATATATATAATATACATTATTTTTAATGCTTGTAAACACTTTCTTGTGTGATATACCCTATTGAACTGATGGTTTAATTTGAAGAGTTAACCATATTTTCCCTACTGTTTTGAATAATGCTGCTAAACATATATTCTTGTACACTGGGGCATATTTGTGTTATGGTTTGGATCTGGGATGCCCCACAGAAGGTCGTGTGTTAAGGCCCACGTCCCCAATGCAGTCATGCTCAGAGGTGGGGCTGTCGGGAAGTGATTGGATCATGAGGGCTCTTATCTCATCAATGACTAAAACCATTGGTGGGTTCATAATTGAATGGACTATTGGAGAAGGGGTGGAAATATAGAAGTCAAGCCTAATTGTAAGAAGTAGGTTGGTGAGGGCATGTTCTGGAAGGGCATCACTTGTCCCTGGTCCCCTGAGCAGCTTTCCTCCACGACAATATCACTGTCATGATGTTCTGCTTCACAAAAGACTGCAGAGATGGAATCAAACAACTGTGGACTAAATCCTTGGAAAGTATAAGCTAAAACAAATCTTTCCTTCTTAAAGTCATTTCTTTCAGCTATTTTGTCACAGCAGCAGAAAATTGACTAAAAAAATACGAAAAAAAATCTATAACATACAAATATTTTGCCTATCATGGTATTTGACAACACAAGAAGCTGAGAACCTCCATAATTGAACAAGTGGTCAGAGAAATTGTCATAAACAGATACATGTTCTGAGTATTTTTTAATCTCATTCATCTCTATTTTCTCTCTCTGACCACGCACGATCACTAACCCACATCACCATGCTGAAAACTTGGGGGCCGCCCTTGTAATTGTCAAAGAATCCTCCCTCTGGATCCTGCTGGGGTTTCTCCTGAGTGCTTCATTCTCATCCCCATGTGCTTTCTATTCAGCTACTCCAGCGCTCCTGCAGAACCATTTATTGGCTTCTGCTCTCACAGTCGACCCTCTCCTGATCCCTTAGTTTAGGTGACCCTTCAGGCTTGATGGCTGGAAATGAGATTTGGAAAAGGCCACCACATTTCCCTTCTTGTGAATTGGGAGGAAAGTGCCTTTAAGGCCACAGATCATAGTAGATGCATTGATGCTGAGGCACAGGTTCTGCTGCATTGAGTGGGGAAGGAAATCTACCCCTTAGATCCTCAGGGAACAGAGTCCCACTGCAGGATGCAGACACTCAGACGAAGGCTGGCTTCCCACATCCTCTCCTGGCCCCATTGTCAAGGATGTTTCCAGCCAAGCTACTTAGGCAGCAAGAAGAAGAATTTACATCAAAGCAAAACACGAATTAGAGTCATCTGGTTTCTTATTTTACTATAATTATATATTTTAAAGGAGTATATTTCAACTAAATATTTATTAAATTTGATTACTCATTTCAAATTTAAAAACTTTTAAATTCATAATAAAGCTTTAGCTTGATTTGTATGGCTTGGTGTAAATTGTG
Source organism: Spermophilus citellus (assembly GCF_964194105.1). Lineage (NCBI taxonomy): Eukaryota > Metazoa > Chordata > Mammalia > Rodentia > Sciuridae > Spermophilus > Spermophilus citellus. The sequence continues at coordinate 131,368,852 of NC_138187.1, forward strand.
TATTTTGATAACTAGGTAACTTCACATGGAATTCTCTCTCTTTCCTCATTATTTTCATCATTCTTAATGAGAGGCATGATGTCAAAGAAAAATATAATTTTGATAAAAATAAATGATCTAATAGAACTTTCTGATGTCAATGAAGGTTATATGAAGAAAAAAGCATAGAGAGTACACTGGGAATGTATACAAAACTTTAAGTTTGAGGCTAAGGAGATGTATCTAGTGATAAATCAACAGTATCAAAGAGTATAAATAACTGAGATATGGTGCCTCAAGAATTCTTATGTTTTTGAAAGAAAAAACATTTAAAACAATTATATCATTTTATCATTCTCCAGTATTCTATTAAATATTAAAAATTATTACATATTAATTCAAGTGAATTTGTTTACAAAATTTTTGCTATTTTTCATAATTGATTTTCTAGATATACCTTTAAAATATTGGGAAGGAATAATTTAATTTGCAGAAACATAATTTGTTTGTGTTTCTCCTTGGACATATCCACAGCAGCCCCTTCCACCTCTTTTCTCACATAAAACTGTATAGCAGCTAATTCATGACATATAAAATTTATAAGTCTAAAAAAAAGCTATGTAGCCCACAACCATCTTAGCTGAAGAAATCTTGATAGCTTCCAGTTTTTTCTCTATGTTTCATTAAGGAGCAAATTTGAGTTGAGTGAGTGTGTCTTTAAATCCTAGTAGCTCAGTCACTTGTAGTCTTTTCTGTGAATTCTTACCCCTCATATTCAGTAAGGCGAAAGTTCTCAGCTGATGGCGCTGAACTCAATACACAGTCACAGTAACTAGCTGATGTCAAGATTGCCGTCCCATTAATATGATTAAGGGGAAAATAGGGAAACTCTCAACCTCCTACTTTGAAACTCGGTAGAAAAGAATTTCTCTTCAGAATAACAGCGAAGGCAGTAGTATGCAATAAATAACAGAACAATTATAGAAGCCTTACAATTTCTGTCTCCCCAAGCAAACAAATCTTCTTCCCTTCTAAGTTTTGTAGAAATATTTCTTTTATATTTACATTCCTGGACCTTGATCTTGAACAATTTTGTTTTAACACCTGTCTCAAGGTACCTAGTTCGGTTACATCTTCTCTTTTTCTAATATGGTAGAAATCAGTATATTTTATACAGACACTATCAAGAATGAATATCTATGCATTTTCTTAATTAATTTGCTTTTACTTTGGAAAGTTAAAAAGTTAGATATTACATTTTTCCATAAGTAAAATATTGGATGTGGAAATCTTAATTCACTTGATATTTAAACTCTTAAAAATTCCTAATTAACTTGGTTATAAGTTAGAAGTACATAAACTCTATGTAGAACAAAAAATAACTGACTATTTGGTTATGGTTTTATTTTATATATGGTGGATTATCTTTTGCCAACTTCCCCTCATTCCTGCTGCACTTCCAAGTTGTCCTGTATCTCAGAGAATTCCCATCCCCATGTGTTCCATGGTACGATAGTAAGGACCCCATGCAAGATTGAAAGCTGGAATAAAAAGAGAGGTCATTAGTCTATGCAGGGAGGTTCAACCAGACTAAAACCAGCATGAGATTTGCAGAGGCTTCTTGGTGGGTGTTTGCAAAACACCCACTTTGGTGTTGGAGAATGAGGGATGATGGGGACTATTTGGGAGATCCTGAAAACTGAAGAAGTTCAGAACTACACATTTTAAATACCATATTTGGACATGATGTTGTGATTCTTTTACTGACAGAGTTGCTTGAAGCCCACAGTAAAAGAAGACCTTGAAATAATCCAACCCCCTTGCAAGCTTATGGGGCAGTTAAACAACACAGTCATCTGAGAAACAGAGATTGACAAAGGAAGGATCTGCAGCAGATACTGATTTCCTATGGGGATTTTGGCAGCTTTTCCTAGATAATTTCCCTCTGTTGACTTTCTGGGTTAGGGGCTCAAAAAACATCTACTTGCAGCTGAGATTTATTATGGCGACACAGCAAGGGTGCTTGGCTTGATTAGTAGGGAAAGGCACGCAGTGTGGAGTGTGAAGAAATCCAAGCATGGCCTTCCCATCACTCTCTTCCATTAGCAAAGGCTAAACAGAGCATGTCTTTGGGGTTTTTATGTTTTGTTTTGTTTTAGGCAGCAAAATACATAATGTGTAGTGTCTTTTTCCAGGGCAGCCCTGTTGAGACTCTGCCCAAGTTTTGCTGAGGGCTGTGCACATAGACATCATCTGCCTATCAAAATTCCAGCATCTCAGAAGGAATCAAGTATTCATCCTTGTTGTGGTCACACCCTGGGTGGACTGGCTGTGCCCTGCAGGTAGGTTCTTCTAAATATCAGCATGCTGTATGTTTTCCTGCACATACGTACACATCCAAATATCTGAAAATATGTATGAATATCTGCAAATATCTGTTATGTTATTAGTAGTGCTTTTGGTTTTATTTTGATCCCTGTTAGAGACTGAATGCTTCATCATAGGCTGCCAAATTTCTGTTTCCCCTGAGTTGCCCAACATGGGTGTGATGTGAACCTGTATAAGGTAGGCCAAGCTTTTAAGTCATGTGACATGAGATATCGAAAGTTTAAGCCAATTGTGAAAAAGCAGAGGCAAGAGTTTCAGAATGTTATGGTAGCAATGCTGTGGATCCTGAACCCTACCTTCTGTACAATTCAGTAGCACTGTGAGGAGATTCCATGAGAAGGGGACTTTGCAAGAATTTATTTTTCTTATGATTTGCATAAAAGTCTAGATATCAAAGTGTAACACATTGAATTGAACAGCTAGAAAATTATAACTTCACTCCCTTGTGGCTTTTTAAGAAAGTGATCAAATGAAAATCTGTGCGGGGTAAAAATGGGAGTTCATAACCCACTTGAATCAAAGTGTGAAATATGATATATCAAGAACTATGTAATGTTTTGAACAACCAACAATAAAAAAAAAAGAAAATCTGTCAGAAAAATGAAGCATTGAATGTGGGTCTTTCCCTTTGTCTAGAAGATAGTAGAAATGGTAAAGATCAATGGTGACTGTAATGGTTTTTCTGAGGCATAACTAACACACATCCACATACGTGGGCAGGCTTATTTGTATACCATAGCAATGAACAAATGAGTGAACATGTCATTTAGCCCACAGAATTTCTGTGTGGTCTTTTGTAGTCTCTCTTCCTCGCCCCTCCCCAAGTTCCATCCCAAGACAACCATTGATCTGCCTTCAGTCACTGTCGACTGATTTCCAATATCAAGTTTCCTGTAATCACTGGAACCGGAAATGACAGAGTATACATCATTTTGTTTGTCCTTTTTTACCCTTCATAATTATTTATACCATGGTGCAAAAAAAATTAAATCCTTTTTTACAAGTTGTATCCTATTTTTATATACATCCCAATTTATTTATTCTTTCATTGATTGATACATATTGAGTTATTTCTAGATTTTACCATTACTAATGAAGTTACTATAAGCTTTCCTGTATAAAACTTTCTAAGAACTTACACTTTCTTTTTCCCTGGATAAATATCTAGATTTAGAATGGTTGGGTCAGAAGTGATTGTTTAAGGGCTCTAATGCAATTATGACCTTTATATTATATTTGCATCAGTAGTGTATGAAAACTCTACTTGGCCACATCCTTGTCAGCAGTTGATGTGATCTATCTTTGTAGTCAGTCTAAGTTTAGCTACTCTATTAGGTATAGTGGGATCCCATCGTGGCTTTTCATTTTCTCAGTGACTGACATGGTTGCACATATTTTGTATGTGCTTATTTATATATAAATTTTTTTTTGGTGAAAAATCTGCACTAAATAAAACCAGAAAAAAAGATTATTTTTTATTTCTTCCTTTCCAATCTGGATGCCTTTTGTTTCTCTTATTTGATTGCATTGGCTCAAATTGTGTGATGAATGTAGCACACCTTTGCCTGGTTCCAGATGTTAGGAGTGAAGTATTCAGTACTTTAACATTAGGCAGAATGGAAACTGTGTAGTTATTTTGCAAATGTTCTTGGTCAGATTGAGGACATTTTCCTAGCTGAGAAATATTTTTTATTTTATGTTTTAATCTGAAATGGGTGCTGGAGTTTTTAAAATTCTATTGAGATAAACTTGTGCTTTCTTTTTTGAAATTGTAAAAGTTGATAATTAAATTAAAACACTTATGCATATTTGGAGGACAAACCTCATTTGGTCATAATTCATGATTCTGCTGTTTGGTGATAATCTTGTTTTTTATTTTTATATTGAGGCTAATATGAAATCCTGGCTTTCAGTTTTTGTTTTATTTATAATGAAATTTGTTTTAATTTTGTGGTCTCTCAAAATGGTTATTTACTCCTGGTTTTGAAAAATATTATCTTCTTCTATCTCCTTGGCTATGCCAAATAATTTTCAGAAATTTTCCTGAGATTCCTGTTTTAAACATTTTCATTGATAGCTGCTTTCTTTGAGCCTGCAGAATTTAATTTTCATTTTCTATCATATTTTAAAAAGTTTTTTTGTTCATGTTTATTTTCTATTGTTTTATTCAGAAAAGGAAAATGACCTTACCTGGAGCTTCCAGTTATTATTAAATAACAAAGTTCATTCCCCATTATTAGGCCTTTTAACACACTATGTGAAAATGCTAGGTTTTTTCTCTGAGATTCATAAGTTTAAAAAGTTACATGATCAGAATTACTAATCAGATTTCCCACCTTTATGTCCTATTCATACTTTGTTAATAGCCTCAACTGATGTTATGTAGCCCCCCTCCCTTAGTCTTCCCCTCTAACAGCATGGCTGTGAGAACCAGTTCAACAGACAAAGGGTGCTTGGAGCAAGCCCAGGCTATATCTAGCTGTAACTAGACCATGACCTGCTGAGTGGCCACAGATTTTCTGAGTCTCAGGAACAGGATGTAAAGAACCTTCAGAACAAGTGTCACCAATGTTTAATCAGTTTACAATACATGAATACCTGGCGACTCTTGTGCCTCATGAACTTGAATTTCTTACATGGTTCTTATTGTTATTAATTTTCTGTGTGTGATGGTGCTTGGGCTTGAACCCAGGGCCTCAACATGATAGGGAAATACCTACTGCTGAGTGACGTGGCCTAGGCGACTTGTTTCCTTCATTATCGCTCTCTATGTTCAACACACTAGGCTCCATGTGCTTTATCTAGGATTAATATGCATTCTTGCCTATTTCTTTCATCTATCATTACTTATTTATCTTATTTTCCACACCACACTTCAGTGTTCTTTAATAATATATCAAATACCTAGTCGCAGTGAGATGGGGTAAACACAGGGACCATCAATTCCTGTCTCCAAACTTTGTGATAGTTGCAATGTCTGAATGAATATTGAAGCATTAAAGTTATCAGATCTGAATGTTTCAAAACTCAGGACTATAGCCACCGAGAAGCTGTCATTTGTACACAGACCTGGTGGGAACAGAATAAGAGGAAATTGTGTCCCTTTCAACATCTACTTGTGGGATAACTATTATGATTCTCAAGTCAGCTATATGAACAGGCTCATTTTCTCTGAGTTTCTGGCAACTCTTTGAATTGTTGGTGTTTCTAAGTGATATTGTGGCTCCCTCGCCAAGGCTTCCAGGGGGCTATGTTTTCTGTGTGTAGCCGAGGTCATGAACCCCCTGATTCAGTGTACGTACTCAAGGTCATAAACATTAGCTCGTGAGCATGCTGCCTCATGTAAGCTGTTGGCACTGTGCCTTCTTGGTTAGGCCTGCACATAAAGAAAGTCCTATGGCAGGACTTGTTAGGGTCTGTAAACAAGTCAAGATGGCGCCTGGCATTTTGCCAGAGGGCGTGGTTTGTGAAGTAATGCCAGCGAGCCATTAAGTGTGGAGATTCCTTAATGGTTGACTGCTGTATCTAGTTTATGTTAATTAAGATAAGCTGTGAGGAATGTATATTTACCCCTCCTGTCCTACAATAAACGGCTCCCACTCCTGCTGTATCAATGTACACAAGTTGCTCTTCACCACCCCCCCCCCCCCCCCCCCCCGTTATTTTGCTGCAGCCGGACTGCGGCAAGGACTCAGGGGGCTGGCAGGGAGCAGGCATCTGCTGTCACCTCTGAATAAAGCATGTTTACTATCCCAACTGTGCCTTATATCTTCTTCCACCTGCAGAGCCCCAAGCATTCCTTCCCAGGTCTGAGCTCCCACCCAACAGAAATATGTAGAAGAACTGAGGTCAAGCAAGGCCACTGACACCAACACAGGAAGTGAGTGGAGACCATTATTAATCTCTCAATTTAATAGGAAGAATATTGGAATTAATAATTCCAGCAAAGATTGTAGTGATAGAAGATAATTTCTAATTTTTAAAATACTTTTTAAAAAACATTTTAATCAAAATATTATATTTAGTTTGGGGTCCTCATTATGATTTATTTTGATTCATATCATGTGGAAGAGACCAGGCTTCATATGGTTATGTTAGTATATGTTAATTTATGATCATGGATCATGAGTTCATGAGAAAAGTGAAGGAGAAGAGTGAATTGACAGTTTAAAAACTTTGTTCTCTATTTCTTTTAATATGAACCCAAAGAAACCAAGAGTTTTCTTAGAGTTTGAACTTCTTAGTACTGCTTGCTAAGCTTACATTTGTAAAGTGAGAACACACATTAAACACTCATTAGGGAAAAGACACTCAGTTCTGGGTTCCTGAAACCAAGATACAAGATGTACAGAGAGTTAATGTCCTGTACGGGTCGTTAAAGAAGTTTAAAGGAGTTATTTTCAGATTCAATTTGGATTTGTTTTAGCTTTTCCTAGTGTCACATCCTGTTTGGTTTAATGAGTTTTCTTCAAAAGGCTGTGCCTTCTGTGACTGTGGACCTGGGTAGAGGAATTCCTCCATAAGTAGCCATTTATCTGCTAATTGCTTAATAATAACAGCATATTAATTTAATTCTAAATCATAAAGGCAAGCTTAAAAAGCAACACAGACACATTTTCCAAGAGACATGATGCTCATTTTAGCAAAAGATATAATACATTCCCTAGAGCCAGCTACAACAGGGGTCTGTGATTCAGGTTCACCTTTTATCTCTGGAGCCAAAATTTTTGTTATCTAAGAATTTTGAACAATATTATTTAGGACACAAAGTCAGCAATGTGGTAATGACAGGAATTTTTCTCCAATGCTTCCAGCACCCTTGAGGAACTATGAAATCTTAAGCCACATTGAAACAGCATGTGCTGCCAAATAACTGTGATACTACCTACCTCATACATCAATAACACCACTCCATCTTAAGATGGGTAAAATGTTTTATTAGTATTATACCTTAATAAAAATTTATAAGTTAGAAATCCCAACATGGGCCTTCTCAGATTGAACACCTTGGTCATATGTGTAATTTGTGGAAATATTCAGAAAGCTCATATGCCTGAGGCTTTGTGCTGGGAGAGCTTTTTGTCCACCATTCACATGGGCCTGTCCAGGAACTTCTAGAAGAGTTGTGAGTTTATGTTAATAGAAGCAAATAAAATAGGGTAATATTCATGAAGATATGTGTCTAAGGCCCTTGTGGTGTTACCTCTTAATCCAAGGACAAACTAATCACATTAGAAATGTGCTACTAAATGGTCTGCTTATGTATTCAAAAAATAAGAAAACGTAAAGTGATTTATATTTCCACACGGAGAGAAAATAATTTCCACTTAAGCACCATGTACTTAGAGTTATTTTCCCTGTTATTTTCATTACAAAGGAATGTTTTGGAATAAACCTATCTTTCCTCTAAAAAATGCCTTCAGACAAATTTAACTGTAATAATGAAGATTACCTTATTCAAATCAGACCATTTTAAATATGAGAAAACTAATATGAAGAGATTTACACTTATTAAATTTACATTTATTATTGACAAAAGAGAGATTAGAACTTGGCTATTGACCCATTTGCTACCCTCCACCAGGCTACTGAGAGTTACATGAGATGAACAGATTTCAATATCCGACTGCTTAATTATTTAAAATCCTTTAGAATTCTCTCCTCAACAATCCTACTAAGTAACACATACAAAAGAGAAGTTAAAAACATGCCTTCTCTGCCTTTAAAACTCGGGGACTGGCCACATGTTACTGTGAGTGAGACCCTGTATCACCTTCACCTGTAAATAATCTGAAGTCACAAAATCTTCTCCTAAATACTAAGGATAAAGTTTTCAAAGATGGTGAGCATTTTTTCATGTACTTGTTAATTGATTGTATGTCCTCCTCTGAGAAGTGTCTGTTCAGGTCTTTGGCCCATTTGTTGATTGGGTTATTTGTTATCTTATTATCTAATTTTTTGAGTTCTTTGTATGCTCTGGATATTAGGGCTCTATCTGAAGTGTGTGGAGTAAAGATTTGTTCCCAGGATGTAGGCTCCCTGTTTATCTCTCTTATTGTTTCTTTTGCTGAGAGAAAACTTTTTAGTTTGAGTAAGTCCCATTTGTTGATTCTAGTTGTTAACTCTTGCGCTATGGGTGTCCTATTGAGGAATTTGGAGCCCAACCCCACAGTATGTAGATCATAGCCAACTTTTTCTTCTATCAGACGCCGTGTCTCTGATTTAATATCGAGCTCCTTGATCCATTTTGAGTTAACTTTTGTGCATGGCGAGAGAAAGGGATTCAGTTTCATTTTGATGCAAAGGGATTTCCAGTTTTCCCAGCACCATTTGTTGAAGATGCTATCCTTCCTCCAGTGCATGCTTTTAGCCCCTTTATCAAATATAAGATAGTTGTAGTTTTGTGGATTGGTTACTGTGTCTTCTATTCTGTACCATTGGTCCACCCGCCTGTTTTGGTACCAGTACCATGCTGTTTTTGTTACTATTGCTCTGTAGTATAGTTTGAAGTCTGGTATCGCTATACCGCCTGATTCACACTTCCTGCTTAGCATTGTTTTTGCTATTCTGGGTCTTTTATTATTCCATATGAATTTCCTGATTGTTTTATCTATTTCTACAAGAAATGCTGTTGGGATTTTGATTGGGATAGCATTGAACTTATAGAGAACTTTTGGTAATATCGCCATTTTGATGATGTTAGTTCTGCCTATCCATGAACAGGGTATATTTTTCCATCTTCTGAGGTCTTCTTCTATATCTCTCTTTAGGGTTCTGTAGTTTTCATTGTATAGGTCTTTCACCTCTTTTGTTAGGTTGATTCCCAAGTATTTTATATTTTTGGGGGATATTGTGAATGGAGTAGTTGTCCTCATTTCCGTTTCAGAGGATTTGTCGCTGATATACAGGAATGCATTTGATTTATGCGTGTTGATTTTATATCCTGCCACTTTGCTGAATTCATTTATTAGCTCTAATAGTTTCTTTGTAGACTCTTTTGGGTCTCTTAGGTATAGAATCATATCGTCTGCAAATAGTGATAATTTAAGTTCTTCTTTTCCTATTTTTATGCCTTTAATTTCTTTCGTCTGCCTAATTGCTCTGGCCAGTGTTTCGAGGACTATGTTGAACAGAAGTGGTGAGAGAGGGCATCCCTGTCTTGTACCAGATCTTAGAGGGAATGCCTTCAATTTTTCTCCATTCAGAATGATGCTGGCCTGTGGCTTATCATAGATTGCTTTTACAATGTTGAGGTATGATCCTGTTATCCCTAATTTTTCTAGAGTTTTGAACATAAAGGGATGCTGTACTTTGTCGAATGCTTTTTCTGCATCTATCGAGATGATCATATGGTTCTTATTTTTAAGTCTATTGATGTGGTGAATAACATTTATTGATTTCCGTATATTGAACCAGCCTTGCATCCCAGGGATGAATCCTACTTGATCATGGTGTATAATTTTTTTGATATGATTTTGAATCCGATTCGCCAGAATTTTATTGAGGATTTTTGCATCTAGGTTCATTAGAGATATTGGTCTGTAGTTTTCTTTCTTTGAAGTGTCTCTGTCTGGTTTAGGCATCAGGGTGATGTTGGCCTCGTAGAATGTATTTGGAAGTTTTCCCTCTTTTTCTATTTCCTGAAATAGCTTGAAAAGTATTGGTGTTAGTTCCTCTTTAAAGGTTTTGTAAAACTCTGCTGTATACCCGTCTGGTCCTGGGCTTTTCTTAGTTGGTAATCTTTTGATGGTTTCTTCTGTTTCCTCAATTGATATTGGTCTGTTTAGGTTGTCTATCCTCCTGTCTCAATCTGGGCAGATCATATAACTTAAGAAATTTATCGATGCCTTCACTATCTTCTATTTTATTGGAGTATAAGGATTCAAAATAATTTCTGATTATCTTCTGTATTTCTGAATTGTCTGTTGTGATATTGCCTTTTTCATCCCGTATGCTAGTAATTTGGGTTCTCTCTCTTCTTCTCTTCGTTAGCATGGCTAAGGGTCTGTCGATTTTATTTATTTTTTCAAAGAACCAACTTTTGGTTTTGTCAATTTTTTCAATTGTTTCTTTTGTTTCGATTTCATTAATTTCAGCTCTGATTTTAATTATTTCTTGCCTTCTACTTCTTTTGCTGTTGTTTTGCTCTTCTTTTTCTAGGATTTTGAGATGAAATATGAGATCGTTTATTTGTTGGTTTTTTCTTTTTTTAAGGAATGCGCTCCAAGCAATGAATTTTCCTCTTAAAACTGCTTTCAATGTGTCCCATAGATTCCGATATGTTGTGTCTGTGATTTCATTTAACTCTAAGAAGTTTTTAATTTCCTCCTTAATGTCTTCTATAACCCATTGATCATTCAGTAATCTATTGTTCATTCCCCAAGTGATGCATGATTTTTCCTTCCTTCTTTTATCGTTGATTTTCAGTTTCATTCCATTATGATCAGATAAGATGCATGGTATTATTTATACTCCTTTATATTGTCTAAGAGTTGCCCTGTGACATAATATATGATCTATTTTTGTGAAGGATCCATGTGCTGCTGAGAAAAAAGTGTAACTTGATGTTGGGTGGTATATTCTATATATGTCAATTAAGTCTAGGTTGTTAATTGTGTTGTTGAGTTCTATAGTTTCCTTATTTAACTTTTGTTTGGAAGATCTGTCCAGTGGTGAGAGAGGTGTGTTGAAGTCTCCCATGATTATTGTATGGTGGTCTATTAGACTCTTGTACTTGAGAAGAGTTTGCTTGATGAACATAGCTGCACCATTGTTTGGGGCATATATATTTATGATCGTTATGTCTTGTTGGTGTATGGTGCTAGGAGCCACAACAAATAAATTGATGCATGGCACTTTTGGTTGTAACATGCCAGCTAGCCACTGATATGATATGATTATGTTAAGATTCACATTCATATGGAAATTGGACTCCTGCTGTTCACCTTGGCCTGCTACCGGACTCATGTTACGGGATTCCTGGAGAGTCCCCATTGGTTGGGGAAGGATAGTAGGAGGGATTTCCGGGGGAGGGCCGGCCCCGCGGTTCCGGTATACGCGCATGTGCCAGGACCTGGTCGGGCTTGCCGGCGCCTACGGAGTATTGGCGGCTTTTTCAAAAATAAAGTTTTGTTCCTGCTTGAGTGGCTCGTGATTCTGTGCCCAGCCAAGACTGTGGCAATTGGCGGCCTGTGCGGGGAACGCCTGGAACTTAGAGGTGAGTAAAATTGCTCGCCCCTGAGGGAAGGCGACAGAATGGGTGACCATTTCAAAAAACAATGTGTTCTTGTTTTGATTTATTTTGTTTTTATTTCAAGCTCCCTAGCCCTAGAATTTTCTCAGGCGAACTGGGAAAAATGGTTGGCTCAAGGTTTGAAGTTATTCGGCCCTGAGAAAGAGAAAATAGATACAACCATTCTCTGCTCCGTTTTTGTTTCATTCTGCTTCGGCTTTGTTTTATCCTATCTTATTGGGTTACGTTACCTTTATAGTAGATTAGAATCTAGTAAAAAACAAACCGAAAAACTGTTAAGTAAATTGTTAGAGGTCCAAACTATGGTAGAAAAAACGCTAGGTCAAGCAAAAGAGAAGGTCTCTCAAGCTAGTCAGACAGAGGAAAATTTAAAGAAAGAAAGCTTAGAGGAAAAACAGCCATCAGGTGGAGAATTACAACAGGAGGTTCCTACTAACTCCGTTCTATCACCAGAGGGCGTAATTCAACCAACAGCTCCATCTACCGCTGAGCGGCCCTCAACTCCCGTAGTTGATGGACGGAATTCTGGGGCAGGACCCCAAAGATTAGCATGCCCTGTACTTGAGCAAGCAGGAGGGCAACGAATTCACCGTGCTTTAGATTTCAAAACAGTAAAGCAATTAAAGGAGGCTGTAACAACCTATAGGCCGCAAGCTCCCTTCACGGTGAGCATGGTCGAATCTGTTACCAACTTGGACATGACACCAGCAGATTGGGCTAACATGTGTCGATCTGTGCTAAATGGAGGACAATATTTGTTATGGAAGGATGCCAATGAGGAATTTTGCATGGAGACAGCTAGGCGAAATGCAGAAGCCGGCTACCCTCAAAGAAATATAGATATACTATTGGGAAAGGGACCTTATGAGGGTCAAAGGCAGCAAATTGAATATGACCCTGGCGTATACGCACAAATTGCTGTAGATGCAGTTAGGGCATGGAAAACTTTACAGGGGCATGGAGACTTACAAGGTCAATTATCTAAGGTAATACAAGGAACTAATGAACCTTACGCTGAATTTGTAGATAGACTTATCCAGACAGCCTCTAGGATGTTTGGAAATACAGAACAGGTAATGCCATTTATAAAACAACTGGCTTATGACCAAGCAAATCGTTGCTGCAGAGAGGTCATTAGACCATGGAGACATGAAGATTTAAACACATATATTAAATTATGTAGAGACATTAATGAACAAGGGCAAGTCTTAGCAGCAGTACAACAGGCTTTAGATGCCAGGCCAAAAACATGCTATAATTGTAATCAAACGGGACATTTTAAAAGGAGTTGCCCCATAAGAGGAGGGTTTAACAAAACTGGGTATCAAAGGAATAGAATACCGGGTATTTGCCCACGATGCCATAGAGGGAAACATTGGGCTCATGAATGCCGTTCTCAAACCACCATAGAGGGTATTCCGTTATCAAAAAATGGACAAGGACCAAGTGTTTACCCATGATATCATGGAGAAAGGTATCAGGCTCCATTGCCAAAATGGACTAGAGGGCCCAATGCCCCGGGGCCTAAAACCACAAATATATGGGGCAATGGAGGAACCCAGCAGCACCATCAAGGTAGTGCCCAGGACGCATTATCCATTAAATCCCTCATCAGACAAACTAGAGGGAGCGCAGGGCTGGACATCTGCGCCTCTGCCAGAGCAGTACTAACTCCAGAGATGGGAGTTCAAATCATTCCCACAGGAGTAAAAGGACCTCTTCCCCAGGGAACAGTAGGCTTATTATTGGGACGCAGTTCTTCTACACTAAAAGGACTTATGATAAGTCCTGGGGTAATTGATCCCGATTATGAGGGTGAAATAAAAATTATAGCTAGTTCTCCAAGAGGTATATCAGTAATTTCACCAGGAGATAGAATAGCACAGTTATTAATAATACCCAGCCTGCATGATAAATTTTCCAGTTGTAATGTAGAAAGAAGTTCCAAGGGATTAGGCTCCACAGGTGTAGATTGGGCTATGCTTTCTTTAAATTTAGATTCTCGCCCAATGCTAAAATTAAATATTCAAGGACATGACTTTAATGGGCTGCTGGACACAGGAGCTGACCTCAGCATCATATCTCGTCAAGAATGGCCAAAACATTGGCCATTACAACAAGCCACTCAAACGCTTCGAGGCCTAGGAGTAGCAACAAATCCCCATAGAAGTGCTATGGTATTAGATTGGAGGGATCCTGAAGGATGTGAAGGAACTATACAGCCCTATATATTGGATCATCTTCCCGTAAATTTATGGGGACGAGATGTCCTAGATCAATTAGGATTGACATTAACAAATAACATCAATCCTAACGCGCCCACTACTAGGGCTAAACAAGGCTTTAGGAAAGAAAAAAGATTAAGAGAACAAGAACAAGGTATGACAGCACCTATTCAAATAGATCAAGAAATAAATAGACATGAATTGGGTTTTCAGAAAGGGCCACTGAGACAATCAAAATTACTTGGAAATCAGAAAGACCAGTGTGGGTTCCTCAGTGGCCCCTGACTAAAGAAAAGATACAAGTAGCCCATGACTTGGTCAGACAACAATTAGTGGAAGGACATATACAACCTTCCATATCCCCCCATAATACTCCCATTTTTGTCATTAAAAAGAAATCTGGTAAATGGAGATTATTACAAGATTTAAGAGCCATTAATAATGAGATGGTTATTATGGGACCTGCTCAATCAGGGATTCCCCAATTGTCTGCTTTACCAAAAACCTGGCATGTTTTAGCTATAGATATTAAAGATTGTTTCTTTTCAATTCCAATTCATCCCGAGGATAGTCCACATTTTGCATTTACTATCCCTGCACTGAATCATGAAGGTCCTGATCAGAGATATGAATGGAAAGTACTCCCTCAAGGGATGGCTAACAGCCCAACTATGTGTCAAATTTATGTTAATAAAGCAATCCAGCCACTTAGAAATCAAAATCCTGAACTACAAATATTTCACTATATGGATGATGTGTTATTGGCACATAAAGATAAAGACACATTGCTAGAATGTTATGCCACACCTGAAAAATTATAATCTAGAGATAGCAATAGATAAAGTACAACTAAATCTTCCAATTAATTATTTAGGAGTTCTATTATCCTCAACCATGGTCCGTCCACCAAAAATTCAAATACGAGTAGATCAACTCAAATCACTTAATGACTTTCAAAAGTTATTTGGAGACATAAATTGGATAAGGCCTTATCTAGGCATACGAACAGGAGAATTGGGACCTATATTTGATATTCTAAAAGGTCCATCAGATCGAAATTCACCCCACATGTTAATGCCTGAAGCAAGAAAAACATTAAAAATCATTGAAACATATATGGAAAATATGCATTTGGATAGAATTGATATAAGTTTGCCTTTATTATTTATTGTACTACCAACAAAAAATATTCCTACAGGAGTATTTTGGCAAGAAGGTCCATTATTGTGGATACATTTATCTTATTCTCCTAACACTATTCTTACTAGATATCCTGAGGCTGTAGGACAATTAATACTCAAAGGAATAAAAGCAGCAAAGGGAGTGTTTGGGATTTCTCCCAATAAAATTATTACTCCATATACTATGGATCAAATTGATGAGTTAGCTAATGAGTTAAATACTTGGGCAATAATCATGTGTAAAACTAGTGTTTCATTTGATAATCACTTACCATCTAATCCTTTGTTGTCTTTTTGGTCTAAACATCCTGTAGTTTTTCCAAAAATGACAAGAAAAACCCCTATCATAAATGCTCCAAATATATTCACTGATGGGTCAAACAATGGTACAGCAGCAGTAGTTACTCCTGATCAAACTTTTACATTTTTAGTACCCAAACAATCAGCTCAAAAGGTAGAGCTTAATGCAGTATTACAAGCTTTTATGATGTTTAAAGATTCTGTATTTAATTTATTTTCTGATAGTCAGTATGTAGTTAATGCTATAGTATCCCTTGAAGATGCTGGTAGGATTTCACCTTCTTCTACTGTTTTCTCTTTGTTTTCCGCTATACAAAGTCTAATCTGGGACCGAAAAGATCCATTCTTTATAGGACATATCAGGGCACATACAGGATTGCCTGGAGCCCTTAGTATGGGCAATGAACTAGCAGATAAATCTACACATGACATACATATTTTCTCCACAATAGAAGAAGCTATAAACTTTCATAAAAGGTTCCATGTCAATGCTAATACTTTACAAAAGCGTTTTAAAATAACTAAAGAACAAGCCAGACATATAATAAAACAATGTCAAAATTGTGTGACATTTTTACCACAAGTTAATCTTGGAGTCAATCCTAGAGGACTGATACCTAACCATATTTGGCAGATGGATGTCACACAATTGCCAGAATTTGGAAAATTAAAATATTTACATGTTACAGTTGATACTTCTTCCAGATTTTTGATGGGCTCCCTTCATGCCGGAGAAAAAACTAAAGATGTTATAGCTCATTGCTTACAAAATTTTGCCACTGTGGGCGTTCCAAAACAGTTAAAAACGGACAATGGTCCTGGTTATACTTCCACCTCTTTTAAACAATTTTGCTCATCATTTGGCATTACTCACATAACAGGAATTCCATACAATCCACAAGGACAAGGCATAGTTGAAAGAGCTCATCAAACTATTAAAATGTACTTATTAAAACAAAAGGAGGGAATTGGAAAGGGGTATATATCCCCCAAAGATAAACTTAAAATAACCCTTTTTACTCTAAACTTTTTAAATTTGGATTCATCGGGACTTAGTGCTACGGAAAGACATTTGTATCCAAAAAATGTACATAAGCCTAAGGTACTTTGGAAAGATATTCTAACAGGACAATGGAAAGGCCCGGATCCAGTGATAGTCTGGAATCGGGGCTCTGTCTGTGTTTTCCCGCAGGAGGAACAGCAACCGATTTGGATTCCAGAGAGATTAACTAAAACAATTTCTACAGAAAAAGAAGATGATTTGACTCAAATCCATAACTGTTGATATCCAGAGCTCCAGCTTGGCTATTCTTACATCTGTGACAGTGATTAACCAAGGTGGTTTTTTTTTCAATATCTATTTTATTATTGCATTTTTCCCACATCATAAAGTTCTATTTTATTTTTGAGCTCAAACAAACCTAGGTTAATGTTTTTCTGATCAGTTTTATTTTTTGACTGTGTTTTATTTTTTGACTGTGGAGTTTTTAAACATTGCAATGGAGATTTCACCTAGGTATAGCTACAAGGCCTTTATTTACTATTGTCTTATGTGTTGTATGTTGTGTGCACACTTCTGTTTTGTGTTGTATGTCTGTATGTGTATATGTCCATATTTCTTATATGAGGAGAGCTCATGAAAAAATGGATCCAAATTTTTTCTTTATTCACGTGATTTATATGGTTTAATTTAAATTAGGTGAACAGCTGTTAATGATTGTTTTTAAAGATGGTTAACAGATTTGTTTGTTTACTAATTTAAATTAGGTAAACACCTGTTAAGGATTGTTTTTAAAGGAGTTTAACAGATCTGTTTGTTTACTTTCAACTTTCCTTTTCATTATATTTAATAATTCTTTTCAGGATAATGTCTCTTTACCATCATTGCCAGAATTTCCATCTCCATCCCAATTCCGGTGAAGACTAAGATAAAACCAAACTACAGCTTCTATGATAGCTATCACAGTAAACTGTATAAACTGATGCATCAATGAATATAACTCAACAAGTAATGCTCAATCAAGGACTTGATTTACTTTGGGAGGAAATGGACATATTGATAGACTCCTCCAATTTGAACTGCCTGCAGAACTTGCCTGGACTATATATCAGTTACATACATTATGAAATATCGTCTGGTGCAACAAATTGTAGTACTGCTGGCATATCTTTGCTGATGGTGTCACCAGTGATGCAATTTCCTTGCCAGCTCACCCCATGTTAATTGTGGTAATGCTGGCATATCTTTGCTGATGGTGTCACCAGTGACGCAATTTTTCCAAAGGAGCCATCAATTGGCTTGGTGTCGTGGCATTTCTGTATCCTCCTCCCTTCTACTAGTGATGGTCTAAAATTTGGGGGCCAACAAAGGTGAGGCAAAGAACTTCACCCCCCCACTGGCACCAAGGCTAAATTTGGGGGCCAACAGAGGTGAGGCAAGAACCTCACCCCCCCACTGGTGCATAGGCCTATCCACAAGCATGGCTGAATGCTGGACCGGTAGTCAGTGACGGGTTGATCTGATTGCAGTGGATTCAACCTAAGACAGGAAGCTGACGCCTAAAGGTCAGTTCTCCCATGACAGGTAAGAACCATATGTTGAATTGGACAACCTACCAGGCACGGTCCCTAGCCACATTGCTTGTTGCTTAATTAAACAGAAGGGGGCAGATGCTAGGAGCCACAAATAAATTGATGCATGGCACTTTTGGTTGTAACATGCCAGCTAGCCACTGAGATGATATGATTATGTTAAGATTTACATTCATATGGAAATTGGACTCCTGCTGTTCACCTTGGCCTGCTACTGGACTCATGTTACGGGACTCCTGGAGAGTCCCCATTGGTTGGGGAAGGATAGTAGGAGGGATTTCCGGGGGAGGGCCGGCCCCGCGGTTCCGGTAGACGCGCGTGTGCCAGGACCTGGTCGGGCTTGCCGGCGCCTACGGAGTATTGGCGGATTTTTCAAAAATAAAGTTTTGTTCCTGCTTGAGTGGCTCATGATTCTGTGCCCAGCCAAGACTGCGGCAGTATGGTTCCCTTGAGCAGTATGCAGTGTCCCTCTTTATCCTTTTTGATTAACTTTGGCTTGAAATCTATTTTGTTTGATATGAATATGGACACTCCTGCTTGTTTCCGCAGTCCATATGAGTGGAATGATTTTTCCCAGCCTTTCACCTTCAGTCTATGTATATCTTTTCCTATCAAATGCGTCTCCTGTAGGCAACATATTGTTGGATCTTGTTTTGTGATCCATTCAACTAGCCTGCGTCTCTTAATTGGTGAGTTTAAGCCATTAACATTTAGGGTTATTATTGAGATATGGTTTGTTCCTCCAGTCATATTTGTTTATTTATGTTACTAAACCTGATTAGTTTTCCTCTTTGATTACTTTCCCCCCTTTTCTGTGCTACCTCCCACTGATGGTTTTCAATGTTATTTTCAGTTTCCTCTTCCTGTAATGTTTTGCCAAGGATTTTTTGAAGAGATGGTTTTCTAGCTGCGAATTCTTTTAACTTTTGTTTATCGTGAAAGGTTTTAATTTCATCTTCCATCCTGAAGCTTAATTTCGCTGGATACACGATTCTTGGTTGGAACCCATTTTCTTTCAGTGTTTGAAAAATGTTATTCCAGGATCTTCTAGCTTTCAGAGTCTGTGTTGAGAGATCAGCTGTTATCCTGATTGGTTTGCCCCTAAATGTAATCTGCTTTCTTTCTCTTGTAGCTTTTAAAATTCTCTCCTTATTCTGTATGTTGGGCATCTTCATTATAATGTGTCTAGGTGTGGATCTCTTATGATTTTGTACATTCGGCGTCCTGTAGGCTTCTAGGATTTGGGATTCTGTCTCATTCTTCAAGTCTGGGAAGTTTTCTCGTATTATTTCATTGAATAGATTGTTTATTCCTTTGGTTTGGAGCTCTGTGCCTTCCTGTATCCCAATGACTCTTAAGTTTGGTCTTTTAATGTTATCCCATATTTCTTGAATGTTCTGTTCATGGTTTCTTAGCAGTCTTGCTGAGCTGTCTACGTTCTTTTCAAGTTGAAATACTTTGTCTTCATTGTCTGATGTTCTATCTTCTAAGTGATCTACTCTGCTGGTAGTATTGTCAATTGAGGTTTTAAGTTGGTTTATTGCTTCCTGCATTTCTAGGATTTCTATTTGTTTGTTTTTTATTACTTCTATCTCCCTGTGAAATTGATCTTTTACTTCCTGGATTTGTTTCTGTAGTTCCTTGTTAATGTGATCTTTCATTGTCTGATTTTGCTGTCTCATGTCTTCCTTGAGACTCCAGATCATCTGAAGCATGTATATCCTGAACTCTTTATCTGACATTCCATCTGTTGCAGCTATTACCTCTTCTAGAGTTGAGTTGACCTGCATTGATTGTGGTCCTTTCTTTCCTTGTCTTTTCATATTGCTTGCGTTTCTTTCTGCTTGGTGAAACTGTTGTGTTTTTGAAATTTTCCCCCTATTTATTTATATTGCTCTTGTATAGTTGGGAAATCTCTCTTGCAGGGCGGGTAGTGGCTGTGTTCCTCCTCTAATTAGGGTGATCTATCTACCACGCTGGTTTGTCGTAGGTCTGCCCACCCTGCGGGCGCAGGTGGCGGCTCTACTCTGCCCCCACTCCAATTGTGGTGATGTAACTACCACTTCCTCGGGTCGTTGGTCCTGATCCGGATGTGGGCGGCAGCTCTGTTCCACCCCTACTCCAATTGATGTGACGTGTCTACCATGCTGGTCGGCCTCTAAGCCTGTTCCGCCGGTGGGTCTCAGATCTGCCTACCTTGCGGGCTCGGGCGGCAGTTCTGCTCAGCCCCCACTCCCAGTGGGGGTACCTAACTGGCTCTCCAACGGGTCGCTGGGCCTTTTCCGGACACGGGCGGCAGCTCTGCTCAACCCCCACTCCAACCAGTGTGACGTGACTGCCTCGATGCTACTTGTCCACCACACTGGCAGGCTGCCGAGCCTGTCCTGCCAGTGGGTCGCAGGTCTGCCTACCTTGCAGGATCAGACGGCGGCTCTTCACAGCCCCCACTCCAAATGGGGTGACTTGGCTACCGCGCCGTCGGGTCGCTGGTCCTGTTCCCGGCGTGGGCGGCTACTCTCCTCGGCCCCAGCTGCAGTTGGGGTGTCGTGATACCACACCGGCGGGTCACTTAGCCTGCTCTGGGCGCAGGTGGCACCTCCACTCTGCCCCCAGGCCCCTGCAGCACCCAGCAGGACCCGGACCGAGAAGCAGTCCCTGTAGGATCCCCAACCCTGGGCCAAAGCAGCTTCGGGAGCCAGAAGCCGGCCTCTCCGATCCCAGCCACGCTCTGCTAGGAGCAGGCTCCACAGAGCAACCGCCGCGGGTTCCCCAACCCCAGGCCAAAGCAGCCCCAGGAGCCCAAGCCTGGCCGCACCAAACTCTCCCAGCTCGGTGCACGCTCCGCTAGGAGCAGGGTCAAAGACGCAGTCCCCGCGGGCTCCCCAGCCCCGGGCCAAAACTGTTCCGGGAGTCAGAGCCCCATTGCCCCTCGGCGCACGTTTCACTTGTAGCTGGTCTCAGCTCGCAGTCCCCGCAGGTTCCCCGGCCCTGGGATAAAGCAGCTATAGGAGCCAGAACCCAGCCTCTCCGATCCCTGCCACACTCTGCTAGGAGCAGGCTCCACAGAGCGACCCCCGCGGGTACCCCAGCCTCAGGCCCAAGCAGCCCCGGGAGCCCGATCCTGGCTGCTCCAAACTCTCCCAGCTCGGTGTACGCTCCACTAGGGGCAGGGTCAAAGACGAAGTCCCCGCGGGCTCCCCAGCCCCGGGGCCAAAACTGTTCCGGGAGTCAGAGCCACGCCGCCCCTCAGCGCACGTTCCTCTTGTAACTGGCCTCAGCCCGGAGTCCCCGCAGGATCCCCCGCCCTGGGCCAAAGCAACCCGGGGAGCCAGAATCTGGCCGCTCAAAGTCCGGCGCACGCCTTGCCAGGAGCGAGCCCCAAAGAGTATTCTCCTCAGGTTCTCCTGTCCCGAGCCTGAGTGATCCGTCTGCAAGACACAGGCAAATACCAGCCTGGAATCACCTGTTCCGTAGTTGAATGAGCTGAGATCAGTAGAAAACAGGGATGATTGCATCAGCTCTCCAAGATGGCGGCTGCTGTCCTCCTCCGTGGTCCGACCGGTGTCAGGAATCGAACTGGACTGCTTCTCTCCTCTGTCTCAAAGCCGGAACTCAGCACTAAGCGCGGCCAGTGCAGCACTGGTAGGAGTCTCCAGAATCCGCTTCGCTGTAATCCCGCTCTGGTGCCTTGCCGCTAACTAGCGCACGCCCCAGACTCCATCCGCGGGGCGGTCCACCGACCAGGTACTGCTACCCTCCATGCAGAGAAATTGCCCGCGACCGAGTCCCTACAGCCGAATCCCGAACGCTGGAAATCTGTCCTCTAGATTCTGGAGCACCTCAATTTCACTGAAAATTCCCAACAAGGTAGCCTTCAGCCGTTTCACCTCGTCTTTCTCCCGCACAGTGACGCGGTGCACTGGGGTGCTGCACTCCCATCGCCGCCATCTTCTGAATCCCCCGTGTCCATATATTTATATTAAATTTCACATGATTACATGTCTTAATATACATGTATGTATACATGCATCTCCACCTGGGACAGGGGCAGAGGCAGATTCCATTGCTAATACACAGGTAGTGGTGGCTGCCACCCTCACTGAATACCCTCTAATGCTTTATCCAATTTCTCTTTTCCATGATGGGAGGACCTACATGAAGCCCTCTCTAGGCGTGAGCCAATCTGTCCTTCACAGTGTTCTATTGGTTCTATGTTCACTGTTGTGCTGCCATATTTCTCTTCCACCTCTAGAGCATTTTCAGTATCACAGACATGGACTGTTCTTGCAAACAATAGCAGCACATTCTCCCTCCATGCCCAGATCCTAGTACAAACTATTTTTCTTTGTCTCCTTAAATGTTGGCATTCTAGGTAAGTTTTATATGTGAAATCAAACACAGTTTTCCTTCTGTGTCTGTCTTATTTTACTTAATGAATGTATTCATGATTCATCAATGCTCTAGCAAGAATCAGAAGTTCATTTTTTTTTCTATTTTATTTTTTTATTGATTATTTAAAGCATTACATAGTTCATGATATATCATCTTTCATACATTTGACTCAAATTGTGTTTTGAACTCCCATTTTCACCCCTAATACAGATTGCAGAATCACATCTGTTACATATTCACATGTTTACATAATGCCATATTAGTGACTGTTGTATTATGCTACCTTTCCTATCCCCTACTATCCCCCCTCCCCTCCCCTCCCCTCCCATCTTCCCTCTCTACCACCCCTGCTGTTGTTCAATTCTCTCCCTTTTTTCCCTCCCCCTTGCCCCTCATAACCTCTTATAATTTTATGTATCATTGAAGGTCTCCAACCATTTCCATGTGCTTTCCCTTCTCTCCCCGTTTCTCTCCCCCCATTCGTCTTTGTTTACTGTAGTCTTTTCCTCATGTTCTTCCTTCCTGTTCTGTTCTTAGTTGTTCTCTTTATATCAAAGCAGACATTTGGCATTTGTTTTTTAGGGCTTGGCTAGCTTCACTTAGCATAATCTGTTCTAATGCCATCCATTTCCCTGCAAATTCTATGATTTTGTCATTTCTTAGTGCTGCATAATACTCCATTGTGTATAGATGCCACATTTTTTTTATCCATTCATCTATTGAGGGGCATCTAGGTTGGTTCCACAGTCTAGCTATTGTGAATTGTGCCTCTATAATCATTGATGCAGCCGTATCCCTATAGAGTGCTTTTTTAAGGTCCTCTGGGAATAGTCTGAGAAGTGCGATAGCTGGGTCAAATGGTGGATCCATTCCCAGCTTTCCTAGGAATCTCCATACTGCTTTCCAAATTGGCCTCACCATTTTGCAGCCCCACCAGCAGTGTACAAGTGTGCCCTTTTCCCCACATCCCCGCCAACACTTATTGTTGTTTGACTTCATAATGGCTGCCAATCTTACTGGAGTGAGATGGTATCTTAGGGTGGTTTTGATTTGCATTTCTCTGATTGCTAGAGATGGTGAGCATTTTTTCATGTACTTGTTGATTGATTGTATGTCCTCCTCTGAGAAGTGTCTGTTGAGGTCCTTGGCCCATTTGTTAATTGAGTTATTTGTTATCTTATTGTTTAATTTTTTGAGTTCTTTGTACATTCTGGATATTAGAGCTCTATCGGAGGTGTGAGGGGTAAAAATTTGTTCCCAGGATGTAGGCTCTCTATTTACCTCTTTTATTGTTTCTCTTGCTGAGAAAAAACTTTTTAGTTTAAGTAAGTCCCATTTGTTTATTCTAGTTGTTAACTCTTGGGCTATGGGTGTCCTATTAAGGAATTTGGAGCCAGACCCCACAATATGTATATCGTATCCAACTTTTTCTTCTATCAGACGCAGTGTCTCTGATTTGATATCTAGCTCCCTGATCCATTTTGAGTTAATTTTTGTGGATGGCGAGAGAAAGGGATTCAATTTCATTTTGTTGCATATGGATTTCCAATTTTCCCAGCACCATTTGTTGAAGATGCTATCCTTCCTCCATTGCATGCTTTTAGCCCCTTTATCAAATATAAGATAGTTGTAACTTTGTGGATTAGTCTCTGTGTCTTCTATTCTGTACCATTGGTCCACCTGCCTGTTTTGGTACCAGTACCATGCTGTTTTTGTTACTATTGCTTTGTAGTAGAGTTTGACCTCTGGTATCCCTATACCTCCAGATTCACACTTCCTGCTTAGAATTGCTTTTGCTATTCTGGGTCTTTTGTTTTTCCATATGAATTTCATGCTTGTTTTGTCTATTTCTACAAGATATGCCATTGGAATTTTGATTTGCATCGCATTAAACCTGTAGAGAACTTTGGGTATTATCGCCATTTTGATGATGTTAGTTCTGCCTATCCATGAACAGGGTACATTTTTCCATCTTCTGAGATCTTCTTCTATCTCTCTCTTTAGGGTTCTGTAGTTTTCATTGTATAAATCTTTCACCTCTTTTGTTAGGTTGATTCCCAAGTATCTTATTTTCTTTGAGGATATTGTGAATGGAGTGGTTTTCCTTATTTCCATTTCAGAGATTTTGTTGCTGATATACAGGAATGCCTTTGATTTATGCGTGTTGATTTTATAACCTGCCACTTTGCTGAATTCATTTATTAACTCTAGCAGCTTCTTTGTAGACTCTTTTGGGTCTGTTAAGTATATTATCATGTCATCCGCAAATAGCGATAGTTTAATTTCTTCTTTTCCTATTTTTATGCCTTTAATTTCTTTTGTCTGTCTAATTGCTCTGGCTAGTACTTCGAGAACTAAATTGAATAGAAGTGGTGATAGAGGGCATCCCTGTCTTGTTCCAGATTTTAGAGGGAATGCCTTCAGTTTTTCTCCATTTAGGATGATGCTAGCCTGAGGTTTAGCATATATAGCTTTTACAATGTTGAGGTAAGTTCCTGTTATCCCTAGTTTTTCTAATGTTTTGAACATAAAGAGATGCTGTACTTTGTCAAATGCTTTTTCTGCATCCATCGAGATGATCATGTGGTTCTTGTCTTTAAGTCTATTGATGTGGTGAATCCTACTTGATCATGGTGCACAAGTTTTCTGATATGTTTTTGTATTCGATTCGCCAGAATTTTATTGAGAATTTTTGCATCCAAGTTCATTAGAGATATTGGTCTGTAGTTTTCTTTCTTTGAAGTATCTTTGTCTGGTTTTGGGATCAAAGTGATGTTGGCCTCATAGAATGAATTTGGAAGAGCTCCTTCTTTTTCTATTTCTTGAAATAGCTTGAAAAGTATTGGTATTAATTCTTCTTTGAAGGTTTTGTAGAACTCCGCTGTATACCCATCCGGTCCAGGGCTTTTCTTGGTTGGTAGTCTTTTGATGGCTTCTTCTATTTCTTCTTTTGTTATTGGTCTGTTTAAATTGTGTGTGTCTTCCTGTCTCAATCTGGGCAAATCATATGTCTTAAGAAATTTGTCGATATCTTCATTATCTTCTATTTTATTGGAATATAGGGTTTCAAAATACTTTCTAATTATCTTCTGTATTTCTGTAGTGTCTGTTGTGATATTGCCTTTTTCATCCCGTATGTTACTAATTTGAGTTCTCTCTCTTCTTCTTTTCGTTAGCATGGCTAAGGGCTTGTCTATCTTATTTACTTTTTCAAAGAACCAACTTTTAGTTTTATCAATTTTTTCAATGGTTTCTTTTGTTTCAATTTCGTTGATTTCTGCTCTAATTTTAATTATTTCTTGTCTTCTACTACATTTGCTGTTGTTTTGCTCTTCCTTTTCTAGGTTTTTGAGGTGTTGCGTGAGTTCATTTATTTGTTGGTTTTTTCTTTTTTTGAGGTAAGAACTCCAAGAAATGAATTTCCCTCTTAAAACTGCTTTCATTGTGTCCCATAGATTCCGGTATGTTGTGTCTGTGTTATCATTTGATTCTAAGAATTTTTTCATCTCCTCCTTTATGTCTTCTATAACCCATTGATCATTCAATAACATATTGTTCATTTTCCATGTGATGTAGGATTTTCCCTTCCTTCTTTTATCATTGATTTCCAATTTCATTCCATTATGATCAGATATGGTGCATGGTATTATCTCCACACCTTTATATTTACTAAGAGTTGCCTTATGGCATAATATATGGTCTATCTTTGAGTAGGATCCATGTGCTGCTGAGAAGAACGTATACCCACTTGATGATGGTTGATATATTCTATATATGTCGGTTAAGTCTAGGTTATTGATTGTGCTGTTGAGTTCTATAGTTTCTTTATTCAGCTTTTGTCTAGAGGATCTGTCTAATGGCGAGAGCGGTGTGTTGAAGTCACCCATAATTATTGTGTTGTGGTCTATTTGACTCTTGAACTTGAGGAGAGTTTGTTTTATGAACGTTGCAGCTCCATTGTTTGGTGCATACAAATTGATGATTGTTATGTCTTGTTGGTGGATGGTTCCTTTTAACAGTATATAGTGACCTTCTTTATCCTTCTTGATTAACTTAGGTTTGAAGTTGATTTTATTTGATATGAGTATGGCCACTCCTGCTTGCTTCTGAGGGCCATGTGAGTGGTATGATTTTTCCCAACCTTTTACTTTCAGCCTGTGTATGTCTTTTCCTATCATATGTGTCTCCTGAAGGCAGCATATTGTTGGATTTGTTTTTTTGATCCAGGTTACTAGCCTATGTCTCTTGATTGGTGAGTTTAGGCCATTAACATTTAAGGTTACAATTGAGATATGATTTGTACTTCCAGTCATGCTTCTTTATTTAGTTATTTTAGTTTGGCTAGTTTTGCTTTTTGGTTATTTTCCTCCCCCTTTACTGAGATACCTCCTGCTGTTAGTTCTGGGCACTATTTTTCAATTCCTCTTCTTGTAGTGTTTTGTTCAAAATGCTTTGCAGAGCTGGTTTCTTGCTGCAAATTCTTTTAGCTTTTGTTTATCGTGAAAGATTTTAATTTCATTGTCAAATTTGAAGCTCAATTTTGCTGAATATAGTATTGTTGGTTGGAATCCATTATTTTTCAGCGTTTGAAATACATTATTCCAGGATCTTCTCGCTTTCAAAGTTTGTGATGAGAAATCGTCGTTAACCTAATTGGTTTACCCCTGAATGTAATCTGCCTCTTTTCTCTTGTAGCTTTTAATATTCTCTCCTTGTTCTGTACGTTGGCTATCTTCATAATTATATGTCTTGGAGTTGGTCTACTATGGTTTTGAATGTTTGGGGTCCTGTAGGCTTCCAGGATTTGGCAATCCATTCCATCTTTTATCTCTGGGAAGTTTTCTAGAATTATTTCATTTAATATGCTGTCCATTTACTTTGGTTTGAAACTCTGTGCCTTCTTCTATCCCTATGACTCTCAGATTTGGTTTTTTTATGACATCCCATATCTCTTGAATAGATTGCTCGTGGGATTTAAGCATCTTCTCTGTGTTGACTATATTCTTTTCAAGTTGATAAACCTTGTCTTCATTATCTGATGTTCTGACTTCTACTTGATCAAGTCTATTTGTAATATTTTCGTTTGAGTTTTTAATTTGGTTTATAGTTTCCTGTAATTCTAGGATTATTGTTTGATTTTTTTTAAGATCTCTATCTCCTGGTAGAGCTCGTTCTTAGCCATTTGAATTTGTTTGTTTAATTCATTTTCAAAATATAGTTTTATTTCTTGAACTTGCTGTCTCATGTCTTCTCTAATATTCCTTTCCATTCGAGTTAGGTATGCCTTGAGTTCTTTCGCTATCCCTGTTTCTGATGTTTCTATGTCCTCCTGGAGAATTGAGTTGTCTTGCATTGTTTGTAATCCTTTTTTCCCCTGTTTTCTCATGTTGTCCACGTTACTTTCTAGCTCTTTTTGATTGTCGTGTTTCTGTTCTCTTCTATAGATTTGTTTTGTTTCTGTATTACTCTGATGTCTCTCCTTTGTGTTGTTAAACTATGCCTGCTAACGTGGATTCCGCTGGGAAGGAATTCCGACGTCCGAGCTCCAGTGACGACACTACTCTGCTATGACGGGCCCCAGTCTCCTTGCCGGGGTGCCCTAATGGGGGGGTGTGACTGGACTGTCTCTGTTTGGTTTCAGCTCCCGGTCGCGGCAGGCGGGCAATCTCCAGCCGCCCAGTATCACAGGCCGCGGGCAGGTGATCAGTCGCCAGCGGGTGGGCGTTCTCCTACTGCCCAGTTACGCCGGCAGTGGGTGAGCTGTCGCCGGTGGGACTGCAGTTTACAGCCCCCAGTCACGAGGGCCTTGCCTCTAGTCTCCTGGTTTCTCCTGCTAGTCTTGGTTTCTCCTGCTAGACCAGATTTCCCCTGAGTGATGGTTCTCGGCAGTTCAAACTGTACTCTGGGCCTGCCGTTTGTTGGGTGTGGAGGGTGGCTATTGGGAACCCAGGCACTCTATTGTTTTGTTTCCCTTGTGGGAAATAGAACTGTACCGCTTCCTTCCCCGTCTGAAATCCCGTACTCAGCCCGGGGGTCAGTGCGGGCTTGGCTGGCGGGATTCCACTTTGTGGCAACCACTTATCTCCCTGCTTGCTAGTTAATCCCTTCTCTGCAGCGCCACGCCTTCTGTAGCCGCGGGGCAGGCCGCCAGAATCAGACAGCCTGGATCTCCGGGGTCACACCGTTGGCTTTTGGGATCCCCGGCACTCTATGGTTTTGATTTTTTCTGTTTAACCCTCCCCCAGCGCTGGCTAGACAGGTTTTGTTTTGGCTGCTGATGGGAGGGGGGGTTGAAGGTCAGGTGCCTCTAGTTCTCCTTTAGTCTTTATGCAGGCTCACTGTGATACTCTCTTCCCCTGAAAGTCTAGGAGAGATTTTATGCGAAATCCCCCTAAGTATGGGGGCTGAACTGAGTGACACACACCTGTTTTATTGTTGCAATCTGTCTGAGAGTGGCGGTGGATACCTCAGCTCTCCAAGATGGTGGCCGCTGATTGCCTTAGTGGAGTGTCCCTTGTGGGAGAAGGGACTGCACCACCTCCTTCCCCGTCTGCAATCCCGAACTCAGCCCGGGGGTCAGTGCCCGCTTGGCAGTTGGGACACCACCATGTTGCAGGCACCTATCTCCCTGATCACCATTTAATCCCTTCTCTGTGGTGCCACGCCTTCTGTAGCCGCGGGGCAGGCCGCCAGAATCGGACAGCCTCAGAAGTTCATTCTTTTTGAATGTTGAATAATATTCCATTTTATTTACATACTGCATTCTGCTCATCTATTCATAGGCCCATGGAGGGTTTGTTTGACTCTTCCTTTTTAAAACTGTGAATCATATTACTATGAGCATTGATGTAAAATATCTCTTTGAGCCTTTGTAAGAGGGTGCAGCTGCTGTAAAAAATAGTACGTAATTTGTCAAAAACCTAGACATAGAATTGCCATATGATTCAGATATTATACATTTCAGTTTACATCCAAAATAATGAATTCAGGGATTTATTAGTAAGATTTTTTTAGGGAAAAATATCTTCAATTTTTGAACTGTAAAATATCCAGAGAAGTAATTTTTTTAGAAAAATGGAAAACTATGTACAGCAACTATTTTCACGTATTTCACCAACTTCATAGTAGATATTTGCAAGGATTTTATTTATAGTCTGCTTTTATGCTTTATTCATATAGAAAACCACATATCCCCAGACGATAGATAAAATGGTAAGCAGATATAGAAATTACACCTACATTTAAAATCCCATAAATTTGACCTGTGTTGAAATGTTGCTCATGTAATACAATAACATTTCACTTGATTCTATTTGGATTCAGTTATGCTCTTTTGCATCATGCTATTTTATAAATGATAGCCGACACCATCTCTCATCATGCACTTGTTATAAATAAGCCAGAACTAAGGAAACACCATCAGTAAATGACAGAGTGGCGTGATCAATGCATTTTCAGAGGTATGAAGTTGCTTAAGGATGTAAAATGAACAGAATATCTAACAAAAAAGATAAGGGTTATTATCTAATTCATGAAGACAGTCATAACATGGAGAGCATATGAAGGCATTATATATTTTTATAATTATAAATAGTATATAGTTATAATAAGTGTAAGCACAGACCAATGAACTATTGTAATAGAATTAAACTTTCTCCCAGCTAATGAAAGAAATATAATAAAGAAAACATTTGCAACACTAATATTGATGGATATATTTTACTGTCAATTTTTTAAATATATAAGAAAAATCATTTAAAACTATAAATAAGCCTCTTGTATATTTGAAAAATTTAACCAAAAGTTCTTTTAATCTTTATGAGAAAATAAACAACCCTGGATAACTACCACTGTGTTTTTAATATAACAGGACAAATTTATTTCACAATTTAGAACATTTCAAATGCAATACTTTGGTTTGTAGTTCAAATTTAGAATATTCCATTTTATGCTACCATATGTATCATCTTCATAGCTCTGGAAATGCATTGATCATGACATCCTGTCATTTACTGATGGTGTTTCTTTAGTTCTGGGTTATTAATAACTAGTGCACAGTTAGGAGATGAAGTCTGCCACCATATATAAAATAGCTTGATGCAAAAGAGCATAACTGAGTCCAAATATAATCAAGTGAAATGTTATTGTATTACATGAGCATCACTTCACTGGTCCATGTTTGAGTTTTGATTGTCTCATCCATTGGTATTGGTGGTTACTTCAGTCAATTTGATATTTTATAATTTAATTATAACCAATTAAAAACAATTTATCAACCAAAAATGAAAATAGTTATAGATAAATATATATACATGTATGTATATATATTTAAAAGTAGATATTTCATTGTCATCAAGATTTGACTAACCAATGTGATTCTGCAACCTGTATACTCAGAAAAATTAGAAATTATAACCCATCTGATTCAAATGTATGATATGTCAAGATCATTGTACTGTCATGTGTATCTAATTAAAACAAATTAAAAAAAAGATTTGCGTATACTACAATTACGTATTTAGATGCGTTTTTCTGAAATTTTGCAATGTGATTTTGAACTTCACAGTAATTTAAAAGTCAATATAAATTGGTTATAGGTATTTGAAAGGAAGTTTCCTATAATCCATAATCACTTGAAGGATAGTTTTGTGTGTGTGTGTGTGTGTCCTTGTCAAAAGTAGAACATCTTTAAAATGTTCTGTGTTCTTTGTGAGGATTACAGATATATTTTATAATTGAATGAATATTCCGGTCTTAAATGTACATTTAAAAATATGTTTGTCCCTCCTCATCACACCCCAAGTACTAGTGCAATGGTGTGATGAGATTCAGGGGTGTCCCAAGTTTGGATTGAGGCTCTGCTACCACTTCATGAAATTCTAAGTAACTATGAAGACAGAATCCTTGATTCTCATTTGTAACTGGGCCCAATCAAGTGTGTAACTGGCCCTGGTGCTCAGTTAGTGAAGTATGTATTTGGTATCACTTTTTTGTCAGGGTGAGTGTGTAATTAGCCTGGCTCTGTAAAGACCTGGGTCTGTAATAGCCACAGACAGTAGATGTTGTTAGTATTTGTTAGTAAAATGTTCTTGGAATTCAGCCACACCAATCCATTACCTACTGTCTGTGGTTGTTTTCAACTTAGAGTGACAGGATTGAAGAGCTGAGATGAAGGTTGTATGGTCTGTGACCTTAAAACATCTACCCTCTGATCCTTACAAAAATGTTCTCCTATTCCTGAGCTAAGTGCTGGGTTTTGGTAAGTGTTGTAATAACATTTGCTGTGGGTTCATGTGGAGAAGGATCATTATGTCTCAGCTTTGTTCCACAACATTTCAGAATACACAGAATATACTGATCTCTTCATTATACTTGGTTTTAAGTTTATTATTTTTTCTCTTCTAGTAGTTTTATCATTGTGAGTCATACATATATTGTTGCTCTTGAGCTTGATTTGCATAAGTATTCTAGGATTTATGAAGAAATTGAAATATAGGTGTCCACCATAATTTTATAGGAAATCCTACTTCTTCACTTTAAAACTTTCTGAATCTCATCATTTTACATACTTTTCATTCTTACAACATAGAATTACATTTTAACTTACTACTTATTCTAAAAACATTTAATTGTCTATTTCATTAACACAAGTAACACTCTTTAGAGTTGGTAGTATCGGTTATTTCATGAATTTTGTTGTAAATTGACAAATTATAATTGCATATAGTTATGGATTACAAAGTAATGGTTTCATGTTCACAATGTAAAATGAACTTAAATAACCATTACTTATCATTTTTTTTTGCAGGAGAATACCACAAAATTATTCTTGGTAATTTTGAAATGTATATTACTAGTAACTGTAGTCAAATGCAAGGCGATAGAACTTATTGTAATTCTTTTTTCCTCTTACTATTTATTGGTGCATGTTATTTATTCAGAACATGGGATTTCATTGGGTCTTATTGGGCAAAGATGTTAATGAGTTTCTTGCTTCTGTCTAACTGAAATTTTACCCCTCACCAAGGGCTCCCTATTTCTTTGACACACTAGTTCCTGGTAAACATCATCCTAGTTTGATTTTGCTTCCATGAATTTGATTTGGTTATATTTAGCATACATCAAATAGTTTTATACATAATATACATATATGTGTATTTATACACACTCATGGATATAGACATATATTACATTATTAGGAGATAAAGATATATATGATATATTAATGTGTAAACTGATGTTTTGATGTATATGTACACAGTGACATAATGACTACAAAAAGGCATGTGAAACTATCCACCACCTTCCTACTTATATAGTTTGTATGTTTGTGTGTGTGGTGAGTTAGAATAGCACCTAAATTTTGATCTCTTATAAAATGTTTAGTACTTATTATGATACTATTAAGCATAGTCCCCATGAGGTACCTTAGATCTCTAGGTCCCTTCATCCTATGTACGTCCAAGTGTGTAATTTTAAATTGGTTCTCCCCATTTCTTCCATATCCCACCCCTGGTAACCACTACTTTACTCCCAGTTTCTATGTATGCATGGTGTGTGTGTGTGTGTGTGTGTGTGTGTGTGTGTGTGTGTGTGTGTTTTAATTCCACATACAAGTTAAATCATGGGGCATTTTGTGTGTGTGTGGTTCTAGCTACTTCACTTAGCAGAATGTTCTCTAGGTACATCACAGTTGAATGTGACAAATGGCAGAATCTTATGTTTTTAATGCTGATCAATATTATATTATATATACATACATATGTTTATATTCCAAATTTTATTTACTCATTCAGATCTTGATAGAAAATTTTGTGTTTTATTATCAGAGTTTTGCAATATGATTTCAGAAAGAAGACATCACCATGACAGACTATAGTTTACCTTTGTTTTTATTGACCAAGGTGAATTTTGAAATTCCAGTAATAAATAGTAAATACTTTGAATGTGGCATGGAAGTACTGTGTGGGTAAGTTTGCTAATAGGGTAAAAGCAACATTGAATGTAGAGATTTGATGCAATTTAAGATCAAATAAAAATACATTAGCAAATAGATTTATATCATTTTAAAAGCTTGTGAATTTTAATTTAAGATGTACTATCCTATTTTACCAGAGGGGTTTAAAAGAAATTGATAACAGTTTGTAAAATTGAAAAAAGAATAACCAGTAACTTTAACAGGTGGACTCAGTATGCACAAGTATCACTCATGCATACATGGAATATATTATATTAGAAAAAGTTTCCAGATACCTATGGAAAAGTATTCACCTCTCCAACAAGTATGCTGGTATTCATTTACTACCAAATATCATTTTATATGAAATCTTCTATTTCTGCATTAAAGCCTAATGAGAAAGATTAGTGCATGCAATCTTTCAAAGTTAAAGTAACAATTTTTAGCCACCAAGATTATAGAACTATCTACTTCAAATGCTCATTTCTAGATGTAACTATGAAAACATTAATTTGTCATGTGAACAAGACCATAAATAGATGACCATGTGAGAGAATCTTCATGACATTTGAGACATTTTTGCCACGATAAACATGCTACCAGGATTTCCAACATGGCTCTATTATAGCAGGGAATCAAATTCTAGAAACACTACATGTAAACTTAATAAACACGGTCACACAACATAAACAACCCATGCTCTGTAGATGCAGATAACTTTTCTTTTTTGTTATGAAGAATCACCTGAAGTGTAGAATTGTTTGGTTGCTGAATCAGATGTTACCATGCAAGATTGACCCATTGTCTAAAAGAATTTTCATGAAAAAACTGATATATCAATGTCATATACATTCTCTATATACAGAAACTCTATGAAACTCAGAGTTTTATACATCTAGCTTTAAGATTAAAAAATATGACATTCACAGAATCATCCATGTACATAATATATGTGTGTGTTTGGGAGATAGACATGCTAACCTACATATCAACATACATGTACATATGAGGTATGCAAATACATCGTGTACCTTATATTAGTTATACATGTATATGTACCTATTTGTGTTATATGTATGTATACACACACATACACTTTTATTCATAATCACATTTTTTGCTTCCTTACACATTGTGAGTTTTTTTGCATATGTTTTTTGATAAATAGAAAATTATGTTAAAAACCACAATAGCATATGGATTGTATAAATATATAATACAGTATTTATGGATAAAACATCACATATGTTTGCTTTCATAATGTGGAGATGGAGTAAAGTGGGATACAGATGAGCCAGGCTGGCCAAATGTTGATAATTTTAAAATTTGATGGATTTGTTCATAGTAACTACACTATGATCTAGACTTTCATAGTGTCTGACATTTTACCTAATTAAAAAAATAAAAATTAAGCTCCTTTATATGACTAAATAAAAATTGGATGTTGAAGAATTAGGAGAAAATTATTTTATGTCTTTAAGATGCTCGAAGAATAGTTTCGGGTGGTCATGTGTAGGTGGCTCACACTTCATTTCGGTCACAGGTAGAAAAAGGTCAATATTCAAAGGGATATTGCTTTGACAATGTGTAGTCCACATAATTTGTTATTGACTTTTATTTAATTTCCATACTGTATTGACTAGAAGTGTAATGAGTAGACTTGGGAGGTATGTTGCCACTTTGGCTACTGTCATCATTCTTTGAAAAAAAAAATCCTTCTAAAGATGTGACTGAAATACAAAAAAAAAATTAGTTGAAGAACCTCTTTTTTTTTGTTATTACCAGAAAATTTTTGAATAAGAAATAGTATAATATGGTTAATTCAGTTAAATGGATTAATTAATGCATATTATGATTTTTATATTCACTGATGTAAACAAGTATATATATTTTTTTGTGTATAAAGCCTAATTATTTTTGAGAGGAGGAAAAAAAAGTATTTTATTTTACTTTGCTCTTATATTCCATTTACTTGGTGATGTTAAGAAAGATTTCATAAACCATTTCAATGGTAAAACAAGAAGACATCTGATGCATTCCCAAAAGAGTTGATAAATATATCTGAGTCTTTAAAAAATGAGATGTTAACTCTGGTGGCCAAACTCATCATTCACAGTGTAAATTAATTTCTCAGGTGCACTGTTGCCACATGAGTTAGTTAGTGCTGGTGTGGTTTTACCTGTAGATGATTAAATTGTGCCCAGTGTCTGGATGAGGGATAGGTCCATCACACTGGTTTTATTTTCTCCAAGGTTAACTTTTGATACTCAGATTTTATTTTACATTTTGTCAGTTTTAGAGTTGAAGGCTTATAGCAGAGGAAATTAACAAAATTTAATAGCAAAGAAAATAATGCAAACAGAAGATAGCAGTTGTGTGCTATTTATTTTTGCAAGCCTGGAATTTCAGTTTGTTTGGCTTATCTTTAATCTTTCTTGAATTTTTTCCTTTTGGATTCCAGTATTTGGGACTCAAATTTTCACTTAAGCTTTTTCTACAGAAATATTCCTATTGTAAAGCATTTATTATTAGCATTCTTGTATATTTTTGGTAATAGATAAAATGATGTATTTATATATTTGTGTATAATTTGAAAGTTAGGCCTGTGGCATTATTGAACAGGGTATACTTAATATACAATCACATTTGTAACAAATTTTATTTTTATTTATTTTATTCTGTTTTCTTAATTAATTGTGTTTTACTTATATTCTGTAACTTCATTCAAAATCATTGGTGATCATGCCAATTATTTATTCACAAATACACAAAAAGAAACAGTGATACTCATAAATAAACAGCTTGAGACAGACTTTAAGAGTAGTTGACTAAGAAGCTGTTGAGTGCAGACAGTACACTGAAAGTAGACAGTAGAACCATCCTCTAAGCACCACAGCACAAGTGTTTTCTTGAACTTTATAGACCAATAGTCAGCTTTACTAATTAGAATACTAGATACATCACCCTTTTTATATTATAAAGAATGTTAGAAATTGGCACTTAGTAGCAAAATTGAAGACATTTAGAAATGGGACTCTCAGATGTCATTTAGAGATTATCCTGCACACTTGTGAAAACAGAATTCACCAGGGTATCGCCATTGGCCATGTGGACCTGGCTCATCCTTGATGTTGCCTGGCTCCTTCTCCAGAGCTTTCCTGCAGAGCTGTTGCTAAACCGGTATTCCTTCATAAATGTAGCTTAATTATTCAGGTTTAAAATGTATTTAAGAACTCAACAGCTTTATTGATGATATCTATTTCTAATAAATTTCTGTATATGTAGCAAAATTTTGTCTGAAGTTGTTTTAATTATAACCTGGCAGCCAAGTTGATAGGTGGTTACTAGTCTTCACCATCTTATATTTCTTCAGGGGCTTCTGTTTTTTTTTTTAATAAAAACAGACATAAAGGTTATAAAAACAAGTAATTGGCTTAAGAAAATTCATGAGGAACAAGTGACTGAGAACATAGCTCAGTGGTACAGTGAGCACTTAACATACATGATGCCCTAGGTTCTATCCCCAGCACCAAAAATAAATGAATAAACTAATAAATAAATACAAGGGGAAATGATAGTGTTGACTAATTATTAAATTTTTATGTTTTAATATATATTTTAATAATTATTTAATGTTATTTGTTGGATTTTTCTATTGTAACATTTGATATATAAAATTTTGAAACTAGAGTTTTGTTATACTATCATATTCAATGTTACATATGATTGAATTTACTTTCAATTCAAGTAATTATATTCTTAAGTAATAGATTTTAAAACAATAGAACAAATTTTATATTTTAATTGTATAACTTAAAGTAGGTTTGTGTTTGGAAGGTCATTTCAGAAATTGTTTTCTGTAGACATAGGAACTGAAATACCTTTAAGCTGTGAGAGGAGGAAGCAGTTACACTACACAAGAAAATGAGAACAATCATTTAAGTGATTAAATGTTAGAAGTGAAAAGAAATCTCACAGAATATGGTGTCAGCCATTTTTGTTTCAGTACAAAATCTTACCTATGTTAGGTCATTTCTGCTATAACCGCAGTTTCATTAGAGGAGTACCTAAGTCCTAAAACCCCAAGGCATCACAGAATCAGCCTAAGGAGCTCATGTGTAAGGGATGTTCAAGAAGCCTGAGAGGAGGAG
This sequence comes from Spermophilus citellus, assembly GCF_964194105.1. Classification (NCBI taxonomy): domain Eukaryota; kingdom Metazoa; phylum Chordata; class Mammalia; order Rodentia; family Sciuridae; genus Spermophilus; species Spermophilus citellus. Next base: position 131,406,270 of record NC_138187.1, read on the forward strand.
GAAGATGAGTCAACCAGAAAATTAGGGTGGGTGGATTAGGCTTTATGGTGTTCAGAGGGAACCAGGCTCACTCTCAGGGGAACAGGGGGAACAATCTACCTTGGGATCACTGGGTATTGTCAATTACAGATTAAGAATATGCAATCCATAGGTGTCAGCAGAGACCTGGGGTAGGTGAGATGAAGGCATATGGGCAGCAGTTGGGTAGAATGGGCTTTCAAATATACATAGGAGAATTGTGGAGGCTTATGTGAAATTTGAGGGGGGAAATCTGGGAGGCAGAGAGAAGGTTCAAGGCATTTTTGGGCTCTGAGTTAGAAGGGAAACAGCTTTAGCTTGGAAAAGGACAGAACTTGATTCTCTACAAAAGTCCTCTAGATGGGGATTCATTCCCAGTACAGTGAAGATTTCCTGTGAAACTTGACTTCTAACATAATATAGACTTCACATTTTTAAATTTTTTGTTTAATTTGGATTTCAGAAATTACCTCTAGACAATGAGGTAATATTATATGATGTGATAATTTTAGAAGTGTTACTTTTGTTGGTAACAATTTTATTTTTTATTGTATGTAGTTTGGGGTGCCACATGAACTTCTGATATGCATTCACATTGCAGGCTGATTGAATCAAGCTAATTAACTTATCCATCACCTCATAAGCTTATTTTCCAATCCCCAATTTTAATATTATGCAGCTTCTAGACTTTAATTGCTCAATAATAGTGGAGAAATGACAAATGAATAATTAGTTATTACTGTTTCAATATCACTTTAAAATCTATGGTTAAGTGGAAGGAGAAAAATGAGAAAACAAACATCAAATCTCCTTTGATTAGTTGTGTTGAAGAAGCCACATTGTGTTCAATTTCCTTCATGCTTCTATAATTACACAGAAAGCTACTCCTCTGGGAAACAAATTCTGTGAGAGCTCCCATAGCAGGTGGTTAAGGATGCTTGGCTCACAAGTTGGGGCTGTGTGCTCTGCCTCTGCTGTTTAGTTTCGTGCTTAGAAATTATATTTTCACCCGCTTCATAAAAACTTTACATATAATGATCTGTGCATATTTTAAATGTGCAGTTTGTTTCATTTTGTCATCATACATCTTTGGAACCATCACCACCATAAATAAGGTGAAAATAAACATCTCCAGAAAACTTTTTCATGCTCTTTGACATCCCTCTCATATCTTCCCTTCCTAATACTCACCTCCATTCCAGGTTTATGCCAAGGTTTGCTTTTCTGTCAGTACAAGGAGTGTGTTTCCAACACTTTCAGTGCCAACCACTGGCAATAGAAGGATGGATATTTAGAGTCGAACACTGGGCTTTCTACAAGCATACCTATAACCACATACAAAAATCAGGAAAGCTCAAAAACTACAGAAAACCAATGTTTAGAATCAGGTTGTTTTCAGAGCTTAGAGAAATTTGCACTAATGGGCAAAGTATTTGGAGTGGTCCACTGATGAGTCATTAAATGAATCTGTACAGAATTGTTTGTTTATGAAATCACAGAAAAACAGAATTTATTCCAAAAAAGTTTGGTGTAACATAAAATAATAATCAGTATATCTCACAATATAAATAAAAACAGGAAAATTTCCACGGAATCATCTCAGGAGGTGCAGAAAAATGTCAAAATTCAACACCCATTTCTGATATTGAGTTTAATGAAAACAGAGACAGAATAAACTGTTTAATTTGATAAGATCTATACAGACACACACACACACACACATGCAAACACACACACAAGCACACACACCCTTCAGAAAATGAACTAAAAGTGTTTCTCTTGAGATACAAAGAGAATATAAAATGTCCACTAACATATTTTCCATTTAACTTACACTGGATTTTTTGCAATAAATAATACATGTGTTTTATTTCTGTTAATATATAAAATTGAAATCTATTTTCTTCTTATTGCTATAGGATTTTCTATTATAGTACTCCACAGTTTATTTGCTAGTTCTCTTGGTATTTATCATTTAGTGCTCCTGGTTTTTCCCCTATTACATGTACAATGTACAATACATATATGCACAGTATACTCATAACATGAAATATGAGAACTTGTATCAATATTTCTGATATGCAATTCCACCCTGTAATTTTTTAACTTAAAACATTTTCTTGGAGCATATCAAAACTTTTTCTTTTCTTCCTTTTTTAAAAAAATCAGTAATGTTTACAATTTTTGGTTGATGCAATGATTGTACATACTCAGAGGTTACAAAGTGATGTTTTGATTCATGTATACATCCTGCGATGACCAAATCCCACTATTGAGTATATATGCAAAGGAAATGGAATCTTTAAGTTGAAGAGACATCTACACTCTCCTATTTATTGTAGCTCTATTCACAATAGCCATGATTCAGAATCAACCTAAATATATATATATATATCAATGGATTAATTTTATGGAAATACACAATATAAAGTTTCAGCCAGAAAAATATATGAACTTTTGTTATTTGTGATAACATGGATGATTTGGAAAATATTTTGTAAAGTAAAATAAGTTAGGCACAAAAGACAAATAGTGCATGATCTCACTCATATATTATTTCCCATTAAGTACCATGATTTGTTCCAGGAACTAATTTTGCTCATAATGAGAACATGATATATAGTAGACTCTGATCATATATCATTTTATAAAATTTATAAAATGTTTTATTATGATATTATGTTTTATAGTTTTTATCTTACTATTTGAGATTCAGGATATTCCACATCATTCTTGATAAATGATACTATGTAGTATGCTTGTAAATACACTAAAATTGGTATCTCTCATCAGATAGGTGAGCTCATTTCTAATACAGACTTTAAAATTATTACAATAAATATATCTTTAAGGCTCAGAACTCTCTTTCCAAAATATAAAATAAATATAAGACTGATTACATTTGATAATTTCTCATGTGCAGTAAATTTAAATATCTGGACTAAGCACTCATTTTTTTTTTTTTTAAAGAGAGAGTGAGAGAGGAGAGAGGAGAGAGAGAGAGAGAATTTTTCAATATTTATTTTTTAGTTCTTGGTGGACACAACATCTTTGTTTGTATGTGGTGCTGAGGATCGAACCCGGGCCGCACGCATGCCAGGCGAGAGCGCTACCGCTTGAGCCACATCCCCAGCCCTAAGCACTCATTTTTACAAGGTACATACGCTCAGTTTTTCCACGTATTCTGCTCTATTATCATTGAAAGTCTGAACCTCTCTTATCACCCTGGAGAGGACATTCTTGAGCTCACTAATTTGATTTGGACAGCAACTCATGGTCTGGACATTTTATAAGAGGAATTTACAATACCCATGTAAATTGCCTATGTACCTGGTACATATTGGCTCTGTCTCGTAGTCACATAGTCTATAAACAAATTTACTTAATAGCATTTCTGAAACTATGAAAACCTTTGTCATTACGTCTTTATTTATTTTGTTTGTGATATAAAAAATGGAAACTGTCATAGATGTGGTGGGCATCCACAAAATTATTTGATGTATATAGAGTCCCCACACTTGAGAAGATTGGATATTTCATTGTTAGATTATGGTACAATTTAGAGGACACATCAAGCCCAGTTTTGAGACTCTAGATCAGAACATTCATCATCATCCCAAATTTATAAGAGAAGGTCACCTTTACCCTGACAAATGCCCTGGTGTGTGTCTCTTTGGTCAATAGAAGAATTTTTATAAATAGGCATGGATTCAGAGTGGCACTTGCTGAAATATCTGAGCTGATTAATAATAGCTATTGTAGCATAGGCATAATGATTTTTTTCAGCCGTGCACTGAATCGGACACTATTATCTCCTCGAGAAATTGACCTGAAATAAAAGACACAATTAGAAATTCATGATTAAAATGGAATTGTGTATTTTATTGGTTAATATTAGGAACCATGTCATAATGAAATTAGTTTTCTCTAAAATCATAATGAGTGTTTGTGATAGACCTTTTGAGATGACAATCTCAGGATTTTTGATGATGTTTGGAAATATTGCTATATTTGTCTGTGACTACTGCTTCTTATTGGTGCACATCTGAAGAGGAGGAGGACACTTTTCCTGATAAGTTCACCTGGTTTGCCAATTGCTTTTCATATATTGTTTCCTGCAGTTTTTCATTTTCCCCCCAATTGAACCCCAGAATATCTCAGCATGGGAGATGGCTGCTTATTTGCAGGTTCAGCTATTTTCTCAAGTAAAAGTTGTTTTTATTTTGTTGGCTGTGTCATTCCTCTGGACCTGTTCTGTTTTACTCGGACAATGATGAGTGAGAAAGTACTGACTTGCATTATCGTTTCATATGTTGACTATTATCTTTTCATTTACTCAAATCTAAATGTTTTGATAATGGGATTTATACAACTGTGTAACCACTTAAATGTTCAGAATACAATTTAGTTGAGGTTGGTTTAATATCTTTGCATGTTGTGGGATCTTAGAATGCTCATTTCCAGTTTTGCCCTTTGACTTTGTATGCAGATTGCTGGTTTATATGGACTGATTTAACTCAGTGTGGGGCTCCACAGCTTAATTTACACCTTTGTTGCACCTATTATTTAGCATATTGCACAGGACACTGAAGTTCTTTAAAAGAAAAATGGAACACACACATACACACAAAAGAGATCTAGCTTCATGTTGCATATATGCTTATTCATACATAATGGTACAAAAAGATTAGTAGGTGAAGGTAGACTAAGGCAGAGCATGAACTAATCAGAGAAGCTGTTCATATCAAATACAGTGGATTTCAGACCAAAGAATATTGCTAATAAAAATTATGTAATGATGATACATAATTTTTCATCAGTTTCATTTTTAAATATGAAAATGGTTCAAAATAGAACTCTAAGAAAACATAAAGAATACCTGTTTCCATACTAGTGATCTCTTCATATTGTATGATTTCCAATAGGTAACTATTTTCAACAAAACCTAGTTTATCCTTGTTTCATTTATTTTTGGCAAAAATAAATAAAAATGAATAATAAAATGTCATAAACATCATCTTGCAAACAAACATTGAATCTTGCTTCTCTCACCTTGAAATATATTGTGGAAGATACCCCATAGCCAGGACAACTCAAACTGGTATTTCTAAATACTATTTGCCACTAAAAAGATCTAAAACAATTGGAGAAAAAAAGATGACTTTCAGTTAGGGTAGAGAAAGCACCCTGGGAATTTGACTTACAACTGTGTTTGTACGTGTGCATACTGCGCGTGCCACCAACCTTCTTCCACCTTCCTCCAGCTCCACTCTCTCCTCTCTCCCCCAAGTCCCCATTCAAGACTCTAATTATTCTATCGTCTTTGTTCTAGTTTCAAGTTATATATACACGTGCGTGTGTGTGTGTGTGTGTGTGTGTGTGTGTGTGTTATTTTCCATGTATGACAGAAGAAAATGCAATACTTGTCTGGCTTATTTTTCTTAACAAGATATCTTCCAATTCCATACATGTTCCACAAATGACAAAATTTCATTATTCTTCATGGCTCAAAATACTTCATTGTGTGTGTGTGTGTGTACATAAACTGTAAAATATTTCTTTGAACAAACTCTAGAGCAATTAATTTAGCTAGGATGGAATGGCCAAGACTCTTGAGGAAAGGTGAATGAACTTAGGAAAGTACATTGTTTTCTAATAATTCTCTCTCTCTCTCTCTCTCTCTCTATATATATATATATATATATATATATATATATAAAATAGTTCTTATCCATTCATGTGTTGATGGGCACACCTAGGCTAGATACGTATCTTGGCTATTATGACTAGTACCTCAATAAATATGGGTATTCAGATATCTCTTTTGAATCTATAACAGGAAATGGATGTCTGGAACATATTGTTGTCCTATTTTCATTTTTTTGAGAACCTCCATATTATTTTTGATAGTAACTGTAATATTTTATTTGCCCACCAATAGTGTATAAAAGTTTCAAGTGGAATTTTTCCAGGGATTTCACCATTTCCTTTTATTGCTATTGCATTCATTGAGCTCACACAATGACAAGTCTAGCAATAGAGGAAGACAGTAAGCCAGATTTCCTTATTTTTATTTTTTTTCAATTCTACTAAGAGGTCAGAACTTTTTTTTTATCTTTTTTAAATTCTCTGATCTTGCCACTAATAAGCCAGTGTGGCCCTGAGTTGCTAGGATTCTAGAAAATGAAAAACTAAATTTCATCATCAATTTCATTGCTATATATTTGCTCTTTGCTGTATAATCAAACTCTTCTTATAACAAAAAATATATAAACTAGGGAAAAATAAAATTTTTCTTTGAGCAAATTCTAGAGCAATTTATTTAGCTAGGATGGAATGGCCAAGGCTCTTGAGGAAAGGTGAATGAACTTGAGAAAGTACATCATTTTCTAATAATTTTCCATTTGAGACAACTGACAGTACATACAATAGAGGGCTTAGGGTCACTTTACAAATTACCTTACAAATGAGGAAATGTAGCCCAGAGTTCCTGAGGATGGTCAGGCTTAAGCAGCAAGATCACAGAGGTGAGGGACCACAGAGAAGTAAGCCTGATATTCTGCCTCACTTTTAATCTTCAGGATTCTGCTTGCTTGTCCCTGTGCTGTGTGGAAGCAGTAGTCAGCAGAAAGCATCAGACAACAGGCTAGTGAGCCAGGGTGAGTATGTTAGTCAGCTTTTCAAGAACAACTTGAGAAAGAAATGTTTATCTTAAGGTCATGGTTTCAGAGGTTCAGTCCAAGGTTGGTGACTCCATTGCTCTGGGCCTGAGATGAGGCACACCATGGTGAAATGGCCCAGTGAAAGAAATGTACTTACCTTAGGACACCAGGAAACAGAGTGGAGAAGGCATGGAGAGATATAGCTCAGGTCACACCCTCAGTGACCTGCTTTCTCCAGCCATGTCCCATCAGCCTATAGTAACCACCCAGTAGTCCATTTGAATTTTTTGAGAGGGTACTGGGGATTGAACTCAGGGACACTAGCCACCGAGCCACATCCCTAGTCCTATTTTGTGTTTTATTTAGAGACAGCATCTCACTGAGTTGCTTAGCACCTTGCTTTTGCTGAGGCTGGTTTTGAACTTGTGATCCTTCTGCCTCAATCTCCCGAGCTGCTGGGATTACAGGTGTGCACAATTGCACCTGGCCTATTTGAATTACTAATCCATCAAACAGGTTAATCTACTGATGAGGTTACAGCTCTCATAATCTAACTATTTCACCTCTGAACATTTTTGCAATGCCTAACACATGAACTTTTCCAAGTACAGTAAAGATCAAACCATAACAGCAGAAGTGTTTGTAGGTTCACAGTGCCGGGAAGAGTAAACATTTTAAGAACAGGAATTACAAAGGAAGAGGTGGACTGGTTAATAGCCCAGACTTTTAAATGAGATCACTTAAGGCCAAAACTTAATAGTAGATCAAACATAAATATTTTAACATGGCACGCATCATCTCAAGCCTTGATTGGATAAAGGTGAGTTGACCATAGACTTAGAGATTGCTAGAAGCAAATTTTGTGTGGATTGGAAAGAAATAACATTACACTGAATCTCTACAATTTTTCATACACTGTGCAACTTTCATACACCATACAAGCAATTTCCACATTCCCACACAGCTAGAAAATATCAACGTAATTTTCAAACCAAGCAAAAGAATGATAGAAAACAAGAACAGTAGAGACTGAGGCAAGTTATATTTGCACCTATCAGCTTTCTTCTGACAGGCTGATAAGGTGCTAGAGGGGTTGCCAATCTATCATAGTAGGAAGTAGCTTGATTCTCTCAGCATTTGATGCAGTAAATGCTAGTCCTAGCCAACTTCTATAGTATTCCTCCACAAAACACACTTTTAGCTTTTATCCATAAATTTACAAGCCTTATCCTTATTCTCCTCTTACATAAGGACATGTACCATAGTGCTTCAGATATGATGGGTAATTAAATAATTCAGATATGATTGTTCTGAGCAAACATAGTTGGAATACAAGACCTACTGTGTAAAATTTTCTGAGAGTGAATTTATTATTACACATATTCATACACACACATATATACAAGTGTAAGGAACTATGTATGGTAATGATGTATTGATTAATTTGACTGTGGTGATCATTATGAAACACGAATACATATCAAATCACCATGTTATATACCTTGAATACATAAATTTTTTTTTGTTTATCAAGTGTACCTGAGTGAAGCTGGGCAAAAAAGAAAAAAAACTACTAAAAGTTTAAAAAACAAAGGAGTGAAGGGTTCACATCATACTAAGCAAAAGTCAGAAGATCTCCATTAGAGCATGACTTACTGTTGACTTACTCACTGTAATGGTTGGTAGCCTCTGTTTCATGTAGGAAAAAGTGCAACTTAACTGAAGTGTTGGGGGGATATTAAAAAAAGGAAGGTAAAAAGGATATCTTAGAAAAGTATTTTGTGATTTGAAACATTGGTACCATGCCAGCTATTGTCAAACAGAATTATTCTGTGTCATCTTAGCAGCTGAGTGTTCTGACTTCTGAGAAGGAAATTATTTCCTTATTCTTAACTGTACAGTGAAATACATGGAGAAGGTTGGGAAAACTTGAAAGGGTGAAAATAATCTGCCACAGGAGTCATATTGTACCATTAGGACCTTCTGTCAGAACACAATCCAGACTGGTGATGGTTACAAGATGATCACGGAGCACAGGACCTAATATCAAAGATGGACCTGTGCTTGCAGAAATACTCCTCACTAACCTTGACTCCCTATGTAGAGGTCCCTCTGTGCCTCACTTCATGGTGTTGCCAAGTGCACTGACTTCTCAAATATCATTTATAAATAAAACTTTGACCTTAATATTTCAGTAGCATTAATGAAGCTAAATAAAAAAAAAATACCAATTCAAGAAAGGCCATGTAACAGGGATCAGAATGCAGAACTTTTCCTTGACATGCTCTGATTAGAAATAAAAAAGTCATAAGGAGTTTAAGGACATTCCTAGTTTCACAGAAATGTAGGAAAACAAATTAGTAATAGCATTTGGAAACAGAAGATTTTCTTATAGTGTAGCCCAGTGGTAGAGTGCTTACCTAGCATGAGTGAGGCCTGAGTTTGACCCCCAGCACTGCATAAAACTAAAACAAACACACAAAAAACCCAAACAAAAACCCCATATCATTTGTTAATTCTTCTTCAGAGTCTTAACAGGCAATTGAAATAAAAATTGTAAAGGTTATAAGAAAATTGTTAAAAATTAAACATTTGATTCTTTAAAAATATTAGTAAAATATATCAAGTCCTAAAAAGAGTAATATCAAGCTGAAATAGATCATAGCAATATTAAGAAAAAGATGGGGGTTTATGGACCTTAATATTATTGAAAATATAAGAAAATATGACCTACACTTTTACATCTGAAAATTTACACTATAATTTTCTAAATACCAAAGATACGACAATCTGTGTGTGTGGAGTGCATACACTTACAGGTCAACTACTTTTGCAAATATAGTTGCAACATTTTTAATAAAAGGGTCAAAAAATTAAACCCACCAAAATATAAAAGGGATAATGCATTGTAACTGTGTAATGTTTAATAATTGAAAGATGATTTGGGATTTAAATATTAACCCATGCTAATTTTCACATTAGCAGAAAATAACAAGTATACAAACAATATAGACTGGGGGGGGGACACTAGGTTTAGTCAGGGTTTTTTGGTTGGCATTTCACATCCTCAGAAGCAGAGCCTCACACATGGTTGATGATTGGCAGCTGTGCAATGATATTCTTAATGGAAATAAACTATTTTTATTAAATTATGAAAGTAAAAATGTTTTTATTTTATATTGTTATTAGTCACAAATTACTTCATTTTGGACTTGAAGAAGCAGGTATAATGTGCTATCATGATACTCATTATAATTCTTCCTGTTTAGCATAAGAATCTTGACAAGAAACTTTGTTTGGGATGTGATTCCTCCACCTTCTATATTTTTGTCCTAAATTTGATCTTCTTACAAACACTCAGGACCAAATCTTACAAGTTCTCTCACACTGATTTACTGCACGAACTTTCTGATCAATTTATATTATTGTTACTCTCACTTGGCCTTTCTCCCAATCCCACAGATCTTTGACCTTTCTCAAAGCCTCATAAGATATCCCTGGAATGCAGTGTCCTCATGGTCTCCTCTGAACCCAATGATCTCTTGAAGTTTCAGATTGCACCCTATGTGCAGTAAAACACCCTGACTCCTCTGATTCATTCAGAACCTGGTATAGTCTTAACTCTAGAGCACCTCATCTTTATTTTGCATTTATCATAAGATTTTCCATGTTGTACATTTGCATATTGACCCTATAGACATGTCTGCATTCAGAGCTTCTAAAGTCAAAGAATTTTAAAAAAATATTTTTCTAAGATTCTTATCATATTTGGACCTTGTAGATATTGATTTGTTCCTTTTGCCATTTTTTTCCCTTAATGTCAAACACCTTTCTTATTTGCAGAGCTGGGGATAGGATGAGGTAGATGATAAATTTGCATCAAGCACAAAATTCAGAGTAACACCAGTAAAAGAATCCCAAGAATTGAGGAAAATACTTTAATACAATATACTTCTAAATCATAATTAATATAAAATTTCATGATGAAAAAGATATGACACTTTAAATAAAGGCAGGAAGAGCATTACTGAGTTTTTTCTTTTGTCTCACATTCCCATGTTACTCAGTACAGCTGTGCTCATTTATAAGCCAAACAAAAAATACGGAGATCCAGAGTCTTTCTCTCCTTTCATTTTTCTATTGGTAACAATAACATCAAAGCTAAAGTGATGGAATGACACCAGATATCATACGGAACATCTGAGTGCATTTGATTTTTAAATACTTCACAATTCCAGGGAAGAGGCTGTGACGGTCAGAGCCAACACACTGCAGTCACATGGACTTATTTCCAAAACGTGACTGTTTTATTATTATTATTAACCAGAAACTCTTAAAAATTACGTAAGTTTTAAGATATAGTTTCATAATTTATAAAGAGAAAGGATAGAAATATCTTTGCAGAACTGTTGTGCAGATTCAGGGAAAGAAATAATATATTTAAAGCAAAGGCTGGAAGCACTGTAAAAATCTCACAAGTACGAATATTATGGTTACTAAAACCATTTGTAAGATGTGCTAAAAGAGTTCATTTCTGGCCTGTGATGAATCTAAAAATGCAGATGAATCCCAAGAGGTAGAAGAAAAATGATCTGTGTTTCTGGGAACTTACGAAGAGTTCAAGAAATAAGGAGCCTGGGATGAGTTCTGAACTCTAGGATTTTTGAAAACTCCTATCAGTTAAAGGGCTTATCTGCAAGAAGAGTAAGCTGCAGTCAGCATGAGACAGGCCTATGGAGCAGGAGGGATGTGCCTGTCCAGAGTGCTGTGGAGCCATGTCTGTGTGTCTGTGTGCAAGATATAAAATTTGACTTCTGTAGACCTAGGGGGAAAATATACAGCATTTGAAAGTCCTTAAAAAAATTGGGGCTGGGGATGTGGCTCAAGCGGTAGCGCGCTCACCTGGCATGTGTGCGGCCCGGGTTCGATCCTGAGCACCACACACACACAAAGATGTTGTGTCTGCCGAAAACTAAAAAATAAACATTAAAAATTCTCTCTCTCTCTCTCTCTCTCTCTCTCTCACTCTCTCTCTCTCTTAAAAAAATGGCTGGGATCTAGGGAAATAAGCTTAATTTACAAGATTTCTCAGCATGAAACTGGTGAATTCACATTAAGGTCCAAAGCTAAAATAAATAAATAATAAAGTGAGTGAAAATTTTCCAAATGCACAAAATCATAAAATATTTGTTAAACATGATCCTTGGGTCCGGGGACACCCAATGAATGGAGTGTCACACATCATTGACAACTAACTCAAGCAACATTGGAAAATTATTTAAATTTTACAGAATTAGAAAAGTTCTAAAAAAAAAAAAGAATTCATTAAATTTTTTTTTTTCCTGCCAAACACACCTCAGAACAATGTACTGAATGTATTGACCTCTCTTCTTAAGGAAAGATAGAGAGAAAGCTGAGGTAGGAGAGGCTACAGTCAGAATATATGGATGTGTTTGTTTTGATGCAGAAAATACAATGACCCTGCCCCACAACCAAGAAATTGGTGCTACTTACTGGTTATGGTTCATAAGTAAAAAGTTGCAAGATCACATGATCAAGGGTAAAATAAAGACAAAATTTCAACAAGATTTTGCATTCAAAATAAGTAAATATTTTCATTATTCCAAAAAATAATACCAGGAAGATCCTAAATATATAAAAAGTCCTACAAATGAATATAAGTAAAACCAACTGACCTGATATCATATAAATTTCATATTAGTTCAAGGAAAAAATAAATTATGTCAGGTGATTTTAGGAAAATAATGTTGAATGTACTTTAAATTGTATTCATCTGAGTAAAAAAAAGAAATTTTTAAATTTGGTTTTATTTCTAGTAGTACAACTGATATTTTGTTTTGAAACTACTATTCCATAAACTAATTTTCCATAAAGGAGAAGGTGGCAGCTCTCACTTTAAAACAAGCAATTAATCATGTTAATATTGTTGTAAATAAAGGTTTCCAGCTTAGGAAAATGTAAATAAAATCATGAAAAAACACAATATTAAAATTGTTAGACAAAAGTAAACAAATATTGCCAGACATAGTGGTGTATACCTGTAATCCCAGAGACTTGGGAGGCTGAGGTACCCTGTCTCAAAATGAAAGAAAGAAAACAAAAAGGGCCAAGGATTTAAATCAGTGGTTAAGTGCCCCTGGGTTCAATCCCCAGTATTAAATTAAATAAAATTAAATTATATTAAATCAATGAAGTATTATAATTAAGTTAGAACTTATCAATATGAGTTTATGGATTTAAAATGCATGCTCATGTAATTTTTTGCATATTCACATTTCCTGTAATATATATGTGGACATAAATACAGTGATCTTTTTATCTTCTGCTTCACTGGTCATAGTTTCACTTATCCACAGTGAACCATAGTCTGAATATATTACAGAAAATTATGGAAAATTCCAGAAACAAGCATTTGTAGGTTTTAATCGTCTGCTTTCAGAGTAGCCTGTCAAAATCTCCTGTGTCCTGCTCTACCCTTCCTGGGAGGACTCAGCCTTTCTCCAATGTATCCACACTGCGTAGCTACCCACCAATCCTCCCTGTGGGTCACATAGTAGTGGTCTTTGTTTTCAGACCAACTGTCACAAGATAGCAGTGTATTTGCTAAGTCACCCTTATTTCAGTTAGCACCAGCTCCAAAGAGCACGAGAGTGAGGAGGAAATTCAGATGTGAAAGAGAGAGGCCTAAAGTGTTCTTTAAAGGAAAAGGTGTTCAGCTCTCACTTGAAGGAATGAGGAACATCACAGCTCAAGGCAGTTGTTCATCTCCTAATTTATACTGCTCCTAATTTATAAATGAAACTGTACTGCATGTTTGTATGTATAGAAAAATTAGATCCATCTGCAGTTTTTAACTTTCACTAGGGGTCTTGGAACATATCTCATGTGGAAATGCGAGACAATGATAAATACATATACTTATGTTTAATGTTTATACCGTTTCTTTAAACAGAAACATATTTAAATACATGATGTATGAATCTGCACATCTATAAAGTGTCCACTAAAGTGGATTAGAAGTCATTTTAACTCAGTAATAAATAGTAACCCCAGACTTGGGCTGAGGTCTCCAGTGCATGGAATTGAGGATACTCTGAGAATGGTTGATTTTAAGAGTGAGGCAAGAAAGACACCCAAAGAGTCTTAAATATTAGACTTTAATGGAAAAATGGCAGCTTTTAATAATTTAGGGAGGCTGTAGAAGCAGGTTGTAGAAGTCTAGGTGAAGGAAATTCTAGTATTCAAAGTGTGCCACAAATGATAATTCTATCATATAAATATTCATTGAATTATTAAAATATCCATTAGCTCCTAATATTGCTCACAAAGGGGAAAGCTAGATAAAAGTCATATGTCTTCATTAGTGGCAACTAGAGAAGCTGTTTCTTTCTTGGAATTGGGTAATTAAGTAAGGAAAATGAAACATTGATCCAACCTATGCAGTAGGACTTCCATGTTGAGACAGCCAAATGACACCAATCAAGAAAAGAATGAATGCATTTGGAAATTATGACTTCCCAGATTCTAAATATGTCTTTTCGTTTCTTTCACCCATCAGCAATTGCTTTCAAAACCATCAAGGCAATGCTCTATAAGGAATTAGAAATATGTAGGCTACCAAAGAAATGCACATATTTCTTTCTGCTCAGAAGGGGGACAACTATCATTCTTGCCTAAACCACTGATCGACACTTAGGTCAGTATGGTGGGGTAACAAGAATTGTTAAATGTGACATGACATGAAGCACTACAAGGTGACAACCTCTAAGTTTAGTTTTAGACAAAAACCTAAACTTACATTTTAAAAATCAATTCCCTTGCTATAGACAATACAAACTATGGTGGAGGAAGCTAATATCTTATAAAGTCGTTAGGAATATTGAAAAATTAGAATAATATAGGGAATAGTGAGCACACTCTTTTTAGCAAGTCAGTGATAGAAAGAAGAAAACTCTTCTGGATTAAAGGAGATATAAAGACAATGTGAATTTTTGTTTTGTTTTTGTTTTTTGGTAATGGGGATTGAACTCAGGGGCACTTAAATACTGAACCACATCCCTAGACCTATTTTTTTAATTTTATTTAGAGACAGAGTCTCACTGCATTGCTTCGTACCTCACTGTTGCTGAGGCTGGCTTTGAACTTGAGATTCTCCTCTCTCAGCCTTCCATGCCACTGGGATCACAGGTATGCACCACCATGCCCAGTGACAATGTAAATTTGATGCACATAAAATTCATAGACTGAATCTGGGCTGAGACAAATAGGTTATGAAAAAAAATAGGGACAAAGTATATTTTTAACATGGAATTAATATTAAAAGAGTACATCTTGGGAAATGAAAAGGTATCAGTCACTAACTCAAAAAAGAGGCTAGCAATGTTTGGAAATGTTTGGAAGGAGGTGTATCAATATGTTAGTGGTCACCACCTTTAGATAGTGAGCATAAGCTCTTTCTTTTCTTCCTGTATCTAGATATGTATTTTGATTACATACTATTTGGAAATGTAAAAGTATTTTAATTAAAACTCAGTAAAGTTCATGCGTAAAGTATGGGGGAAAAGATTCAGTCCCTGAAAAAATTCAGGAATATTTTAAATTAAATTCAGGAAGATGAAGCTCATGGAGGTAAGTTCAGAGAATTTGCACAACATGGAAAGAGAGCAAGAGAGTGTATGTCAGCAGGACTGTGGAGAGAGACCCGGAAATGGCTAGAATACAGCTAGTTGAGGAACTTGTGGGTACTGCAGGAGTACAGAGTAAAGACTACAGAGACTTGCAGCTGATGGCTCACAGCAAAGGCACATCTGCTAATTAACAGCCAACTGGCTTCATTGCATACAAAAATTTCCCATGATTCAATCATTACAAAGAAATACCTTTGAAATGGCTTGTTGCTTTCTCACTGTAGAAATTCCCCCCACCGAGCAACCTGGTCTACTCAGGTTTATCTGATGCTCTTGCTGCTTCAAGGTCATCCCTCAGCTCTGCAAGCAGATGGATCAATGCCCACTCAGAACCGAAGGCCACACAGTCCATATTGTCATTGTTCTGCTGTTCATCATGTATTGTAGCTCAGGGCTTTCAAGTCTGACCCGTTCATGACCTGTCTCTTCCATGAGGCTTACTGTTCCTGACCTTTACGTCCTTGATTCAGGATGCCTGGTACAGTATCTGCATCATAACTGGACCTCATTAAAAGTTACCAGACAGCATTGGGAGAATCTACCAATGAAACTCCAAACATGAGAGAGGAGTTAGCTGTGATTAAATGATTGATAAGCACAGCAGATATCATAGTGATATGTAGTGGACAATACCACACAACTGACTTCCTTACTCTTATCTTGGCTAGCTGTCTTGCCTGTGAGCTTATTTTACTTGGAAATAGAACATTGGTTCTTTATCTAGTTAGTTCCTATCTAACTTAGTTCCCCTATGGATTATTATTGTGATTATGTTTGTGATGTTCAAAGAATAAAACACTTCAAAATAAACACACCTTCAACTGGAAGTGCTGAATGGATCGAAAGCAGCATTGTGTCTGCAGATATAGGAGGCCAGTGGAGGTGAACACAGGACAGAGGACAGAGTGCCTTCAATTTGCTTCTTTCAACTTTGTGTATTGGTTGTTTATCCCTTGTGATTTCAAGCGTCCTATTTCTTCAAGCAAATGTCCACCTTGCTTTCCAGTTATGCTATCAATTTTAATTTTGGCATCTGTGCACCTTGGTTGAATTCAGTTTAAAAGGAAAATTGTTATTTTTTTCTCATTCTATTTTTACATACAAAACTCAGCTAACCATGCTGTGCTCCTGAATTGAAAAACAAAAGCATCCACTTCACATTGTAAATATTTTAGTATAAATTCCTTACGTATGTTATTTTACCTGTATATTCTATACCTTCAACCTTTAATGTAAAAAAAATATATTAATTAGCAATGGTTATTAGTAGAAAATACTGATTTCTCAATTAATTCTATGAATTTCACTTCCCTTTTCTATATATTCAGTGATGTCAAGGAATGAAGATATGCGTTATTGTATAACAGGGAACAGCAAGGTGTAAATCTTAAGAGTGCTTATGAAAACAGCAATAGAGATGATTCTGCACGTGCTGGGAAACGAAATCCCTCAATATGTTCGGAGCTACTGCATCAAGCAAATGCATTTACAAAGCATTGGAGCCAGTGGGTTGGCTCTTTCTATATGAGATGTCTGAATTATGTTGACAATCTAATAATGCAGCTGAGTAGCTAAAGGGTGATGCAGGCCTTCAGGAGTTAGTAATGTTGCTGCAACATTTTACAACATTAATGGCCTCATGGAGATAAATGGGACTAATATAGTTTGAAAATGATCATGTCTCACATTTTAAAGAAAGATTTAAAATGTATAAATATTATATATTTATGTGCGTATGCCTCATCATTCACATTAGATGTCTCAGTACACCGAGCATTGCACATAAAGTGGAAGAAATCAATAGTGGTAAAAAGTCTTTTTGAAATTCAACCTAACATTTTCTTTAAAAGACTATAACCAAAGTATAATAATGAATAACTATTTCAAATTCTAGTATTATTTTTAGAGAGACTTTGATGTATTTTTGCAAATAATAGATATTTCCTTGTAAAAACCCATAAAAAATTAAATGAAAAAGATTTGAAGTGTGTGTGAGTACGTCAGCCAAGATGGCTTATGCAATAAGATGTTTTACATACGATGGTAAAGTGAACATAGTCAGAATAGCACTCAGTACAGCATTTCAAAGAAATGGTTGATGAGATTATTTCATTCGGTTTAAAATAGTAACTTATAAAATAAAGGAAATTTATTATTGCATACTTTAAGGACTATTTTGAAATATTTTGTGTTGAGTATAATTTTCTTAACATTGAAATACTTTTTAAACACATTCAGAAAAATTCACTTAGAAAATAACAAAAAACATATTATACTTCTTACCGCTTAATCTAGGTTAACTAAATGCCCACACATTCATTTGCAGAAATATTGATGTTTGCTATGAATAATTACCTTAACAATACCTTAGCTTCAGTTGAAAAAAAATCAAAAACAAAAACAAAACAAATATAGAAAACACATGCCTTGACATGTGTTAAAGGGACTTTTGATTTGACAATAGAGAAAGTGTTAAAATGGCCGAGTTTGTAGCAAGTCAGGTTTTCTTGTTTCAAAGACATGAAAAAAAAATATGTCCAATGGGAAATTAAAAAGTGAAAATAATCAGCCCTTACAAACACCACCAATTTGATTTGATGCTTATGAAAGAGTGCAACACATGGATGAGCAGTGAGATTCAGATGACAACTTCAGCTGTGAAGAATAGCACAGGGCAGGCGTCACAGAACAGCTTCCCCACCCAGCACCCCTCGGGTGTAATAGGAAAACTTGGAAAAGGAGCAAGGCATTAAAATACACCCTAGACCTGGTTCAGAAGCACGGTCTTATCATCCACATATCCTTGTATTACATAATCACTGTTGTGAATCATTCATCCGGAAAGTACTTTGGTGAGACACTGTGAGATAAATGGTGAGTGAGATAAATTTACAGTTTATAATCAAGACTATCAGATGACCTTTAAGCTCAGGCAATCCACCAGGCTTTGATCCTTTTATAAAAAGTTAACTTAAAACTATAATTAATGAGTTTTTTTCACAATAATTCCATCCCCCTCTTTACTTCTGATTCTCCCTGTGCAGAACATCTAATTTCCATGTTCTTTTTCACCAGTTGCCATGTGGCTACCTTTGTGGAGTCTCCACTTCCTTCAGAACACTCCACATTCTCTTGTGGTTTCTGTTTTGTCTTGAACTCTTGTTTTTGGTGTTCTCTTTTGGATCCTTATTTGGATCTTTCAGCAAGTACTAGTAGCTTACTTCCAGTCAGTTAAAATATCACCCTACCAACTACTCCCGACAAAGTATGGTAGATTTGTGTATTTTATTTAAAATGGAATGAAAATGGGTTAAAATAAAACAAAAAGACACAGAAGAAAGAAATATATAGAAAGAAACTAAAATGGATTAATCATAGCATATAATGTTTTTTTTCATTTAAGTTGAAAATTTGAGTATTTTCATATGCCATTTAAAAAAATTCATTACATTTTCTAATTTCTGGTCCATCTACATTAATTTGGTTACATGAAGAAAATTTTATATTCACATGGAACATAAAAGCAGCGCAAGACCCAGTGCTTACTAAAACAGAACTGGTTGTGTTTGGGGGAGACATATTTGAAGGTTGATATTAAATATTTTACAATTTTGTGACAAATTTTCAGTAACCATAGGATTTCATTTTAGGATGTGATAAATGAAAACTCAAATCCAAGGAAATACATATTGAAGCTTCAAAATTTTCTTGAGGTTTGGAAATATTTAAATAAACCCATAGGTATAGACTTTTCACAATTTCCTGTTAATTTTTAAGGTCTTTGATTACCATCCCCAAATATTACCCACTTGTGTTCCTTGATTTCTGGCATCACAGTTAACAAATCTCCCATCATCAACACAACTTTGGGTGGTAACTTGAGTTCAACTGCAAACCCACTTCATCTTACCATTTCCTATGGAATTTTAATTTTCTGCTGATACAGAGAAAAACTTGGATCGCTTATGAGTCATTCAATATATTCATGAAAAAAATTATGTATGGCTTCAAACTCATGCATTTGGGGATGGATTATTATGTGGCAATAACTAAGAGATACCTGAATTGCACCCCACCCCCCGCATTGAGCTTTTCTACAATGAACTACCTAGACAGATGCAAGTGATGTGTAGCAGTGCCAATGAGGTCGTAGATTGGGGCGATTTTTAAAAATCATTCAAGGAAGATGGAAAAAGGACAACACAGGCTGTGCTGTGGTGACCTAGTTTTTTTTTTTAAATTCCTCCTAAAATAATTGGAAAGAGGAAAACATAGCAAGTTAAGAGTAAGGCAATCATACAAAATTGTTCCAATGTCATTTCAGAATTTCTGGATTATTGACCGCCATGCAGCTCTCATTTTCCAACTTTGACAGGAATTAGTTTAGTAGCCTGTTTCTAAATTCCATGGCCTTTTTGGTATGTGGAAAATAGATTACTTTTGCTATTTAGAATAGAACTGCCCACATTAAGTGGATTCTGATATATTGAGATATATTGCAAATTTCTAGATCTCAAGCTTGATGCATGGTTGGGTGAGAAACCTAGTGGTCTTGTGATAAAAGAGAAATTCTATTTTAAGAGAACAGATAGGGTTGGCTGAATAATTAGCCTGAGTTCAGTATCACTACCTGTAACCTGGCCCTTTCCAATGTAACTTTGCAACCATACCCAGCCACAAGTAGAAGCATGGTTCTTCCCTTTGATCTCAGGACAGGCGCAGGACTTAGACTTCAGAGCAGTTGTGTGTCTAGTTGACTCCTTGAGCTTCTTCTACCACCACATAAAAGCGTCTTCCAGATAGCTTCTGCCTTCTTGGCTTGGACACCACAATGGAAGCATATACAGCTTCTCTAATCCCGAATAACCCAAATGTAATGGGGAATCAGTGCAGTAGACCTCGACCCCACAACCAGACTTGTACCTGTGTGAGCAAAAATGCTTGGTTGCAGTTATTCACCATGGACTTCAGAATGTTTGCTAATGAGTCAGAAGATGATTACAAATACATGGACTTTGGTGACAGGAGAGAGCAAATGAAGACTTGACCCAAACTAACTTGGTTTTCTTAGATTTCATAAGAATGTTCATAATGTTTACCTAATTATTTTTCTATATGAACCAATACATTTTCTTTCTTCATGCTTCAATGCTAAGAGTTGCACATTGTACTAGGAACAAATGGAATCAATTTGTTTTCATTGTCATAACTCTTTATAATAAACTTATAACCAGTGGCAATTTTTGCCTGTTTTTTGATGAACAAGATGTCTTTAAGGGATTCTAAAAATATCAGCTTAATATTTGTGCAATCATGCATTTGACTAATGAAGACAGAGTCACAGCTTCATAGCAAATGACACATTGTGGCCACGATCTTGATGAGATTTTGTTTTCTCTTTAATTTGCGAGTGAAAAATTTGCCTAAATAGTTGTATCAGTCTTTCTGTTCAAGTATTTTGTAATAATATAAAAATCTCAAAAAAACAGTATTTTTGAAACAAGTTTTTGAGAATAAGGTATTAGAAACTATGGATGAATATGATGACTCCAAGAATTGCTTTCAGTACATACTGGAAAGTTCTCTACACATACACACACACACACACACACACACACATGCACATGCACACACACACACACCTACACAACAAGCTATTTCTCACTGTGGCAAGGACTGACCCAGGAGTATATGATGGGAGACACCTCTGTCAGATGCCAGCTTCACTCACTACTGACTCATTTCCACAGCACATGATTTCTCAGTCATGTCTACACCATGTCACACAGATGTGACCACTCCCTTGATTTAGTTGTTCAAGACTGAGTAGCTCCCCATTATCTTCCTCTTTTTTAGTGCAAATATTGACATGATAAAAGGCACTAAAGTGCATTTTCTTTCTTAGTTGAAGTATACTCCAGTACCAAATTCTATGAAAGTTTCTTACTCAAACATTATTTTAACATTTTTCATGGCATGGAAAGATAGAGTTTATAAATGTTGAAGGACTGAGAAGTAGAAAGGACCCTTTTGGTGTTTGGATATTGCTGAACAATTTCCTTACTTTCTCAGAATCAGCCCCTGAGTTGTTATTTACAGTGGAGCATATGGGTTTTCTGGTCTGCAGCTGACAAAAGGACTTTTTCAGTATTTAATGACCATGCCATGGCTATGAAAATACCAAAAAAATGATGCTAGATTCTTGCAAACACACTAGATAAGAAGTTTCATCTTTTGGTTGGGTAGTAAATTGAGAGACCAATAAGACAGGGGTTAAATTTTATTTTCTTTGGGTGTGCTATTTCTATTTCTTATTTTATTCTGAAGGTCTTGTTCAAGCACTTATTTATGAAACAAGGGAGTCCGACTTCAAAAAGGTAGGAGGGCAGGGTGAAAGGGTAAATCTCTGAAGTTTCCTAGACACAGCCCAACATCCTTAAAACAACTCGTTATTCCTGCTGCCTAACCAGAAAACTCTCAGGCATGAACATACAATTATTGCTCCTGTTTTCTTTTTGCTTCTCTGACCTACAAAAAGACACTTGCTAAACTGTACCATCAGGAATAAAGGGAAGATTGATCGATTGATTCAAATTGTACTTTAAAAAATTGTCTTACAAATCTTTAAGAGAGAGAGAGAGAGAGAAAGAAATTAAAATATGTTCTTGACAGCTCTCAATAGAAATAACAGGGAAAAACAATTCAAAACATAATTTTAATTTTTTAAGAAAAGCAGTTATAAGCTTTCATAAAAGATAAAATGGCACTCCAATTTCTGTGATCTATGCAAAGTAATCTCCTAAATGAAGTGAGACACTGAAGAATTGTAGGGATGTGGATGATTTTACTTCTCTATCTTTCTTCAAAATTGCTTTTACAGATACTATATCAACAACTTTCAATTTTATTTTATTTTTTATTTTATTTTATTTTATTTTATTTATTTTTTTTATTGATTATTTATCGCATTACATAGTTCATGATATATCATCTTTCATACATTAGACTCAAATTGTGCTTTGAACTCCCATTTTCACCCCAAATACAACTTTCAATTTTAAAAGGAAGAAATAAATTATGAAGATGCACACTTTGCTGAGTTTTGGTGAGATGTGTATACTGTACTCAGGCTAGTTTTAAAATACAGCTAATGGAAAAGAGAGATTGCATTTTCTGATACTGTCAAGTATTCTAGTTTTATCATTAAAATGATACTTTTTATGTGATAACTAATGGTTAATATCAAGCTTATGGAAAGTCATGTTTATGTTTCAACTGGTTACTGAGATGAATTGCATTCTCAGATAGCGCGTCAAGCAACTCAGATATTCAGCATACTGTTCAGTATTTAAAATTGTGTCTTAATATCCATTGGAACGACTGGCTACCAACTGGCAGATCAAAGGTACAGCTTACCATTCTCATAGCTGCAGTCTATCTGTTTTGAACTATTTTGAACATCTCAAATTTGCTCCACTCCTACTCTGTAACATACTCTTTTAAGCAATATTCTCTTCTTGGCTTTTAGAGGTCAGTTTAGAACATTAGCATCTAAGAAAGAAGAGGATGATGAAACCAGTAGCAGTATTTGAATATCCTGCCCTTCACAGCTTGTTCTTGTGTCCGACCTCAGGGAGAATGTAATGGCTATCCCTGGGGTACTGTCAGGGTCAGAAAGCTATTGACAAGTGATGCGATTCAATGATGGAAACAGCAGTGTGATTACTATGAAGCTTTAGTGGAAAATTTTTAGTTTCAAAGACTAATTTATATAAAAATTACACACTCACAAACACATCTGATTTTACCCCAACATTTAAATGGGGCTATTTATCACAGCAAGAAGCTGTTAGAGAATCTGGTAGGCTTTCTGTCTTGGTGGTGAGATGAATGATGAATCAGAAGCAAGGCAGGGTTCCTTAATAATTTATTGGGTCATGAGTTATGGTTTTGTTCAATTGAAAATTATTAGTTGGGTTTGCCTCAGGTGAGGAGCATAGTATATGGAAAAGGAAATAGATTAAGCAAACATTCCATGAATTTAATCATTTCAAACAGTGTACTGGAGATAGGCCCTGATGCATCTGCCATTAATTCAGGGGACAATTTTGCTTCCATATAACATAATCACAAGATGGGAATTGTCAGAATGGCTCAGTAAATGAAATATTCATAAGGAATAGGTAGTGTAAGTACTTTCTTCAGTGTCTTACCCCATGTAGACAAGGAAGAGTACAGAATCCAAAGGCTGTGATTTTCTTTCTTTTATTGAAAGGTAATATTCTTCTATCTCTAGTCATTCCTTTATTCATTGTCTTTGTTGGACGCCAATTTGGTACTAGAGACATGGTTCAGAGCTAATTGTGAGGAGTTACTTTTAAATAAATTCCTGGTGGTTACCAGTTGGAAGAGGGGACAGTCTTGCACGGGCTTTCTTAAACTAGGATATTTGTAAAGCTAGGCAGGTTTGGCAAAACAGTGAAAACAATATAAAGATCATATCACAACCTCAATATTTATTTAATTATCATCCCTTAATGTTTCCTGAGAAGGTAAGCTATAGCTACTTTATATACAATAAAGCAATACTCTGTTGAACAACTTGGTATATATGTTTAGTTAAAGCCCATAAGCCGATGTTAAATCAGTCTCTAAGAAATGTGTATTTGGATTCACATTATATTTTGGGAAATTTCTCAGTTTGCCACAGATTCCTCTTTACCTCTGACTGCTCATTAAATTGCACTGGTCCTGATTGAAAAGAAATAAAAGCAACAACAATGCATAGTCACATTAGCATCAACTCACTCCCTCAAAGTCTCCGATCCAAATCTCAGTCATTGGGGATGCTGGAATCCAAAGGAAGAGCCGCTTGGTCAAAATTAAGTTGAAAGGCTTCTCTGGCAGGCAGCTGTGTTGAGAAGTGCTGCTCCAGGGATGAAACTCAAGTTCCAAGGGGCTTCATCAGAGATGCACCAAACATCCCCAGTCCTACCATCAGGCTTCAGAGCCACCCAGTGACTGAAGACCTCATAATGTTCAGGCTCAGGTGCCCATTGGCTGACGCTGAGGGAAGAATCCAGATTCCTTTATTGCCCTGCACGGAAGTTACCTGCTTATTTCTGTAGACCACTCAAGAGGAAACCACATAAATTCTTACATTTTAAGTATACATTTTGATAAAGATCAACTTGATTCTAATATATTTAAACTTCATACAGTAATTCTTTTTCATTTTAATATTTATCATAAATATTTGGTGCAAGAAACTCTGTAAGTAGCTGGTGTACAGGAACTGAAGAAAGCACTCCAATGTTTCCACCTTAATGGACGTTATATTCTAGTCAAACCAAAAGAGAGGAGCAGAACGGTAAAATACATACTCTACTAGACTGAAACAGGCTAAGGATAACAGTACAAGGTGAACAGGAATAGTGAGTCATGGGTTGAATCCTTATACTTTTAAGCTTATTTTTCACTGATTATACAAATGTCTCAGTGAAAAGGTAGTGTCTGAATAGAGAATCAAAGGAACCTAACGGCTCAACACTCTGTCTTTGGAAAAAAGTGTTCTGTCATAGAGAACATATTTCAAGTCTAAATCTTTGAAATTAGATGTTGGGTGGGGATATACTCCCCCATACCTCCTCAGAGAAGAAGGGCCCTCCGAGGCGTTGGACATACCTTGGTTTTTCACTGGACACAGTGGGATCATAGCATAGGGTATGTGTGATCTGAAACAGATATTAACTGGATGACTCTGACTGCTCTATGAAGATAAATGGAGAAATAATGATAGAAAGAGAGAGATTACTGGAAAAGGAACCAATTTCCAAAAAAAATTCAATTTTTTGATAAAATTCCTCACTTGTCCTTTTCACAGAGAGAAAAAACAGGGTCTTCAACAAAGTTGATAATGGCTGAATTGATAGGAACAGTCAGATGTTGCTCTATACGTAAGAGGAGCTTTAGAAAGATTAGGTGGGTTGGATAAGAGAGAGAAAGCAAGGGCAATTGTGATAAATCTGCGTTGGCACCTAGAGACTGGAGTTGCCCTTGGCTGCACCGAGGACAGCTGTGGACAGGGGAGACAGGCATCAGGAGCTTGGGT